>NC_047046.1:25900876-26503394 GCF_011762595.2 Tursiops truncatus
CCAAATCTCTGTCACTACTTTGATTTTAATTTCAAATGTTACGAGCACTCTGTAAAACACAGTGAAAACAGAGATTAGGCCTCAAGAGCAAAGGAAGGAGAGAACCCGGGAGAGGCGGGGTGGCTGCAGCAAACCTGGGAAAGCCATGGCTGGAGCCCAGGGGAAAGGGGGTCTCCCCCAGGGCAAATGGCACAATCTGGGGGAGGGGAGAGGCCAGGGACACCGCTCACACCCACCATGCACAGGGTGGCCCCCTGCAGAGAGCTGCTTAGATGCCTGCCTCACGGGGCTGAGCAGCCCTGGACCCAGACCAGAGGCGGGCGGGCACTGCTGTTACGCCTCCCCCAGGAACCTCCTGCTTTTCTGACCCCCTGTGCCCCACCCACCAGCTGGAAACCTTGAACAGGTCACTTGGCTTCTCCCCTCGGCTTGCTCATCTGTGAGATGGGGGTGGTGAAAGCCCCACCCCTCACAGTTGCTAGGAGACGAGGTAGCACAGGAAGGGGCTGGAGGAGGCCTGGCACATGACCAGTCTCACCAGTGGGCGGGCAGCCCTCACTTCCAGTTACTAGCATCTTAGAGCCACAAAGACATGTTCCCACTCGGGCACACAAAGCTGCCCCGAAATCCAAAGTGAAGGTGGCAATGGCAGTGCTGCCTCCCCAGGCATCCAGCCAGTCCTCACAGAGCTGATGGGAGCTCAGGGCCCTCATCTAACAGAGAGACATGCAGAGGCCCAGGCAAGGCAAGTGATGTGCTATTTAATGTCAGGATCTAACCCAGCATTCACCTGGTCTATTCACCCCATCTGCCCTCATCCGCTTCCTACGGGAAGCCTCTAAAACAGTGATTCTCAGTGTGGCGGGCGGGCCAGACCAGCACACTGGTCTGGCACACTGGTCTCAGTGTGGTCCCCAGACCAGCAGCATCAGTATTGCCTGGGAACCAGTGAGAAACTTAAACTCCTGGCCCAAACCAGACCTGTGGGTTCATACGGTGGGGGTGGGCCATGCAGCCTGTTTGAACAAACCCTCTAAGAAAGCATTTAAACAAAAGCCCATTCCTGCTGACCTCACAGGGTCCTGGGTGAACAAATTCCCAGCGGAAATGACACACAACCACAACTTCCGGCTGAATGAGCGAGAGGTGGTCAAAGTCCCCATGATGCAGACCAAGGGGTCCTTCCTGGCGGCAAGCGACCAGGAGCTGGACTGCGATGTCCTGCGGCTGGAGTACATGGGGGGCATCAGCATGCTGGTGGTGGTCCCGCACAAGCTGTCCGGGATGAAGACCCTCGAGGCCCAGCTGAAGCCCCAAGTGGTGGAGAGATGGCAGAAGAGCATGACAAACAGGTGCCTCTGGGGCCAGGGGACTGGGGGCCCAAGGATGCTGGGGCTGCAGTCACTTTAGGGAAAGGGGCATGTGCCCCATGGGCCGCTGTGACTTCAGCCCGAACTTTCCGCTCGGTGAGAGGAGACCAGAGAGCGTTGGTGAGAAATGCACCTGTACTCTGTGATGTGGGGGCAGGAGCAACCCGGCTGTGCCACACACTTGCCCTGACCCCCTGGGGTCACTTGCTGTGGGCCTAGAACCAAGACAAGCCCCCAACCCAGTTTGAGAAGCCTCGAGGTCCTCCAAATCCCCTCAGGGCGTCACCTACCATCTCACAGTCAGGACCACAGGTTGCGCTGCTGGATCAGCGCAGGAAGGACGCACACGTCACCTCCCTGTCTTCCTGGATCCCGCCAGGCCCGAGTTAACAGCTGAACCTGGTCTGGGCCTCCTTTCAGGACCAGGATACAAGGAAATGCAACTGAGGGACAGGCAGGCTCTTAGGGGCAGGTCTGTCCAGGCAGCTGGGCAGGCATCAAGCCCTGTCATTTTCTCCTTTAAACCTGTTCCGTACCAGCCTCCTTCCTAACCTCACTGCCCACGACCTTCACCCTGAGCCAGCGGGGGCCTGACCAGCCTGCCGTCCCATGCTCCGTCTACCTGCCACCAGCCACCAGGCAGCATCCCCACCTCCCTCTTCCTGTGAACTCTCTGTGGATCCCCACCCACAGGATGCAGCCCGCTCGCTGCCCAGCCTGGCCCACACGCTGCTCTGCTCTCCCCTGCCCTCCTGCCCAGAGTCCTGCACTCCCTCCAGCAGGCCCTGCTCAGGGCCCCCAGATCTTGTTCCCCCTCCTCCAGGATGGCCCAGTGGTTAGGCCTGTTCTTGTCACTCGGACGCTAACAGGCGGTCTTTACGCTTTGCTGCTTCACGTATGGGGTCCTGGCGCACCAAGAGGGAAGGAAGCTCCTGAGAAGGGGGCGCGTCTGGCGTCTTAGCCCCACAAGCGCCGTCAAGGATGGAGAACGCTAGCACTGGCTGGTACAGAAAGCACTCTGTTTTTAAGTGCACTGACCTGCACTTCAGCTCCTTAAACAGTAAAATACCAAATGCCTGAAAGCAGGGACCCAAGTGAGAGAATGATGTCAGATGTCTGAGCCATAAGCCAGTAACAGCTCTGCCCCCTGGCTGGTAGGACACAAACCATACAGTACCGAGGACATGACTGCACAGCAGTAACCATGCCTCAATTCTGAGTGCTGGGATTACAATGGGATGGTCTTTCCAAAATCCTCCACTGGCAGGACGAGGATATGCATTTTAAGAAGTGTTGTGTCAATCCTGTGGTACACGGACTGGAGGCGGGTGTGTGTGTTTATGGACGTTTAAGGGGAAACGTGATTCCTCTGCAACTTGCAGTCAGTAGAACCAGCCCTTCTCTTCCCTACCAGGACACGGGAAGTACTCCTGCCCAAGTTCAAGCTAGAAAAGGACTACAACCTGGTGGAGGCCCTGCGGTCCCTGGGGGTCACAGCGCTGTTCGACAGGAACAGCAATATGACGGGGATCTCGGACCAGAGGATTGTCATCGACCTGGTAATGCCCGTCCTCTGCCCATCCCCATCCCGCCCCAGGTCTGCCCCCCTTGGAGCCCCTGCTGATACCAGAGAGAAGGCAGGTGCCCAGGAGCACCCCGGCCCAGCAGGCCTACTATGGCAGAGGCCCCAGAGCATGAGCAGGGGGTTCTAGGGTCACGGTCCTGCCCGCAGAGCGCTGTGGGCAGCCCTGAGTGGCCATGGTGCACAGTGCCAAGGTGGCACCATTCACACCACACTCAGCTGATGCGTGAGGACTGAGTCCCAAGGGCCATCCTGCCCAGCCACGTCGATGCCTCCCCTGCGCTCGCTTGGTCCCTTCCCTGAAGAACACGAGACTACCCCCCCTTACCCGTCTGTGAGTGACCACCGCTATCTGATAGCTTCCCTTTTGTCCTGACACAGTTCAAGCACCAAGGCACCATCATGGTGGACGAGGAGGGTACGCAGGCCGCGGCCGTGACCACTGTGGGGTTCATGCCATTGTCCACCCAGGTCCGCTTCAGCGTCGACCGGCCCTTCCTTTTCCTTGTGTATGAGCACCGCACGGGCTGCCTGCTCTTCCTGGGCCGGGTCGCCAACCCCACCAGGTCTTAGCGGTGGAGGCCGGGGCGTCTCGAGTGCTCTGGGGCAACCGCAATTCCATTTCCCTTCCAACAACGACCACGAGGAGCTCGGGCGGTGACCCCGTGGCTCAGGCCACCTTTCTGGGAGACATGGACGAAGGACCGCGATGCTTGCCACCATCAGGGCTGCACAGCCCAGAGGTCACCACAGCTGCAGCGCGGCAGCTGTCTCCTAGAGGATGTTGGCGCCAGACAGACCAACTCCCTTCACCTCTCACAGCAAACCCCTCCCCGGGCCCAGCATCCCCCCTCCTCCACTCTGTCACCCAAAGCCTTTCCCCCCCAGGGCTTCCCACCTGACAGGGAACATGGGCAGGAGCTGCCCCCTCCCCAGAGTGCTGACAGCGAGCCCCCTCCCCAAGGCCCAGGGTGCCCTGGCCTCCGGCTCAGTCCTCGCAATGCCCAACCTCCTGAATTGAGGCTAAATGTCTCTGCACCTGCTTTCACCTCACGGCCGCCCAGAGGATAGCATGTACCCGTAGCCATGCCTTCCACCCTAGAGATAAATAAATATTGCCACTTTTACTGGGTATAATTCTACTTTTATAAGGTCAAATAACTAAAAAAGGCCACATTCAAAATAGTTGACACCCCAGCAGTGCTAGACATCGACAGAGTGACCTGAGTGCCCAACAGTGACCCAGAGCAGGCACGTCCTCGGGCTCGGATGTGGCAGTGCTGCTGCATCCTGGGGGCGGGGGGGGGGGGCGTGGATGGAGCTGCCTGGGGGCTCCGGAAACACCAGTCTGTATGTGCGGCACACGCTTCAGCTTCCATCCCCAGACACAGGGAGACCCTCAGACGTGCCTGTGGTGCGTCTGGTTCGAGAAAACGGGTGACATCCGAGGACTATATTTCTGGACCCTTGATTCCGGGGCAAGACCAGTGGAATCCACACAGGCTGCTCAGGAAGAAGAGCGCAAGGCCTCCGCAGTGTGGGGCGGGGGACAGCGCCGGGGGCTTCACAACTGCCACGCGTGTGGCCGTCAGACTGGGACCCCACGGGCCCGCAGTGGGCAGTGGGCTGGGGTCGAAGCCTGGTTGGCCTGACTCCACAGAGGGCTTCTGACCCAGCGAGACTGACACAGTCACAGGCAGCAAAGGGGTGCAAGAATGCTCCCCGATGTGGAGGCTGGGTTATCCCCATCCTCACACCAACCTGGGGCTTCCACTGTTACAGAGGAGGCGCGCTCAGCCACAGGCCTGAGTCCCACCCCGGCCCTGCTTTCACCCCTCACCCTCTCCCCCTGCCCCCTCCCCACTGCCTGAGCCAGGGCCCGTCCAGTGTCTGCCACCCAGGGCAGGGGGGCCTTTCCCTGTCATCCCTCTTGCCCTCGCAGGGAACCTGGGCTTGCTGACCACCCTCTCCAAGTACTCCTCTATTCTGAGTCAACACTGTCCTCCCCTGGGCTTGTCTGACACTTCTGGTCTTGCTGCTGGTTCCTCTGGCTCCTCCCCCACACCCCCATGTGCATCTCAAGACTCCACCTTCAGCCCTTCCCCACATCCCCCACCCAGAAGGCATGAAGACACGTGGCCCAGGCTCCTCTTCGACTCCCAAGGGTCAGAGAGCTCCAGCCCCTCAATCTGCTCAGAATGCCCTTGGGCCCCCTTCAGAAACGAGGTGCCTCCATGCAGCAGATATGAACCCAGAGCACAGGCCTGCGCCAGGCTGCCTGGGTTCCACTCCCGGCTCTGGCACTTTGAGGCAAGTTCTGTGCCTCAGTCTCCTGTCTGTGAAACAGGGATAACACAGTCCCTATCCTGCAGGCTGTTGTGAGGATGAAGTGGGTTACTGTCTCGAAGGGGTTCAGCCCAGTGCCTGGGTTACCACTTCCAGCCCAGGGGTCCCTAACTGGGGGCCTACCTGGGCCCCTCCCCCTTCCCTTCCTGAGGTGAAGTACAAACCCTTGAGGACAGACACCATCTCTACGAGGAAGAGGGAGCAGCTTTCACACAGGTCTATGACTGAAAGTGTTAGTCCCCAAACATCCTTTTACAGGCACCAAGAGAATAACCTGTCCAAGGCCACACAAGCTGCAAGTGGCCCGGGTGCCCGGCCGAGTGGAGTGCATGGACATTTTCCACGCTTTGTGACAGCAGGGCAACTATGTCTCCAGCTATAGGTTCAAGCAATGGAATCAGTGACATTTCTGAAGAGCATCACAGAGTCACAGGACAAAGACTACCAAACGCAGGCAGGAAGGAGCCTCGGAGGCCATGTGAGCTGGCGCCCCCACCCCAGGCTCCCAAGATCACTGATAAGGGAACAGCTGCATTAGGGCAGAAACCCATGCTTCCTGCCCAGACCCACTGCCACGTCCACTCAACTAAGTCACTGAAGACACTGTGTCATCGAAAAATCCAAAACAGAGTATCTTTTTCTTTAAAATAAAAAATTAAAAAAAGAATTTTTTTAAAGTATAAAACGTTCAAGCAAACAAACAAAAAAACTATGGAAGTTAGTTTCTCCCAGAAGGTCCAGGGTTAGGGTGAGGGCTAGAACCAGAGAGCAGAGGCAAGAACCATGGCATCTGGGCTCTGTGTTGAGCAACAGAATCAAATATTTGTTTTCTCCTCCACAATATAACCATTAACTTGTTGACACGACGATACTTATTCCGTTCATGTAAAGGTCACTGTATTGGAGGAGACACGGGTGTTTCAGGTGAGCATGTGCTAGCCTATCACTGCTAACATATCTACCTGCCCTGACGCGCCAGCCCCACAGAAAGTCACCCCATCTTTTTGAGACACTCTGCTGGCAGAGCAGGTGCGGAGAGACTGGGACACTCTCCCAGGACCCCACATGCAGGGCCAGGAGTCCAACTCCGGCCCCAGTGACCCTAAAACTGGTGTGCCCCCAACCAAACCTACAAGTCATCGCTCCCCCAAAGTGCGAAGTGTCCCCTATAGACTTCTTCCATGCATTTATTAAACTCCAAACAACAACCGCCAAGCACACTTACAAGCTCACAGGCATACACACGGGTCAGAGAACTGTGGGGCTCAAATATCCCAGAACTCGTTAACTTGAGAGGCCCCCTGGGCGTGCTCCCTGTCTACCAAACCTGCTCTCCATGGAGACCTCCACGGGCCAAGGACTTCATGCCCCTCGCCCTTCCCTCCAGGCCAACAAAGTGTCCTCGTGGCGCTTCTCAATGCACTGTGCGCGAGTCGACGTCAACCATGACGTCTTTAGAAACCGACCTGTGGGTGCTGGTGTAAACCGGCAGGGTCCCAGCAACCCACAGGCCCTCGAGGGGCTGTGGGGGCCCTGACCGCAGGGAGAGGTGGGAGGGCTCCCAGGGAAAGTGGGAGGCATGAGGCAAGCCCAAGCTCCAACCCTGCAGCACGCTTGGGGAGAGATGCTGTCCTGGAGCCCGGCTGAGTCAGCCACCTTCGGGGGAGGGAGAAGGGGACAGGCAGAGGGTGGGGGTGGCCCGAGACGGAACCCCACCCCCCCACCCCAGACATAGTCCGCGACTATCAGTCTCACTATCAGAGCCAGGGATGATAAGCCAGTTAGCTGCCGGTTCTCATCCGCCTTGGCCGGCTGACACTGGACTCCCAACGGTCCCCAGACTCAAATGACAAATGCCCACAGAAGCAGAGACCGAAACTACTTTGCAGAGATAGGAGAGGGCTCCCCAACCGCCCACCAGGCCTCGACGCCCCTGGGTCACCGCAGCCGGAGGTCAACCTCTCCACGTGCAGGGACACCCACGTAAATGCTCGAACGAAGAAGGAGAACTGGAGGCGGAAGCAGGGGCTTAAGCAGAAGGCAGGCTAAGTGGGAGCTCGAGAATCACCAATGAAACAAAGCCGGGCGCGGGCCTGGCTCAGGTCTGGCAGCTGGGAACGCCTGGGCCGGGAAAAGTGACATCCGTAAGGGGCATTTGGGAAGAAGTGGCCGCAGGCTGAGACAGGACAAGACGGACGGCCCTTGACTGCGGCAGTGCTGCGGCAGAGACAGGCCTGAGCCATCCCCGACAGGGCACCAAGGGCTGCAGCCCCAAGGCCCAGGCACCAACCAGAGGCCCCAGGCTCACTATGGGGGGTTGGGGGTGGGGGGAGGGGTTGGAAGCAGCACCTGCAGGCCATAGTCAGAGGCACCTGAGCCGGGTGGGAGCTCAGGGAAAACCTAAGTCAGACCCCGACACCCGAGGAACGGGCAGTAGAGTCCTGGTCAGCTGGCCAGGGGTTCGGCCAAGCATGGAGAAAGGGGGCGAGGCAGCAAGGCCACAGCAGGCACATGCCCACGGGGCAGTCGCGGAAGATCGAAGACACAGCCACAGCTGCAGGATCCCTGCAGCCTCAGAACAGCACCTTTCAGGGAACTCGCTGCAGGTCTCTGGGCAGCACTCAGCACGAGCACCGCACCTGAGTCCGAGACACCAATGGGCGGGTACTTACCACAGCGATCACGGGGATGAGGACGCCCAGGTTCCCCGCGCTGCTGGAGGCCTGGAGGAGAACAGAACTGAGTCACTGATGAGCCCGCGCTTCTTTCATTGAAAAGGAAAAAAAAAAAGACCTGACACAGTGTCATGAAAACTGAAATTCCTTAACCTACACGAAACAATGAAAAAGATATACAGAGAAACACATATAAAGATGCATCATCTTAACAGCAAAAGAGGGAAACAATTTGAATGTCAAACAGGAGAAGGATTACATAAACCGTGACAACTCTGCACAAATATCACAAGCTGTTACAGAGACTGCGCTCTGAAAAGCACTGTCACCTTAAAAAGTGCCCAGATCAAACGTTAAATGTAGGAAAGTATGCTCTCACACAGTGCCAACTACGTAAAATAAATAGATTTGCATAAAACACCTAGGAGAAAGTCTGTCAAAAGGTTAACGACGATTGGATCTAAGGAGAGAAATTTTTACTATTTATAGGTTTCTGTATCTTTTCTATAATGAATACACATTCTTTCCAAGTCTGGGAAAATTTGGGGGTTACTTAAAAATAACTAAGTAGGGCTTCCCTGGTGGCACAGTGGTTGAGAGTCTGCCTGCCGATGCAGGGGACACAGGTTCGTGCCCCAGTCCAGGAAGATCCCACATGCCGCGGAGCGGCTGGGCCTGTGAGCCATGGCCGCTGAGCCTGCGCGTCCGGAGCCTGTGCTCCACAACGGGAGAGGCCACAACAGTGAGAGGCCCGCGTACCGCAAAAAAAAAAAAAAAAACTAAGTAAAAAGTCAGCCACCTGGCCAGACACATGAGGAGCAGCCCGGCTCGGGAAGCCCAGCTGCTCAGTTGACCATGAGGGCATCGACTGCCCACCGCAGCAGGGCTGCTCCATCTTCAGGGATGAACAGGGTCAGGACAGCTTGCCGAGGCCCCATGGCCGCGCAGGGGTGGGGACAGAGTCCTAAGCTGGTGTCCCCCCAGCTCTTGATTTGTCCTCAGCTCCTGGTGGTCAGTGTGTTGGCCAGTCTCCACCCCACCCCACCCCCCACTGCTGCCCCACAGACACCTGGCCTGTCACTGCAGGTGGGGGGTGGGTGCATGGGCAAGCTCAGCTCGGCACCCAAGGAGCCCCTACCCCAGCCGAGGAACGAAGCAGGACACCTGAGTGTTGAGCCCGGGAGATGCAGTGAGAGTGGTGGGGGTGGGGGTGGGGGAGTTGGGCCCTGGAGCCCTCAACAGGGTACAGCCTCGGCCTCCTTGGGCTCCAGGTGTCTCCCCAACACCCTCAAGCCCCCATCTCCTGGGCACGGGGAACTGGTCCCCACTCAGGAGACAAGAGGAACAGTGGCCTAGCCTGCTGCGGCAGGGAGCAAGGCAGGGCTGAGCAGGGCAAAGGGTCTCAGGCCCTGTTTGCACCAGCCCCTCGCTCCTAGGTGAGACTTTCACTCGAGGCTGCTGTTCACTCGCTTCCACCTCAGAGAGGCCTTGAGACCACCCGACGCCCCTGTTTTGTTCCCATGCCTGTCCCGCTAAGCCTGCAGGGGCAGCCCCTTGTCTGTCTGTTCACTCCCGCCAGCACCCTGGGAAGGAACCAGTCCCCCGTTCCTGATGGCACCAGGTAAAGGGAGAAAGCACGGGTTTCAAGGCGGTGCCCAGGGCTAAGCCCTACCTTCAGGGCGGGCCCCTTCTCACTGGCCCTCTCACTGGCCCGCTTGCCCTCCAGCCCCAGCTGCACAAACAGCTCCAGCAGGTTCATGAGCAGCTCGTCCACCAGGTGCTCGTCCTGGATGTTGGCCGCGATGTTGGCCAGGGCATTGATCACAGCCAGTGAGCAGTGCCTGTGGGAGAGAAGTGACATGGCCACAGTGCCGGCCCCCAGTACTGTGAACGAAGACCCCCACGGCGAGGGACATGCCACCAGAGGATACCAGCCCTGAAGGAAAGTCAGCTGCTGCGGAAGAGACCCCAACCTCCCCTGAGACAAGTTGGGGGCCCAGGGGCTGCTCAGCTTCCAGGAGCCTGCGTGTTGGGGCGTGTTGACAGTCTCGGGACACTTCCTTCAAGTGCCCGGGCGGCCACGCAGCTGAGAACGGGCATGTCGCTCCCCGGCACTTCCAGGGTACCCACTTCCCCTCCAGTTACAGTCTCCCTTCATCACCACCACCCAGGAAACCCTGACGACACTTCCTCCTCCACCTGGGGCTGAGGTTAGGGTCAGCTCACACCAGACACTCAGGAAGTGCTCAGTGGTCCTGACGACCTGCCCCGACCCTGTCACCCCATGTAAACCCTGAATAGGAAGCTGACACTGCACACCAGCAGGGCGGCTGGGCTCTGAGTGCCAGGTCAGCTGGATGCTGCTGCAGCCGGGCTGTGCCAAGTAGCTCAGGTCTTTAAGGCCCAGTTTCTTCCTGAGTAAACAAGGATAATAATTCCCTCCTTGCAGGGCGTGGGGGAATCAAACAGTCCCTGTGAAGCATGTAGCACATTGTCTGCCCCCAAAATCACAGAGCAACGGCAGCCAGGACAAAAGGCACCCCTTCCCAGACAAATCTCTAGGGGGAAACGGATGGCAGTGGATGCCTCCTCCGGCGGGAGACCAGTCACTGTGGGTGGCACTGTCAGAAAGTGCTATAGGAAGGAAATGTGGCAGAAGATGAGGAACTGGTAAGTTCCGTACATGGCACGGGCTGAGCAGCGAGGCAGAGGCGGGATCAGAGGTCAGAAGGAAAGACAGGGAGGGGAGGGGCGAGGAGGCGCAGGAGCTGCTCTGGGAGCAAAATGCAAGGGGAAGAGGTTTTGGTCTGTGTGTCAGTGTCACTGCGGAGACCAGAACGGACAGACAGGAGAGGGAGGTGAGCTGGCAGCCCCCTAAGGCCACTCCTGCGTTCCAGTGGCTGGCGCTCCCGTGGGAGCGGCAGTGAGAAGGCAGAGAAGCAACCATTGTGCTGAGAGCTGTCACATGCATACACACAGCCTCATACACCCACACAGCTGGTGAGGAAGTTAAGGCACAGAGAAGATGAGCATGTCCTGAGTTCACACAGCCGCACTGCCACCCCCTCCCCTGGGTGGAGTGGTCAGGAGGGGAGAGGAGAACCTCTGCCCTGCCCACCGCCCTCCTGACTTCATCTGACCAAGTCCATGAGATCCTCCAAACACAGGAGGACGCGTCTTGTCCTTGAGGCATCCCTGGGGAGGGCGAGGACTCACGCAAACATCATACACCCAAGGCTGTCAACGTCTCCTCCCTTGCCCTCTGAATCCACCCTGAGGCGAGCATCCGAGACCGCACAGGTATGCAGCACCAACCAGCAGAAACACTGGAAAACTACCTAATGTGCGGCCTAGGGCTGGCCAGACAGATTGCGGCGCTGCCACCTGATGGACACCATGCTGACATCTAAGATGATGACAGGCAGGAAGGCTGGTGCTGCTCTGTGAGAACACGGTCACCCGGGGCGCTGTGCCCACTGGGTGAGGAGCTCAGAGATGCTAGCTCAGGGGCGGCCCTGTGTGGGTCATTCCCGCCTGGGACATGTATTTCTAACATGTAGTGCTTTTGTAACAAAAGATGTTTATTTAAAAGACAAGTTCTCACATCTCACATTTTCAAAGGATCGAGAGCAACAATGAGGTTGGGAAGACTTACCTGTAGCCGTGGTCCTTGTAATCTTTGGTGGCAGAGTACACAACAGAGCTGGCCTTCACGCTGATCTGCTGGAAGAGATTCCACACCTCCTGGTAAATGTATTGCTGGAAAAGAGTGAGGGACACGTGACCACATCTCCTCTGGAAGCGCCCTCCATGGACACCCAGAGGGTACACACTGGGGACCAGGGACAGTGGGGCCTGAAATAGCATCAAGGCCAGCCCTTCCTAAAGGTTTATGCAAACCTCAACTTAGACACCAAGAGTGGAATCGGTTCCATTTCCATTCTATTAACATCGGCAAGAAAATAGTTTAAACCTCTTTCTCCGGCACTCTTGGAACCATTACACTATTCTCCTTTACTTGGAAAAAAATCTCACCATTCAGTGTTAAGAAAGTTGGGAGCATTTAACTCTTCCGCAGGGTAAGCTTAATGTGTAGTTTCACATTTCTGGGAATCAAGGAGTTTCGCGAAGCTTGCCCAGGGAGAGTGGGTTCCCGGCCGTGCTTACGTTTCCGGTGATGACCAGGCAGCCAAGCTGGTCAATGATGAGCACGTCAAGCGGGGAGGGGGGCTGGCAGAACTTCTGCTGTAGGATCTGCAGGATCGGCTCCATGACTTTCGGGGTGTCCCTCAGGGCCACTGCGATGTGGCCCAAGGCTCGGATGGTGTGGTCCGGAATCAGGTGAGCATCCCTATGGGAGGGAAGGACAGACACGCCCTGGGAATGGTGCTCCAGCACGCAGCAGGGAAATGAAGCTGGAAGCCAGGACCTGGACCCCAGGGTCATCAGTCTCTCAGAGGAAGCGTCCATCTGAAAGTGACAACCTGGGATCTGCAATCACCAGCACCAGGCGGGAAGACAGAGGTCTTTTCCCCCAGTGTCCAGGGTGGACATTCGAAGGTGGGCTTCAGCAGACATCGCGGGACAGACTCAATGCCCGACGCCATTCCGTGCCAGAAAGCGGCACAGACGTGCAAATGCCAGCGGCCCCATGAGCCTGCACAGGACCAGCTGCCCCCGCCCCCACCCCCCGGGACAGGACAGGACGTACTTGTCGCTCTCCTGGGAGATATAGAGCCGGTTGGAGAGGCTGGCCAGGAAGGCCTCCACGATCACTGCGTCCACAGTCAAGCCAGCCTTCAGGCACCTGAGCAAGGAGGAGGCCAAGCAGAATGAGGCATCAGAATAACCAGATGAGCATTTTGTGTTTGATTTTGGTTGAGTTTTTCCTGTCTCGGGTCTGCAAGGTTTAAAGACCCGCTCTGAATACTCTTTCCCCAGAAATCTGAATGAACATCATTACACAGAATGAATTCAAAGAACAGCTGTAGATTTCACCCTTTGACAAATATCTCAGTTGAAAATAGTAACTTCATTATCTTGCCCAGAACGGTCTCCTTTAGGGTGTCATACTCATGCCAATTCCAATTTAAAATTCCGTTTCTCAACAAAAGTCACAATAGCTGATTCGAAAGACAGATGGTCCCACGGTGGCTGAGGGAATGTTAAAATTACATATCGAGGTTTTAATAGTATGGAGAAATGCTTATGCTCTAGAGAAGGGGGAATCTAACAGCCCTGAGGAGCATGAAATCTTACAAGCATCTCTCGCTCCCCACACATTTGGCTCCCAGGCCACAAAGTCAGAGAAGACAGTCTGACAGAGTAGCTGGGCTCCAGCCCGATGGCCCCGAGAGCGAGGCGCCAGGACTCAGACAAGGAGAGGTACGTCTCCTGCAAATCAGAATGCATCTGGTCCCCAAGTGTGGACAGCAAGAGTTCACACAGATGGAGCTGGTGCCGAAGGGACATTCGGGCATGTAAACCCTCTCATTTATACCAAAAATCACACGGAAAACAAGATGAAATAGGACCACGTGTCATCACTCTGGATGATGGGCTAAGGGATAATTCTTTTCTGTCTACTTTTCTACAAATCACAGGTTTTCTCTGTTTTTTATTACGTTTATGATCAGGAAAAGAAAGGCAGGAAATTTTTTTTTTCTTTAACATGTAGCAATCTCCCTTTTCGGATCCAGTGCAGGTTTAGAAGCTTCCCTGAACAATAATGTCTCTGGCTCTGCCTGACACCCCACCCCTGTCCCCCTCACCCCCTGAGGCCGCCCACCTGCAGACGTTGTCGATGGCAATGTCCCGCAGCTGCTCGTACATGGAAGGCTGGCTCTTCTTCCCTGACGCCACATTCAGGGTCGACTCAGAATGCTCATTGGTTACGCTGATTTTTATATCATTGCCGGCAACTGGAAGTGAAAGTTCAAATATCTATCTGGTTATGCCTGTCACTTTCCATACCCGTGTTTGAAATTCAAAACCAAAATCAAATGTAATCATCTTTAGCTATAAAAGCAATCACTTTACAAAGACTTCACCAAGCATTTCAGAATCCAAAGTGTCAGAGAACAGAAAGAATGAAACAAATGTTTAAATCAAGGAAGCACACTTAAGTTACAAAGCAATGAATACATAAAACAGCAACGTCTTAAGAAATGATTCAGAAGTCCTGGCCCCTAGGAGCTCAGCTCCAGCAGAAAGGCAAGGGCATGGCCTGAGGGCATCCAGCTCACGAGCAGGAAGGCAGGAAGGGTGGGCAAGCGTGAGAGCAGGGCCCTCAGAGTCTCTCCACCTGAAGGGTGGGACTACCTTGGTGGGACTGGGGGCAGCATGGTGATACCACTTCAGCACCCGAGTGCGCAGCAGGGTACTTAATTAACATTGGTCACCAGCCGTGCTCTGGGCCTGTGGCAGCGGAGGGGACAGAGCTCCAGGCCCAGCGTTGGGACATGGGACGCACACTGCAGGATGCCCCAGAGAGGGCAGGTGCCAAAAAGAGCAGGCCTGGACCGGGGCCTGGGGCAGTGGCAGCGGGAGGGAGGCCTGGCACCCCAGGGAGTTGTGCAGGGGAAGCCTTGGGAGGAAAAGGCAGAGGAGCAGCCCAGGGATGGCGGCCTCTCGGCCAGTTACCTGTGTGGTACTGACTGTGGCACTTGTACAGCTTCACCAGCACGGGGGACGGGACCACCAGGAAGTCCCGCAGGGATGGCGTCACCGAGTGCACCACCACCGGGAACCTCTCGCACAGGCGGCCCAGGCCCTGCAACGCACAGCGGGCCATCAGGGGCTGCAGGGGAGGTGCCCACCCCTTCAGACACCAAGTCAATCAGACTTCCAAGGGCCACCCGGCCATGGGGCACAAAGACAGAAAGGGGGTGGTTGGGACTCTCTCCACCCAAAGGCGAGATTCACTGTTAAAGCGTGTCCATCTCTTTTAGAAGAAACTTAGGGGAGAAAGGGCACCAAGCATTACTTTTACACAACGGCAGACGTGAAGTCAGTGGGGTTGGGACAAGGTCAGAGTCTCGGCACAGCAGGCTGGCGTCCGAGGCCTTGGGAACACCCGGCAGATGCAGGGCAGCCTTCACAACGCAGGACTTGGCTGTGCCTGGACCCCACTCGCAGAAAGCCTGCTGGCCGTCAGCAGTGGGCTCCCAGCACTGAACTTGTCCGCAGCAGACTCTAGTTCAAGTTCCTAGAGGCAGCAGCTCAGACCTCGCTGCTGGTGCCTGCCACAGCCTGGCCATGGCAAGAAGGCCCTGCTGGGGCTTCCCTGGTGGCGCGGTGGTTGGGAGTCCGCCTGCCGATGCAGGGGACATGGGTTCATGCCTCGGTCTGGGAGGATCCCATGTACTGTGGAGCGGCTGGGCCTGTGAGCCATGGCCACTGAGCCTGTGCGTCCGGAGCCTGTGGTCCGCAACGGGAGAGGCCACAACAGTGGGAGGCCCGCATACCGCAAAAAAAAAAAAAAAAAAAAGAAGGCCCTGCTGACGGGTGTCAGCACCGCGCCCCCAACCACCCCCACCGGGGCCCGTGAGACTTACCTGCAGACAGCAGATGAGCAAGGGCAGGTGAGCAATGATGACCTTGCTGGATGTCTTGGACTGCAGCTTCTCAGACAGCTTGATGCACAGATTCTCTGCGCCTAAGTTCAGAACAGAGGAGGGTACGGACCTTTAGCAAAGGCCAATGGTCACAAAAACTCCTTCATCAGTCAAAATAGAACGTGACTAAACCCCGGGCTCACTAACTCTGAGAAGCAGCTCCACCACAAAGTGTCGGAGATGGGCGTCCCTGCTCCTTTCCTGCTGCTATGACGACACCATCCTGCGGGGTGGGCTATCCGTCCGCTGCCAGCCCCCACCCTGTCCCGTGTCCTGAGCGTGGCTCCCCCCGAACCCCCACCTTCCTGGACCAGCACCATCTTCCGCCCTGAGCCCCCTCCTCTCCTCATAAGCGGAGGACACGCCAGGCGGTGGCACGGGGAACCCACCCTGCTCGTCCTTCACAGCCCACACCATGAGGTCTACGCAGGCGGCACTGGCCTGGCAGCGCAGCTTCAGGGGGCTCAGCTCGCTGTGGGTCCGGTCCATGTCGTGCAGGATCTTCTGGAGCTCCCCCTGGCTGGTGTTGAACTGCTCCAGCACGAAGTCATGGACCTCCTTCACAAAGGAGGTGGGCAGGTCTGCAGGAGGGAGAGCGGGCACAGATTCAGGCTGTGAGCAGCCGTGGTCTTTCCCTTGCGACAGACACCCAGGGAGAGGGAGCTGCTGCTGGCTACCATGCTTCCAGGAAGGCCGGCTGGGGCGGGCTGGGGCGAGCCAGGACGGGCACGCACGCCAGCCCTGCACACATGCTACCTGACACTCAGAATGGTCACCTCCCAGCGAAATGCGAGCCATGCTTTGTTTTAAGCTGTCAATACACTCAAACCTGAACACGAGACACAACCTGGGGAGTGCCATCACCAGAACTGGTCTGATTAACGAAAAGTACTCCTGTGATACTTTCTAAAAAGGGCGTCAGTTATCAGATGTGGGAAAGCTGGATGCAGCCCGAGGAGGACCCCCTGCACAGGAAGGCACCCAGTCTGCAGCCTCTCCCAGCTCTCGTCCTCGGGCCTGGACAGTGCAGGGGACCCGAGAGACCGCACAGGCAGAGGGCAGACTGGCCAAGAAAGCCAGCAGCAGACTGGCTAGGGGAGGCCACAGGCTCCGGGGTCAGGCCGAGCAGCCAGCACCTGCCGCTTTTCGGGAACCTAGCCCTCATGGTGGCCCCAACCAGGTTCAGGCCCCAGCAGTGCTTGGAATCAGATCAGGAAAACAGCTAAGGAGATTATGGGACACCCACAGGACACCATGTGGTCATCAAAGCTTTTGTTTATGAAGCACATTCAGCAACTTAAGGGAAGAGCCTAGGAAAACTGTGTTTAAAACACACAAGAGAGCCTGGAAGGAACTGCTAACTCCGTGTGTGAGCTCCGCTACTGACAAATTATTCTGAGTTGTAAGATCACGACTGCCTCGTTTTCTCATTTTTTTAATGTTTTGAAACATGTAAGGCAGACACATTAGACTGTATGCCTGACCAGGGGATCAGGACGACCCCACACGTCCGTGTCAGACATCAGCCGAGGAGACACACCCACCAAAGAGGCTGCGCTGCTGGCAGCACCGGGGGCAGGACGACAGGTGCATGTCCCTCATCGCCTGCTTCTCCCAGGAACGTGTCCACGTTCCTTGCAGATGCTGTGAAGCGGCCCTGGCACAAGGGCAGGACCCCACCCTCACCTTTCATGTAGTACAGAGTGTCCCGTAGCATCTTGAATGTGGCCACATAGAGGGGGTCGCTGAACACGCTGTAGTAGAGGTCGGCGCTGGGGTTGGCCTGCGGGTAGAGGCATGGGACGCGTGACTGGCACCGCCGGTCACTGCAGTGACTCCCTCCTCCCTCCTACGCTCACACTGCCCAGAGATGCCTGCAGGGAGCAGCCCCAGGCCCCTGGAGGATGGACCACCTCCTCTCACTGAGGGCTCACCCTCTCCAGGCATCTTTGAACAAGGAGAGTGGGGGTGCAGGAGCCACAGGGCCACAAGACCACATTGCACCCTGTCCCCCTCAGTCATAGACACGACAGCTGGGGCACCTTCGGATTCGGCCTACGTTTTGTAACTAAAATTCACTTTAAATTTTCTTTAGCAATCTCATCTAAAATGTGACGCTAGTTTTCTTCTGGGGAAAAAAATTCATCCGAGGTCTAGTGAGTTGAGTAAGATGCTGTTAATTTTTCTGCACCCTCAGTCTAGTGCAATGGAAAGGCACGATTTACAAAAGTTCTGACACAGGTAAGCGCGGGGAAGGCAGATGCGGAGGCAAATCCACAGCGGGAAGGGGCCTGTGGGGCGAGGCTGGTGGAGGCCGTGTCCCATGGGCACCGGTGCCATCAGAGGGCGCTGCGCGAATGGCCCTACAGGCACAGTCCTCGTGACTCCCTGCAGGGCAGATGTGACACTGGCTGAGGTTAAGGTGAGCAGGGGTCCCACCCCAGAGCAAGGAGGGAGGAACCTGGGCGGTGCAGCCCGGCCCCAGGGCCCCAGAGCTGTGTGATGAAGGCCCTGCCAGCCTCTGTCTTCCCGGCTGAGAGTGGGTGTGCCGTGGGTTCAAGGAGAGGGAGTCACATCTGGCACATAATAAGCACGGTCACTGCCAGTGAAGGTGGATGAGGAGGAGGATTATCCTGCAGTGACTCGGGTTCGAGCTTTTATTTAGCCACAAAACCAATTCTTCAAATGGACATTTACACTAAAGTCCAAATTATGAAACAAAATATGAGAAACTGCTCTGTTCCACGGGGAAAAGGGCCCCAAAGCCCCATGTTCCTGGCATTCCTCTCCCCTCAGGACCCAAGCCAGCTCTTCACCACGGACGGCACTCGGGCCCAACACGTCTGGCTGCTGTGCCTGCCAGCCCAGCTCCAGCCCTGGCCTCCTGGTTTGCCCAGGGTCACACGACCCCACACCGACAAAGGACACCAGGACACCTCTGAGAGCAAGCACAGTGAGAGCTCAGGCCCACAGGCAGGAGGGCTGCGGACCAGCTGGCAAGTGACCGGCCACACACCTAATGCCCGCAGACAGCGGGGTGGAGTGCATGCAGGGCAGGAGCTGTGGCCTGCAGCATAGGGAGGTCCCTGGTGGTACCCTTCCCGCTTCATAACTGAGCCTGGTGGTGCCAGGCGCTGCATGTCTTATTATCGGATGAGAGAAAGAATGCCAGGCTTAACAAGGAATCTGAGCCCAGCACATGGCCACAGCAGCCATCAGCCTGGAAATCGGTGATCTCTCTGGACCCTGACAAAAGGGGGCTGACCCAAATGTTCCCAGGGACTTTGAGGCCTCCCAGCAGCGACATTTAATGATTTTATAAATAAAGCTGTGGGCCTTGGTTCCAAACATGCTAAGGACAGAAGATGCCTGAGTACACACCCCTCACACTCACAAGCCAGGGCCTGCAGTGCCTGGACTGATGAGAGGTGTGTACCGAGCCCTGGCAGTGGCTCTGCAGGCACCGTGGGGGCAAGGACCACAATGGAGCAGAGTTGGGGCCCAGGCCACAATCCAGCTCCCATGCTGACCATGGGACGCGGGCACCAGTTAGTCCTCCCCGAACCTCTGCTTTCACCTGTGAAGTAGAGACCCTGACCAGTGCTCAGGGGCCAGGACGGGGCACCGGTAGGGGACACATCTAAAGGAGCCAGGCACAGGGCAAGGCCCTGGGCGGCAGGTGTGCTGTCGTCACTGGAACGTACGCAGAAGTCTCAGGGCGAGCCTCTCCCTCACTCCGGTGGCCCCACCCCACCCACTGCAAACCCTCACCACTCCCCCGACACAGGTGTGCCCGGCAGGTGATCTCGGCGTGATGCCCTCACAGGGAGTACGTACCTCCATCACGCTGGCTACGACTGCATCCAGGGACTTGAGAACAGGCTCCTCAACAATCTTCTTCACCTGCAAGGGAAACGAGACCTCGTGAGCACCCGGCACACACAGGGGGAGACAGGAGTGCCAGCTCATTCCACTGAAGAACAAATCGTGCTGACGTATGAAACCATATCACAAGCTCACAGTGAAAAATGGATGGAAATAAGAGGCCAACAATAAGCACATCACTGGAGCCCCAAGGCTCCAATACACACACAAATGTCCCTAATCCTGCCATCACCTAGAACTTCTTTCTTACCATAGATGGGAATGAAATAAAAACAGAAAAGGAACCAACTCCCTCAAATCTGGGTACATGAGGTTTCCATTTCCAGGAAGCGAAAGCGCTGAGACTCCAGGCAAGACTGACTTTCCCCCCCCCGAGGCCCCTCCCAGACGTGGTAGACCCCCATCACAGCCGGTCCCCAGGCGCCAACGATGCCCCCTCCCCAGGCCAGGGCGCTGGCTCTTCTGGGCGCTGCAGCACACACTGCGAATTCCTCACAGGAGCACTGGCCACCCCCACCCTGGCCCCACTCTGTACCAGTGCTCAGGACAGGAAGAACTGTTCTGCCGACTAAGAACCGCCTGAGAAAACTGCCACCACACTACAGTGCTGTAAGGTTATTTTTAAAACATATGGATAATGATAAACGACATGCCAGGAGAAGAAATTTAAAAATGGTTTAGAAGAAAACCTAACCTTGAAAGTTAAAAAAAACTGAAAAACAAATTCCCCTGAACGACCCAAGACATCCAGCCTTCAACTGGAATCTCTTGACACGACCCTAAAGAGCTGCTGTCCCGTCGGGACACTGACAGCATGGCCGGCCTGGGGGTCTCAGGACAGCCGGCTACTGAGCAGCTCACCTTGGCTCCACCCTGCCCGCCGACACTGGGTCATCTTCTTACTTCTCCACCCGTAGCCACCACCTCTGGGCCATTTCTGTTCACACTCCTCACAGGCAAGCGCCACGTCCCCGGCCCCCGCCTCACCCCGACCTTCTTCTTCTCTCTCATTCGTTCCAAAGCAGAAAGCCCTGTCTTTGGAGTCTGTCCTGGCCCACCCAAATCCACCATGCAGCACCCTGGTACAAGCATGGCAACTTCAGGGGTGGGTCACAGGCCCAGCCACTCCAGGACTCAGACAATGGCATCTCTGATGTGACTGCAAAGATCACACAGAGGTCCCCAGACAGGAAACATTAGCTCTGTATTACTCCAAACAGAGCAGCCCCTGAGCTGGGTCAAGTGCAAGAGCAGGTGGGCTTGGGGTCGGACCACAGCCTGAGCCTGGGCCCTGCCCTTAGTCCTTAAAGTACTTGACACCAACTTCCTCACCTCTAACAAGGGGACGCATGGCCACGCCCCACGTGGCGGCTGCAGGGACAAATGAGAACATGCCGCACAGCAACTCCGAGGATGTGACCCTCTTTCCCTCTTTAATCTGAAAACTGTGACTACCAAGCTGTGCTGTGAAATATAGGCTGACACAACTAGCAATTCCACTGGTTGATATACCCGTGGTCCATCTATCCATCAAGGCTATGCTTACCAGGTTTACGAGTTCCCGGAGCATCTCCAGGGGAATACTGAACTCCTTGTAAGTGATGCCATTGAAAAGAGGAGAAACGGAGAAGCTGGAGCTGATGGTGGAGAAGTAGTAGTCGGGCTCCAGGGCACTCCCATCAGGCAAGTAAGAGGCTGATGGGGCAAAACCAGAAAGTCAGTCGTGGGAGTATGAGACCCAGATACTCCCTCAAGAACCAACAACGGTATCGATTTTGCTTTTGTTTACACTCAAATTCCATGTGAAGTAAAGGCTGATATGATTCAGCAATCCCACTCCTGGGCATATATCCAGAGAAAATTCTAATACAAAAGATACATGCACCCCAACGTTCATAGCAGCACTATACACAATAGCTAAGACATGGAAACAACCTAAACGTCCATTGACACATGAATGGATAAAGAAGACGTGGGGGCTTCTCTGGTGGCGCAGTGGTTGAGAGTCCGCCTGCCGATGCAGGGGACACGGGTTCGTGCCCCGGTCCAGGAAGATCCCACATGCCGCGGAGCGGCTGGGCCCGTGAGCCATGGCCGCTGAGCCTGCACGTCTGGAGCCTGTGCTCCGCAACAGTAGAGGCCACAACAGTGAGAGGCCCGCGTACCGCAAAAAAAAAAAAAAAAAAAAAAAAAAAAAAGATGTGGTACGTATATATACAACGGAATACTACTTAGCCATAAAAAAGAATGAAATAATGCCATTTGCAGCAACATGGATGGACCTACAGATCATCATACTAAGTTACTAAGTGAAGTAAGTCAGACAGAGAAAGACAAATATCGTTATGATACCACTTATATGTGGAGTCTAAAAAACATGACAGAAATGAACTTATTCACAAAACAGAAACAGACTCACAGACATAGAAAACAAGCTTACAGTTACTAAAGGGGAAAGGGGGTGGGGGAGGGATAAATTAGGAATTTGGGAGCAGCAGATACAAATTACTCTATGTGAGATAGGTAAACAACAAGGTCCTACTGAATAACACAGGGAACTACAGTCAATATCCTGTAATAAACCATAATGGAAAAGAATCTGAAAAAAAATATAATATATATGTATAACTGAATCACTGTGCTATATATCAGAAACTAATACAACATTATAAATCAACTATATTTCAATTAAAAAAAGAAGTAAAAGCTGGATTGCAAATCCTTGGGGAGGGTTGCCTCTCACTGGGGTGTTTCAGGTCAAAGCTTAGGTAGAATCATGTCCTAATATTTTCCACCCAGACATGTGAGAACAACAACAAAAAAAGAATTACACCTTTTTACAGGTTAAGAGCCATGACAGCAGGAGGCAGCTTACAACAGAGCAGGGGCAACAATACTGAGAGGAGCTGAGACGCTGGAGGCCAACACGGTGAAGCCACAGAGGGGGCTGGACGGGGGGTGGGGTGAGGCCAAATTAAAGGGAACAGGTGGGGAGAAGGTGGGAAGGGTGTGTGTGTGCGCGCATGAAATGTGTGTGAAAACTACATAAAACATGTATATGTACAGTGTGCATGAACACACATGCTCCATGTGTTTTCCATTATATATGCACCCGTGTGACCGGCTTATCTCACTCAGCATCACATACAGGTTCATCCACGTTGTCACAAATGGCAGGATCTCCTTTCCTAAGGCTGAATAATATTCCTGGAGGGCATTATGCTGAGTGAAGTAAGCCAGTTACAGAAAGAAAAAAACTGCATAATCTCACTTATATGTGGAATCTAAAAAACTCAAAGACATGGGAGCAGAGAGTGTGGTGACCGGGGCGGGAGGTGGGGAAATGGGGAGATGACCGTTATGCGGGCTGAGTCCAGAGAGCTAATTACACCGTGCTGGATGCTAGAAATGCGCTGAGAGAGGAGGTGCTCTAACCACACACGCACACACAAAATGTTGACTATGTGAGGAGATGTATAGTTAATGGCTTGACTGCAGTAACCACCTCACCACATTTATGTATATCAAACCATCATGTCGTTCACCTTAAGGACATAACAGTTTATTGTAAAAAATAATGATAGTCATAAGAGAAGGCAAGAAGTCTGTGACCCGGACACACACCACGACATGAGGATGACATCCTGCGTGGCTGACCCAGTGCGTGGTGGACACAAAAGGAGGCAAAAGGCAGAGCTGCAGGAACCACAGGTGTAAGATTTGGGATTTATGCAGGGGTGGCACTGATAATGGAACGGATGGTGCCATGAGGTGTGGAGGTCTTGTTTCCCCACTTCCTCCCCACAATCTGCATCTTACTTCCTTCGAGGAGAAGGTGAAGGCTATTGTAACAAGTGTCTGACACTGCACAGAGCTGCCACACGAATCAAATTCAGTAAATTACCTGAAAGTCCTTTGTGAACAGCAAAGCTCTACAGAAAGTATTACTCATTAAACATAAGGGATTACATGCAGTCTCATTACTATGTTCTTTAATGTTATCCACACACTTAATGACCTTAAACAACAAGAAACAAAAGAAGGACCCACCGCTAGTATTTCCACCTGAAAAGCAGTGCTTTCACAGGTTAATGTACTAAGATTCAGATGGCAGGCATTTGGGGTCCTGTATATTATTGTCTGCACTTTTCTCTATGTTTGAAATATTTTTAGATTCAAGTTTAAGAAGTTTAATCAAAAATAGAAAATAAATGCTTTCTAAAAGCTTGACACTCAAGATGCACAACAGCAGTGCCTGGGGGCTCGGTCAGCAGAAAGGCGAAGCCCACCTTCGAAGTAGTGAAAGGTGGATCCTCCAGGGGAGCTGGGAGGGGGCACCCCTCGTTCAGGGCTGACCTGAAACACACAACCACACGCACAGATAAGAAAGGCCAGTCAGACCTCAGTCAGATCTGTCTCAGACAAGGCTCCCTCTGCTGGCCAGAGCCCTGGTTCAGCCCCACCTCCTCGCTGAAGCCCATCCTGGCTACAGGTTCTCTACTGTAATTCTAAATTCTTGTGTCTAGCCATATATTCTACACCTGATGACTGAGCCAGACTATTCTCAGTGTTTCGTGTCCCTGTCTTTCTCCATGAGTCAATTACATATTCTCTACAGGCACCAACTGTCTTGCACTCAGAAAAGAGCTGGTGCCCAAACACTTCACCTCCCAGGAGATGACTCACTTATAAATCTTAAAAAGGACAAGGCAACCTTTGAATTAAAGAGAACTCTAATGAGAATCCTTCACGTTCCCCAAGTTCCCTCAAACTACATGCAAGTGGGCACCTAACAAGCCCCCGTCCCCTGTCCGTCTGGGCGCATGGCCCCACCTGCGAGATGCTGGACACGCTGCTGGCCTTTCTCTTCAGGGTGCCCTCCTGACACACCGCCAGCAGGTTGCTGGGGAGGATGGAGCGAAAGTCGTTGAAGGACCGCCTCCGTACACCTTCCAGCTCCTCGGGGACGTGGAGGGAATGAGGAGGGACTCTGGGGAAGAGCCTGGACAGGAGGGACTCTTCTGTGTTGCTGTAACGCCCAAATGCGCGGGAGATTCCTATGAGGCACGGGACCGCATACTTGCAGAGGTATTCTGGAAGGCAGAGGGAAGCCGTGGCAGCACCACCTGGGAACCTGGGACCACCCATCTCAGAGCCCCCCACCAGCAAGTCCAAGGGCCAGAACTAGCCATGGCAACAGGGCCAAGTCCAGGCACTGACCGGCAGTATTTTCCATCCATCCTCAACCACGGCTGCAGACACGGCCTGTGGGTGGGAGGTCTTAACCACGCACAGCACCTCCAAATCAGTCCCTCAGCCACGTCACCTGAGCAGGCTCCCTTACGGGACTTAATCAGTGCATTTAGTCCTTCTGGGAGCAGATTGGTAGCCTCACACCAGAAGAAAAATGACTTTCAGACATGTTACAGGTGAAGAAACCGAGCCCCAGAGGGGGAAGTGGCCCAGCATTCAGGCAGCAGACCTGTGCTCATGACCCCACGTGGGCTCTCAGCTAACATGCAGCAAAGGTCACGTCCACCAGATACACTGGTTGCAAAGAACAGAAAATCTGAAGACTGGGAAAAGCAAGGGGAAGGATAATCACAAACAATAAAAAGAAAACATACCTTTCTCTTGAATCTCCAAGGCCTGGCACATTCCCAAAAGGACATGCAAAACCTGCAAAAGCGCCTCTAAAATCTGGAATAGCCAAGGAAACATAACACACAAACTTATAAACGAAATCAGATAAATATCACAAAATTAATTCAGAACTAGAGGGAACTTTAGACATTCTCTTGTCCAACCTCATTCCTGATCCATAACCCCCTGCACGGAAGCTCTGCAGAGGGGTCAGGCAACAGACCTTCTGTGGACAGAACCCTCCCTCTCTGGCTGGTCCACAGGCCTCCTAACTCTGGAAACAGGTGACAGGCCCCCAATCTCTCTTCACAGCTCAACACCCCTGGTTCTTTCCATCCGTTCCTTATGATTCAAGTCCTTGCTGATGGCCTGCCTGATTCCACTATAGCTCAGTGTGTAAGAAACCATCTCCAACTGCAGTGTTCAGACAAAACACACTACTATTCCAGCGATGCTGGGGATCTCCCCGAGTAATCACCAGACTCAGCACGGACCCCAGACGTCTGTGGACATGACACTGGCTTTCCAACAGCCCTTCACACTGCTGGCTCCATGAACTCACAGAGAAATGAAATCCTTAAGTGTCTCTCACACATGCTGCCTCAAGCTGTGCCCCTCCACCCGCAGGGCTGGTATTTTTTTGCCTGTCACTGAGCCCCACAAAAGCTCAGGGCATAAGCTTCAGTTCACTGCGAAGGTCCTCGATTCCCAGCTTGGCATTTGAATCATCTACAGACAAGACTGACTTGCTTTCAGGATTTTCATCCCCGGTCCTGGCTGGTCCTAGCTGTTCAGCTTCCACTGCAGGGGGCAGGCGACCAGAGACTCCTGCCAGGTGCCCCTGGGGTGGTCCTTCAGGTGGCTCTGCAAACCCTGCCCTCCGCTACACTGCTGACCCAGAATGTCAGGAGAGGCGTGGTCCAGGCCCTGATGAAGAGCACCCAGACCGAGTCCCTCTCACCTCCCCCACTTCCAGTCTTGGGGAATCCAGGCAGAAAAATGAAGTTGGTCTGAGGTGACTTGTTCATCACCAAACTGCTCACGTTTTGCTACTGTCAAATGATGTGGAACAGTGAGGACCTGGAAAGCAATGTTTCGTCCATTTCACGTATTAAAGTTATGCCACCATCTTCTGTGGTGACCTATTTCAATAGGTGTTACTGATAGAAAAGCCCTGTTAGCTTTTTAAATAATATGTGATTCTAACGTATCTAGTTATCTCTTTAGCCAACCCACAAGTAAATAAAGAACCTAAACTAAGAAAGAAGGGTGGAGACCAACATAATGGCAGAAATAGGGACACAGAATTTACAATGTGATAGTAAGGAAAGAGATTTTAAAAATTAAAAAAGATACAGGGGGGCTTTTCTGGTGGCGCAGTGGTTAAGAATCCACCTGCCAGGGCTTCCCGGGTGGTGCAGTGGTTGAGAGTCCGCCTGCCGATGCAGGGGACACGGGTTCGTACCCAGTCCAGGAAGATCCCACATGCCGCGGAGCAGCTGGGCCCGTGAGCCGTGGCCGCTAAGCCTGCGCGTCCGGAGCCTGTGCTCCGCAACGGGAGAGGCCACCAGAGTGAGAGGCCCGCGTACCGCAAAAAAAAAAAATAAAGAAAACCTTCCTTCTAAAAAAAAAAAAAAAAAAAAAAGAATCCTCCTGCCAAAGCAGGAGACACAGGTTTGAGCCTTGGTCCAGGAAGATCTCACATGCTGTGGAGCTACTAGGCCTGTGTGCCACAACTACTAAGCCCACGCTCTAGAGTCCACAAGCCACAACTACTGAGCCCGTGTGCTGCAACTACTGAAGCCCATGCGCCTAGAGCCCATGCTCCGAAACAAGAGAAGCCACCATAATGAAAAGCCCATGCACCACAATGAAGAGTAGCCCTCGCTCGCCGCAACTAGAGAAAAGCCCTCTCGCAGCAACGAAGACCCAATGCAGCCAAAAATAAATAGATAAATAAAAGGAGAGAAATAAGAAATACATTTAAGTAACATTTCCAACAAAATAAACTAAAACTAAAAAAACTGGAGCCTTTGAAGGAACGGCTCCAGCTTTCCAGAAAATCTTCTCCTATGAACGTCAGTCCCCAGCATGGAGGCAGGAGGACGCGTGACCTTTTGCTGGCCACCTCACAGGGCAATTGGAAAAGCTGAACGAGATAAGACTCGGGAGGTCGCAGGGGACTAAGCACTGCAAGCAGGATTTAACATTTCTCATGTGTGTGACTAACAGTATGAAATAAATCAACATAAACAATCCAATCACTTTTTTTTTTTTGCCCTGTCATCACTTTGGGACTCTCAGATCTTAAAGAAACACACACCAAGTCACCACACACTTACCTCATCCCTGAGGGAAGGGTCCCTATAAGCCACGTCAGACAGCAAAGTGACCAAGCAGAAGCTGAAGCTCTCAGCCACTGGGAGGGTGCCTGGAGGCAGAAAGACAGGAATCAGATCATCACACTGACCAGCCACCCCATCTGGCTGTTCCCTCTCACATGGCTGCCAAGGACCTGCTTACAGTGGAGGCCGCCCTCGTCAGGATGAGCTTCCAGAGAACAGATATGGGCCCAAGGTGTTCGCTGAGAAACACCCCTGCCTTCCTTGTAATAAAATGTTTTGGTTCAAGAAATTGAAATGTTTGCTGAGCCAATCTATATAGTCTGAGATTACAGAGCCTCTCAACATGACAGATTCCATGTTTTATTCCCGACCTAAATAAAATTGGAAAATCAATCTTGGTAAGACTATGGGAGATGTTCCATGGAGGCTAACTGTCAAACACCAATTACTATCACTTTAAACTGAATTGATGTTTTTTTTTCCTTTTTTCTTGACAGGTGGAGAAAATCCTCAGAAGAGCACCCAGAGATGTGCTCTATTCCTCGTAGGTTTTTAAGCCCTTCCCTGACTGAGCCTGCCAGTACAGAGATTCTCAGAAGCAGAGCCTCAAGGTCAAGAAGGGAGCACTACACCCAAAAGACCACAAGTGAAGCACCACTTCTGCACTTTGGGAAATTTAGACCTGCTGCCGAGGAGGTCCAATCACTATTAAACATTTAACCAATTTTGAACGTTGAGCACTGACTCAAAGACACACACACACAGAGCAGACGACCACTGCGTGTCTACTTCCGCACACGTGATTCTTAAATGCAGCTCTAGGTCCTTCTCAAGCTTGAGCGTGGCCGGGACCACCAGGAGGGCTTGTTGAAACGCAGTCTGCCTGACTCCCGGGCCCAGAGTTCCTAACTCAGTAGCTCCAATGTGGGGTCTGAGAATCTCCTTTCTGACAAGTTCCCAGGGTGCTGATGCTGCTGGCCCAGGGATGGCCCTTTAAGAACTACTGCTATGGGGTTTATCAAAGCATAAATGATATTGCCTTAATAGAAACTAGGAGACTGAAATATTACCCGATAATTGGAAATTTATATATCTCTAACAATGTTTTTTTTTTAATAAATTTATCTATTTTTTATTTATTTATTTTTGGCTGCGTTGGGTCTTCATTGCTGCGTGTGGGCTTTCTCTACTTGCGGTGAGCGGGGGCTACTCTTTGTTGTGGTGTGTGGGCTTCTCACTGTGGTGGCTTCTCTTGTTGCGGAGCACGGGCTCTAGGCATGCAGGCTTCAGTAGTTCTGGCTCGCGGGCTCTAGAGCACAGGCTCAGTAGTTGTGGTGCACGGGCCCAGCTGCTCCGCAACATGTGGGACCTTCCCGGACCAGGGCTTGAACCTGTGTCCCCTGCATTAGCAGGTAGATATTTAACCACTGCGCCACCAGGAAAGTCCCTAACAATGTTTAAATAATGCTAAAAAACTCATTCGAATGAGTCCAAGTATACAGAAGTGATATTTGTTTTGAAATAAAATAGGATCAACACTTTCTAGTATTCTACTTCTCCCCAAATTAGATAACAATGGTAGACACAGATGTTTCACTTTTCAGCAATGCTCTATTTAATCTGTAGTCTTTCAAATTCCAGGACACCTGAATAATTTGGGGTCTGTCAGCTTTAGGTACAGTAAGTCACCAGAAATGCTGAAAACCCAAAGGGCAAGAGGAACACGGGCAGGCACAAGCGGATGTTCATGAGGACAGCACAGTCTCCAGCAGACTGAGCCCACCTGACAAATTCAGGCCATGCCACCAACAGAAAGGACAAGGGCCTTCTTTGCAGGCACCAACCCCCTGCTAGATCTGAAGGTGGGGGCCTTGGACTCAGAGAGAGAGATTACAAGGAAACTTCAGTCTCATGGGTCATGAACTCTGAAATGTTGGAGATCTTCCAAGCTGATTTTGGAGTCTTGGGAAATCTGTTTACAAGATCATGAGTGTTATAAGCGTTTAGCACAATGCCTGGCATGTAGGGGACCTATGTAAATACTTCGGGAGGGACAGGAGGAAGAAGGCAAGGAGGGAGGAAGGGAGGGGAGGGCAGTGGAGGGGAAGAGAGAAAAGATTATCTAACTTTCTCTTTGACCTTAAAGAGAGATCAGTATCAAATACAAGTTAAAAAGAAATACACATGAATTTATTCCATTTGCAAAGATGCAAAGTTCAGTGGAAACTTAGCAACATCGACAAAGCGATAAAACTACTGACAGTGGACATAGTGGTTGAGTCCCAAACTCCCATCTCAGCCCTCCTTTCTGTGCAGCCACCAGGCCATCTGGAGAACTGACCTCACTGCAGGGTGAGCCTCTCCATCTGAGGCAACAGACCAGCTCAGGGACAGCAGGGGACCCAGGGCAGCCAATGGGACATAAGCAAAGGTTCCTGAGGGTCCCCGTGGTCCTGCTCAGCTCCGCTCATCCCGCCCAGGGCTCTGGGCAACGTGAGAAAGCGCTAGTGCTGCAGGCACAGGAGTGGAACCAGCTAGAAGCATCCTAACTGCCGCGTTAGTGTGATTAAACATTCAATCCTCGCAGACGGGAAACACACAGATGCTTCCTCGCATTCAGGAAAACTTTAAGCAAAACTACCTCTGCCTTTCCGAGCTGTGCTTTCTTCTACCCAATACACTTTCGGAAGACCTTTAAGAAGTCGAAGAAGGTAAGGAACCACAGAATCTTTGTGCTAAAAAAAAAAAAAAAAAAAAAAAAAATACATTTAATTAAGTACACGATTGGTAGCTTTTTAGCACAGACTGAGCCCAAAACAAAGCACATCCACATCCTGATCATCTCAGAGAAGGGCGTTTGCACAGCGTCGCACCCTTCCTGCTGCACATGGCGGGCAGCGTCCCTACAGCCAACAGGAAGGCCGACACCTGCCCTCTGCTGCTCAGGGTCCAGCCTGGCTCTGCCCTCCAGAAGAAGACACGTGTGCACACACTCAGAACTGCCTCCTGCCAGGTGTTTAAAGTCCCCAAACCCAAACCTCAGGACCACATCCTCCAGACTGGAGAGCAGCTTACAAACTTGGTGATGCTTCTTTCTGTTGTTCACGGCCCTTGTGCTCTTCCCTTCCTTTCATAAATTTTCGGCTTCATGTTTCCTTTTGCTCCTCTCAAATTGAGCATTAGACTTTTTTTTTTTTTTTTTGAGCATTAGACTTTATAGCCAACGTTAGCCAATGGAAAAATTACTTTCATCTAGTTTCCAAACTAGCCAATCAGCATAGAGTTCATAACCTTCCACCACTAGCTCTCCTGGCTGTCTCCCTACATGCGGCTGCCCCCCGTGAAGGACAAGTGTGCTCCAGAGAAGGGGACACTATCTGATGTTCTGAAACGCTGAAAAAACATGTGGCTTTGAATACATGGTTGCAAATTCTGCCACACTCCTTTCACCAAAAGGCAGAGTCAAATTTGCGTCCCCTGAAAACAGAGCTGCCTTGGTGACTTGCTTCTAGTGTACAGTCAGACCTCCGTATCCAAGGGTTCCACGTCCGTGGATACAAAGAGCCGACAGTACTACACCATTTTATATGGAAGACTGGAGCATCCTTGGACTGTGGTACCTGCAAGGGGTCCCGGAGCCAATCCCCCGAAGACGCCGAGGGATAGCTGCATGTAGAAAGTAGAATGAACGAGCCTGACTTCCCAGGCTAGCTCAGAGATGGCAGAGCCACTTCCCCCGGCTCTTTCTCAGGACACGCACTCTTGCAACCCAGACACTATGCTGTGACAAATGACAGCCCAGGCCACACAGGGAGGCCATGCACGTGGAGGGACCCTGGCCAAGAGCCCCAGAGAAGGTCCAGCCAGCGGCCAGGATCAACCCCACACATGTGGGGGAGGGGCCTTCAGGTGACTCCAGGGCCAGCCTTTGAGCCACCCCAGATGACACCAAATGGAGCAGAGACTGGGCTCTTCTGAGCTCTGGCTAAATTGCAGATTCATGAGCAAAAACCTCTGCCAAACAAAACCAACTAACTTTGGGGTAATTAAGCCACCAACTTTAGGGTAACTTTTATGCCACAATAGGTAACCAAAATAAATAGAGAACTTTCTTTAGTGAAAACAAAACCATTTTTCCTGTACAACAATTGCCCAGGGAACTGGTGTACTAACACACACAAGACCCCAAAGGGGCCGCACACCAAGGCCCTGCAGAGAGGAAGCGGCCCAGGCTCTTCCCCACACACCCTGCAATGGTGTCACCACCACCGCTACTCTGGCCACGGTTGCCGCCAGGGCAGCCCACTAACTGGGCACAAAGGAGGCCAGTGCCAGCGCCCACCAGGGATGGAGGAAAGGAACACAAACTCCAGGTGGATCACGAGAAAGCTGGTCCCTAGGCGCAGGGGCCAGCAGACACCGGGCTCCTCCCTTGGTGTCCGTGAGGCCTCCAGCTTCCTGGGAAGCTCAGGCCAACTGTGAGCCCCATGGGACAGCTGCTGCCACCCCTGCCAACCACTGACCCGGAACCCAAACCACACCAAAAGTAACTTGTACTCGTCTCTTCCCTGCCATCTGAAAAAACCCAATACAGGTATTAGGGGCTCACAGGTAAATCCAGCAAGTGATATGTTTGCCAAAGATAGTTTCAAGTAATACTCATTCGAATAGCAGTAGTTTCTTATACACGTTTCTTTTTTTGAAAATTTATTTTCCTCCCTTTATTTTTATATTTAAATTTAAATAGGACCTGGTAAATAGAAAATGATTGTCTTTATTTTCACATTTGTAAATAAATAGGAAGAAGAATTAAAATGCAGCTTATGCATCTAATCTTGGTTTTTCGTGTGGCCTTGATCAGGTAACCTATTTAATTTTTGAAATACTTCTCTAAAATTAAAATGCTTATTTTTTTCAAATGTATAAATACTCTGTCAAAAATATTAATTCTTATTGAAGTAAAATTCCCAGGACATGCAAGCTAACTTTTTTAGATGAATAAAAATGCAAATAGCTGACATCTTTATTTTTTTAACATAGGATGATTAAACTTGGAATTTTAAAAAATGATTTTTGGCAATGATAAAAATAAACAGATAAAAGATTCTGTATCCAGTGACTGAGCATTTGCTTCAATTAGCCTTGGTAAATACTAAAAAATGGCCATTTTCTGTTGTAGTGACAACAATGGTTTGTAAATCACCTTTAAAAGGCACATTAACATGTACTCTAAAACAATTTATATCTATCATAGTTTTGAAAAAGACTGTTATGTCACAATTATCTCAAAGAACACTGTCTTTTTGGAAGGAAAAGAAGTGGTTACTCTGAGTCTGGCTCCCGAGCGTTTTGCCTGAGGTTTAAAATCAAGTCTACTCTGGAGGGTACATGATTACTTCACAAAGCACTCTAACATTCTGTCGAAAACAAAAACCGCACCTTCCTGAGGACGTGTCCATAGAGGTCTCATTCCCACCAGTTCTGCCCCCTCCCCATCACTCGCCCTCAGCTGACCACTTACACAAGGTAGGTTCGCGAGCGCTCCTCTAGGCCTGATTTAGGAGTATAAAGTAGGCACAAACTTAAACCCTAATTGCACCCTCTTTTGCATGCAGAAACACTTTTAATTTAGCCAAGTCCTACCTGTAGATCAGATTCAATGAGAAAAATGCCCAATGCAATCACCGCGTCTCTCCGCCTTTCATCCAACTGGAAGATGCCATGGAAATCGACTGGGCACATACATAGCAGCTTCTGGACCTAGAAAATGAGACCAAACAAAAAAAGCCCATAGCTTAAAAATATATAAACCCACACTCAGATAAACCAGTACCAAAAAGCCCAGTGAATATATACAACAAATAAGTCATTTTTTTCCAATCAAAAGGTCATTAAAAAGGACACCTCCAGCCTTTGAAATGATGGTATACACACCCCTCCAAGGAACCCGGATCAAGAGCTGAAAGGCTGTGTCCACGGAGGTGGTAAAGCACCATGGCTAACGTCTGCCCTTCAGTGTCAGGGCAGTCCCCAGAGTCCCCACCTCCCAGTGGTGCCCATGAGCAGGTTATGAAAACCTACAGGTAAGCTACCTATAGTCACAAGGCCTCCCTTTAGGGCTCTTTAAACATTAAATGTGTGTAAAGCACTCAGAACTGTGCGGGGCACACAGTACGTGCTCAATAAACAATATATATATTGTTACTGGACATGGCATGGTGGCAGGCAGAGGGCAGCAGGCAGGCAGTCAGCAATTTCCTGAATAAATAGAAACACTAGGATTATCATCAGAACAAACCAACAGTAAGTGTCTGTCATAAAAGAACTAAAAATCAGGATTTATTATGAAAAGGAAATCAGGTGATGCCAATCTTGAAAATCTCTGCCAGAGCAAGCTCTGAACAGAGCTTTAAGATCCACCAGGAGGCCCTAACCTTGCTGTCCCACGGACCCAATGAGAAGTCTCTCACTGACATTTACGTGGTCTGGTGGGATGTTCTAATAGCAAAGGAAATGGAAGCCAGCGATTGCCATTTGCCCTGAAAATGCATCAGGCAATTACCACTGTAATTTTTTATAGAAAGTAATTTGCTGTTGTTCCCTTCAGATTTTAAAAGGGCAAATACAAGAGGAGAAACTGAAACTGGCAAAGATTATGTAAAATACTTTCACCCCAGTGTTGTGTATACTAATTGAAACTCTGAAACAATCTAAATATTTAACATTAGGAAAATAATCATGATGAACCACTTGATCAAATATTAGGTTAAACCCTAACTGCTGATATTCAACCATTTTTGACCTACAAAAACAATGCTTTTGTAAAGTTTAACCTAATGTTAGACGTTAAAAATGGCATTTTTCTATGACTAAGCAGTGACACAGAACAATGTTCTAAATGTTCTATAAGCTCACGAAAGGAATGGTCTGAATTACATACAGAAAAAATGCTGGAAGAAAATACATCAGGGAGTTCCCTGGCGGTCCAGTGGTTAGGACTCAGCACTTTCACTGTCGTGGCCCGGGTTCAATCCCTGGTCGGGGAACTAAGATCCTGCAAGCCATGAAGCGTGGCCCAAGATATACATATTTGCATATGTGTATATATGTGTGTGTGTATATATATATGTGTGTGTATATATATATGTGTGTGTGTATATCTACATATATATATTCAAAGTGTTAACAGTTTTGACAGATAGGATGACCAGAGGTGAGACATTTCTTCTTCATGCTTTTTTATATTTGCCAAAATATGTTCTAAAGGAAAATATTTCTTGTGTAATCAGAAAAAACATCCAGTAGGTTAAAATAAAAATATATACACATGAGGGGGAATCCATGCTTGTGTGATTAAATGCTTAGGCAAAAGAGCACACAGCAACGGGCAAGCGAGGAATGGAAGTCGAACTTCCCCCTCGTCACTGGGAGAACATGCTTCATGATCAGGGGAAATAAAACATGAAGGAGCTGCAGACCAAGCACGGTAAAGCGATCGTTGCAGAGACTCACACTCACATAACAAGACAGTCAAGTCTCTAAAGAAACACGCCTGCAAATAAGAAATCCACCACAAGGTGGATTACATGAGAAGGAGCCATTGAGATCCAGAGCTGACCCTTGAGCCGCCACTGACCCGAGGCCTGTGGAAGCACTCCCACAGGCCCCACCCCAGGCAACACAGACCTGGGGAGGGGACCCCAAGGCTGGAGGACAAAGTGAGACTCAGAAACGTGACAGGACTGGCCCAACCTCATTACTAAATATGGAAAAGCTGTAACTGTACAGAAAAGATGACCCTTCAACAGTCCCACATGGCAACACAGACAAGTCTAAGATTTTATATGCTCGTGCTCTCAGTCCTGTCCTCTGTCCCTGGAGGCTTTTGGGGAGGCAGGGTAAGGATCATGCTGTATTTTTCTGTGGAAGTGAAATACATTTGGACTTTGGAGTTAGACCCAGAGTCACCAGGCGGCACATCGAGCCTCAGCTTCCCGTCTATACAGCGTCTCCGTGGGGCCAGGTACGGAGGCAGAGCCCTCACCTGGGCTCAGGACTCGCTCCACGGCAAGTGGTGGGCATAGTTCACACCACTGTGCAACAGTAACGGCCTTCAAATGGCTCCTATGAGGGTCGATGGAAGTAGGACGCTTATAACTCATTCACTCACTGTTCACTGGGCACTACTTGCGGGAGGTGCCGCCCGTGAACCTCGGACCAGGCCCTGCCCTCGTTCCAGAGGGGGAAAGACAACCCGGGTGAGGACCAGAGATGAGGTCATGTAAGAGGCGTTAATTCTCCCGGTTGAAAGTAAGGGAAGAGTTGTCCCTCTCCTTCTCTTTCTTTGAGAACTCACACTAGAAAACTTGCCAAAGGAAGGATTTCCTCATTTCTTGGAACGGTGCATAAATTCTTTTGAAGACTAGATTGGCACTTTGCGAGCTTTATGACTTAGGAATGTCTTTCTCGAGGACCTGGGGAGCCATCTCTTTGGAATGTACACATCGAGGGAGACAACGCCCATCTCCCCATCTCTGGGGAGGACAGGAGCCTAACTTCCATGGGCTTCAGACTCCAAGCTGCAAAACCACCTCCTGTCATAAAGGTGGGAGGATAAAGCCAATCAACTAACACAGTCCATCACTCCAGTTACCAGGTAGTTAGCATGAACTAAGTGTGACAAATGGTGCTGACAAGTCCTCTTATTTGATTTTAGCCCAGTGAGACTTCTAAACAACTATAAAACAATAAATTTGCACTGTTCTAAGCCACTAAGGTTGTGGCATTTGTTACAATAGCAATAGGAAACTTATACAGTTGGTCACAGAATTGTAAACAAAACTCAAAACCTGGACTGCCTATCAAGAAAGATATAAAAATTAATCAGGTTACAGGCAATATTTATTTCCTTCTTTACTCTTTTCTGTATTTTCTGTAAGGAATACTGTTAACTGCAGAATCAGAAAAAAAAATTTTAAATAGTAGGAACAATTTTGCCACTAATGCAAATCTTATTTCTAAAAGGACAATAATACTTATACTCTTAGAGCTCAGAAAATAAGAGAAGAGTGTATAATATTTCAATGGATAGAATCTGGGTAATCCAAGAACAAAGAAGTAACATAAAACCGGAAGAAAATCTAGGTCAACTAAACGAAGAAGATGTTTTCTACATACAACAGTCCTACTACAACTTCTTTAATTCTAACATCTTAACATCAGCAAAACAACTGCTACTTAACTATAATTTCCCCAAGAGTCTCAATCTACGTAGGAAGGTTTTTAAAAAGCAGGCGATGCAGCTATCTGGCCCTGACGCAGGCACGTGGCTGCAGAGAGAGGGATGGCTGGGTGGGGACCCAGGCCGGTGCCACCTGGGACAGGAGGCCCAGGCACGTCAAGCTCAATCTCACAAAGCAGCCTTGAAAATGCTCCACAGCTCTGTGTAAACGAAAACCAAATTGATTAAATTACTTCATTAGCAAAAAAATCACGGAAATACTGGATTGTGACATTGAGCTTTCCTTGGTAAAATTTCTCTAAGGAAACACGCAGCACACACAGGCCCAACCCCCACACCGAGAGGACACTTGGCCCCAGGCCCGAGGCCCACTGACGACCCCCAATCACAGGCAGGGTCCCAGGCAGAGGCCGGGGGAGGGCGCGGCCTCGGCTGCCAAGCGTCCACTTTCAGGAGATCGTGTGCCATCCTGCTTCACAGGTTGGGCAACTTGGCCCTGACGGGTTAAGTATGATCTCAGGCAGCAGGCACTTCCCTAGACCCTCTGACTTCTGTCCCCCCGCTCATGCACCCCCACTGGCCCCCAACTCCGATACAAACTCCATGCACATGTGCAGCCTGGCAAGGGAGGTCCTCCCACATACCGACACCCAGCCTGGACCTCTGCCAGGCCGCTTCCAGGGTCTCCACTGTCTGCAACATTTCTCAACCTGCCTCGTCTCCCCACAAAATCCTCCCATCGTTCTAAGACGCAGCCCCCCCCCCCTCCTGCTTGTCAAGCTGCTCTGGACATCAGGTCTATCCCCTCACACCTCTCAGGAGCCCACCAAGAACCCTGGGCTGGGATGCCTGCCCTTCTCATGTCTTACCTTGGAGCCCCTGTGTACTTACCTTCCGTCCCCTGCAGACGGGACTGTGTCCCCCTGGTCATGTGCCCACCACAGCCCCATTAACTATCCCCATTCTACGGCTTACAAAAGTGAGGCACAGAGAGGTCAAAGTTCTAATGCAGAATAAAGCTTCAACGCTATAATGAAGAAAAAATGAAAAAATAACATTGAATAATTTTCTTCAGAAGTTTACAACAAATTAACAAGTAATTTGGTTTCTTTGGGGTGAGGGGGGGGAAGAGCCTGTCATTATAAAAGGTCACTAAGCTCAAAATCTGAAAGAGATGGCTGGGGTTGCTCCCATTTATGAAAAGGATCCAGAGGAGTTGGCTCTGCACGCCACTCTGAGGAGGCCAGTAAGGAACAGACCACAGGAGGCAACAGAGGTAACTTCCTTAGACTTTGAGAAGACCTGACAGTACTTTAACCCAAGGCTTGTTAAGAGAGATGCCTTGAGGTGAATCTACTGCCAAAGTAAGGAAATGCCGAACCAAGTTAGAGAAAATAAGATGCCCTCACAAGTCTGGATGAGTGGGCAGAATACCACAGATGAGAACTCAACATGAGAGTGGGTGTAGGTCAGGTATGTAGGTCAAAATAAAGCTACAATAATAGCGTTACAAGCTGGCCAATTAAACTTTTAAGTATGCAACTTTTGTTATCTGAAACCTCTGGGAATACTCTTCCTGGAGAAACAAAAGTCCCTGAGAACTGAAGATTATGCTTTAAGTATTAGTGGTATTTTGTTGTTGTTAAATCTGTTTTTTAATTCTCATTCTCCTACGCCCTGCCCCCTTAGAGAACAGTGAACATAAGTCAGCATTTTCTAAGTGACTCAGAGCGAGCATGATAGACAAAGGTGATTGTGACATGATGCTTATGTCTTAAAACTATGCCAATTTTGGCAAACTGACAAATCATGACCCTCAAGCCTCAGCTTTCCCAGGTATAAAAGGATGAACAGATAGATTTTTGCAATGTCTGCTCTAGCAATAAAATCCGGTGAGCCAAGAACTTCCACCTGCAGCCATGAGAGAACAGCAGGATCTGGATTTACCTTCCTGCCAAAAAACAACAGAAAAATGGACAAATACATGAAACCACTGGTTTCGTACACTGGAAAAGCAGCACAGGACTGAAAAGCTTAGGGGAGAGGAAACAAGGTGAGCCCTACAGCTGCCCTGATTTTCTGCCAGAAGATGTATCCTGGACCACAAAACAGGGAAGGGCATCCCAAGCAGATCATGGTGGTCTCACTAAGCTGAGGAGACAGAAATGGGAGTACTGGAAGTCTAAAAGCAGCTGGGAATTCTGGAGAAGAGAGAGCTCAACAGAAAAAAAGCTCCACAAATCTGCAAGAGTTCCCCTGAGTCTTTGATGAATATACTAAGACAGACCAGGATAGGGTAATACTCCACAATGTTGGGCAAAAAACAACCAAGGAACTGTGAGATGAATGGTTCCTGGGTTCCCACAGAGCTGAGAGGAGTCTCAGTTACTCCCAGCCAGAGCGAAAAACCCGCAAAGCATTCAGTGGAGAACTCGAAGGGCCACACCTCAGCAGTGGGGCTAAACTACCCCTGTCGCAAAAGCTATTTCAGACCTGCCCTAACAAAGTTTAAAAACCAGCTCTGCAATAGATGGAGAAAAAGCATGTGAAAAAATTCAACACCCTTCATGATAAAAACACTCAACAGGGACTTCCCTGGTGGTCCAGTGGTTAAGACTCCACACTTCCATGGCAGGGGGCACGGGTTCGATCCTCGGTTGGGGAACTAAGATCCTGTATGCTCCCAGGCCAAAAAAAGAAAAAAGCAAACACTCAACTAGGAACTTCCTCAATCTGATAAAGATTATCTATGAAAAACCCACAGCCAACATTTTACATAGTAAAAGATGGAAAGCATACCCCCCCAAGATCAGGAACAAGATAAGGATGTTCACTCTCAACACTTCTACCCAGTGTTGTGCTGGAGGGTCTGGTCAGGGCAATTAGACAAGAGAATGAAATAAAAGCCATCCAGATTGGAAAGAAAAAAGAAAAACTATCTCTATTTGCAGATGACATGAGCTAAAGGAGAGGTAACCCATCCCCAGGCCATGGACCAGTACCAGTCCATGGCCAGTTCAGAACCGGGTGGCACAGCAGCAGGTGAGTGGCAGGGGAGCAAGCGAAGCTTCATCTGTATTCACAGCCGCTCCCCATCACTTGCATTACCACCTGAGCACCGCCTCCTATCAGATCAGTGGCGGCATTAGATTCTCATAGGAGCGCAAACCCCACTGTGATCTGCACATGCGAGGGATCTAGCTTGCATGCTCCTTATGAGAATCTAATGCCTGATGATCTGAGGTGGAGCTGAGGTGGAGATGCTAGTGCTGGGGAGCGGCTGCAAATACAGATTATCATTAGCAGAGAGGTTTGACTGCACAGAGACCATAATAAATCAATTGCTCGCAGATTCATATCAAGACCCTATCAGTGAGTGGCAAGTGAAAACAAGCTCAGGGCTCCCACTGATTCTGCATTATGGTGAGTTGTATAATTATTTCACTATATATTACAATGTAATAATAATAGAAATAAAATGCACAATAAACAATACACTTGAATCATCCGGAAACCATACCCTTCCCCCACACCAGTCTGTGGAAAAGTTGTCTTCCAAGAAACTGGCTCCTGATGCCAAAAAGTTGGGGACCGCTGATCTAAAGACTCCAATAAAAAAAATTAGACCTAATAAATAAGTTCAGCAAAGTTGCAGGATACAAGATCAATATAGAAAAATCAACTGTAATCAGACTTTCAGTTTTACAAGATGAAAAGAGTTCTAGAGATGGATGGTGATTGCAGTAAAACACTATGAATGTATTTATTTATTTTAAAATAAATTTATTTATTTATGGCTGCGTTGAGTCTTTGTTGCTGTGCGTGGGCTTTCTCTAATTGCGGTGAGCAGGGGCTACTCTTCATTGTGATGCGCGGGCTTCTCATTGCAGTGGCTTCTCTTATTGTGAGCATGGGCTCTAGGCATGCGAGCTTCAGTAGTTGTGGCACACAGGCTCAGTAGTTGTGGCACAGGGGCTTAGTTGCTCCATGGCATGTGGGATCTTCCCAGAGCAGGGATCGAACCCGTGTCCCCTGCACTGGCAGGTGGATTCTTAACCACTGCGCCACCAGGGAAGTCCCTATGAATGTATTTAATATCACTGATCTGTACACTTAAAAGTGATTAAGATGGCAAATTCTAAATTATGTGTATTTTACCACAATAAAGGAAATGCGGGAAAAATCAACAGCATTTCTATACAGTACCAATGAACAGACTGAAGATGATATTAAGAAATTATTCCATGGTGACTTTTACGTCGTGAATTAATTCCATTTACAATACATCAAAAGAACAAAATACTTAGGCATAAATTTAACAAAGGAAGTGCAAAACTTACATTCTAGAAACTACAAAACCTCACTGAAAGTAAAGACCTAAATAAATGGAAAGATATCCCATGATCATGGATGATAAGAATTAATATTAAGATGGCAATTATACTCCGAATTGACCTACAGATTCAACACAATCCCTATTATAACCCCAGGTGACTTCTTTGCAGAAATTGATAAGCTGATCCTAAAATTCACAGGGAAATTCAAGAGACCCACAACAGACAAGGCTATCTTGAAAAGGAAGAGCAAAGTTTGGGGACTCACTCGTCCCAATTTCAAAACTTACTACAAAGTGACAGTAATCAAGACAGTGTGCTAGGGTAAGGACAGATATATAGACCAGTGCTAAAATAAAAACAGCTGCCACCCTAGAATTCTATAGTCAGCAGAAATGAAGCTGGAAAAAAAACTTTTTCAAATAGGACAAAGCTGAGAGAATTAATCACACTTGCAGACCTGTACTATAAGAAATGTTAAAACTAATAAAGTAAGGGGGACTTCCCAGGTGGTCCAGTAGTTAAGACTTCACACTTCCACTGCAGGGGGTGTGGCTTCAATCCCTGGCCGGGTAAATAAGATCCCACATGCCTCATGGTGTCCCCCCCACCAAAAAAAAAAAATAAAGTGTAAACATCAATCTACATAAAGAAATGAAGAGAACTGAAAATACTGTATATATGAATATGCATATTTTTCATATTTTATGATTATTTAAATAAATTATAATAATGTATTGTGGAGTTTATAACATAGAAGTAAAAATCTATGACAGCAATCGCAAAAAAATGGGGTCAGATCGAATTACAATTATAAGGTTATTACACTATAAGTGAAGTGGTATAATGTTATTTGAAGGTAGACTATGATAAATTAAAGAGATGCATATTTCAATCCTAGAACAACCACTTAAAAAGGGAGAGCTATAGCTAATAATCCAAAAGTGGAGATAGGGCTTCCCTGGTGGCGCAGTGGATGAGAGTCCGCCTGCCGATGCAGGGGACATGGGTCTGTGCCCCGGTCCGGGAAGATCCCACATGCTGCGGAGCAGCTGGGCCCGTAAGCCATGGCCGCTGAGCCTGCACTCCGCAACGGGAGAGGTCACAATAGTGAGAGGCCCGCATACCGCAAAAAACAAAAACAAAACAAACAAACAAACAAAGTGGAGATAAAATGGAATACCAAAAAATGCTGAATTAATCCAAAGGAAAGTAAGAAAAGAAAAAGAGAACAAAAACCAGATGAGACAGACAGAAAACAAATATCAAGATGGTAGATTTAACAACCATATTAATAATTACATTAAATGTAAATGGTCTAAAAACTCCAACTACAAGGAAGTGATTTTCAGACTGGAAAAGCATGCTACATGCTGTCAACAGGAAAATCACTTTAAATGTAAAGGCAGAAGCTAAAAGCAAAAGGATGGAAAAAGATATACTATGCAAACACCACTAACAAGAAAGCTGGAGTGGCTGTATTAATAACAAAGTAGATTTCAGAACAAGGAATATTACTATTCATGATTATAAAGAGGTCAACTGATGACAAGGATATAACAATCATAAATGTGTATGAGCCCAAGAATCAAGTTTCAAAATACATGAAGCAAAAACTAACAAAACTCAAAGGAGAAATCGACAGATCCACAATCATGGTTGGAGACCTCAACAATCCTCTCTCAGTAATCAATAGAACAAACAGAAAATCAGTAAAGATACTGAAGACTTAAAAAACCTACCTGACCTTACAGATATTTATAGGAGACTCCACCCAACAAAAGCAGAATACACATTCTTTTCTTGTACAATTGGAAAATTCACCAAGATATATCTTACTTATGCTGATTCTTAAAGCAAGTCAATAAATTTAAAAGAACTGAAATCAAACAAAGTATGTTTTCTGACTGCAACAGAATTAACCTAGAAATCAATATCAGAAAAACATCTATAAAACTCCCCAATATTTTGGAAATTAAACAACATACTTCTAAATACCTCTGAGTCAAAGAAGAAATCCTATGGGAAATTAGAAAATATTTTGAACATAAAGAAAAAGAAAACACAACATATTAAAATTTGTGGAATGCTGTTAAAGCAGCACTTAGAGGGAAATTTATATCTTTAAAGGCTTATATTATCAACAGAAAAGAAAAAAGGTCCAATATCCTATGATCCCATAGTTATATAATTATAAGTCCCCCCAAAAGATCTAACAGACAATTTTCCTAAGTGAGAAAAGACATCTAAAACAACAATATTTAGGGCTTCCCTGGTGGCGCAGTGGTTGAGAGTCCGCCTGCTAATCCAGGGGACACGGGTTCGTGCCCCGGTCTGGGAAGATCCCACATGCTGCAGAGCAGCTAGGCCCATGAGCCATGGCCATTGAGCCTGTGCGTCCAGAGCCTGTGCTCCACAACAGGAGAGGCCACAACAGTGAGAGGCCTGCGTACCGCCAAAAAAAAAACAAAAAAAAAAAACCCACAATATTTAATATTCATACTAAATGTAATTTTCACAAATCTATTTAAACTGGTCTCAAATATTCCCATCTACAGGCTAATCGTGACATTTTATTTTACTTACTATTAGTATTTTAAATTCTTCACCAATCCCCTACAGGCTATTAAACTGTTAAACTGCTCTTAAGATAAAGTCAACCATCATTTCCACTACCTGTCCTGGGTGCTCACGTCCTGCCCACCCCACCCCCACCCCCAAGCTATAACCACTATAGCCTACTCTAAGGTCATCAAATGAGTCAAAAATGTTCCTACGTCTCGCCCTTTGCACAAGCTGTATCCTCTGCTAGGAGAATTCCTTTGTACACACTTCATCAGCTACCTCCTTCAGCTCTGTTTAAAATCTTCCTTAAGGGACTTCTCTGGTGGTCCAGTGGTAAAGAATCCGCCTTCCAGTGCAGGGGACACGCGTTCAATCCCTGGTTGGCGAACTAAGATCCCACATGCTGAGGGGCAACTAAGCCCAAGCGCCTCAACTAGAGAAAACCTGCACGCCACAACTAGAGATAGAGAAGTCAGTGTGCTGCAATGAAGAGCCCATGTGCCACAACTAAGACCCGATGCAGCCAAAAATAAATAAATAAGTAAATATTTTTTAAAAATAAAAAAATAAAGTCTTCCCTGGTCCCCCTATAAACTGGGAGCCCATTTTATCTCTCCTTATACCATTTACCTTTTTATTAAATTGAGATAAAATTCACCAACATCATTTACTTTTTAAATTGAAGTATAATTGATTTACAATGTTTCAGGTGTGCACTGTAAATCAATTATACCATTTAGAGGGAAGAGAAGGAGAGGGCGGAGGAGGAAGGAGGTGGCAGCTGGTGGTGGAGGAGCGGGAGGGGGATGGAGAGGAGAAGGTTCCTGGGTGGCATGGCGCACCTGCTCCTCCAGGCGCTGCCCAGCCCCCTGCCAGCCAGGGCTGAACCCCCGCAGGATAAAGAAACCTGCGTGGGTACTAACAATCAAAGCTAGCTACATCTGTGACACAGGACGCTGCTGTTAACAGTCTCAGTGCTGCAACTACTACTATGAACTCTGGTGGTTCTGGCTCGTGTGGACCATCATTCATCCTGACCTGCTGCTGCTGGAGCTGGAAGGCACTGTATGGTGAGGGAGGAGTTGGAGGTCGGTTCACCACTTCCTCATAAGGAGGTAGTAAATAGTTTGGTAAAAACCTGAAATAAAATGGCAGTGCTGAGTAATTGTGGGCAGCAGTGTGGCCCTACAGGCGGCAGCTCCCCAGGCGCCAATCCCACCAGGGGCTCCCAGGAGGCTCAGAGCAGCCCCTTGTCAGGCCCAGCAGAAGCAGCACGTGACCCACGAGCATCGCTGACCCTGAGCCCTCCAACATGCCAGCAGACCCAGCAGCCACCAAAGCCCCTGGGATGGAGTCCAGCGGCTCTGTGGCCGGCCTGGGGGAGGTGGACCTTGGGACCTTCCTGGACAAAGATTCCGAATGTAAGGAGGAGCTGCTGAAAGAGTCTAGCTCCGAGCAGGGCAGCGCCCTCCCTGACAGCAAAGACAAGACACCCGGCAGACATCATGGCTTCACAGGTGACTCAGGCATCGAGGTGTGTGTGTGCAACTGGGGCCACCACAATGACGACCTCAAAGAGTTCAATGTGCTCATCGACGATGCTCTGGCCATGCCCCTAGACTTCTGCCACAGCTGCCATGTGCTGCCCCCTGGCGACGAGGAGGAAGGGCTCTGCCAGCCCTCGGAGGAGCAGGCCCAGCTGGGCACCCCCACCCGCCGCGGCTGCCTGACTGCCTGCTGCTGAACACCATCAACGAGCAGCAGCTCCCCCAGCTAGAGCAGGCCCTGGCTGCACCCGAGAACTTGGCGACGCAACCAGGGTAGCGGAGAACCATGAGAGAAGCATTAAGTGACTGTGTTCCTTGTTTTTTTTTTTTCCCCCTCTGCTCCTGCATTTTCCTGCATCTCCAGGTAGTTTGGGGTGTGGGTGCCTCGCCCCCCATAGAAACAGTGTCATGGAGGGCCAAGAAGTTGTCCTGTGACTCATTCCTCATACCCCACCCTGTCCCCCTTTACATCAGGTCTCACTACCTGCTTGGGTCAGAGATATGTGTGTTTCAGAAGCCCCCAAGGAGGGGATGAGACTGTGCCCTGAGGTGACTCTTGGTGATGGAGTGGATTCATGTTCTGGTGTGAGTTTACGAGAACCTTGCCGCATCTCAGTCCAAGAGAGGTGGCAGGTCTCAGCCCTGGGTGAAGCCCCCAGAGATCCGGGGATTGTTGCCCCTTGCTGCCAGTGTCTCCGGAGCGGTAACTGGGATCCTCCTGTGGGTGGATGAGAGCTGACCGGCGGTTGCATGGTGGGTTGGTAAAGGGCTTGTGCTCTCAAATTCCAGGTGACGAGATGGAGGTGGCACGATGCATCCTGGAGGGGTCCCTTCCCAGCAGGTTCTGGCTGGCTGCGGATTGATTCAAGTGTGGAATATTACACCTGCCTTCTCTTTGGTTTTTCTCTTTAACAAAAAAAAAAAAAAAAGCGAGCTGAAAATAAGAACTTGACCAATGGGCAGGCAAGAATTCTGTTTTGGAAAAGGAAAATTTGTGGCTTTTTTCCAACTTGGCCTTCAAAAAGTCCTGGCTACAGTTGAGCCAGAAGGAGATGTTTTGTGTGCAGGCTTGAGTGGGGGCTATCTTTGGAACTTCTGTGGGTGAGCAGGAGGCCCTGTGCTGTGGCAGCAGATAGAGGTGTAGCTTTCTGCATCTCTGCCCTTTGATCTGTGCCCACAGGTGATCAGTACCCTCCCCCACCCCAAGCACACATCTGCCGGCCTTCACGTCTCACTGTTCTCTACGAACAAATGAGGAGGCTGTGGGTCCTGAGAAAGGGCAGTCCCGCAGCCTGACTCACACAGTATTTTCTCTTGATTCTGAATAAGTTGTTTTATTTATTTGTTTGTTTTTTCAAACTGACCATTTGGAAAAAATGCCTTGGTTATCTGTGGTTTTCTTGCCCTTTCCCTGCTCCGCCCCTCCTTGAATGGGATAACTAATTTTTGTAGCCTATGTCAAGTGTCTAAGTGGCCCAGGTAGGAGGGTGAAGGCAGCCATCCTGAAGGACCACAGGATCCTTATCACTGTAGTCTGGCTTCAAAAACCAGTTGAGCTCTGACAGGAATAATCTGAATAGAAAAAGCAAACTGCCGAAACTAACATTCCCCGTCCAGCCCTGTTCATATGAAGAGTTTGGTTCTTCCCCCACTCTTGAACGATGACATTCAGACTAGGCATTGATATCATGGTAAGAAAGGAAAGTATATATATGAATACACACATATATATGTGTATGTGTATATATGTATACACACACACACACACACACACACAAAATAGACAAATCCAAGGCTGTGAGATGAATGAGTGTCTGAGTTTGGAGTCCACAAAACCAAAATCTATGTTGAACAAAGTGCAGTCCGTATACAGTGACTTCCTGGATAACCTGTGTGTGTCTGTCTGTTGTGTGTGAGCCCCCAGCCCTGCTTTCCTGTGAATACACTTTGAACAGCAGCGACACTGCTCACATTACCCACATGTTTGGAGCAGGCGCAGCCCTCTCAAGGTAATTTATTTTACGCATTTACTGTTTACTGAGCAAATGGCTGTGCACTTGGGTGTACTCAGCAGCACTGTCGGCGGCAGTCCCCACGTTTGCCAGAGATGCTGTGCTCCAAGTAGAGGTTTTACTCTACCCATCACTGAAATTTGCACATTGCTCCATGGACCCTCAGAGGCCTGTGTTCTGCTCCCTGTAAACGGAAACGTGCTCTGAGCCTGTCTGCCTCCCTCAGCTGCTCCTGGCCCTCGGCGTCAGCCCCCGGGGGTGTCCACAACCGCTTGGGACAGAAGGCCAAGGTGGAACCTCAGACAGAAGCTGGACTAGATCTTCAGTGTCAAGCTCGGACTGGCTGTGGCCCAGACGTCAGCCCTGCCCAGAATTGCTAGGAGGGTTTGGTGGCCACCACAGTGCTGTAGGGCTTACCTCCCTCTGCTGAGGTCCAGCGCGTGGCTGGTGTGTGGCGAGAGTGGGCAGGAGTGTGCCAGCAGCTCTCAGATGCTTTTCCTGCCACCTTTTTTTGTTTTGTTTTTTGTTTTTATCCCAAACAACTCACTGAAGTGTCTCAAGATCAAGTTTTACCACAATGAATCCTGCTTGAGTTAACTGGTTGAAGGGATGGATTCTGGCGCTCAGGATTCCTTCTCCAGTCAGAGTAGGGAACTGGTCCATGTGTTTAATGCTGGGTTCACTGCAGCATCCAACCCGAAAGGCACGAGAAGAAGAAAACACAGTGGGTGGAGCTGGGCTCGAGTCCAGCCTCACAGTCTGGCCCCTGCTACATGAGGCTGCCCTGCATGACGAAAGATGGAAGTAGGGAGCTGAAGGACTTGTGAGGGAGCCAGAAAGATTTGAGGGAGTCTGATGTTCCAGGTGAACTAGAAGAAAGGGGTTGGTCGAGGGTTTGGTGCTACATTTGGAAGATTTGCAAATACACATTCCTGTGTGAGGCACATCACCCTTTATCAGTTATTGTGAATATGTGTATTTTAAGCAATAAGATTCAGCTGGTCAGACTTTTCTGGGCAGCCTCAGTGACGCATTTCCTGTGCTGTGATTGTTCTGAAGACGGAGTGGCTCTAACCACTGTGAGAAGCCCAAGTAAAGTCGATCCCCGAAAAAAAATTACTATACCATTCATACCATTTACTTTTGCTTCATGGCACTTGTTACCATTTTAAATCATATTTACTTGTAGTTCTTTGTTTAAGGCTGTTTGTCTCCCTCCATGGTAAACGCCATGACAGCAAGATCATGTCTATTTATTTGTCCCTCCAAGGCGCCCATCCAGGGCCCAGCACAGTGCCTGGCAATCAGCAGGCACTCAAAGACTTAGTGCATGAATGAATGGGTGGATGAGGTCACCATCTTTTGCTTTCATAATGGTGTACCCTTGGCTGTCCTGAATCCCGGCTTCCAGACCAGCTCTAAACAGAAACATTCAGAAGAGAATGGCTTCCACAGCAAAGACAGAGCCTCTCAGACTCAACGAATAAATGCAAGGGAGACCTGAGGGGTTTTGCCTCAAACCTGTATTTACGCATCAGGTTTTCACACAAATGAAAGTAGGGCTCTGGCTGGCTTGGCAATGTTCACAAAAGGCCAAGCTTTTTTCATGAGAGAAGCAAATACAAAAATATATAAATAAGAAACCAGGAAAATAAGTACACAGAAACATTTCAGCAACTAAAATCCATGATGGGAACAGCTGCTGGTGGAAGGGACTGGAAGCAACCACATTTTCACTGGATGCAAACTGCAAACACTGACAGAAAAAAAGAATCCACAGTGAGGAGTCAGAAATAGAACATCTCTGCCCTCTGGGGGAGCAGACGGCTAATGACACACCACTCCTGATTCTCCCTAGGGCACTGAAACAAACAACACAGCTATAATCAGTTTCCTAAGGCACACCAGCCTCAGGCCCTGAAACATCCACGGGATCTTCCTTGTCTCATCAATTAGATGCAGACGCTGAGTCTAGGAACGTAAACAAGGTCACCTGCTTTCTTCTCCAGCCTCATCTCCACTCTTCTCTTTAAACACATCCTGTTCCGCCAAACACTATCACCTGCTGTTTCTCATTCTCCTCTGTGCTGTGCCCTCTGTTCTCTCCATCTGAAATGACCCTCCCTCGCCAATGCCCTTAGTACTTGCAAATGCCCATCCTCATGGCTTCTAAGCCATCCCTATTTAAAATCTCAACTGAGGGTAACCTCCCAATACTTTTGCTTTCTCGGAGCACTTTTCACTTTTCTACCTTCTATTACATTCTTCACAAACCTATTAAGAGCCATGGAGAAAAGGTTTGGGGCCCAAATTAGAAATTATCTGCACCTCCCACTCCCACCCCAGCAAAGTACAAAACAGCTAAATATCCTCCCAGGGTATTTTTATTGAAAAGCTACACAGTTCACCACCAGCTCCTTTCTGGACAGACACCGGCCAGCCCTGCACCTAATACTGCTGCTACTAATTTGTAAGTTAGTTGAGGGTCAGGATTGTGTGCACACCTAGCAAACCCAGAGTGGTCACAGCCAGCAGTCAGTGCTCAAGCAGCAGGATTGCAAGCATGAAGAGAACACAGAACATTCAAGTTTCCACATAACGGAAAACAAAAACACGGCAACATCACACGATCCTAGCAATTCTGCCTTGGGAGCTGTTTGTTTGCTTAATTCACGATATAAATAGCCAACCACAGTCAATATCATTATCTTGGGCTCAAAAGAGTAAGGTACCCTTTTAGGCTGACTGAGTTGCCAGGAAAAAATACAGCAAAATCCAACCTTGTGAAGCTATAAACATGCACAAGGTGTCTTGCTGATGCTATCACAACTAAGTACAATCCTCTGGAAACAGGTGGGCAGTAAACATCAAGACCCATCAATGACTTAACACAAGGATGTAATTCAGAAGAAGACAACATGCTAAGCATACAAACATGCTGTTTTACATGGAAAAACTAGAAAGTCTAAACAGAGAAATGCTTAAGTATGGTCTGTCAACGCAAAAAATGACATGCCACTATCAAAGTAATAAATATGGGCTACTTTTGCAAAAAGCAATAAAGTGAACATAGCTATATACGGTTAAAAACTAAAAAAGAGCTTTAAGAAATGACAGTGCTGATGGGTTAATGTCAGGGGCTGAATCGTGTCCTCCAACAAATTCATATATTGAAGTCCTAATGCCTAGGTACCTCAGAATATGACTGTATTTGGACATAGGGTCATGAAAGAGGTAATTAAGTTAAAATCAGGTGATGAGGGAGGGCCAGTCCTACCAATCTGACTGGTGTCCTTCTAAGAAGAGGAGATTAGGACACAGACACAGAGGGAGACCATGTGAAGACACGGGGAGAAGACGGCCATCTAGATGCCAAAGAGAGAGGCTTGTAGAGAAACCTGCCCTGCTGACACCTTCATCAAGCCCTTCCAGCCTCAGAATTGTGCGAAAATTCATTTCTGTTGTTTAAGCCACGGTGGCCCTTTGTTACAGCAGCCCCAGAAAACTAATACAGTTAATGTGGCTTGATTACAGGTAAGATATTTTTCTTCTTCCAATTTCTTCCTAAAATATTTTAGAGTTGATTTAATAACACTGGTTCTAGCAACATGAATATCCTCTGCCGAAGCTTATTCTCTCTCCTCTCCGTGTTTTCGTTTTGTTTTGTTTTGTTTTTTAACATGGCCTCACAAAGGAATGGGAGCAGGATGGGAAATTTTCAGCTTCGTGATGCTGAAAAAATGCCAATACCAGGATTTTCACTCCACAGCAGACCACTCTAAAGGACAGACTGGATAAACATGAACTCCAGAAAGCTCACTGTCCTAAGCACCTGGCCACATATTCCTCCAGTTACTTATAAGAGTTACCCAGCGCGTCTCCTGAAGCACACCTGTCCACCAGGGAGGGTCCAGCCTGTCCCTAACGCCGCAGTGCCCTTTAAACATCAGGTCAATAGTTAGCTAAACACCTCAAGGTTCTGGCACCCTAACTTGAATAAGAGAGAGTATTTTCAGAAATGGGGAAGGAGTCTGATCAAAGCCTCCTGAGGGTGGGAAGAGGAGCAGGAGGGCACAGAATGCTGCCTGCTTTGCAGCTCTGCCTAGAACTCTCCACATCCTGGGCTCAGGGTCCGTTAGTATGGCACAGGCCAGGTGAGAAGAGGCAGGAACAGGTCCCCTGACTTCCAGGGTACAGAGGAGTATGACCAGGCAGAGCCAGGAGGAGGCTCGGCAGGGGCGGCTCAGCAACATTCTCAAGACAGGCAAGATCCAGGAAAGTAGAGCAAAAGATGGGCAGGCAGATGGAAATCAGAGATGGATTCAGTGTAGGCAGGACTCTCTTCTCAATTTTTCTCCTCTCTTTCCCCCAGAGGGAGAGGGCTGAGGCCTGAGTGGGCCTCACGGAGGGTGTCCTCAGAGGTGGGCTGCAATCCCAGGGGTGGGCCTCAGGGCTGGGACTCCAGTCTTAGAGGCAGCCTAACAGAAGAGGTCAAAGCTCAGATAAGGATCCTAGAATAGATGCCCAGGGCCCTTGGGTCTGGCTACCTGAACACAGCAGGAATCTGGTCACCAGACATGGGGCACAAGAGCACATGGGGGACTTGCAGCAAAACTGACTTGTTGCTGGTCACCTAAGCAATCAAATTAGGAGTTTCTTATTTACCTGGCCTAATGCATACCAATTAACAATAGGTGCTCAATAAATGTTTTCTGGATGAAAGAGAAAAATTAAGGAATTAAGGACAAGTAAAATGCACTCAGTAGTGATAGGCTTGGCTTCACGGCCTGGGGTTAGGGTGGGTGAATGGAGTAAGTCAAACCCACTGTGGCATGCCGAGGGACAAAGATAGGGTAAGTTGTGTCATTAATGAGTCCCAGTGCCACTGAAAGCATGTCAGGCTGCCTGAGCTCCCATGTCTGAGCTGAAGTGTCAGGTCTAGTTCAGAAAACAGCCTTCCTTGGGTCAACCCTATCTGCATCAGGCCCCACTCAGTCCTCTGTCTTCTCTGGAAAAAAGGAGGAGAAAGAGAAATGAAAACAAAGAAATGGGTGGGGGTTTCAACACTCATCTCCCTGCTTAAGTCCCCAGCTTTCTTTTCCCAGGTGGGTACTCAGAAACTCTTTTACTCTTAAGAACCTCAAGAATCTTTCCCTTAGGAATGCTAAGGGCTTCTCATCAACTGTTTTAAAGTAGGGGAGCGCAGCAAGCAGACATACAGTACAGGACTAAATAGTAACAGTGCCCAAGTATAATCAAGTCTCAAAATCGTAGATGAGGACAAGAGGAATTCACATATTTCCGATGCAATCAGCCACCTACAGAAACCTCCTCTTGAGAAAGAAGTAGTTTTGGGTCCTCAGGACCACACACACATACATAGTCGTCCTTGCAGATAAATTTCATTACAGTGAAAGGATCCAAGCCAGAGAAACAGACACAGGTAGAGAGTCTGGAGAAAGCTGTGCAAGGGCTTTCTCTTGTCTCTCCCTCCTGTGAGGGTGCACCCCAAGCACACACCCCTTACAGCAGCAAGCAATGCAGTAACACGAGAGTGATGTCTGTGTCAAGATTTTTACTGGGGGCTGGTCATTTAGGCACTGCCTGCCTAGCAACCATCAAAATTCCAGATTCCCAGAAGGAAAGCAGGTGCTCACCATAAACCATGCTGCTTACACAGAGTCAGACACAGTGAACCATCCTGATCAGTTAGAGAATGGAAGGAACGGTTCAAGCACAAAGTTCCCGATGCCAGCCAAGGGCCAACCTCGCGAGCAAGCCCTTTTGCAGACAGCAGCCCCGGGGACTTCCCTGGTGGCGCAGTGGTTAAGAATCCACCTGTCAATGCAGAGGACACGGGTTTGATCCCTGGTCCAGGAAGATCACATATGCCGTGGAGCAACTAAGCCCATGCGCCACAACTCCTGAGCCTGTGCTCTAGAGTCCGTGCACCACAACTACTGAGCCCGTGCGCCACAACTACTGAGCCCGTGCACCACAACTACTGAGCCCACACGCCAGAACTACTGAAGCCCATGCGCCTAGAGCCCATGCTCCACAACAAGAGAAGCCACCGCAATGAGAAGCCCGTGCACTGCAACAAAGAGTAGCCCCCGCTTGCCACAACCAGAGAAAGCCTGCACACACCAACGAAGACCCTATGCAGCCAAAAATAAATTAATAAATCAATTAATTAATTAATTTTAAAAAAAGAAAGAAAGACACTGGCAATAATAACCTAGTTTTTTGTTTTGTTTTGTTTCTTTTGTGGTACGCGGGCCTGTCACTGTTGTGCCCTCTCCCATTGCGGAGCACAGGCTCCAGACGCGCAGCCTCAGCGGCCATGGCTCACGGGTCTAGCTGCTCCGCGGCATGTGGGATCTTCCCTGACCGGGGCACGGACCTGTGTCCCCTGCATCAGCAGGCGGACTCTCAACCACTGCGCCACCAGAGAAGCCCGCCTAGTTTTAATTTTTAAAAAAACAGCAGCCCGGGCTCTGTTAACTCTTTCCTGCTATGGTTTGTAAATGAGCCGATGAAACTGAATGGTATTAGGGAGCCCAACCTAAAAGCTGCTTTAATTCATTGTAAAACATTGTGTAATCTTGATTACCCAAGCATTACCATAAGATACAAAACTATGCTGCAGTTACAGAATGTTCTTGTGACTAGTGAAGAAGACTGAAGAAGGCGAGTTGAGCTGAAGGTGCATTTTTCAGTTACTGAGTGAGGAAGGGTGCTGCCACTCCTAGAGCCGCAGGACCCTGTTTAAGATCATCCAATTCCCTGCACCCTCTTCTCCAAGTCCAGCAAGCAAACTTCTGATACAACTTTTGGTCCTCCTCCTAAGAAGAGAATGTGCTGACTAGCTGGCATGGATTTGATTCAATAAAACAGCACTGTGGTCCATCACTCAGCCTCATGCAATAACAGTGATCGTTCATTAGGCACCCACCTGCCTCCCTTTATTCATTCTGTCATTCTGTCAGTCTTCGCAATACTTGTATCAAGTATGGCCCTTGTATTTTGCAGGGGAAAGCAGAGGATCAGACTGGTGAACTGACCTGCCCAGACTCACACGAATGTAAGTGAATGACACAGGATTTAAATTCAGGTGATCTTATGGCTACAACCCATAGTCTTTCCATTCTATTGTACTCCTCCTTTAACTAGAAGTCAGGCTGGCATCAGTCTCCCAAGACCTGCTCACTGTGCAAGTCTGAGAACCTACAAAGCCAAGGAAGGACGAGGTCACTCTGCCAAGGTGTGTGCAACAGCCTTTTAGCTTCACTTCCCTCACCAGAGCCATAAAACCACTCCCAAGCGCTCTTCTGCTGTCAGACAACGTTCTTTCCATCCACCAGGAAGCTGTAGGGAAGAATAATCCCATCCCTTCGTGCTCACTCATCATCACGCCCTGGTAGGGGAGGAAAGCTGCCCTTTACTGTCCACCTACTCTGAGCCTAACTCTGGGCCAGGCACTTTCTGCCTGAACTCATTTAATGCTCAAGAACCACTTCATTTCACAGATAAGGACACAGAAGCTCTGAGGGTTACAGGAACGTCCAAGACGACATACAGTGACGGTGCAGGGACGTTCCGACTCTAAAAGCTGCGTTTTTCCCACCGTCCCAGGCACTCTTGAGGCTGCCTTTCACCTTTCTCCCAAGATAAGGAACCCCCGGGGCCTGAATTCTTTTCTTCAAACACCCTCTCTCAGCCGGTCTAACGCCCCCTCTAGTCTCAGAGAAAAACAATGCGCAGCAAATGTGCGTCTCAGAAACCGCTTCCAGATACGCTACTTCACCCGCCCTTCACCACTGAGGGCAAAGCGCAGAAAAGCGCCCCTTCCCCGAGAACGGCAACGCCCCAGAGTCAAGAAACAGAAGACAGGGCGAGTGGGGAGCCGACCCCAGGCTCGACCCCGGCCCTCGGCTCTGCCCGTGCCCCTCGCCGCCGCCCCCGCCCGGCGGTCACCAGGCGGCCCCGCGGCTCAGTCCGCCCGAGCTCACGGCCCCGCCCGCCACAGGGCCCCAGACCTCCGCCTGCCAGCTCCCCGGCCCTCGGCACCTAGCCGCGCCGGCTCCTCCCTCAAGAGCACCCCGCGCCCCCGGCAGCCGGGACCCCCTCGGCCTCCCGCAGACCCCCGCCCCGCCTCCCGCGCCCCAGGCCCCTCCCCCTGTCAGCCCGCGCCCAGCCGCCGAGCTACCTTCTCCAGGGATGCCGGTCTCTGCACGGCCAGGGAGCGGGCCAGCGATAGGACCGTGTTGAAATAAAAACCCCGTGACGCGCCGGAGCCCGAGCCGGAGCCGCCGCCACCGCCTCCCCGGGCCGCGGCCGCCGCCATCACCACCCCGCGGCACCGCCCGCCGGCTTCCCTCACCGGGATCGCGACAGCCGAAGCTCACGGCGCAGGCGCGGCTCCATCCGGCTTCCCCGCCACGTGACCTCTCTGTTGCCGACGCAAGCGGGGCGTGGCCTCGGGCAGATCCACCGCTGGGGGGTGCCGGGAGCCGTGCGGCCTGCGGCGGTCGCGAGCGCCGGGCGTGGCCCCCTCCCCCCGATGCGGTGCACGATGGTCGGCTCCGAGGCAGGGCCTCCGCAAGCTTCTGGCGGAAGGAGTTTGCGCGGCGCCGGCTACGGGCGTACGGGAGCTTCTGTAGGTTCTCTGCGATACTGCAGCTGCCCCGTGGTCAGAGAGCGCCCCTCGCCTCGGCCGCGCCCGGCTCCTCCCGCCTGCTCCAGGCCGAGCGCTGGCGCCATGTCGGCCTATCCCCGAAGCTACAACCCGTTCGACGACGACGCGGAGGACGAGGGCGTCCGGCCGGCGCCGTGGACGGACAACCGCGACCTCGCGGACTGGCCCGGCGCTCCCGCCGACCGGCAGCAGGCCCTGCGGCAGGAGGTGTTGCGCCGGGCCGAGGCCACGGCCGCCAGCACCGGCAGGTCCCTGTCCCTGATGTACGAGTCCGAGAGGATCGGGGTCGCCTCCTCCGAGGTGAGTCCGCGGTCGCCGGGGCTCCTGGGGGCTCGACCGGTCAGCCAGGACGGGTCTTGCACTTTGGTGACTGGACGGTCGGTAACAATCTGTTAGCTACGTAGAGACGCGCGTTTTCACACCCGAAAGGGGCAGTTTGCCCCTGGCGATCTCCTGAGCTTAGTCCACAGGGTTGTTGTTTTTCTACGCGTCGTCAGGAGTCATTTCCACGCTGTTCGGTCCAGGTAAGTAGGGATTCTAGACAGCAGACCCCGGGTTAGGGACGTGGAGGGTCTGTTTCTTTTACACATTCCCTGGACATAAGCCTGGCCCGTGGCTTCAGCCCTTCCTCCTGGAGTGACCCAGCGAGGGCTGTGCCTGCTGGTGTCAAGCGTCCGAGGAGATGGACCTTGGGTTCTTACCGGCACTGAGCGCTCCTCCGCCTCGCTAGGAGGGGAGTGAAGGTCTTGTCTGCCTGGACACTGCTGAGTGCGCCGGAGCCCGAGTCTGGTCGAGTCTAGGGCCTTACGTTTCCTTCCTGATCCCGACGAAGATGTCCTAGAGAGACGGGGGCGGCCTGTGACTGTTTGCCGTCCCAGCTTAGCTTCTGCAGTTCTTCTTAACGTCCATAGGTGGTTTCAGAGAGTAGGACCTTGGGTAAGAGCTGTTCTTTCTTAGGCACCACATTCTCGCCTCAGCGTACTAATGACAGTTGTGTTGGGCATTTCTTTAGAAAGTTTTAAAAAATGTAATAACCTGTGATTGCTATATCAGCTAAAAATAATTCAATTTAAGCATTTGTAGTTATGGAAGCTAAAGCATCATGTTCTTCCCTGGGTCTCTTCGTAATTCTTTTCTCTGGGAAAGTTCCCTCTGACCTGGTCACTTACAGTCTTGGCCAGTCTTGAGGTCCATCCCATCATTCTCCCGTTACCACCTCCTTGGGTTATCTCCCTTCCCCACTTCTCCTTATCACCCGATCTCTCAGTGGCCCACCTGCCTGTCTTTAGCCTCATTGAGGAAGTTTTGCTTGTGTCTACTGGATTCCTACATTACAGTCTAAATGGAAAATGTTGACTTAAATTTGGGAGGATTGCCTTAGGTCTTAGGGCCCAGGTGGAGGGGTCACTTGATTAAGGGTCCCAGGCCCAAGGAAGCCAACTAAGAACTGTTTAAAAAGCCATCTTTGGGGACTTTCCTGGTGGTCCAGTAGTTAAGACTGTACTTCCAATGCAGGGGACGCGGGTTCGATCACTGGTCAGGGAACTAAGATCCCACATGCCAAGCAGCACAGCCAAAAATAAAGACATCTTTGGCAACTGAGAACGGGTGAAGTAGGAAATCAGAGTGACAGAAAGTAGAATACTGTGGCAGAGGATACCCTGGATTCTGGCTTCTAAGGCTAAGGTGTAGATAGGAGGAGGAGGAGGGACTTCCCAAGGAAGAGAAGAGTCACGCAAAGGCACTGGCCCAACGCCACAGCTCCTGAGCAGGAAAGTGTCGCCCAGGAAGCCTTCCAGGAAAGGGCCTGGAGGAGGAGCTTAGGACCCAGTACAGTCAGAGGGAAGGTCAGGAGTGCCAAAAACACAGAGGATAACGTTGTTTCATAAGGATTGTGGTGACAAACCCCATGCTGCCCCCAAAGTTCCTTCTTTCCTATAATGGGGGCCATGAGAGCAAAGGCAGAGTGGCACCTCAGGCCGTGAGGCTTGGCATGGCCAAGCCAGGTGTTGCTGTGAGAGGTACGGTATGATCATGACTGAGCAGGTGACAGGCTCTGTCATCAGTGCGATTACACATGGAATTTTTCCAGGATTGAATCAGTTCTCAATTATTGGAGGCCCTGGGAGGCAGGAATGGTCAGCACCCCCGTCTCCACCCTACCCCATAATCTCCAAGTTGTCTTACTGTCTTTGAATCCCTTTCATCGCTCTTTCATTCCCCTGGGGGATTGGTGGTGGCCTCTGTCCCAGCAGACCCACATCACCACTAAACTAACCTCCTAACTTAGACAGGTGCCCGTCACATACCCAGCTGAGAGGTGCCAAAACAGGACATATGTTTTAGACACTGAGGACTTGACTTTTTTAGGCCCAGCATGGCAGCAGCGGCAAAGTTACTTAGTCAGGTCACCTCTAGTGAAGGAGAGCTGCCCTTCTCCTGAGAAACCTGTAGGGTTCACCTCCCTGGAAGGCTCTCGCCTCAGGTCCTGACCCCACAGGATAGAGGAGAGGTGGGCCGGCCTGGGGAGCACAGTGCAGAACCATAGAGACTTGTAGGCCACATGGCTTTTCCACTTCTCAGGCATGATTTGTTTCTTCTTTTCTTTCCCTAAGGTATAATTTTTGTGAAGTGATAATCTAGTCACAGGGTTCAAAATTGAAATGATACAGAAGGCCGTGAAGGCTGCTCCCACCCGCTGCCCCCCTACCCCCTGCCACTCACCTTCTGTTCCTGCAGTGTCCCTGTGGAGATATTCTGTGTATAAAAACATGCTTAGGGCTTCCCTTGTGGCGCAGTGGTTGAGAGTCCGCCTGCCAATGCAGGGGATGCAGGTTTGTGCCCCGGTCCGGGAAGATCCCACATGCTGTGGAGCGTCTGGGCCCGTGAGCCATGGCTGCTGAGCCTGTGCATCCGGAGCCTGTGCTCCGCAGCGGGAGGGGCCACAACGGTGAGAGGCCCATGTACCGCAAAAAAACATGCTTATACTTATCTTTTTCTTTTTTTTAATAATTTTAACTTAAGAAGTGTTCTGTATATTCCACACTGCACGTTGCTTGACAAGGTGGAGGGCATTCCATAGCAACACGTGATGCGCTGCTCTTTTTTTTTTTTTTGGCCACACCGAGTGGCTTGTGGGATCCTAGTTCCCCAACCAGGGATTGAGCCCAGCCCAGCAGTGGAAGTGCAGAGTCCTAACCATTGGACTGCCAGGGAAGTCCCATGCTCTTTCTGCGTCGTGGTCCCTCTAGTGGATGGCTTCTGTTTCTGCGACCAGTCCCCTAATGGTTTGCCTGTTTGTGTCCCACGTGGACGCAGTCTTCATGTGCCCTTTCACCACCCTGGCCAAGGAGACCGACCGCCTGCCCCCTCTGGCTGCTGAGCACGCGCCAGTGATGTTTTGTGGAGCCCAGGGTCTCAGTTCAGGGAGTGCAGCAACAAACCTTGGATGAGGGCCTGAGTGGCCAGCTTGGTTAGCATCAGCAGAAGGGGAGTCGGGCCAGGATGCTCTCAGCAGCCCGGCCAGCACATCCTGCACACGGTCTCGTGTGGGGCCCCCTCACCTCATTGAGTCTTTCCAGCACTCGACAGTCGCCAAACCCTGCTGGGCCTTCAGTTCAGAGAGGTGGGCCACGTGGGGACGGACACCTGTGCAGCCTGGGAACGGAGGCCATCGCAGCCCTCTGTTCTGGGTGTCCCTGTGAGTTGGGGTGGTGCCCTCATCCTCTGGGCAGACCCGTCCCCTCTCCAGGTGAGGGGCTGTACTGACCAGAGCCTCACCTCCAATGCAGCCCGGGCTGGTTCTGATGCAGCCAGAGTTCTTAGCACAACCCTATCCTGAAGCAGAAGCTGATGGAGGGAGACGATCAGCTGCTCGGTTAAGTAATTCCCAGTAGATTTTATAAAGGATCAGTGATTGAATTCGACTGTTAAAAAGTTCTAGGATCAAACTTGCTGGCTTCTTAGCTGTGAGGCACCTTGTGAGGCCGGGTCTTTACCGTCCAGGCAGGTCATACATCCCACACCAGCGCCGTGGCATCTGGCTGTGTCTGCTGCTCCTTCCTAAAATGTTCACCCGTGGCCTCCATGGTGTCTGGGAGACCTTGCTTTGCTGACCAGGAGTTGTGCTGGGGAAGCCCAGGGGCTGTCTGCTCTGCAGCCTTCTGCCTCTGAGAGTGAGAAGTGCTGTTTAGAGGTGTTGTGGGGGTCCCCAAGAGCACCCTCAGGTTTAACGATTCCCTAGAAGGACTCAGAATTAGTAGAGCTGTTATACTCACGGTTGTGGTTTGTTACAGCAAAAGGATGCAGATTAAAATCCTCAAGGGAGACAAGCTGGTGGGCAGAGTCCAGGAGAGCAAGCACAGCTTCCCTTTGTCCCCTCTCTGTGGAGTTGTGTGTGCAGCCTGCACTCCCCCCACTGTGACGTGGGACATCCAGGAGGCACGGCTGCCCGCCTGGCTGACTAGAGTCTCCAGCCCCTCCAGAGGTCACACTGTGTGGCTCAAGGCCCCCCACCCTGTAAACCACATTGCTGGTGCAGACTGTCAGGTTGACCTGAGGACTCTGGGAAGCAAAGTCACTCTTCAGGCTAATACGAGGGCAAGGAGCCAGACAAGGCCTTTCTCGGGAGCACACGGTATGAGCGGCCTGGGCAGCCTGCACATGCAGCGAGGGGCACCAACCTTTGCCCTTGGTGGTTCTCTTGCCACCTAAGACCACTCTACACTGTCACTCCTGCCGGGACGGAGCCCCGCATTCAAGCATGTTCCCCGCCAGCTCCTGCGTCCCTGCTGGTGCGTATGTGTGTCATGCTCCCTGGGAAGGGGAGCGACATTGATGGGGGTAACTCTCAAGTTTCTAGATTCAGCGTATCGACTCCAGATCAACCTCTGCCTGCTGGTTGTTCAAAACCAGAGTTTAATCGCAATCAGGACGAGACACTTAATGCTGGCACCTTCCCCTCCAGAGCTCGGGCGGGACTCAGGTTAGGGTGGGGGCTGCGCCATCCCCAAGTGCTGGCTGAGGATTTACAGAGAGCCTTCCTCTGCGGGTGACGGGGAGCTACAGAAGGTGCAATGCCATCACGTCTCATCCTCCCTAGGAACTCGTGCGCCAGCGAGGGGCCTTGGAGCGCACAGAGAAGATGGTGGACAAGATGGAGCAGGATCTGAAGACCAGCCAGAAGCACATCAACAGCATCAAGAGTGTGTTCGGAGGGCTCGTCAATTACTTCAGAACCAAACCCTCAGAGACCCCACCTGCGCAGAATGGCACCCTTGCCCCCCAGCCCAGCAGCAGGTGAGCGGTGCCCGTCTGGCCGGAGCAAAGCAGCAGAGGGGGGTTTAGTGCGGGTGGCCGAGCCTTTCAGGACACTTCTCATGCCTTAAAGGGACCAAAGGACCCTGAAAGTTACTCACTGGGAGGGATTTGTCTTCAGACATTTTGAAACAAGAAGCGTTCTCCACTGCTCTTGATTGTGTGATGTGACTGCTGTTCAGTCTGCAAACTGTGCGTGAATTGGGTCTCCATAAATTACTGCTCCTGGTAATTTGAAAGAGAGAATGTTCACTCTAATCAGTATAAATGTGACTCACTTCACAGAATTTTTGCTTTAAAAAGTTTTCATGTCCAGCTTCCCCATATCTAATTCAAGTTGCCCATTGATTATCATTTTAAAATCAGAGATTATTTTCCTCAAAATTTTTGGCTAGAGGTATAATAAAATCATACTGCAATTTTGGCTGGCATATAAATGCCATGTGTTCAAACGTAAAATAATTCAGTTTCTGCTAAAACATGATTGTTGCTCATATGTCAGATCATTGTATCTGTCTTTTATTATAAAGACAATATCACCACATTACAGAAAATCTACACCTTACCTACCGTAACACAAAGAATGTAGGTTGCTCCCCTTATTCAGTGTTTTCATAATTGCAGTTAGAATATTCATTTGGCTTTGTATCTTGGTCAGAAGAGGCATTTGATTTTCTCACATGGGCACTGTTAGAAAAGACTGCACTGTCACAGGTGCTTTTCCTTTCTAAAAGTTTTTTTCTTCTCGTAACTTTTATCCAAAGATTGAAAGAAGCCATAAGTACAAGTAAAGACCAGGAGGCACAGTACCAGACCAGCCACCCAAACCTCAGGAAGCTCAATGACTCAGGTCAGTGCTCCCGCCCACACACGGGTTCTGCGGGGACACCTTGCACTGGGTAGGGGTGTCGGGGGCCTCAGTGCCTCTCTCAGGGAGCAGGGGGTGTGCGTTATGGCAGGTTCAGCCCTGCTCCCCCATGGAGGGAGGGATAAGGGAGTGGGAGCCTGGCCTGTATAGCTCTGAGATCTTCAGGCAGGGAAACACCTATGCTGAGTAGGATATGACCCCCCGGACATCCACGCCTTAATCCCCAGGCCCCAGGAATATGTCAGGTCACATGGCAAAAGGGGAATCGTGGTCGCAGAGGGAAGTACAGTTGTTGATCGGCTGACTTGAGTTGGGGAGATTATCCTGGGTTTTCCGGTTGGACCCAGTGAAATCGCAAAGGTCCTTTGCAAGTGGGAAGGAGGCAGAGGAGAGAGTGATGGAGTGAGAGGTTTGAAGGTGCCGGGCAGCTGGCTCTCAGGTGGAGGAGGGGCCGCTGCTAAGGATTGACCTCCAGGGGCTGGAAGGGGCCGGGAATCGGATTCTCCCTAAGTGCCTCCAGGGGAACCAACCCCACTGACACCTGGGTCTGAGGACGGGGAGACCCAGGTTGGACGTCTGACTTCCAGAACCAAAGGATGGTTTGTGGTATTTTGTTGCAGTGACAGAAGGAGGCTAATGTAGCCCCTGAGCCCCAGTGGGCGCAGAAGCGGCCGTGTGGACAAGGAGTGTGAGATAGGAGGTGTTTTGTGTCAGATTGTCCCATTAATATCAAATGATGGGCCCAGAAACATCCCTCATCTGGAAAGGAATCAAGGCCTCCCGGGGGCTCTGTCGACCCCTAGAGAGCCAGGCACATTGGAAGTAACCAGATGCTTCCTGTGCCGCCTGCGGGCACAGCCGAGGGGAGGCCTGGCGGAGGAGGGCCCGGAGGTTCATCTGGGAAGGCAAAAGCTGCAGAGGAAGTGGGAGAAGACTGTGCGCTGAGGGGCTTCCGTAGGCCATGCTGAAGGAGAGACCCCAAGTCTAGAAAGAGATGGTCCCCAGAAGACATACCCTGGGTGACAGGGCTTTTCTGTGTACATTTGGAAACTGAGGTTCAGAGAAGATTTCTGGGGGCAAATGTGCATCATTTAACGTTTCTTTTTCCGGAGCCTGTGTGGGTTTGCGTGGTGGCTGCTCCAACTTCCATACCATTACGTGCATGAATCTCTTTCCTGAGCTCGAGGGTCCGTGGCTGACCAGGTGACCCATAGGCTGGGGTTCTTTGATCTCCGAGGGGCTGCCCTCAGGAAGCGTCTCCCTCCCGCCCCTTCCCTGTCCCGCCTGCCTCTCTCAGTGGCCTCAGAACCAACCGCCTTAGTCCTTCCACCCGTTTTCCAGATTAAGATGAGTTTTGTGAAGCGGCATTTCAAGTGTGTCAGTTAACCGTCCTCCTGGTGTTTCTTTGTCAACTCAGACTCCATCCCTGGAGGGGCCGATTCTGCCGTGAGCTCCGAGGCTTACCCAAGGAACCCGCACCTGCGCACCTGTCACCAGAGGATTGACAGCAACCTCGGTAAGACCAGAGCACCGCCACCAGCACCACGGCTTGCGTGCACCGGGGCCCCCTGTTGTCCACCCCTGCACACACACACGCACGTGCGCGTGTGCAACATCCCAGCCCCTCGCCCTCTCTGGGGTCTGCCCGCTTGTGTCCGTCCCCACCTCTTGTCTGGGAGGTGACAGCGACAGGGTCAGGGTCTGGGGACTACGCTGTGCAGCCTGGGCTCTGCCCACCCCCCTCACCACCCGGCCATGCCACCCTGCTTCCTCCGTGTGCCCTGGGCTCGGGCAGGGTCAGGTGAGCAAAACTGGAAGGCTCGCGGGAGGCGGCCCAGCAGGTCAGGCATACATGGGGCCAGCAGCACCTTGGCCGCGTGGCCAGGCACCCTGCTTCCTGGGCCTCGGGCTCCAGGGCGCCCTGTTGTAACCACATACCTGCTGGCTTCTCTGGTGTCTCCCTAACCAGTCTCCAGAAACACAGAAGTTCAGTTTTGTCCCTACTTTACACCCAGGGCCCAGAAGGCGAAAATGGAGAGAGGAGGGGGTTATTTGCAGTCGGGTGGAGGAGTTGGCCCCTCAGCAGCCCCCTCTGACCTTTGCTTCCTGCGTGTGAACCTCCCCCATGGCCACCCAGGTTGCTTGCCAACCCTCCTTCCCCTTAGGGGATGGCAAAGAGGGTGAGACAGAAAGGAATGCTTCCCCTGCTCTCTCCTCCCAGGGGACACGGGCCCCCAGCTCTCCCAGGGCAGTGCCCACTCCAGCAGCCCGGGCTACTGGCACAGACAACACGTGAGGCAGACCCACATCCTTTATTTAACCTTCATTTAACCTTTGTTTCTCAGCACATAGACTCATTGTAGAAAACTGTGAAGTTAGGCAAGTGCCCTAAGGAAACCAACACCCAAATTCCACCGTCCAGCAGTGACAACTGCTTTGGTGTCATTCCTTCTGTTTCTCCACCCTGAACCTCAACTGCTGTCTGCCCTCGGAGCCCAGGGGCACCCCGGAGGTCACTGCTTGCTTGTCCTCTGGACTCGGCCCTGGAGCCGAAGGCATCAGGCAGAGGGTGTATCTGCCAGGCCTGACTCCAGAGAAACACAGGGACTGGCGGGCCCCCCATCCTCCCCACCAAAGGTTTCCCCACCAAGAAAGGCTGGCACTGGTGCCTGCTGGGGGGAAGACCTATTGCAGGGGGCGAGATTCAGGAATGCAGGGAGTGCAGCAGGAAGAAGACCAAGGACAGCCTACCCCAGAGGCTGAGGGTGTGCATTGGGACGGCAGGGTGAGCGGGACACAGAGCAGCGCAGGGGACCCCAGCACAGCCGTCCATGGGCCCTGCTGATGGGGCCACACCACTGCCCCGGGCAGGTCCCTCTGCCTCCTGGACGCCTGGCCCTGCTGGCGGTCCCTTGCCAGGCGGCCCTCCCTGATCCAGCTTCTCACCGCAGTGCAGCTCCTTGTGGGTCCCAAGCCGTCGCAGCTGCCGGCAGCTCCATGAGACCTGGGTGGCCTTACAACTGTCAGTGTCCATGGGACACAGGGGCACAGGCTTTCTTTTCTTTTCTTTTCTTTTCGTTGTTTTTGTTGCGTTGGGTCTTTGTTGCTGCATGCCGGCTTTCTCTAGTTGCAGAGAGCGGGGGCTACTTTTTTTTTTTTTTTGCGGTACACGGGCCTCTCACCGCTGTGGCCCCTCCCGCTGCGGAGCACAGGCTCCAGACGCGCAGGCCCAGCGGCCATGGCCCACGGGCCCAGCCGCTCCGCGGCACACGGGATCCTCCTGGACTGGGGCGCAAACCCGCATCCCCTGCATCGGCAGGCGGACTCCCAACCACTGCGCCACCAGGGAAGCCCCGGGGCCTACTCTTTGTTGCAGTGCACAGGCTTCTCATTGCGGTGGCTTCTCTTGTTGCAGAGCACGGGCTCTAGGCATGCAGGCTTCAGTAGTTGTGGCACGCGGGCTCAGTAGTTGTGGCACATGGGCTTAGTTGCTCTGTGGTACGTGGGATCTTCCTGGACCAGGAATCGAACCCGTGTCCCCTGCATTGGCAGATGGATTCTTTTTTTTTTTTTTTTTTTTTTTTTGCGGTACGCAGGCCTCTCACTGTTGTGGCCTCTCCCGTTGCGGAGCACAGGCTCCGGACACGCAGGCTCAGCGGCCATGGCTCACGGGCCCAGCCGCTCCGCGGCATGTGGGATCTTCCCGGACCGGGGCACAAACCCACGTCCCCTGCATCGGCAGGCAGACACTCAACCACTGCACCACCAGGGAAGCCCTGGCAGATGGATTCTTAACCACTGCGCCACTAGGGAAGTCCCAGGAAGACCATTTCTAAAAAATCTGATTCTGCTTAGATTTATGGTGCCATTGCCAGCTATTTGTGTATTTTGACCTTTTTCACTTAATGTTTTATCTTTAACTTAGTGAAAAGGCTTACAAAGCACCACCTCTTCTGTTTTCCCCCAGCTCTTTCCTAGTAAAAGGGCAGAAAGCAGCTCTGGATGTGACCCTGTCCCCATACCCTGTGCACATGCACACACACATTCAGGGCACACACATGCACGCACACACACACACACACACACACACACACACACAGGGAAGGGGCTTTATATTCATCTGGACAGAGTCAGTCACGTCACGACTCCCCTCTGCGGTCTGCACAGCCCCATCAGGGGACCCCGGGCCCCTTGGCTGGTCTCCTCCCCACTCATGGTCAGTTCTTTCTTTGTCACTGTGCTAAGGAAGCCCTTCACATACTCGAGGCTGACCGTGTTCTTATAGAATTTATTTCTCTTAAAAATGAATTGAGATTGATTTTTACAACTTTTTTAAAAGAAGGGAAATACTTATTATAAAGACTGGAAAAGCCTGAGCTGTATCTCAGATGTGTTTCCAAATGGGGGTCTTCCTCTTTGCCACTCTGGACCTGTGCTTGACCCAGCTTTAGGGAGCTGGGGATGTAAGGTTCAAAGGCAGCTGAAAGGTGTGTGGCTCTATATGAATTTCTAAAATAAACACCGTGTACTAATAGTGGGTGTCCTGGTGGGTGGCAGGGAGGAGTGGCTTTCCTGTTAAGCGCTACTGCTTTCTCTTCACTTGCGCATGTTTTGGAGCATGTAACCAACGCCCTGGCATCTGGCCTGTCTTCCAGGAAGGAGGGGTCAGTGACTGCAGTGCTGCCGAGCCCATGGGGGGAGCATCTGGGGTTGCAGGTCCCGATGCTGTGACTTGGCTCAGGCCCGTGTGTGCTCTCCTGTCCTGCAGATGAGCTGTCCGTGGGCCTGGGCCGGCTGAAGGACATCGCCCTGGGGATGCAGACAGAGATTGAGGAGCAGGACGACATTCTTGACCGCCTCACAACCAAAGTGGACAAGTTAGACGTCAACATCAAGAGTACAGAGAGGAAAGTTCGGCAGCTTTGAAGACGGAGGCGGATTTCCACTCCATCGTGATGAAAAGATTTGAAAGGTCTTCTTTTAAACGCCCAAGAAATTTCAGTTATTACTTTAGAATGTGATTTCACATGTGTTTGCAAATGTTGTAACAGAGTGGGTCTCAAAAGAGGTTTTGTTGTAGAGAAAGCATGTGCCCCACTTCTCTGAGGGCCCTGACTAGAGGTGTGCGGGCAGAGTGGTGGTCATGCCGGCCTCTGCTTCCGTCTGTTGTGCTTCTCGTCCCCAGGCCTCCGCGAGGTAGAGCGCTGAGGGCCATGTGACCCGTGTTTGTGGGCATCCTTCTCCCCCCGACCCCCACGAGCACATTGTGATGCTCTGAGCCCCTTGACAGGCGTTTGATTTTAGTAGGAGGGGGTTCAGACCAGCCCTGCTCACTGTGACGCCTGGAAGCACATAGGGAGCTAGGTGAGCCCCGCTGCCCCTGCACAGGGTCAGGAACACATTCTGCCCTGGCTGGAGGCTCCCTGGCCCGCTGTCTGAGGCCTGCAGAGCGTGAGAGAGGAGCATCACACAGACGTGCTCCACCAAGCTCCCTGCCCTCAGGTCATCTGGACCAGGCCCCCCATCCAAACATGTTTACTCGGTGCCTGGGGTCCCCTGGCCCATCCAGGATTCCCACCCACTCTTCTGTGCTGCTGGCAACATGCCTTGACCCATCACTTGATTCTCTGGCCCCAGTTTTAGGACTGGAGCTCCACTAATGACACTGACTGTGCACAGAAGGATATGGCTTTAAAAAAACCCCAGATGTTATCATTCTACCTGGCCTAGCTTGTTCTCTCTTCATTTTACAAAAAAAGAGAATCATTTAAAAGTACTAATTAAAATTGATTTCTGTACTTAAAGGAATTTCTTGATGTTGGTACCTCCAACAAAATAATTGAAGCCACGAGGTCCTGGTCTTTTTAAAAGCAAACAAATTAAAATATTTTGAAGATGGTGAAAGGGACTGATTTTAATAAGACAGATTAGGTTGGAAACCTTAAAATCACAGTGCCTTTCACCCTGAAACCTGGCCCCGGCACGGTGACCTTCACCACTTTGGTTCAGTAGAATATAAACAAAGTCCCTTAAAGCAAAGGAACGTCTTTAAGGGGCAGCAGCAATGCAACAGCGTTTATGTAGCAATTCAAATATAAAAGTTCCATTCCATAATGCCTGACTTTCCTAAAAACACTGACAGCCTCTGTGGGCAGATACATCTTTCTGTCATGTTCCAGCCGCCCTGCGAGTCTGACCCACATCACTGGGAATGTCACAGGGCGTTTGGATGCTGTGGAAGGTAATCAGACCCACATCTGCTTATCACAAGCCCATCATGGTTGTTCTCCTGGTAACTGGAAAAAGGAAGAATTTTACATGTCCACCCGGCCCACACTGAACGAGTTCACAGGGCTTCCAGCAAAAAGGCTGCTCCAAAGCGTGACACCAGGATGCAGGGCAGCCTGGGGGTGCCCGTCCACCCGGCATGTTCCAGGGTTTTCCTCCCTGACGCCTTCCTCAACGGGTGTCATGATAACTGTTCCTGCTCCTTGCCCTCAGGCATAGACACGTGGAGATTAGTCAGCACGCCTAGACCTGAGCTTCTCCGTTCAAATAAATACAGACAAAGGCCACTTGCAAACACTGTCTGCAGCCCTCCTCTCACATAATGGGGTTAGTGATTTAACCAATTTGAAGCAAAGTAGCACCTTATTTTGTGTCTTTTGTTGGATTGATGAAGCCCATCACCACCACCCCCTTTTTTACCCCAAGCTGTGGAGGGAGAGTTGCCCTCACTCTTCTAGAAACGTTTCCCTCACACATGTCTCCCCGTATATTTGGTTCTGTTCTTGTTCAGATCCTTCATTCTAAAGCCTGGGCCAAGGGCCTGTCTCATCCTCGTGCTGGGCAGCATCTCTACCGGGTCCCCACCTGCTCCCGCACCCACTGAGGGCCAGTGGCTGCTGCTTCACACAGCAGAGCCGCTCACACTTTCAGAGAACAAAGCAGGACCAGAGGAGCCTCCAGGACCTGCGTGTGGTAACTGTGAGCAGAGGAAAACTCTGCCCTCTGGACGCACGTGTCAGGGAGAAATGGGGGTACCCGGCCGGGGTTGTCCTTCTTGCCACATGGGGTCCAGAAGACAGATCTGGAATTCCATGGTCAACCTGGAAACAAACTGTGCCTTCCAAAAAGTGGCTTTTCTAACTCAAGGTTGGTTACATGTTAAGTGTGCTCCTAACTTAACAATAAGCGCGTTTTCCTTCGGAGGAACTTTTTAACGTAGTGATTTGTAGTTAACAGTGGCAGGTTGCCTCGTGGACGTCTTTTTTGTGTTATATAGGAAAGGAGACCTGAATTTACCTCAGGTGGCAAGAATGGAAGTACATAAGTGCTTTTTTTTTTTTTTTTTGTGGTACGCGGGCCTGTCACTGTTGTGGCCTCTCCCGTTGCGGAGCGCAGGCTCCGGATTCGCAGGCTCAGCGGCCATGGCTCACGGGCCCAGCAGCTCCGCGGCACGTGGGATCCTCCCGGACCGGGGCACGAAACTGCGTCCCCTGCATCGGCAGGCGGACTCTCAACCACGGCGCCACCAGGGAAGCCCACATAAGTGCATTTTAATTTCTCTTTCTTTAACTTCTTTTTGTGAATATGTGATTTTAAGTGTACACCACAGCAATTTAGTAAAAATCTTATACTTTGCCTACATAGGCCTTTTCTGCAGAATTTTTAAAGTTACCAATGTTGTTAAGCGTCTTCAGCTCTGATGGGTGAAATGTGTACAAAACGATGAGCGAGTCATTAAAAGTGCACATGGGAGGAGGAGCTTCTGCTCAGAGTGTGTCAGAGCAGCTCTTGTACTTCATGCCTTCAACTCAACAAATGACCATATTCCTTAAAATAAAATGTGAAGTTGTTTTTTAATCAAACTTTGCCTCCTGTGAGGTCCTTTTCAAAGAGCTGGTGTCGGGGGGGGATCCCTCCTTGTTGAGTCCTCAGGTGTTTGGTTCTGGCTGCCACGTCTCGTGCTTCTTGAAAGCCTGTCAATCCATCTGTCCTGCCTCCCGGTGCCTCTGCAACGCTGTCCAGCTCAGGGCTTGGCACACCCTCAAGGTCCAGAGAGTGGATGTTTTAGGCTCACAGGCCAAACAGTATCTTCACGTCATCTTCCCTGTGTCCATCCCTAATGACCTCACTTTAAGTTAATTACCTCTGTAAAGACCCTGTCTCCAAATGTCACGTTCTGAGGTTCTGGGGGTTTAGGGCTTCAACATATTAATGTGGAGGGGGGTGGCAGGAACGTGACATCTGACAGCCTTTATCTCCTTGGTGGGAACAGAGAAAGAGGACGGTAGAGGTGGATCATCAGGGAAAGGCTGTCGAAGGCCCAGCTGAGATGGGGACTCAGAAGGACCCTAGTAATTAACACCTTTTATAGAGTTTTTTAAATAGTGGGGTTTCCAGCCCTGGAGTCACCAGGTGCTTTCGTGGCTGGAGTTCAAGAGCAGGCCTCCTGCCTGGGGCTGCCAGCAGAGCCGAAGAAGGCAAGTGAGAAGCCAGAGCTCTGGCCTGAGGCCTCGGGAGAGGGTCTGGCTCCTTGATTGGATCACCAGGCTGAAGTGTGGGCGCTGGCCCTGGAGCTTGGAGCAGAGGATGACTGACACAGATCTTTGCACTTTAGTGCCTCGGATTCTCCCAGAAGAATTCTCCTGAAGTCTAGGCAGGACCCGACTTGAAAGTAGGCCAAGAGCCAGGAGTGAAGCAAGTCGCATGAACGTGCACAACACTGCTTCCCCCACAGAGGTGGATTTTAGGGCTTTGGACCCGCAAAGGCCAGAGACAAACCTCAAACCAGGGGCACCTCCAGGCCATTTAGAAATTAAGTCAAAATCAAGTTCTGCTAGGGTTTGATTGACTTTGTTTTAACATTTTACTTTGAAGTTTCAGTTCTTGGAGACAGGCTGGTGCTAATCATGCCAACCCACCACTTAAAAACCTGCTCTGGGGCTTCCCTGGTGGCGCAGTGGTTGAGAGTCCGCCTGCCGATGCAGGGGACGCGGGTTCGTGCCCCGGTCCGGGAAGATCCCACATGCCGCGGAGCAGCTGGGCCCGTGAGCCATGGCCGCTGAGCCTCCACGTCTGGATCCTGTGCTCCGCAACGGGAGAGGCCACAACAGTGAGAGGCCCGCATACCGCAAAAAACAAAAACAAAAACAAAAAACCTGCTCTGGTTCCCACCATGGTTACAACAACAGTGCTTTTAGGGGAGCTAGCACATGATACTACTTCCACAGCCCCAAGTGGGGGTTCCAGGCCCACAGGCCAGAGCGGGCCAGTTTCTTACAGAGACTCACCAAAGTAACAATGACTATTTAATTTTATTTTTTATTATTTATTTATTTTTGGCCGCACCCCACGGCTTGCAGGATCTTAGTTCCCCAACCAGGGATTGAACCCAGGCCCCAGCAGTGAAAACACCGAGTCCTAACCACTGGGCCACCAGGGAATTCCCAACAACGACTTTTTAAATGAGCTAGAAGGCCATAATTACTCATTTACAACAAGAAATATAATTGTCAAACAATTTAAGCTGGAGTGTAAGCTGCAAAGTCGATGGGACTCCGGAGCTTGTGCCCAGTGCAGGGTGAGCACTCAGCAGGTTTCTGTAAATGAATGGCTTAAAAAAAAATGAAGGTCAGAGGGGAGTGAAATTCTTGTCCAGTGGGTACGTGAAAATGTGCTCAACATCACTAGCCATCAGGGAAATGCAAGTCAAAACCACAATGAGCTATCACCTCACACCTGTCAGAAAGGCTGTCATCAAAAAGAAAACATAAAGAGTGCTGGTGAGGGGCTTCCCTGGTGGCACAGTGGTTAAGAATCCACCTGCCAATGCAGGGAACACGGGTTCGATCCCTGGTCCAGGAAGATCCCACATGCCACGGAGCAACTAAGCCCACATGCCACAACTACTGAAGACCGCGTGCCTAGGGCCCATGCTCCACAGCAAGAGAAGCCACCGCAATGGGAAGCCCACGCACCACAACGAAGAATAGCCCCTGCTCGACGCAGCTAGAGAAAGCCTGCACACAGCAAGGAAGACCCAGTGCAGCCAAAAATAAATAAATAAATAAAAAACACAGTGAGATATCACCTCATAGCCGTCAGAAAGGCTATCATCAAAAAGACAACAAATAAGGGCTTCCCTGGTGGCGCAGTGGTTGAGAGTCCGCCTGCCGATGCAGGGGACACGGGTTCGTGCCCCGGTCCGGGAAGATCCCACATGCCGTGGAGCAGCTGGGCCCGTGAGCCATGGCCGCTGAGCTTCCACGTCCGGAGCCTGTGCTCCGCAACGGGAGAGGCCACAACAGTGAGAGGCCCGCGTACCGCAAAAAAAAAAAAAAAAAAAGACAACAAATAAAAAGTGTTGGTGAGGATGTGGAGAAAAGGGGAGACCCCTGTGCGTGGTTGGTGGGAATGTGAACTGGTGCAGCCACTGTGGAAAACAGTGTGGAGGTTCCTAAAAAAGTTAAAAATAGAACTATCATATGATCCGGCAATTCCACTTCTGGGTATTTATCCAAAGGAAACGAAATCACTATCTTGAAAAGGTATCTGAACCCCAATGTTCACTGCAGCACTATTTACAATAGCCAAGATGTGGAAGCAACCTAAATATCCATCGACAGATGAATGGAAAAAGAAGATATGAGATACACACACACCCGAATATTATTCACCCATAAAAAATAAGGAAACCCTGCCATTTACAATAAAATGGATGGAACGTGAAGGCATTATGCTAAGTAAAATAAGTCGGACAGAGAAAGACAAATACTGTATGATCTCATTTATATGTAGAATCTAAAAAAAACAAAAACAGGTTCTTCCCTGGCGGTGCAGTGTTTAGAACTCAGTGCTTCCACTGCACGGGGCACAGTCGATCCCTCGTCAGGGAACTAAGATCTTGCAAGTCACGTGGCGGAGCCAAAACAAATAAATAAATAACAAAATAAAATAAAAACAGAGAACAGGGTAGTGGCTGGCAGAGGTGGGGAATGGGGGTAGGTGAAATGGGTGAAGGTAGTCATAAGGCACAAACTTCCAGTTATAAATAAGTTCTAGGGATGTAATGGGCAGCATGGCAACTGTACTTAACAACACTGGATTGTGTATTTGTATACTGCATACTTGAAATTTGCTGAGTATAAATCTTAAAAGTTCTCATCACAAGAAAAAAATGGGGGGAGAGGGATAATTGGGAGTAGGGGATAAAAAAATTAGAAAGAAAATTGAAACATATGAGGTGATGTCTGTTAACCAAATTTATCATCATGAAGGGAGCTCAGCTCGGTGCTCTGTGATGACCTAGATGGGTGGGATGGGGCGGGTGGAGGGAGGTCCAGGAGGGAGGGGATATAGGTATACATATAGCTGATTCACTTCATTGTACAACAGAAACTAACACAACATTGTAAAGCAATTACATGCCAATAAAAATAAATAAGTAAAAATAAATTTTAAAAATTTATCATGGTGATCATTTCACTATATATACATATATTGAAACATGTTGTACACCTGAAACTATTACAAGGTTATGTGTCAATTATGCCTCAGTTAAACTGGGGAGGGGGAGTGAAATTCTCACTACCACTGCAAAGCCCATTCCCTCCCTGCAGGAAGGCTGTTGGAGAAGCCAGGTTAAAATCAGAAGATCTCTTGGTGCTTAGTCCTCTGTAGACTGAGCACCACCAGGCAGGGCTGTGTGGTTTTCACCTTTGCACCCCCCCAGCTCCCAGAAGATGCTCAGCACACATGGGCCAAGTGTATTCACCCCCTAAAAGTCCATTATCTCAGGATCTTAGAAAGGGCTTCTTTCCTGAATTCCGGTAAGGGGCAGTTTTAGTCTGGTTTTCTTGAATATCTACCCAGAAGTCATTTTTCTTCTTCCTGATGCCAAAGCCCCAGTCTTGTTCAGTGCAAGTCAGGCAAGGGTGGCCACTCTTGCCCGGTCGCTTTAAGAATAAGAATGTGACCCAATGGGTCATGGGTCAGGGATGGGAAGGGGAATCTCTCTGGAGGTTTCCAGAGGAAGTGCTCTTTGCTCTTAAAAAGGGATACAAAGGAACAACAGTCCTTCCTCCACTGGGCCTCGTCATGACCGGATTGGGTGAGGCCTGGGGTAATTGCAGCCACCTAGCCGCCAGCCAGAGGATGAAGCCAAAATCTCAAGGTATTTAGACCAAGAAAATCAGAGGAGGACTTCCCTGGTGGCACAGTGGTCAAGAATCCGCCTGCCAATGCAGAGGACATGGGTTCGAGCCCTGGTCTGGGAAGATCCCACATGCTGCAGAGCAACTAAGCCCATGAGCCACAACTACTGAGCCCATGTGCCACAAATACTGAAGCCTGCTGCACCTAGAGCCCATGCTCCACAACAAGAAGCCACCGCAATGAGAAGCCCGTGCACTGCAACAAAGAGTAGCCCCCGCTCTCTGCAACCAGAGAAAGCCCGCGTGCAGCAATGAAGACCCAACGCAGTAAAAAATAGATAAATAAATAAATTCATTTTAAGAAAAAGAAGAAAGAAAATCAGAGAAGCAGACCCAGGGTCTGGACATCCTGGTTCTTGAGCTGCCTGACTACAGCCCTTGTGTTATGGGGAATGACAGATACCCTTACTGCTTTGACTATTTTGAATTAGGGTTTCTAATCATCACAGCAGAAAGCTGGCCTAGGAAAGATGGTTATATCATGGGTCCATGGTAAGTAAATTCTCCTAAGGTCACTGAGTCATTCTAGAGCTGCAGGAATGGAGCCATCTGATTGCCTAATCGCAGGAGGGTTGAACCCCAAGCTGAGTCATCACTGCTTTTTAATAGGATTTGCACTGGGAATTAAGAGGATCCTAGGTGATCTGGGGGGTTAAACAAAAACGAAGTCTTCATTTTCAGAAGCCAAGATGTTCAGAGGAACTGCTATTATGATGGGTAGGAAACTGAAATGTGTAAAGAGGGACCTGAGTAGGAAAAAAAAGGGTTCATGCGCACAGGCTCCAGACGCGCAGGCTCAGCGGCCATGGCTCACGGGCCCAGCCGCTCCGCGGCATGTGGGATCTTCCCGGACCAGGGTGTGAACCCGTGTCCCCTGCATCAGCAGGCGGACTCTCAACCACTGCGCCACCAGGGAAGCCCCAGGCTAGCTTTTGAAGGTTTCATTTTGTGTGAGGAAAGGGATTGAAGTTTTCTGTCCACCGCCTGCATCATTAAAAGGATGTTCCCTGGGAATTCCCTGGCAGTCCACTGGTTAGGACTCTGCACTCTCACTGCCAAGGGCCCAGGTTCAATCCCTGGTTGGGGAACTAAAATCCCACATACAAGCCTCGAGGTGCGGCCAAAAAATAATAATAAAAAAAACTTCAAATAAAATTAAAAAATAAAAGGATGTTCCCATATAGAGATGAGAGCACAAGGAAAAGCTATTTTAAGAAACTTTGTCCCTCAAATAGAGGTGGTAATCCCAGGATGTGATGCAAGACTCTCGCAGCAGGTAAGCCAGAGTCCTAGTTTTTTTCAGGCAAAAATCTCTAGTTCTGGCTCTCACTATTACAGAATGGCCACCCTGCCTCCCGTAATAATGGGACCTAAGTATGGCATAAATGCTATATTGTAGATTGAAAGTTATCTTAGAATGAGAATCAAACTACTACTATTACTTAAAAGGCAGGGTTTCAGCTGCAGGACAAGTCAATCACCATTGTCCTACTCATTGTGGAAGGGAAAAGGTATTTCTCTCAGATGGAAAGTCAAAACTGAGCAGGAAATCTCCAGGAAGTACAAATCAGGCTGCACATTAGAATTAGCTAGGGGCTTCAGAAAATTCTGACATATGAAAAGATTCTCAACCTCACTCCTAATAAGAGAAATGCAAAATTAAACTACTCTGAACATTTTTTCCATCTATCAGGTTGCAAGAATCTGAAAGTTGGACATATAATTACACCAATATCCGGTTCTCCTCTACTTCTGAGAATATGAAGAGAATGCAATTCCTGCTCTCTCTTCATTTAGGCTTGTCATGTGACTCATCCTCGTCCGTAAAATGCAAGCAGAATTAACCTACTTCCTCTGGGATGAAACATTTAATAGCTGGTGCTATTCAGCTAAAGAGACTCTCCAGTTCTGCTCCCCAATTCAACAATAGTGAGAAGTTCAAGTGTTGTGCTTGGTATAGCCTCGGGACCGTGGTGCTTCCACCAGCGTGGATTGCTGAGTCGGTGCTCAGAGGAACATGCCCTGTCTATGACTAAGTCAGAAATAAACCTTTCTTGTATGAAGCCACTGTTGCATACACCCAGCCTGGTCTGACACACACTGTTGATGAAGCTGTGGGAAAACAGGTGTTCTCTTCTGTTACTGCTGAAGGACAAAACAGTGTGTTACAGAGGGCAATTTGACCATATCTGTGGATGTGCATATATCCTTTAATCTGCAGTCCCATTTCTGGGAATTCATTCACAGAAAGACCTGCTCTTATAGACTGAATGTTTGTGTCCCCCCAAAATGCATAAGTTGAAACCTAATCCCCAATATGATGATGGTATTTGGAAGTGGGGTCTTTGGGAGGTGATTAGGTCATGAGGGTGGAGCCCTCATGAATGGAATTAGTGCCCTTACCAAAGAGACCCCAGAGAGCTCCCTTGCCCCTTCCACCATGTGAGGACACAGGAACCAGGAAGTGGGCCCTCACCGGACACCGAATCTGCCAGCACCTTGATCCTTGACTTCCCAGCTTCCAGAACTATGAGAATTGAATTTCTGTTTATAAGCCACCCAGTCTATGGTAGTTTAACAGCCCAAACAGATTAAGACACCTGTATACATGTGAAATTACAGGCATACAAATACAGTTATACATTGTGACATTGTTTGTAACAACAAAAGTTTGGAAATAATTTGAATATCTGTCTGTGGAGGCTGGTTACATAAACTACGGCATATCTTCACAATGGAATAGCATGCAAATGTAAAAACAAACAAACAAAAAGTTCTCTACATACTCATATGGAAATATTTCCAGGATATCTCATTAGATTTTTTTTAAAGCCAGATCCAGAAGAGTGGATAAAATGTTTCCTTTAGTGTAAGAATGGGGGAAAATAAAAATATTCTTCTTTTTACTTGCATAAAGAAACACTTGTATAATACACAAGAGGCAAATAAAAATGGTAAAACAGGGACTTCCCTAGTGGTCCAGTGGGTAAGATTCCATGCTCCCAGTGCAGGGGGTCCTGGTTCAATCCCTGGTCAGGGAACTAGATCCCACATGTGTGCTGCAACTAAGTCTGCATGCCACAACTAAAGATCCCATGTGCCACAATAAAGATCCCGCATGCCACAACTAAGACCCGGGGTGGTCTTAATAAGTAAATTTTTTTTTTAATGGTAAAACACAGGGACCTCCAAGATAGATGGGGTGGGAATAAGACTTCTCAATGAATATCATTTGTATCATTTTTGTATTTGAACCATATGAATGCATTACATATTTTTTAAAATACAGTACTCAGGTCTCCCCATGTCAATTCAATTAAATTAGTCTCTTGAGATGAGGCCTGAGCTTTTCATTTTATGCCACCCAGGTGATGAAATGTTAGCAAGAGTTAAGAATCGCTGCTTTTTGCCTCAGTCTCAGATGGAACAAGGGATTAGAGAAGTAGTTTTGTGTTGCAGGTGTGGGTAATATTTGGCCCGTGCTCTGTATTCTAGAACCTAACTCTGGTAGCTCAAGTCAGTCCTTGTGGATGTAATCCTATACCTGGATGAGGGAGCTCCGTCTGGGATGAGTGTTGATGGTGCTGTGGATGTAACAAGGAATCATGTGCCAGGCTATCTGGGGATAAATACTGTGAAACAGAGAACTGACCAGACATAGAGATGGAGTAAGAAGCAAACCAGTACTGAATGTATTTATCAGGGGTGTGTGGTTGAAACCAGGGGTCTGTTTCAGGGAAGAGAATATCTATTAGAAATCCTGGGTCATACTGGGAGCAGGACAAAAGGTACACATTCAATATGGAAGATTTTTGGTCTAAAGATGGCAAATCCATGGGCCAAATCCAGCCCACTGACTGTTTTTGTGTGGCTTGTGAGCAAAGAATAGTTTTACGTCTTCACACGGTTGGAGAAGAAAAATCAAAAGAAGGATATTTCATGACACAACAAAAGTATGTGAAATTCAAATTTCAGGGCCCATAAGTAAAGTTTTTGTGGACAAAGCTACACTTACAGATGGCCAAAAAGCACATGGAAAGATGATCAACATCACTAATTGAGAAATGCAAATCAAAACTACAATGAGGTATCACCTCATACCAGTTAGAACGATCATCATCAAAAAAAATCTACAAACAGGGACTTCCCTGGTGGTCCAGTGGTTAAGACTCTGTGCTTCCACTGCAGAGGGCAAAGTTTCAATCCCTGGTCAGGGAACTAAGATACCACATGCCACGCTGTGCAGCCAAAAAAAAAAAGAAAAAAAAAAAAGAACTACCATATGACCCAGCAATGCCACTCCTAGGCATATACCTGGAGAGAACCATAATTTGAAAAGATACATGCACCCCAATGTTCATTGCAGCACTATTTACAATAGCCAGGACATGGAAGCAACCTAAATGTCCATCGACAGATAAATGGATAAAGATGTGGTACATATATACAATGGAATATTAGTCATAAAAAATGGATAAAGATGTGGTACATATATACAATGGAATATTAGTCATAAAAAATAAAAAAATAATGCCATTTGCAGCAACATGGATGGACCTAGAGATTATCATACCAAGTTAAGTCAAAGACAAATATGAGGAATTTATTGTATGAGGAACCTAAAAAAAAGGGTACAAATGAACTTATTTACAAAACAGAAGTAGAGTCACAGATGTAGAAACAAACTTGTGGTTACCAGGGGGTAAGGGGGGAGGGATAAGTTGGGAGATGGAGATTGACATATATACACTACTATATATAAAACAGACAAACAACAAGGACCTACTGTATAGCAGTACAGCACAGGGAACTCTACTCAATATTCTGTAATGACCTATATGGGAAAAGAATCTAAAAAACAGTGGATATATGTACACGTATAACTGATTCACTTTGTTGTACAGCTGAAACTAACACAACATTGTAAATCAACTATATTCCAATAAAAATTTTTAAATAAAATAAAATTTCCAGAAAAAAAAAAAAGCTACTCTCACATCCATTGGAATAAAGCTACATGTCGTCTGTGGCTGCTTTTGCACTGCAATGGCAGATCTGAGCAATGTGACAGAGGCTGGGTGAGCTGCTCTCATCCTCTGCAGTGATGACTCAACAGCGTTTTGAATGCCACGTTATCACTGTCTCACAGCATCTTATTTTTTTATTGCCAGTGCACATCCATGGTCAAAAGAAGAAAATCACACTTTGAATATCACAATTTTAAGGTAAAGTGGAGTGTAGATTATTTTGTTATTGAAGTCGACAGCAAAACATTGGGTTGATGATGCAATGACACTCCACCTGTGCTAAAAGAATGCAATACACAACAAGTTAGACTAAAGCAGTCATCATTGTATTCCCAACTCAGAGGAAACCAACAGTTAGAAAAAAATAGAAAATTTCAGATGGAATATCTCACTGGAATTTCTTCACAAAAATAAAAAATGAAAATGAGGTTGCCACCAAAGTGGGTTTCCAAGTGTCTGATTTGTTAGCCAGAGAGAGCCACTTACTGATGCTAAGTTAATTGAATTGTGTTGATTTTAGCAGCCAAAGAAAGGTATCCAGATAAAATAAACTTGCTTTAGACATTCAGTGAGAAAGTTGCTCAAAGACTTGAGGATATTGGGAACACCATCAATGGTCAATTAGAGAACAGGATAGGGAATTCCTTGGCGGTCCAGTGGTTAGGACTTGGCGCTTTCACTGCCGTGGGCCCGATCCCTGGTAGGGGAACTAAGGTCCCACAAGCTGCTTGGTGCAGCAAAACAAAAACAAAAAACAGGACAAATTATTGTGAGTGATTTTCCTTGATTATCAATGAGTTGATAGATGTCACCAATACTGTCCAGTTGCTTTTATTTGAGGTGTCACTGCTGAGTTTGATGTCACCAAAGAATATAAGCCTCTTTGGGACTTCCCTGGTGGCCCAGTGGTTAAGACTTCACCTTCCAATTCAGGGGGTATGGATTTGATCCCTGGTCAGGGAACTGAGATCCCACATGCCTCGCAGCCCAAAAACCAAAACATAAAAAAAACAAAAGCAGTATTGTAACAAATTCAATAAAGACTTCTTAAAAAATGGTCCACATCAAGAAAAATCTTTAAAAAAGAAAAAGAATAAGTCTCTTTGAAGAGTCTGCACAGAACAACTAGTGGCAAGAATATTTTCAGAAAAGATGAGAAATCACTAATTAGACACAACCTGAAGGGGAATCTGCTAAGATGTGTTAAGTTTGCTGGAGATAAAAAGGTGTGAAGCAGAAAGAGGCCTACTTGGACAAATTTATAAAGCTCTAGAAAATGTAAGGTGTTTAGAGCCTATGGTTATTCATTGTACTCAAATTACTCATCAGGAGCTAATTTGCAGAAAATATTTGATTCATGTGTTATTGAACTAGAGTTACCCACAGCAAACTTCCTTTGCTGTTGTTTTTAATCCATCATCAGATCTGTGAATTTTTGTTAGAATTAGAAGCTGAATAGCCTGAATTGCCCCACCACATAGCAGTTTGATGGCTTAGCAGTGGTCAAGTTTTATTGCAGTTTTTTTCAGTTCAGAGCCAAGGCTGAAATTTTTCACAACAGAGCACCATTCTAAACCATTATCACTGAATAATTAATGGCCTTGGAAATTAGTTTTTGCTACAGACTTGATAATGTTTCTCAGTGAATTCAACCTAAAATGACAGGGCATGGGAATTCCCTGGCAGTCCAGTGGTTAGGACTCTGCACGCTCACTGCTGAGGGCCAAGGCTCACAATCCCTGGTTCAGGAAATCCCATAAGCCATGTAGTGAGGCCAAAAAACAAAAAGTAAAATAAAATAAGATGACAGGGAAAAACAGTGCTTATATGTGAAATGTATACCGCGGCAGTCATGTTGACAATAACTAATGTTGTTTTGAATCACAAGGAATGTTAAGCTGCTTTATACACTTCCTGTGCTGTCAAAAGTTAAAACAAGAAGCAAGATCTCATTCTCACACAAATTTGCAGCAGATATATTTCCTGAGCTCCAACTACAGTTCCAGCAGAAATTTTCAGAACTTGATGCCAAGTGCAATGGAAATTTCCATATTTCAAAATCTATTTAATTGGGCAATTGAGGAGTTTCCACCCAACCTTCAACTGAAGAGGATTAATCTGCAATGTAAAAACAAGCTAAAAGGCAAATATCCAGAGAAGAATCTAAGATAATTCTATACATGCCATCCCACAATGAATATGCTCAATTAAAATCATGCAGCATTGGCAGTACCATCTGGCTGAGAGACATTTTCAAAGATGAAATATACAAAGTCTCATTACAGCTCAGCATTGACAGCTCAATATTTGATGACAGGGTCACGGATTTTGAAACCCAATTAAGCAAAATATTATCTCAAAAGAATTCCATTATTCTCATCAGTATACCTGGATTATAAAAAAGTTACACTCAATTACTATGATATTTTGAATTTCATTTTCAAAGAAATTGTAGAAAAAATTTTTTGTCATTAGACAAAAGAACATTCCAGATAGGTAAAACAGGTGGTGCAAATACTGTGAGGTATTAAGATGCTCCTGTTTTAGAGGATTTTCTACAGGAGCCAGTGAAGAGAAGCAGGAGACTGGAGCAGGATTACATATTTCTTGATTTTCCTCTTGTCCTGTAAAGCCTAAAATATTTACTATCTGGACCTTTACAGAAAAATTTGGTGACCCGCCCCCCCTTACCGGGACTAAAGGGTTGCACAGAACTGACTTCTTCGAGATAAGTGTGAGAGGGGAATCAGTGTTCCCCTGAGTGAATTTCACTAAAGGCACTCCAGAATGCTCTGAAATCCAGAGGAAACAAGAAAATCTGCCTTCTAGCTCAAGTGACATGAAAGTAGACATTTTATAAAAGAGGTGGTAGAGCAATTAAAACTAAATTAGAAAATGCCAGGGGGACCATGACCACACTTTAAAACACTGGAGTAACGTTGGCCAGTGGTTTCTAGAGGGGTCCGTAGAGCTTCCGGATATGGCAGCCAAGCCTCGTTCAGAGATGTCACCCTCAGAAAGAAGTGATTAGTAAGTTGATATTTTAAATAGTGTAGCATGGGACTTCCCTGGTGGTCCAATGGTTAAGACTCTGTGCTCCCAATACAGGGAGCCTGGGTTTGATCCCTGGTCGGGGAACTAGATCCCGCACACCACAACGAGGATCCCACGTGCCGCAACTAAGACCTGGCACAGCCAAATAAATAAATAAAAATAAATAAATAGTGTGGCATGGAAAATTATAATGGGGATGTGAACACTATTTTATTAGTATTGCAGAAGCAAACTAATAGGAGGGGAAGAAAAAGAAAATAATCAATAAGCTCTTTTTTTGTTTTAGGGAGATAAGCTTGGAAATATATATGAAACATGGGGAAGTAGTAACTGAGAACTGCAGAGCCAGAGGGAAAGTTTACTGCACGGAGCAAAAGGTCTCCAAGGACAAGTCTAATTAATGCAGTAGAAACAGGTCAACCAGTCCTCGTGGAGAGCGCACCTGAGAACCGCTGACCAGATCAAGTCAGTGTGGTAAACACACTTCCTGCTTCTCCCCCTACACAGTCACACCTCTTCTACCCTCAGCATCATTGCTAGGAAAGAACCCAGGGCAGGAGGGAGAGACAGATGCTTGTTCTTCTGGGTCCTCAGTAAGGCAGCAATCTAGGAAGTTGGCCTGGCCTTAACCATCACCCGCAGGGTTGGACCTGCGCAGATAGGGGAGAATAAAAAGTCAATGGCGGGTCCCAAGGTTGTGTCCTCAGTTCAGAGGCGGCCTCGGGGATAGGAAGTCAGGAATCCTGGCAAGTTGCTCAAAAAGCCTTGTCAGTCCTTTGAATCTAAACCGTAAATATCTTAGAATACAAGTGTAAGTATAATGACATCTGGAAACCCTGGGAATGAGCAAGCTAAGGCAGAATCACAAATCTTTATGCTTTAGCCGTTTTTTTTTAATGCTTCCTTGTTGCTTGTCCATTCATTTCCATTTTGTTATCTCTTAGCATCTAGAACGTTTTCTGGAAAAAAAAATTTTAAGCTTGTCTCAGGTGTGCTAAGGAAAATTAAAGTACTTAATTTTTTTACTGGGAAAAATTTCAAACATATACGAAAGTAGAATAATATAATTAACACAACCCCCCCCCCCACAAGCACATCAGGTCTCCAACTTCAACAATTATCAACAAGGCCATTCTTGCGACTTCCCTGGTGGCCCAGGGGTTACAACTCCGCACTTCCATTGTGGGGGGCATGGGTTAGATCCTTGGTCGGGGAACTAAGATCCTACATGCCAGGGGGTGCAGCCAAAAAAAAAAAAAAGCCATTCTTGTTTCACCTTGATCCAATCCACACCCTATTCCCCACTGGACTTTTTTTTTTTTTTTGGCTGCGTTGGGTCTTCATTGCTGCGCGCGGGCTTTCTCTAGTTGTGGTGAGCAGGGGCTACAACTACAACATTGCAGTATGCAGTCTTCTCATGGTGGTGGCTTCTCTTGTGCAGCACAGCCTCTAGGCACGCAGGCTTCAGTAGTTGTGGCCCGCGGGCCCTAGAGTGCAGGCTCAGTAGTTGTGGCGCATGGGCTTAGCTGCTCCGCAGCATGTGGGATCTTCCCAGACCAGGGCTTGAACCCGTGTCCCCTGCACTGGCAGGTGGATTCTTCTTTTATTTTTTTTAAATAAATTTATTTATTTTTATTTTTTAAATTTATTTTTGGCTACATTGCGTCTTTGCTGCTGTGCACGGGCTTTCTCTAGTTGCGGCAAGCGGTGTCTACTCTTTGTTGCGGTGTGCGGGCTTCTCATTGTGGTGGCTTCTCTTTGTTGCGGAACACAGGCTCTAGGCGCATGGGCTTCAGTAGTTGTGGCATGCAGGCTCAGTATTTGTGGCTCACGGGCTCTAGAGCGCAGGCTCAGTAGTTGTGGCTCACGGGCCCAGCCGCTCCGCGGCATGTGGGATCTTCACAGACCGGGGCACGAACCCGTGTGCCCTGCATCGGCAGGCGGACTCTCAACCACTGCGCCACCAGGGGAGACCCCAGGAGGAATTTTTAAAGAGGGGAGCGTGGCACTCTGGCAGCAGAATGGTGGCGGTATGTGAAATCCAACCCCTCCACCCTACTCCAAGATTGACATTCCTATCTGGTGCTAGAATTTACTTTAGAGGGCCTCAGTTTCCCTATAAGCAAAACAAGGAAAATGGACTAAATTATAGGCAATAACTGTGTAACAGTGAAATGAGCCCTTGACTTTGAGTCAAAAGACCTGGATTAAGAGTGCTAGCTGTGGGACTTCCCTGGTGGCACAGTGGTTAAGAATCTGCCTGCCAATGCAGGGGACATGAGTTCGAGCTCTGGTCAGGGAAGATCCCACATGCTGCGGAGCAACTAAGCCCGTGCGCCACAACTACTGAGCCCGCGCTCTAGAGCCTGCGAGCCGCAACTACTGAGCCTGCGTGCCACAACTCCTGAAGCCCTCACGCCTAGAGCCCCTGCTCCACAACAAGAGAAGCCACCACAATGAGAAGCCCACACATCGCAACAAAGAGTAGCCGCACCACAACAAAGAGTAGCCCAGCTCGCTGCAACTAGAGAAAGCCCGCGCACGGCAACAAAGACCCAACACAGCCAAAAATAAATAAATAAATAAATAAAATTTTAAAAAAGTGCCAGCTGTGCCTCTTGCAAATTATGTAACTTACAATAACTTATGTAAGCAAGCCACTTAACCTCTCTGAGGTTTAATTTTGGATCTATGAGATGCTCACTAAATATTTTTTCTATTTCTTAATTTTGTATCTATATGTTTACTTGTTACAATTATTTTATGATGTACATAAATCAAATCATTATGCTGTACACCATAAACAGTGCTGTATGTCAATTATATCTCTATAAAACTGGAAGATAAATGAAATACATTAGAAAATGAAAAATATATATATAAGACATGGAACGATTCAGTCAGCTAGTCAGTTGAGCTAGGATTGCAACCCAAGCCTTCACCTCCAAATTCTGAGCTATTCAAATTGTGCTCGAAACTAATACAACACGAAACTTTGCGGGGGGAAGCTGAAAACCTGCTTTGCTGAGTCACAAAATGCACTAGACCGTGACACTTCCCCCGGAGTTTACACCGGAACAGACATCACCCATCACCCTACAATGTAGGCCAGGCTCAACCCCGGAGTGCGAAGGGCCACAATGAGAGTCCGATGACCAGGGGTCTAAGAATGGGCTCGTGCTGCCAGCGTCTCCCTTTCCGGACACTGTTTCTCCTCTGTCCGGTTCCGGGCTGCAGGTTTACCTCAACAGTCATTCATTCCACCAAGATTTGAGAATCAGCTCAGGGTGGGACGGCTCGCCAGGCCCAGAGCTGAACGAGGCGAGGCAGACCAGACCCTGCTCCCTTAAACTGACTGTCCAGTGAGGGTGGGGGCGGCCGGGCTCCGGGGTCCCGGGGGGCTATGCCCGACAGCGTTCGCACCTGCCCGGCACCACCTGAGCGTAAGCAACGGTCGGCTCCGCAACCCCTTAACCTGGCCGTCCCGCTGCGGTCACCCCGGCCCCGCGGGGCCCATCGCGCCCGTCAGCTCACCTAGGGGCCGCGCCCCCGGCCGAACCCAGTCTGCGCTTCCCGCTTTGTTCCCAGAGCGGGTTCTGGAAGCGCCGCGCGCGCCCAGCCCCAGCCGCTTCCAGGCAGCGCCCCCCAGCTGCCTGGGAGGGCGCGCGGGGGCGCGCACGAGCGGCGCACGCCCGTCCCGCATGCCCGCGCTCCCGATTGGCCGCGCCGCGTGACGTCACCGGGAGGCCCCGGCGGCCGCTGGGAGCCGGCGCCCGCGCGTGCGCAGACGGAGGGCGCTGAGCGGAGGGGGAGGTGGCTGGCCGCTTCTCCCGCGTCCGCCATTTTGTTGCTGTGGCTCTTGGGAGCTGGCTGGGCGAAGCGGATCTGGCGGCGCGGCGCTCCCGGGGGTCCGGTGCTTGGCTTGGCCTCGGGGCTCGGTGCGGAGCGGCGGGGGCGCGGGGCCGGCGCGCGCCGGGCCAGTAGTGACCGGAGGGTCCCGGGTGGCCTCTGCCGCGCTTGGCTTCACCGCCGCGACCCGGCTGGGCCCGCACCCCCGAGCCGGCTCGTTCCGTGGAGCGGCCCCGGAGCAGGCGGGCGGTGCGGAGGATGCTGCGGGCCCGCGGCCGCGAGGAGGGTGCCGGCTCGGCTCAGTAGGCGCGCGGTGAGCCAGAGGCCCGGCCCGGCCCGCAGACGGTTCGGGCGGAGCGTCCAGCGCAGGCAGAGCAGCCCCGGCCCGCCCGGCCCAGCGCCCGGCCCGCCATGTCCTCCGCCAGGTTCGACTCCTCGGACCGCTCGGCCTGGTACATGGGGCCCGTGTCTCGCCAGGAGGCGCAGACCCGGCTCCAGGGCCAGCGCCACGGCGTGTTCCTGGTCCGCGATTCGTCCACCTGCCCCGGGGACTACGTACTGTCCGTGTCCGAGAACTCGCGGGTGTCTCACTACATCATCAACTCGCTGCCCAACCGCCGCTTCAAGATCGGGGACCAGGAGTTCGACCACCTGCCGGCCCTGCTGGAGTTCTACAAGATCCACTACCTGGACACCACCACGCTCATCGAGCCGGCGCCCAGGTGCGCGGAGGGCGTGTGCGGGCGGGGGTCGGGGCTGGACCCGTGGCCCCCTTTTCGGAACCGGGTTACTTTCCGGAGGGCATTCCGAACCGAAGGCAGTGTCAGGATCTGGGTCATTGTTGATGAAGGGGTGCGTCTTAAATGTGTTGAGTTGCGGGTACCTAGTTGAAAATGGACGCTTTTTGCCTTCGTTACGTTCTTGGTTTAATTACCCTGCTAAAGCAGAATTTTGTTGTTGTTTTTGAAACCTTTTTTGGGCCACAGATTGAGACTCTGAAGTTAGCTTACCCTCCACCCCCGCCCCGCAAGCACACACGAGTTTGCACACCTTTCAAGGTTTTTGAACTCCAGGTTAAGACCTCCTGGACTGCAGCTTTTGGAACACTGGGCAGATGAAAATGCTTTAGCGTTTAGAAACAAATACCTTTAACTGTGAAGTATCAGAACTATATATTGATACCCTGGTGCCAAGTTTGAAATAACCTAGGCATCTATTTTATAATACATTAATTACAAAAATTGTAAAAGAAGGTGCGTTGGCTTCAACGAAGACTTTTTTTTTTTTTTTTAACAGTTTCCCCCCAAGCTGGACCGTCCATAGACTGGAAATCCATTTGGTTAAATTCCAAGGAGGAATGAGGCTAGAATGTTCCTAAGGGAATTTTTTGAATGACACTCATCTTAATTCTATCTTACTTGAATTTCAGATGTACTTTTTGTGTTAAGTTTAATGACTTAGTATCTATTTTAAAGTTAACCCAGAGTGACACCAATCATTAGGCATCCTCTTTTCATTTGATTTTTTGCCTTAATCAGTATTTTGCTAGAGGTTTCTTTTATTTAAATTACGCCAAATTTGAGCTGAAGAGATTGCCTAGAATTTTAAAAGTAAAAGGTATTTCACTGCCCAGTTGATTTCTTAAACATTTGTTTAAAAAGGACAGATTTTTCAGGATGAGATGTTTCTGACTTTACAGATTCTCTGACAGGATTCTACTCTGAGCTCTAAACACTAAAAGGTATTATATTAATTAAGGAGCACCCACTGGACGCCTCAGCATTGCTTCTGTGGAATAGAGATAGAGAAGGAACAGCATGACAGTGGAATGACTTTGAGGTTAACTGCAGAACTAAATGGATTTTAAAAACTGGTGAGAAAGTGATTATAAATCAGATAGTGTATAACGAAGACCTAGACACCAAAAAGAATCTGATTGGTGAAACCTCCAGGTCCCGGAAGATACTGGTGACTGGAGTCAACTTTCAGCACATGTAATTCCAATATAAGGGGTTGGAGAGACTCTTAGAACCCACAGTAATGAGATATTAAATACGTTTAAGTAAATTACTTGCCTAGCTTGTGGAGGTGAATTATATCATTAATTTTAGGCATTTAGCAGGCCATGTTGTGTGCCAGGTGTGTGCACTTTGAGGTGACAGGTACTATAGTGCAGCTGTGAGTGAATAACTAGATCCCCTTCTGGGTGGAGAAAAAGGATTGTGCTGCAGCGGCTTCCCGCAGAAACGACCCCAAACTTCCCCTTTGGGCGTCTTCCCAGGTGCCCTTGTAACTTTGTGAGTGTGGTGCCTGCCCTCACCCCTCTCATCCTCCTTCCCGGGAGCCAGCCCTGCACGCCCATGCACACCTGTGGGCCTTCGTTCGACTGCTGGCCCTCCGTGGAGCACCTCCCTCCACCGGTTCCTCACCTGCGGAAATCCTCCCTGTGGTGCTGGGGCCTTTACCTGACCCCCTTGAGTTCAGCCTTGATTGTTTCTCCTCTGTGCCCTCTGCCCCAGGCATTTTGCTGTAGTTTAGTTTTTCCTTTTCCCTGCTGTCTCCAAGGGCTGTCACAGTGCTGGTTGAATCAGATCCTGGCTGGATTTACTTTGTCACACTAAATCTGGATTGCCTCTCCTGAGGATTTGGTTGATGTGTTACCTACTGTAGGAGATTACGCCAGGCAAGCCTTGGCCAAATGCAGAAATCAGGGCGATGCATTTTCACACCCCAGACAGGATAAATAAAGTGGTTTAGCTTTTTTAGGCCTCAAAACTGAGCTTCTGAAGCCAGAGTTTCATGCCCCTTGGCTAATTGTTCTTTTGGGGGGTCTGTTTTGCTTAGTGAAAGGTCACAACTGTATGACTTCCTCAGAATTTAAGGACTGGTGCTTGTTTTGTGCTAGTCTGATCTTTTTTATTGGAATGTTCCTTAACTTTTAATTTTATATTTTTATTCAAATATTACAGGAGAATTATGTTCCAGTGATAGGTACTGGGAAAGAGGGGTGACAGACATGCTTTCTCTGTCATGGAACTTAGATTTTAGTGGAGGAGACAGACAGAAAAGTAGAAAAATAAAATACTACAAGATTTGTGAATGCTATGAAGGAAATCAATCTAGGCTGAGAGGATCTAGTAGAAGGGACTTACCTGAGCTGGTGAGGTAAGAGAAAGCGTGAAACTGAAGAAGGGAGGAGGAGCAAGGCTTGGGCGAGGAGGGGGAGAGCTTATGCAAAGTTCTGGGTTGGGAAAGACAGCAATGTGATGTGAGTGTGGCTCTGAGATGCCGATCTAGAAGAGTTTGGACAGGTAATGGTCAAAGGCAGGAAATTGGGTGCCATGGAAGGGGTTTGAAGCCAGGAAGTGACCTGAGGCTGTTACTGCAATCCAGGTCAGAACGATGGTGACTGATGAGTCGCCCATCCGTCCATCATAGAGGCATTATGTAGACTGAGTGATGGCTGTGGTTTGAAAATAAGTTGCTGGTGGGAGGGGGGATGATGGGGAAGAGAAAAGAAGAGACAAAGATGACTTGGTATATTTGTAGCTGTCTGTTCTCTGGGTTATCTTATTGTCTTTTGAGTTTGTCTGTGGTATTCATCTCTGTCTTAGATTTTAAATTTAAACACAAAAGGTATATCAGTGGCTTTTGATTTTTGAATGACCCTAAAGGATTCTTTTTCTGCATATGGATGTAATTTTTATATTAAAAATCATTTGATAAACAGAAAACTTGTGGTTTTCACCTCCATTTTATTTGAGTATAAACACTTTTAAGATTCCGTTTATTAGGTTATAATTAGTATTCAGGTAGGCGCTACTGGTTTTTTTGTTTCTGTTTTAATAGAGGCTACTTCCAGTTTAACAACAGAGTGTTTCAGGTTTCTGAGTGGATTTAGTTTAGCTGTGAAATACATTTTCCTACGGTTTAGAAAATTGAAAGTGTGTTTTGCGTAGCTTGCTTTGCTTATAAAATTTTCCAGTTCTAGCTTATGTAGCTATATGACGGCTGGGAGAAAAATCATGAGAAGTAAAAGTTGAAAAACTGAGGCAAGTTGACCCATAGAGAAAACCCTGTTTTTTACTCAGCAGACATTGCTCATTGCATGTGCTGGTAATATGGAACTAACATTGACTCAGCAGTCCCTGTCATGCTCTTGAGGAGCTTCCTGGTTACTGAGACTTTATTTAAAAGGCCAAATTCATGTCATCTGATACAGACAGTAGCTGTGGGAGGGCGGAGAAAGGATGCGCCGCCTAAGCTGAGCATCCCGAGGGGACCCTCACAATGTGTGCCACAGAGGCTACACCGTGGGGGACCGGAGGGTACCGCAGGTAGCATGGCCATGCCTCCCCCCATGGCCCCTGTCTGAATATTTAAGGGAACTTTTGGACTTTTGTAATTAGGAGTAGGGGAGACGGATTAACAGTGATTTTGATTAGCATAGAATTGGACACTGTGGATAAACCTTTGAGTTTCTTCTTACCAATAGTTTAAATCACCTAAGTTCAATTTAGATGGGATCCATAAACGTCATTACGCTGGGAATGGAGTCTCGCCCAGGTGAGAATTGTGTTCCCATGGCAAGTAAAGTGCTGATAGCCATTTGCTTTGTGACCTTTCTCTTGTTTAAGACTCAAATTCAGAGAACTTTTTATCTAAGATTTCTGTTCTTGATCTGAACAGTTGGACTAGGTTCTAAGGTTCCTTCAGGCTAAAATATTTTAGTTCTTTCTGATAAGTGAAAGGGGGCAGTGGTGATTATCCTGGAGTCGGAGTTAAGGTCACAAGGAGTAAGGTGGGACCATCAGGCATGTGCAACTGGTGGGGAACGACAGCCGAGTGTGAGCTCTGCGGTGGTGAGGCGAAGAGGCTTGGACAGCAAACCTGGTGGCACACGGGATTTCCTTGTCTGTGGAACAGATTTAACCCAGGCTTAGGGGAAATGCTTCCCTGTGTCTTGGGCATTTTAATTTTAGCAGGAATTTCAATATATTGAGGCCTACTGTATCCCAAAGCCCAATGCTAGACTCAAGTCATATAATGGAAGTAAACCATGGCCCTAGCTTTTGAGAAGCTCAGTATACTGAACAAATGAAAATAGAATACCATGGGAGCTTAAAAGCAAGGATGGTCAACTAAAGGGTCAGGCAGGGCCTGAAAGGGAAGGTGCTCTATGAACTGATTCTTTTTTTTTTTAATCTTTATTGGAGTATAATTGCTTTACAATGTTGTGTTAGTTTCTGCTGTGTAACAGAGTTAATCAGCTATATGTATACATATATCCCCATATCCCCTCCCTCTTGTGTCTCCCTCCTTCCTTCCCTATCCCAACACTCTAGGTGGTCACAAAGCACCAAGCTGATCTCCCAGTGCTATGTGGCTGCTTCCCACTAGCTATTCTACATTTGGTAGTGTATATATGTCAGTGCTACTCTCTCACTTCGTCCCAGCTTACCCTTCACCCTCACCATGTCCTCAAGTCCATTCTGTACATCTGCATCTTTATTCCTGTTCTGCCCCTAGGTTCATTAGAACCTTTTTTTTTTTTTTAGATTCATATATATGTGTTAGCATACGGTATTTGTTTTTCTCTTTCTGACTTCACATGAACTGGTTCTTGAAGGATGAGAACAAGTGTATGAGGTAGAAGAGGTGCTGGGAAAGGCACAGGTGTGGTTCATGTGAGTGAGGAGCCGCGAGCTAGGAAGTTAAGAATGCTGAACTGTGAAGGGCCTCTGTGCTTTGTACATGAGTTTAGCAGTGGGAGCCCTTTAAAGTTTTTAAGAAGAGAACTGTCATGGTCAGTTTTATTTTTTAGAAACTGGTGTGGGCGGGGTGATGAGAGTCTGGAGTGTGGGGTTAATCAAGGGCTGTTACAGGGGAAGGGATTGTGAGAAGCTGAACTGAGATCTCTTGTGTTGGGAATATAAGGTGGAAGCCGATGACAGCCATCGCTGGGCAGTTGCCTGTAGGTGAGTGGAGAGCTGTGGCATCAGGGATGATTGAATGGTGCCTCTGAGAGAATGGAGAGGAGGGATGGGGGGAGGGGGTCGATGGTTTTCAACAGGGAAGCCAGGCGGGGTTCAGCAATCTGATGGGTTTGTTAACGAGAAGAGGGTTGGGCGCCAAATATACAGATTTGGGTCTAAGCTTTGGTGGAATCCGCAGAATGAGCAGAGGCAGAGAAGCCGTGGATGGAGGTGCAGAGGCAGGCACCACCGAAGACTGAGAGCCATTGGTGAAGGTGCGAAGCCAGGGATGGAGGGAGAGTCCTCCATGCTCAGGGCCACCGAGGGATAAGAAGCGCTGGAAGCACTTTGAGCAGACGGGTACTTAGCCAGTCTTCTTGGAATTGATTCTTTTACCATCTGTTTTGTTTTCCAACTTTTTATTGTGAAATCTTTCATACATACACAAGAGTATGTGTATACATGTATATAATAAGGAAAATCTTCCATATCCATGTTACCCCCTTTAAAAACTAGAACGGGGGGCTTCCCTGGTGGTGCAGTGGTTGAGAGCCTGCCTGCCGATGCAGGGGACATGGGTTCGTGCCCCAGTCCGGGAAGATCCCACGTGCCGCGGAGCGGCTGGGCCTGTGGGCCATGACCGCTGAGCCTGTGCGTCCGGCGCTCCGCAGCGGGAGAGGCTGCAACAGTGAGAGACCCGCATACTGCAAAAAAAAAAAAACTAGAACAGGACCTTTGAAACTCTCTCCTGCTAGAAGTTGATTGTATTGCTTCCTTAACAGGAATAAGGTGATTGTAAGCATAGAAGGCATTAAAGCTGAAGTTTAAATAAAATGTTTTATCTGTGATTTATACATGCAGCTGAGAATGCTTTTAACCAAAGGAGGAGGGAGATTCATTGTCATTCGATGAGGAGCGGCTTCTCTTCCAGAGCTGTCGAGAGAGGGAGAGGGAGAGGGAGAGGGAGAGGGAGAAGAAGAAGCATGGGTCTGGTGTGCTTGATGGGCTTGGGAAACTGTGTGTGTGTTGAATGCTATTTACAGTCCTGATGAAGGAACAAATTGCGAAACAATTGAGAAACAATGAGTTGTTCCAGTTTTATGTTTCCTATTTCTTTGGGCAGTGGGTTCTAATATGTTAAGTATTTCTGACCTGGCATCATCATGCTTTCATCTCTGCAGTGGGACTAATGTGTAATTTGCAGGGGATTTTGATGAATACACGAGTTTGAGAAAATGGGAAGTGGAGGGCTTTGAATTTGTCAGGGGTGTGGCTGGGAGGTTGATTTCCTGTCATATTTAGGGATGTCTGTGCGTGTGTCGAATCAGGAAAGGAGCTCCAGGTCACTGTAGCAGTGAAGTGGTGGAAAAAGTGTAAGCTGTCCTCCCTCTTGTCAGGTCTGCATGAGCACCCTCCCCAGCTCCGCCTCGGCTATCTAGACCAGGCCTCAGCGAACTCACGGTGAAGGGCTAGCTGTTCAGCACTTTAAGCTTTGTGGGCCCTGTTGTCCCCATCCCAGCCACTCAGCTCTGCCCTCGTACTGCGGAAGCAGCCACAGACAGCCCATGAGCGCATGGGCCTGGCTGGGTTCTACTCAAACCTTATTTGTAAAACCAACTGGTGGGCCGGTGGCCTGCAGGCCATAGTTTGTGGATCCCTTGGCGAGACTCACAGATAGTTTTTGTATAGTGTACTGGAGCCGAGAATGGTCATTACTTTTTTAAGGGTTATATGAAAAGAAGACTATCTGACAAAGGCCATATGTAGCCAGCAAGCCTCAAATGTGTGCCGGCCAGCCCGCTTCTGGCCTTGCTTGTGGGAACCAGCCAGCCCCGCGAGCTGTGGGGAAGCTGGGAAGGGGGCGTTTGAACCTTTGGGGCTCTTAAGTCTTCTGATGTAGAATCAGAATGCGTAAGCCTGTCTTCCACGAAATCTTTCAGCTTTAAAGGGGGCTAGTCTTTGGCTTTTTCTGCACCATCCCCTTGCCTGTTCTGACCCTTAGCAGAACTTGACCCCGTCAGCTTCTGTGGGACACATGAATGACACTTGGTGCTCTCATTTGCCTTCCAGCCTCTGTCACTACTAAGTTTGCAGTCTTTCGAGAGCAGGAACTTGGTTTTAATTCATTGTTTGTCCCCCAAGTTCTTAGTACATAATAAGGCCAGTGGGTACCTGGGTAAATGGATGTCATTAGTGTTAATCCCTACTGAAGCTGTACTAGTGTTCTCACGGTCTGTGGAACTGCTTTTAACTTTTAACTGTATAAACAGTAAAAATAACCCTTGAAGGCGTCTGCAGTGGAACCAAGTGTGCTCTTGGTGAAGTATCTGAGTTTTGTTTAGTGTGACCCAAACTCTCACAGAATCTCCGTGGCCCTTGAATTAGGTTCAGGGGTGGGGGGGTGAGGAGCTGATGGGGTGCTTAGTGCCAGTCAGGAACTGTTGTGGGTGTTTCACGCACAGCGTTAATTCTCAGACACCTGAGAGACCCACGGGTTGTCCCTGCGGCTGACGAGCTGAGAGGCTGTGAGTGAGGACACTGCTTTGTGCAAATCCAAGTGGAAGGCATCGTACCTCCCAGGATTGCTGTGGGGATTCAATAATTTACTGTCTGCCAAGACTGCAGGCAGTCCTCAATGGAGGTATAAGTGTCAGCCTTTTCTTTGTTTTGCTGTTCCTGCTCACTCTTTTTTAGATACACTGATAGTAAGCAGTCTGCCCCTTTGTTGTCAGGTTGTTAATAAGTAATAAGGCCTTTGAGGTTTTAAATCACTCTTCCAACCACCAAGGTATCCTGACTACTGTGAAGCTGGTCATTTACATTAAAAAGATGTAAGTTTTGCCAAATTACAAAGACAGACTTTTGGAGAGTAGTGTGGCAAAATGTACCAAGGGCCGTGAAAACGTTCCTGTTCTTTAATCCAGGAATCTAGGCTTTACAAGCAATACAGTGCAGGGAAATTAAATTCAAAAGAGTATGTGAAGATGGTAACAGAGAAAGAAGAACCCTTCAGAAACACAGGGATGCTTGTTTGCAGCAGGCTTACCGAATGAAGCAAGAGCAGTATAGTGGGGAAACGCAGAAAAACTGCCCCTGGCATGCATACATGGGACTCTTTTTTAAAAAAATATATATTTATTTATTTTTGGCTGCATTGGGTCTTCGTTGCTGCGCATGGGCTTTCTCTAGTTGCGGCAAGCGGGGTTCTCATTGCGGTGGCTTCTCTTGTTGCAGAGCACAGGCTCTAGGCGTAGACTTCAGTAGTTGTGGCACACGGGCTCAGTAGTTGTGGTTCACGGGCTTAGTTGCTTTGTGGCATGTGGCATCTTCCCAGACCAAGGCTCGAACCCGTGTCCCCTGCATTGGCAGGCAGATTCTTAACCACTGCCCCACCAGGGAAGTCCTGTACGTGGGACTCTTAAGAAAGAAAGCCGTACATGGAAGCAACCTAACTGTCCATCAACAGATGAATGGATAAAGAAGATGTGGCACATATATACAATGGAATATTACTCAGCCATAAAAAGAAACGAAATTGAGTTATTTGTAGTGAGGTGGATGGACCTAGAATCTGTCATACAGAGTGAAGTAAGTCAGAAAGAGAATGAAACAAATACTGTATGCTAATACATATATATATGGCATCATGTATATGATGGGTCATGAAGTACCTAGGGGTAAGACGGGAATAAAGACACAGACCTACTAGAGCATGGACTTGAGGATATGGGGAGGGGGAAGGGTAAGCTGTGACAAAGTGAGAGAGTGGCATGGACATATATACACTACCAAACGTAAAATAGATAGCTAGTGGGAAGCAGCCGCATAGCACAGGGAGATCAGCTCGGTGGTTTGTGACTACCTAGAGGGGTGGGATAGGGAGGGTGGGAGGGAGGGAGACGCAAGAGGGAAGAGATATGGGAACATATGTATATGTATAACTGATTCACTTTGTTATAAAGCAGAAAATAACACAACATTGTAAAGCATTTATACTCCAATAAAGATGTTTTAAAAAAAAGAAAGCAAGCCGCAAAGTGGGCGGATGGGAGGGAGGGAGGGAGGAGGGAAGGAGAACTGTAGCTACCTTGGGGCAGGAACTGTGGGATTTTTTTCTCTTTTGTTTTCCTTTATTTTGCTGAACGTTGTAACATGGTAACACTTTTTTAAAAAGAAACTTTTTTTTTTAATTAAAGTGCTTCAACTTAGGAGATCATGTTGTTATGTGAAACAACTTTTTAGGTCATTAATTGGGGGAAAAAGAGGGAATGGCCATGATCTACTGGAAGACAAAACAACTGTAGTCAGTGGTTAGGCAGGCATAGGCCCTATCCCAGCATTCTCCCTCGGGCTGCTCCAGAACCAGCCTTGGTGATGACTCTACAGGCGTCACCCCCTAAAGAGGTGGAGACTCTGGGTGAAGTTACTCTGGTGTAGATTATGTGCTTCAAAAAAGTTAAGGGGAGGAAATGCTAACAGCAAAATAGGTTTTCCCAAAACTTCATGTATTCGCAACTTTCCAGAACACTTCTTAGGTGAAGAGAGACCTCTGTACTTCTCTTGCAGAAGGGGGCATTCCAGATGGGGTGTTGCTAAAGAGAAGGGAGACAGTGCTTTTCTTTCCTTTTTTAAAGAAAATTTATTTATTTATTTTTGGCTGTGTTGGGTCTTTGTTGCTGTGCACATGGACTTTCTCTAGTTGCAGAGAGCAGGGGCTACTCTTCATTGCAGTGCACAGGCTTCTCATTGCGGTGGCTTCGCGGAGCACGAGCTCTAGGCGTGCAGGCTCAGTAGCTGTGGCGCATGGGCTTAGTTGCTCCACAGTACGTGGAATCTTCCTGGACCAGGGCTCGAACCTGTGTCTCCTGCATTGGCAGGCGGATTCTTAACCACTGTGCCACCAGGGAAGCCCGGGACAGTAATTTTCTAACCGCCTCTAGGTGGTTCCGGGTTTGCGGGGCAGACTCACAGGGGGGCTCTGAGAGCTGGTGGCCAGGGGTGTGATGCTTAGGTGAGAGCTCTTGTGTCTGAGCTTTTCCGTGAAAATTTTCACGTTTTCATTTTGAGGCTCAGGTGATGATTCCCGTACAAGATGCAGTATGGGTGTTTTTTTAAAAATTATAATGCAGGTATATACTCCCTTTTCTGGTTTTTATATTTTGAGGGGCACAGAGGCCTTTGTCATCTCTCTGGGTGCCCGGGGAAGTGTGCAGGGTGCACACCCTAGATTAGGACCAGAAGGAGGAGTATGTGGTGGTTGTGATGGGCCTAAGGAAGGAGGCAGCTGAACTTACTAAGGATTTAAAAATAATTTTAAAAATTCAGACCAGGTATCTGTTTGTGTAAACAAAAGCTTCCTATGAAACAGAGATATGTGGGAGGGGTGCTATGCATCTAATGTTAATATTCAGGATGTTAACTTCGATTGCATTACAAACTACAGAGGGTAAAACAGTGTGACAGGACCTTCTTAATGACTGAGAATATGGAGAGGGAAATAATTTGTTATTGAGTTAATTGATTTATTTTAAAAGTTTGACAAACACTGGTATAGAGTAAGATTTTTCTCTTAATTTTCTCTCTCTCTCAAGGTATCCGAGCCCACCAATGGGATCTGTATCAGCACCCAGCCTGCCTACAGCAGAAGAAAATCTGGAATATGTACGAACTCTCTATGATTTTCCTGGGAATGATGCCGAAGACCTGCCCTTTAAAAAGGGTGAGATCCTGGTGATAATAGAGAAGCCGGAAGAACAGTGGTGGAGTGCCCGGAACAAGGATGGCCGGGTGGGGATGATTCCCGTCCCTTACGTGGAAAAGCTTGTGAGGTCCTCGCCACACGGAAAGCATGGGAATAGGAATTCCAACAGTTACGGGATCCCAGAACCTGCTCACGCGTATGCTCAGCCTCAGACCACGGCTCCTCTGCCTGCAGTTTCCAGCACTCCTGGGGCAGCGGTCAGCCCTTTGCCATCCACACAGAATGGACCTGTCTTTGCAAAAGCAATTCAGAAAAGAGTGCCCTGTGCTTATGACAAGACCGCCCTGGCATTAGAGGTAAAATCTACTGAGACTGGTTCTTTGGGTCTTTTGACACTCAGTTTTTGTTCTCTTTGGCCATGGCTTGCGGGGATCTCAGTTCCCCGACCAGGAATTGAACCCGTGCCCTAGGCAGTGGAAGCACGGAGTCCTAACCACTGGACTGCCAGGGAATTCCCTAAAAATGCATATTTTTAGAAGAATGGTCCCATATATTTTTGTGTGTTATTTTTTTACTGATGTATAAATTTATATAAATCACATAAGTGAGGTGGGCCCTAAATATTATTGTATTAGAATATGGGATTTGGTACCACAGTTCCTCAGCTCTTTCATTTATTGATAACTTGTGAAAATGGTTTGTGAATCACACATTGCAATGTAAGTATCATTATGAGTATGGTTTTATACTCTTTCTTAGTATCATTACATCACATGTGTGTTAGAGAAACTGCGATTAAGTTATTGCTTGTTCTGTGTGTGTTCACCCCGAGGTCACAGTAGGGCAGAGCTTGGAGGCAGCCCAGGTGCATGGCAGGAGGATGAAGTCATGGGGCCTGTTGCTTCAGAGCAGCCTGCCCTCAGATTCAAAGGGAGCTGTGATTTTTGTGTGTTTTTTTTCACTGGTTATCCTCAGGTTTATTTGGACCAAGAGTAATACCCAAGTGAACTACACCTGGAAGTTTGGTTCAGAGTCTGAGGTTACTTCTCCCTCTCATGTTGGCTATAAGGAAAGAGCATCTGAGGCGGGGACCGGGGCTGGGGAGGACCTGGTGCTTTTATACTTCACAGTGGAAGAACAGGAAGGGAACCAGAGAGGCTCCCTCCACAGATGGAGGCCTGGCTGAGTAGGCCTGCTGGCCTTCTCATCCCCACACAGACCTGCCCCTGCACGGTACACACCTCAGCACCCTAAAATAACTTGGGGTGTTCTGGGCTCTAAATACCTTCCAGTTTGCTTAGTGGTTTCAGGCTCTGGGAGCACTTCCACATCTCTGGTCTCCTTATGGGAGTAGGGAGCTAGGATTTAGAGTTGTGTTATGCAGCTGACGGTTGGCACACCAGGGTGAGATCCTGGGGGTCCAGGCTCCCAGTCAGAATTCCAAGCCCCGTAAAGGAAGTCAGGAAGTGGGTTCTTACCTGAGCCAGGATTTAAAGCCTCACTCCCTTTAGGACGCCTGTGTGTTGACTTCTGGCTCTAAGATGTGCACTTTAGAAACCCCTGTCTCCCATGTGTGTTCTTTGGAGTGTGCACAGGGGGTTGTAGAGGGGATCACTCAGAGCTTGGGGAGTAGATACATAGGTGGGTGCCTTAGGGAGGCCGGGGTGAGGAGAAGGAGCCTGGTTCGTGAAGCATATTTGAAGATAACCCATCTTCTCATTGTTAACACTGCTCTTCTAGCCTCAGGCCCCAGAGACAGGTCTCCACACCTGAGCCTCCTCGTGACACCAGCCCAGCCGTGTCAGCCTCGTGAAAGGCTGCCTTAGGTAATTAGAGTGTTAGTGGACCCAAGAAATAGACCTTTGCCAAATTCCACTTCATGGTATTTCCTGTGCTGTGTGTTTAAAAGAGACTTTCAGCTATGCCATAAATAAGTATGTCTCTGAATTATGTTATCTTCTAAAACTGATGCCTGTCGGATCTTGTTAAAAACAGTCCCCTCTTGGGACTGTTGCAATTAGGTTACCAGGAAAAGTATTAAAATTAAAATAAGAAAGGTGAGACAAGTAGGAGAAAATGTGCCAGTAATTGAAGCTTCGTTATTCCCCTTGAGATGGTGTTACAAAGTGAGGATGGTTCAGGTGAACTTTACTTCCTGAGTTAGTTCACAAGGTTTTTTCATAAAACTTGAGTTTTGAAAGAACATTCCTGCACGCGAAGAGATATTTTAAGAGAGGTCTTTGTTTAGACACTTTGCTCTCTTGCTTACCTCTTTTTAGGAAACGAGTTTATCCTTGGGATTTGGTTTGAAAGGGGAGCCTCCCGTGCCCTTGGTGGAGCAGGGCTGGAAGGGCTCCTGGGAAGCAGGGGTGTTCTCAGGTGGTGGGAAGTGGCGAAGGCCTTTCCAAAGGTAGATCGTTGGCAGAAGAGAATGTTTGGAGCAAGGGTGCTGTGGTCATTACAAAATAACCTGCAGTCCAAGTTGTGTCTTCTGACACAGCGGCCCGCATTCGAGTCCCAGCTGTTCCTGGTGTGATCTTGGGCACGTTTCTCAAATTCTCTAAGCCTAAAAGGCACCCTGGCTCTGAGAGTTGATGTTTGTTTGTTAATCATACATTCATGCATCCAACCTGTGAGGGGTGCCTTGTAGGGTCCTGCCACCAAAGAGCTTGCCACCTAATGAAAGACTAGAGGCAGAAACCAGCAGTGTGGTAAGTGATCTGATAACACAGAATAGGTGGGAGCAGAGATGGAGGTAAGAGATGGGAATGTGGGTGGGTGTTGGTCTGGGAAGGCTTCCTGCAGGAGGTGACCCTTGAACTGAGTTTTGAAGGATGACTAGAAGTTAGCTGGGTGAAGTGGGGGGAGGCATTCCTGGCAGAAGGAAGAGCTTGCAGGAACAAGAGAACACCACTGTGTAGCTGAAGGTCATTGAGAGTGTTGGGTGTGTTGGGCAAAAGACAAAAGCTTGGACGCGAGCTGTGACCATATCAGCAGAGAGCAAAGCTGAGGAGGTGAACAGTTTTCTTGTGGCCTTCATTGAGGCATGAAATCGCTGGTTTCTCACAACTGTTAGAGGTTTTGAAGTTTGCAGGTGGGCAGTTTACCTTTTTATTGATTAACTTTTAAGTAATTTAGAGCAAATGCTTGAGTCTCCCTATAATAATACCAGTCTCCCATACTCATATTCCAGTATACTTTCCTGACTAGAAAAGGGCAGAAATTTGTTAGCACCTTCAGAGTTGTACTTAGCTCTGGACACGCACAGCCAGGAGTCTGAATGGAGCCTCACAGAGCAGTGCCCCGTGGTGTGGGCTAAGGGAACAGTGGTGAAGTGGGGTAGGGGCTGCAGGTGAGGTGTGGAGGGAGTGGGGATGGATCGAGAGAGTCAAGGAGGGCAAGTAGGGTGGTCCTTAGCTCTGTCTTCCTGATGCCTCAGCTCCTACCTCACCCTCACCATGGACACCTCCACAAACATTCCCTTCTTCAGCAGAGGTTTCCTGAGTGCCTGGATGTGGCTGTAGGAGTGGGGAGTGCAGCGGGGAGCAACGCAGAGGGCCCGTCTTTGTGGAGCCTGGGACACAGTCTCATGACATGGTCTCTACTCCCACCAGGGAGAAACCAGCCGCCTCATCCCTGTCCTGTACCAGCCTCGCTCAGTGTGGACCCCTGCAGTTGTCCCTCTTGAGGTTTTTGTTTGTTGGTTTTGGTTTTTTCGGTCTTACCCACCTGTATGCTTCTGGTCTTTTAAAATCCTGATTACATCGTGTAGCATGTCGATCACCCCCTCGGTTTCATGTTATCTGCACATTTCATAAATGCACGATCCAGATCCTTCTCTGCAGCCTCTCCTGATCCATGTCTGATATCTAAAAAAGGACAGTGAGGCTGGTCTGGTGTGACTTGTTTCCTGACTGAGCCCATGCTGCCTTCCAGAGACCCTATTTCCCATTCTAAATGCTCATAAACCATCTGTCTGCTAATTGCATCCAGAATTTTGTCCAGGTTTGATCTCAAGCTCACCTTTTGTGTTTCATAGAATTTGCCATTATCCCTGTTAGAACAAAAACCAAGAGACTTGACCCTTCATAAGCCTGCAAGTGTTCTGTGATGTAATTCTCTGTGGCAGATGAGCAGCACTGGACTGGTCCTGTTTGCCAGTGTGTTTGGTCAGCACGTGGATATCTGTCCTTATCAGCATGAGGCCATCCTTTCATCTGTGGTGCATATTTTTTCTGTGAGCTCACCAGCATGCTCAAGAAACCTGCTCTTCACTCCCATTGGGGTCATCTGCGATTGTGGTGTTTACATTTCTTGGGTTGTCTACTCCCCATTTTGAAAACCCCTAGACATTGAGTTGCATCTGCTCTCAATCTTTTGAATTGACCTTCCTAAGACCCATGGTACTTCTTCCTTCACTGACTGGCCTAGAATTCCCAGATTTCTGCTTCCACAAATTGGTTTTGCTTCATTGGTTAGAATTAAGTGTTCGCGTTAGCAGTTTCTTCATTGCTGCTTCTACTTACTGAGAGGAAGTTATCTACAAGGCAAATCTAGGTTTCCTCAGTGCTGATTGTGTTTTTCTGCTCTCTGGGATCAGCTGTGAGTTCCTGTGGCTGGAACTCTATGCCCACAGTGATGTCGGATCTGCATGTGGAGGTCTGTAAGGGTCAGAGGCATAGCCTCCCAGCGTGAGGGGGCTGCTCTGTCTCAGCGATTCCCCTCCTCACCAAGGCTTGTCAGAGATGCCCACAAGCTCACACCCACCTTCTTAAGGATTTTCATCAGGGCTGCCGGGCTCCTTCTCCATCCTTCTGTCGTTGACGTGTCACTTGTCCTTAACAGCATCCAGTTTTAGGAATTCTGTACCTAAGGTAACATTTTTTTTTTCTAGCATATCATATTCTCATTGGATTGTGAATTAGAGAATATTCTTAAAAGGGTTTTGTTCCTCTTTCTTACTATGTAAATTGAGTGAGAGTACTGTGAAATTGGGGCCCTAGTGTGGTTCAGACAAGACCAGTCCCAGCCTGGTCATTAAGCTAACCTCAGTTTTCCATACGTGGTAATAGCTACTGTGTAAGGAGAACCATCAGCTAGGGCTTCACAGAGAATATTTTGGTTGATCCTCATAGCTGCCCCATTTTATGCACTTAGAACTTGAGGTTTGTTTAATTTGTTGACAGTCTCATAGTTGGTATGTGGTAGAGCTAGGACTCAGCCCACACAGTCTTTCTTTAAACAGCTTTATTGAGATAAAATTCACATATCATACAATTTACCCATTTAAAGTGTACAACTCAGTGGTCTTTGGCATGTTAAATTATTCATTTTTTAAAAATTGTGATGAAATGTGCATAATAGGATTTGCCCTTTTTAAGTGTTCAATTCAGTGGCATTAATTGCATTCACAGTGTTGTGCAGTTATCAGCACTGTTTCCAAAACTTTTTCCTCACCCCAAACTATAACCATTAAGCAGTAACTCCCTACCCTCCCCTCCTGAGGCCCTGGTAACCTCTAGTCTACCTTCTATCTGTATGAATTTGCCTATTCTAGATACTTCATATAATAAATGGAATCATAAAATATTTGTCCTTTGGATTGGGCTTATTTCACAGAGCATAATGTTTTAAGGTTCATCCATGTTATAGCAAGTATCTTCATTCTTTTTATAGCCAAGTAAAATTCCATTGTATGGATAGAGACCACATTTTGTTTATCCATTCATTAGGTAATGGTCATTAGCGTTATTTCTACCTTTTGGTTATTGAGGATAGTGTTACGAACATTTATGTACATGTTTTTGTTTGGATACCTGTTTTCAGTTCTCTAGGGTATATGCCTAACAGTGGAATTGCTGGGTAGCTCTTTAACTTTTGAGGTCAACTAAACTGTTTCCACAGTGGCTGCACCATTTTACAATCCCACAAGCAATCCACAGTTCTCCACATCCTCATCAACACCTGTTATTTTCCTTCTTTTTAAAATTTATAGCCATCCTACTGGCTATAAAGTGGCATCTTGTGGTTTTGATTTGCACTTCTGTAATTACTAATTATGTTAAGTGTCTTTTCCTGTGCCTCTTGGCCATTTTTATATCTTCTTTAGGAAAATGTTCAAGAGCTTTGCCCATTTTTATTTTATTTTATTTTTGCCCATTTTTAAATTGTGTTGTTTGGTTTTTGTTGTTGAGTTTTAGGAGTTTTTCATATATTTTGGATATTAAACTCTTATCAGAGGTATGATTTTTAAATACTTTTTTCCAGTTCTGTAGGTTGTCTTTGTACTTTCTTGTCAGTGTACTTTAATGCACGTTGTTGATTTTGATGAAGTCCATCTTATCTATTTTATCTTTTGCTGCTTGTGCTTTTGATGTCATATCTAAGAATCCATTGCCAAATTCAGGGTCATGAAGATTTACCCCCATGTTTTCTTCTAAGAGTTTTATGGTCTTAGCTTTTACATTCAGGTTGTGTATCCATTTTGAGTTAATTTTTGTATATGGATTGACATGGGCGTCCAAATTCTTTCTTTGCAGGTAGAAAATCCAGTCGTACCAGTACCATTTGTTGAAGAAATTGTTCTTTCCCCATTGAATGGACTTGGCACCCTTTTCAAAAATCAGTTGGCCAGGGAATTCCCTGGTGGTCCAGTGGTTAGGACTTTGTGCTTCCATTGCAGGGGTCATGGATTCCATCCCTGGTCAGAGAAGTAAGATCCCACAAGCCACAAGATGTGGCAAAAAATAATAATAATCAGTTGGCCAGAGATGTATGAGTTTATTTATGAACACTCAATTCTATTCCATCGATCCATATGTCTGTCTGTGTGCCAAGACCACACTGTTTTGATTTCCATAGCTTTGTGTAGTGGGTTTGAAGTCAGGAAATATGAGTCCTCCAACTTTGTTCTTCTTTTTCAAGATTGTTTTGGCTGTTCAGCATGCCTTGCAGTTCTATATGAATTTGAGGATCAGCCTTTCCATTTCTGGGGGGGGAAAAAAGCTGTTAGAATTTTGATAGAAATTGTGTTGAATTTGTAGATGACTTTGGGTAGTGTTGACATCTTGAAAATATTATCTTCCTATCCACGAACACTGGATGTCTTTCCATTTATTTAAGTCTTCTTTAATTTCTTTTAGCAGTGTTTTGTAATTTTTGGTGTACAAGTCTATCACCTTGGTTAAATTTATTCCGTTACTTTATTCTTTTAGATGCTATCGTAAATGGAATTGCATTCTTTTTTTTTTTTTTTGACTGCGCTGCGCAGCTTGCGGGATCTCAGTTCCCCAACAGGGATTGAACCTGATACGACAGTGAAAGCGCCGAGTCCTAACCACTGGACCACCAGGGAGTTCCCTGGAATTACATTCTTATTTGCTCACTGCTGGTGTATAGAAACACAACTGATACTGTGTGTTGATCTTGTACCCTGCAAATTGGCTGAGTTTTATTAGCTCTAATAGCTTTCTTCTGGAATCTTTCTACATATAGGATCAGGTCATCTGTGAATGGAGATGGTTTTACTTCTTCCTTTCCATAGCCCACCTTCTCTTGCACCACGGCATACCTTTAACCCCTGACTCATCCTAATATAAAACCCCTGTGTTTTCATAAGTGTTAACCAGTAAGTAGCCCTCTTGAACCAAGTTAATACCCTGAAGGATAATGGCAATTTTAAAGAGACTGAGTCTTCAATATTAAAAACCAGTCAGTAGGGCTTCCCTTGTGACGCAGTGGTTAAGAATCCGCCTGCCAATGCAAGGGACACGGGTTTGAGCCCTGGTCTGGGAAGATCCCACATGCCACGGAGCAACGACGCCTGCACTCTAGAGCCCACGAGCCACAACTACTGAAGCCCGTGCTCCGCAACAATAGAATCCACTGCAATGAGAAGACCGTGCACCACAACGAAGAGTAGCCCCTGCTCACTGCAACTAAGGAAAGCTCGCGCACAGCAACCAAGACCCAACGCAGCCAAAAATAAAATAAAATAAATAAATAAATAAATTCATTTTTTAAAAAAAAAAGCACCAGTCAGTAGCATCCGGTTGTAGGTGAGGGTACATGAGGCCACTTGATGGCTGCTCAGGGCACATGGACATGGAGAGTTTGATTCAGGTGCAGGTGCCCAGAGCACATGGGGCGGTGTTAGAGCAGGCAAAGGGCCGAGGCAGCTCCATGAGGGCGGGTGGGCTGTCTGCTTCTTTCTGTCTTGTGTCCTTCCAGGCCTGGCACATGGATGTTCAGCATGCGTTAAATGAGTGAACGAATGAAAGCCACAAACGGCAGGATGAAAGCTGCCTGGTGATTGTAGCACGTGGGTTTTTGCTTTGTTTTATCTTTTTTGGGTTACGGACCCCTTTGAGAATCTCGTGAAAGCTGTGGACTCTTTCTCCAGAAAAACAACATATATTAATGTATTTACATATAGTTCTGCATATACTTTGAGGATCTTTAATATCTGAGACCCATTCCTGTCACCGAAGTTAGGACTTCTGACTCCAGTGTAACCCATTGCACTCCTGATCTTGTTTTTATGGCGCCTGACTGGGGAAGCAGAAAGCTGCTGTGGCAGCCAGTGCTGGGGCCTCCTGCAAGGAGGACTGCTCTTTGAATCAGGTGCCAGAAGACAGGCGGCAGAATAATTTCCAGAGCTCCTGTTCACACTCGGGACAGGTAGGGCTCCAGGAGACCATGGCCACATCAGGAAGTATCTTCTTGGCGTCTCCCTCTTCCTACCCCTCGTGTCAGCCTCACACAGAACGGAGCCTGCTAGTGTGTGCTCCATCTTAGAGTTGAAGCAAACCCTCCCCAGTGTGCTGGCAGTTCTTATCATGAGGAGGACTGTCACAGGGTGACAGTAAAGGACATAAGGACATAAGGAATGTCTTCTCGATCTGTTGATTGGGTTAGCCACACCTTCCAGGCTCACATTGGCCCTTGAGCTGAGTTGGTACCCAACCACTTCAGGATTTATCTGCCTTCCAAAGTGAGTGCTGCTTTTGGCTCAGCCCTTCTACCATGAAGCCCAAGGAAGGACACCGGACCAGCACTGAGAGCTCCCAACCATGCTGGGCCCTGGACCCGAGGGGCTGTGTGGTCAAGCCATGGAAGAAGCCAGTCCACAGCCAGCCCCGTCCCATGTGTGGTGTTCTGGGGCTCGGACCCGTGGAAGGGGGCCTTCTACCTTTCTAAGGTAGAAAACAGCACGAGGAGTGACGGGCTGTGTTTTGACATGTGAGGACTCCTGCAAGGCCAGAGTGTGGCATTAATGGTCAGGTGGCCATCAGAAGTCTCCCAGCCCTTCTACTCTCCTGGGCTGCACCCAGCCGCACGCTGCTACTCAGGGTCCCTCAGGCGAAGGCCTCGTCCTTGCTCCTGTGCTCTGCAACGTGGACTCAATACTGCTTTTCAGCCACTCGCTTTTTGCACTGTTTTTATCATCTAACACATTTGCTGAGTGTCTGCCACGTCTAGACAGTGGGTTATTTATTGTCTGTCTCACAGTGAAGAGGGTAGGAACTGCAGTCGACGTGCAGCACATCTCACTGAACTGATTAGGCAGAATTAGCAGAAGGTATCCTGTGAAGACCGTCAGAGTCAGGAGTGAATTGGCAGAGGTGCGGGTGGGATGTTCTGGCACCTTTCTCTGCATCCTCCCATGGTCTTCCTCGTTGCTTGGGACCCTTCACAGTGACGTATCAGACTTCGAGTCTCCAGGCCTTCCCCTCATCTCCTCTCTCTAACAGACATCCTTCCCATCCCCCGTCGGTTTTGAGAAGACCCTTGTTACTGACAGGGTTGAAAACCCACTTTAGTGTACAGTGCTTCTCCATTGCTGGTTCCAGTTCTCCCTGGAACCAGCCAGAGGACAGCTGGTCGGGGGCATGATCGTGGGGTGGGGACTGGGTCTACTCAGGAATCTCTACGCCAATAGCAGCTACTGTTTACTTCGCTGGGTGTTGTGGTTAACACTTCCATTTAGTACTTCCTTTAATTATCGCAAGAACCTTCCAAAGTCAAAAGAAAACGGAGACTTGGACAACTTGAACTGTTTGTCACAGTAATGTAGCCCTAAAAGTGGCAGAACCAGGACATCGGTCCAGCCCTGCCCCATTCCAAAGGTCATAGCGTGAGTCACCGCATGGTGCCACCCTAAACCTGCTTTAAGCAGAGACTGCTTACCTCCCGCTGTTGTAGATCTTAGATCTTAGTTTCATGTGTGTCCTGAGTACACAGTACAGAATCCAGCCCATCTCCAGTGGCGGCCGCCCAGAGCCCTTCCTGCTCTCAGTGGCGGCGTGTGCAGCTTTATAAGGCTGTTTATGGGAGCTGGGATTGTCCTTAAGGTGTGTTTGACTTTGGTCAGGGTTGCATATATGTTCCTTCGGTTGTGGAAGCAGAGCAGAGATCCAAGGTTTCTTAGGACAAGCTTGATGGTGCTGGGCAGTAGCCTGGAACATGGTTTTTAATATCTTACGCTGTGCAGTCGTGTGGTCGCACTTCCAGTACATCACGTCCCTGTATCTGTCATACAGCCCATCTCTGGGCAAGACCTTGGCAGGTTTGAGAAACTGAAAGGAAGCCACTGTGATTGGGGTGAGGGTCAGAGATAGGAAGAGTTGGGGACCAGAGGAGGTAGAGCCTTGGAGACAGGAGTTTGGATGGTGCTCTTGTGCAAATAAATGGTGTCGGGGGTTCAAAGGCAGAGCAGTGACCTAATTATCTTTATGTTTTCAAAAGGTCTGTCTTCTACTGTCCTTAGGCCCTGTGCCTGTCACTTCTGTCCTCAGAACCTTGCTGCTTACTTGGCCATCTGTCTCTAGCACGTGCGGACAGCAGCCTGTCGTTTTTTCTCTTTTCCCTGATTCTGCAGACTTCCCTGGAAAGCTTACAAGAGCCCTGTGACATGGAATGCGAAATGAGCGAGACCAGCCTCCTCCTTCTGAGAGTGCTGTGTGGGGGTGGGGGACGAGGGCGAGCAGAATGGAGCCCCCATGGGGCAGAGGGGCAGCAGAGCAAGAGGGAGGTGAAGTCTCCTGCTTCAGGTGCCTCGGCATCAGTGGGAGGGGACTGGCCCGGGGCCATTTACCTGGGCCCCAGGAGTTTCTTGGTGGTAGGTGGGGGCCAGGCTGGGGGAGAGGAAGGGTTGGGAGCTGGGCTGAATGGCAAGGGTGGCAGGGGATGGAAGGTGGCTGGGCTGGTAGAGCCAGGCAGTTGGGGGGGGCACCTGGAGGAGGGGGCATTAGCAAGAGGTCTCAGCGTGTTCCTGGCCCCCGGACTGGAGGAATAAGCTCAACCAGGATGTGGGAGAGGGCTGCTGGGGCCAGGTTTTCAGGAAAGTGAGATTTTTTCTTGCACATTTATCAAACATCAGCTAAGGCAGGCTAAGATTACAAACTTGAGGCAAAATATATGCACTCTGGGCGTCCAGAGTCCAGGTGAAGATAGAAAAGCATAGATAAAAGACAGAATTCCCAAAATATTTTTTGTAGGATGTCAAATGAGTGGAGCAAACAAAAACTTCAGTCTTAGGGAGAAGCTGTTGATCCTGACATCTGCCAACAGCACCCATCAGCCAAAACTGCATTATATTTGTTTCTTTTTAGTCTGAGCTATTCTGGCCTTAGTCTTTTTTTTTTTTTAAAACATCATTGTCAGGGCTTCCCTGGTGGCGCAGTGGTTGAGAGTCCGCCTGCCGATGCAGGGGACTCGTGCCCCGGTCCGGGAAGATCCCACATGCTGCGGAGTGGTTGGGCCCGTAAGCCATGGCCGCTGAGCCTGCGCGTCCGGCGCCTGTGCTCCGCAACGGGAGAGGCCACAACAGTGAGAGGCCCGCGTACCAAAAAAAAAAAAAAAAAAAAAAAAAAACAAAGAAAAACATCATTGTCAGAGTCTGATCTGGCTCTGAGTGCAGGCCTGCCTACAGACTGCCCAGGGACCCTCAGGCCATCATCCCTTTGCACCACAGCGTCCACCTGGGCGTTAGCTCACCTGGTCCCTCTCCCCTTTGCTCACCACATCTTCTTTACAGGTACGCACTCACACACCCTCTTATTTGTCCTTGCCTTTTCTTTCTTGCTTTTTTTGGAAAATTTTAAAATTAATTTATTTTTGGCTGCATCAGGTCTTCCTTGCTGCACGCGTGCTTTCTCTAGTTGTGGTGAGGGGGCTACTCTTCATTGCAGTGCGCGGGCTTCTCACTGCAGTGGCTTCTCTTGTTGCGGAGCACAGGCTCTAGGCGCACGGCTTCAGTAGTTGTGGCTCGCGGGCTCTAGAGTGCAGGCTCAGTAGTTGTGGCACGCAGGCTTAGTTGCTCTGCAGCATGTGGGATCTTCCTGGACCAGGACTGGAACCCGTGTCGCCTGCATTGGCAGGTGGATTCTTAACCACTGTGCCACCAGGGAAGTCTCATGTCCTTGCCTTTTCTTATACTTGTTTCAGTACATTGATTATATTGTATTTTCCGTAAGTCATTTTGTAATGGTGTCAGTAGTTTTATATCCATGAATTTTCATTTCTTTCCTATTTCATTATTTAAAAAATAAAGACAGGTAATCATTTTCTTAGCTGAAAAGGAAATAAGGAAAGAACATGCTCTCATATGTTGGAGAGAGAATGTGCCAGTGAGGCTCCCCACATTGGTGGCCTTATTGTGCTCCAGGCACGAGACAGCTGGTTCCTGCAGTGGAGACTTGAGGAGGCCAAGGGTCTGGGGGAGGTAGGGGTGGGGGTAGCTGCAGGGCCTGGGTTTGTAGTATCCCAGCAGCTCCTGCCTGCAGAGGATTCTCTCTGCTCACATAGGCCCCATCTTAATTTTTGTGTTAAATGAGTTTCATCTCATGTCTTAAGTTTGTGCTTAAATATTTTTTTTAATGGAATAAGACAGATTGGACACAAGTCATGACTGCAGATCCCCATTGACTTCAGCTCCCTTTGATCTTCAGCTTTGTGATTTCTGCACAGTCTCCACTGCAGCTCAAGGTGCCATCTGCAGTAGAGCTTTCCTTGGATCCGATCTGGCAAATATCTTCACTAGAGATAGCAATGTGGTCATAATCAGGGTTTTCCTCTTTTATGACTTCTGTACGGTAGGAAAAGAATATACAAATTACAGAGCTAAATCTTTGGTACACTTCAAAGAATATGAATTTATTCTTAATTATCAGAATCGTTGGTGTGATATCCTAGTTATGAATAAGAAAGACATTTCTCTTTCTGCCACCTATGAATAAAAACATTGTTACTTGGAGAAAGGGAGCAATACTTGAACTCTAAGCACTAATCTTAAAACAATCTGTATTTTAGAAGTCTACTAAAGACATTTTAAAACTTAACTCTTATATTAAATTAGTTTATTCTTTCCCCAAAATTTTTATTTCCTTTTAAGGCAAAACAAGAGAAAACATGTCTTTTCAGTTGTAATTTTTTTTTCCACTGAAGTATTTTACAACTTAATTTTTAATACAAGTCTTAAAGTTGGTAACCTTCAAATTTTAATTGTTCCACCAACTTAGGTGTTAAAGTTGAGTGATGACATAAGTTTGAAAATAAATATAGTAATTTAATTTATAAATACGTGTAGTTAGCTTTTTACGCCTTGTTTTTCTCATATACGTATCTAGTACTTGGCTACAAAAATCTGAATACTATAGTGCATTTATTTTTGTCTTACGACTTGTCATTATATAAAATCTAATTCTTAATCACTGGACTAACTCTACAAGCTGTCTTACAGTAAAGTTGAATTTGTAGTTTTCCTAAATAAGAGGAGTTTGAGTCAGAATTCAGACTAGGAACTTAGGGACCCTCCCCCCTATTTTTTAAAATTTAAACTGAATTTATACTGTGTTCTAACCAGGGAGCCTCAGGGGATAACACTCTTTTCCGTTGTCATTTTGGCAAGTACTCCCAAGTAAGCCGGTCTCCACAAGGCAAGAGGTTCCATTTGGTAATAGCGCTGTTGTCCATGTAAGTGTGACCGCAGTAGGTTTGGGGAGTTAAGCAGTTGGTGTGCTGGTTCGAGCATCCCGGTGAGCAAGTGGGTTGATGAAGTCAGCAGTGCCGGGTGTGGGGGAGACCTCAGGGCAGGGATGCGACGTTAGGGCAGAGAGTGGCTGGGGAGCCAAGGGGTCCTCGTGCAGCTGGGCTGTGCTGCCGTGGCCCCCCTGCTCCAGCCTACCTTACAGGAGGGTGGAGTGTGTGGAGGATCAAGGCTGAGCCCTGCAGCAAGAACCCTCTGAAAAGGCGGCCACACAGCCAAGCTGCTGACGCGCAGCGTCTGCTGAATCGAACTCTGGCCCCCGCAGCAGCTGCTGGCGGTGTGTTTCCTTCTCCGTCCCCAGCTCTTCCCCAGGCTGAGCCTTCGATTTCGTGCACAAGTCAGGATGAAATCACAACCTGGACAGACTGGGTGGGCATGGGCGCAGTGTTCAGTTCTCTGTTTCGCACCGGCGTCACCTAATAAGCACCGCGTCTCCCACCCCCGTGAGCCGAGTGATGTCCTGGTGCTTCCATACAAATGGCTCGTCTCGTGTAGACCAGGAGCCATCTTAGAGCCTGGAGTTTGGTTTTAAGAGTGCAGTAGCTGGCCCTGTAACCTGAACGCCTGGGAGCCAGGAAGGGCAGGTGTGGCTCTGCCTGGAGCCCCGGGCGCTTCCGGGGCCCTTGGTCACTCCGGGCCAGCAGTCAGCTCTCTAGCCCAGCAGCTTTAGCAGAAGATGCCTTTCCAAAATGAAATACTGCATGGAACCCCATAGATGTCAGATTAAAAGTTTTTTAATATAAAGGTGTTTTGTAAATTGAGATTTACAAGAATTAAGAAGGCAGTTGGGGGGGTGATCGACTTTTACAATGGGCAGAAAACATTGGAAATAACGTGAATGGTAGATACCATCTTGTGTTAACCCCCCTCAACCAGCTCACTTCTGAGTGTACTTTGTTGCGTGCAGTGAGAGGTGTGTTTTGCCCTTTACCTTGCTATTCTCGGGGGCCTTCCATCAGACACGTGGGACAGAAGCTTCGTTCCAAGGAAAGCACATGAGCAGCAGCCAGCAGGGCAGCACGGAGTAATGGGGCAGGAACGCGCTTGACTGCTTCTGATTATAACTTTTATAAAATACACATTTACAAGATTGAAGTCCCAGTCTGACATCTGTTGGAGTTTAAAGCACCTCCTCAGAGCTCAGGGTCTGCAGACAGTTTGAAAACCACACCCAAGTCAAAATTGCTGCCTTCCCTTGATGAGCAAAGCAGCCCCTGGCTGGTGCCTGTCCTCTGGCCGTAGGTAGGATTCCTACCACCCTAAAGCTGAAGGTTGGTTTGAAAAGGTTCTCTGAGCTGGGCTTCCTTCCCCCGAGACTGGCCGCTGGGAGACGCTGCTGCAGGGGAGGCAGCGGACAGGGTGTTCTTGGCGGTAGAAGCTCCTTCCCGTGAAAGAGGGTGGAGATGGCTTTGTTTCTTTTTTTTTGCGGTACGCGGACCTTTCACTGTTGTGGCCTCTCCCGTTGCGGAGCACAGGCTCCGGACGTGCAGGCTCCGGACGCACAGGCTCAGCGGCCATGGCCCATGGGCCCAGCCGCTCCGCGGCATGTGGCATCCTCCCGGACCGGGGCACAAACCCACGTCCCCTGCATCGGCAGGTGGACTCTCAACCACTGCGCCACCAGGGAAGTCCCGCTTTGTTTCTTTTAATGCACTTTTTGCGTGAGTTGAACCGTTCTCAGAGTCAGGTGTTCATTCTGTGCCGTTGGAGTTAGTAGCCAATCGGGGGGGAAAAGGCTGCCTCAGAGCACGTTCTCACAGCTGAGCAGAAGCACCCTGGCTTGCTGGTAGGCACCTCGTGTCTTTGGCACGGCCTGATTTTATTTAATTTTTGTCTGCATTGGGTCTTCGTTGCTGCGCGCAGGCTTTCTCTAGTTGCGGTGAGCAGGGCCTACTTTTCATTGTGGTGCACGGGCTTCTGGTTGTGGTGGCTTCTCTTGTTGTGGAGCACGGGCTCTAGGCACACGGACTTCAGTGGTTGCAGTGTGCTGGCTCAGTAGTTGTGGCTTGCGGGCTACAGAGCTCAGGCTCAGTAGTCGTGGCACATGGGCTTAGTTGCTCCATGGCATGTGGGATCTTCCTGGACCAGGGCTGGAACCCATGTCCCCTGCATTGGCAGGCAGATTCTTTTTTTTTTTTTAATAAATTTATTTTATTTATTTTTGGCTGCGTTGGGTCTTCCTTGCAGTGTGCGGGCTTCTTATCGCGGTGGCTTCTCTTGTTGCGGAGCACAGGCTCTAGGTGCGTGGGCTTCAGTAGTTGTGGTTAGTGGGCTTTAGAGCACAGGCTCAGTAGTTGTGGCGCACGGGCTTAGTTGCTCTGCAGCGTGTGGGATCTTCCTGCACCAGGGATCGAACCTGTGTCCCCTGCATTGGCAGGCGGATTCTTAACCACTGCACCACCAGGGAAGCCCACAGCATGATTTTAGGTCTAAGCACTGAGAAAAATGAGAGTCCTAAGAAGAAAATGTGTTGGTTCCTTTCAGTGGAATAGCATGTGTGATTTAGTTTTCAGAGAAAACGCTGACTTCGTCTTCTTTCTCCCCCTTACAGGTGGGTGACATCGTGAAAGTCACAAGGATGAACATAAACGGCCAGTGGGAAGGCGAGGTGAACGGGCGCAAAGGGCTCTTCCCCTTCACGCACGTCAAAATCATCGACCCTCAGAACCCGGATGAAAACGAGTGATGCTGCTGCCCTGTGCCTGCTGCTTCATCGTCCTGCCCCACACGCCTCCTTCAAGCGGGGAAGCGTCCTCTCGGGCAGGTCACACGCGCTGCCAACGTCCAGCTTCTGCAGCGGGCAGCCTCCCACACATTGGAATGCTCACAGTGGCTGCCCCGGCATTTGTATCATAGTCGTGTTGTCAAAGAGTAGCTGATTTTAGAGTTCTTTGGATCATAAACTGGAAACACTGGTGGAGGCACACAGGTGAGAGGAGGTGCCGAGGACAGGGCTCCCTTCCGGCCAGCGCCCCGCCGGTCCCTGGGCTGACCCAGGGTCCCAGGGGAGCTCGGGCCCACAGCAAGGCCTTGCCACTGGGAGCCATGGGTGGTGCCGTCGCCGGCGTGGTTTCCATGAAGAGCAGAGGAAGTGGACCCTTCAGGAGAGGGAATTCTGCCCTAAACTCCCCACGTCAGGCTTTTCTTTTCTTTTTTTTTTCCCTCTTGTTGTTTGGTTTGGTTTTAGAAGACTTAATTAATTAGACTGGTGTGTTCTGAACAGGTTTTTAAATAGCAGGTTAGCTTTTGTGATGAGACGAGGGATGGCACGTGCCTCTGAAGCCGCTGTCACCGCAGGAGCGCAAGAAAAAGAGCCCTGAGGCAGAGGCCTGTACTGTCTTGGTTGCCGGTGGTACCTTGCCAGATAGCAAACAGCCACCACCACCACCACCCAGCAGATGTGGGCTTCCAAGCTGCGTGCATAGCCTCTTGGACGACGTTGTCCCCGCAGGCATCAGAGCCAGGGGCCAGGGGGTGGTGTGATTCACCTTGTTTGCTGGCTTCCTGTCCAGGCTTTCAGTGAATGCACCCCTTGAAAGTATAGGACCCAAGTTTCCTTAAAAAGTCGTTGAATTCACTAAGGAATCGTTAAATTCCACTCACTGAGGCCCAGTTCTCCCTGCCCCAGCAAGCTCCCCAGGCTGCCCAAGAGAGATCGTGCTGCTAATTCTGGCTCCATGGTTCTTGTGTCCACACTGCTCTCCAGCAAGAAAGTGTAAGCCCTGGGCCTTGGTTGATGCATTTGATGTCTAATGAAATGCATCATTAGCCATTACTTATTTGATGTTAAGTTTTCCCTGTTGGCTAAAAGAGGCCTGTTCATACGAGTCAGCTGGTACCAGTGTGTGACCGATGCCACGTCTATAGCACACGGCCGACTAGAATTCTGGAACCTTTGTGCAGTTCAGTGTGCCTGCCCTTCTGGACCCTGCTGAAGACAGGCCTCAGCTGAGAATGCGTCCAGCAGCCCTGGAGGTGTGGTCTCAGCCTGATAAGTAACTGTCCTCCCTGAGCATCTGCTGTAGCCTCGGCCCTGGCTCCCAGGGGTCTTGGGTTTTGAGGTTTCGAGCAGTTATCCTGGTCAGAACCAGCAAGGCCACCATGTTTCAATTTCTCTTTAATCAAATGTTCCATCAGGTAGGTAACCATCATATTAAAGACTCTTGAGGGTGCTCACATAGCCCTGTCTCTCTGTGGTTTTCCTGGAAAAGGCTTCTTTGTGGGCTCTTCCTGATCAGTGAGAGCTGTGGCCACCTCTTGCTCCCAAGGTGCCCGAGTTGCAGTCACCTCTTGTTCTGGGTCCAGGCCCAGCCTAGCCCCACGGCAAGTGGCACGTGTGTGGCTGGGCCCCTGCCCTCTACCTGGGGATGATGCCTACCCTGTGGCCTGTAACCCAGTACCCAAGGGGGTCTCTCACAGAAGGGGGGGACGTGTGCCCTGTCCAAAGAGAGCACACACCCTAAGGCCTTATTAAACCACATTTAGCCGAGAGGCTGGGCACCTTTGGATGCCAGTAGTTGGCTCAAGTACAAGAAGTATATGGCCTTTTGGAAAGCAAGGTTTCCTTCCAGCCATGTCTGCTGACCAGTAAACAGCGTGACCCACCTCACGGGGATCACTTCAGAATCAGAACACCCTGCAAATGTAGGTTTACTTCAGAAGGCATCTGTTCAGTCTGTCAGCCCAGGTGCATGTCTCCAGGGCTGCCCCAGAGATTCAGAGCCCCAAATTAGGTGAGCCTTGAGCTCTGAACTGGAGATGTGTGCCGAAAGTAGTACCTTTTGGACTTAGAACCTTATTAGTTTTTTAATCAGCCAGGGTCTTTTTTTTCCACCCTAAATATATAAGAAACAGCCCACTACCTTGGCTTTGGGCCTGGGCTCCCCAGGGATCTGGGAAGACTCTGCTTCAGAAAGCGACTCAAATCTTCCAGAGGCGTGGGCTTCCCTCCTGGGCAGGCTTCCTCTTAGGACTGTCCATTATTGCTACTTGCTCTGCTCTACTGTGTGTCACTTAAGAAAATGTGTGGATGTTAAAGTAGCTCACTGGGGAAGAGAACAAATTATATGCTAAAGGAATTGACAGTTTGATTAAAAATGTACTTATCCTGGAAAGGGAGTTGTCCCTGTCACCTCTGCCCGGTGTTGCTGCCCAGGGACACAGCTGATGAAGAGAAGGACATGTGGATGGACTGCCCTTCGACGACTTTGTCACCCAGATAAGACCCCTTCTGTGCTCACGGTCAGGAACCTGAGGAGAGAGGGCCAGCTGCTCCCTCCTGAGCCTGAGCATCTGGCCTGTGCTGACTCCCTTCTCCAGCTGTTTACACACAAGGCGGGCCGGGACCGGCGGCCACTGCTCTTGTTAAGTTTGCTCAGAGGAATATGAACATTTTATTTTTGAAAAGGGATGGTGTTTTTGTGCCAGGTGTTTATAATTTAATCCTTTAATAATATTATGTTCATTAACCTCTTAAAATGAGTGAATCCTGATTGTTTTCACACCGAACCCGAGACACCACCGAGCTCGCCCTCAGCCTCCACCCTCTGGGACCGGAGGCCTGTGTCCCTGTGGCTGCAGCCAGTGGCCCCGAGCTGGGTGTGTGCTCTCACGGAGTGGAAGGACAGTCCTCTGAGACAGGGTCGTGGTCTCTGCGGGAGGAACAGTGGCCTTGCTTCTTGACGGTCTTCACTGTGTGTTTTAAAATGACAACAACACAACACAAAACTCTTTTGACCTGTAACTTAAAGATCGTAAACTTCAGGCAATAATATTTTATGTGTAAGCTTTTAAAATTATTTTTGGGGATCATAGCTTGTTTTATTTTGTGCTATAAAATTAACAGTATTAAATGACTTATATTCTTAGAATACATGGAGTGTCTTTTCTTAACAGATCAGTGCCTTTTTATTTTTGTATTCCATTTTACGTTACTGGTCCCGGCATCAGACCCTTGTTTCCATGGCCTGTTTGTACATTGTCTCAATAAAACTTGCATCAGCCGGCGGTGGCAGCGGCTTTCGTGTTTTGGTGTCTCCTCAGTGCTGCCTTGGAGGCCCTCGGCCCCCCTTAGCCCCCCCAGCCCCCCCAGCAGTTAAGCACCTGCCCAGACACCTGTGAAGCAATGGCCACCTGGTGCTTCTGCGAGTTGCCCTGCCCAGCCCTGCTGCTGTGGACTGAGTGGAGGGGTGGGGCTTGGCACCAGCACCACTCACACCCTGGCCTCCCGGGGGCGGGGTGGCAGTTCCAGGCCCGGCATCCTCCAGGGAACTTGGGTGTCCTCCCTCTAATGGGCGCCTTGTCTGAAGCATAAGTTTCGGAGCAGCCTTGTCCCTGGTCAGGGCATGAGACTCACCTGCCTTTCTTAAATCCTCTGCTCCTGTCTGTGGCCCTCCTGACAGGCTCTGGGACCTTCAACTGGAGGTGTTGGGGGGCCCGCTGATTTCCCTGCCGCCCCCCAGCCAGTGCTATCCCGCACCTATTTGTGTGCCAAGAGAGGTCCAAGTGTCGTCGTGGTAGAACCTCCAGGAAGGTGCAACCTGGATCATCTCAAGCTGTGTTGCTGGAAAGCTTGGGAGATTCCAAACGGTCCACTCGTCCTGGAAGAAGGAAGGCCTCAGAGACACCTTTGAAGAGTACTTTCTGCTTGGAAAGTTAAATTTTGCTCAGCAACGCTGGGCTGGATTCCTCCGTGATGGGAACCCCTGGGAAGTGAAGCTGCCTCCCCACGGGGTGAGTGTCAGGGCCCAGGTCTTGACACCCCACAGCGTCTTTGCATCCTGGCCTGGAGTGACTCACCCTTCAAGCCCTGGCCCTGCTCATGGCTCCCTGGCAGGAGGTTGAGGCCTGTGTCCAACGGGGGGCTGCAGAGATTGGGGGGCATCCGTGCCCACGCCTTTTGCCCTGGGGACACCATTGCACTCTCCCCAGGCTCCCAGGCTTGTAGCCCAAGGTAGCCTGTGCCTTGCAGCCTGGCACTGAAACGGGGGCAGGGGGAGGGGACTCAGCTACACCCTCCAGGCCCACGTGCCAGAGACAGCCCCAGGGCTCCCACTGTTCAAACTCAGAGGTCCGAGGGAGGGGTCGGGAAGGGGAGCCCTTGGGGTGGGCTCCCAGAGCTGCCCAGTGGCCAAAGCTGGCCAGTGGATCGGGTGGTCCGCCCAGTAGCTGTGTGGAGGGCAGGGCCAGGAGCAGGGGGACCAAGCCCCTGCCGGCCCTCCGAGGAGTTGGGAGAGTTTGGCTTTGGCATTGAGGTTAGAGGGAAAACACCCATAGGGCACAGCATTCAGAAGCCCTGTGTCTGGAGAAAGGCCACCCACCCTGTCGACTCCACATCCCAGTATCCCTGTTGCCTGTTTATTACTGTATTTTCCAGAGTTACTCTACAGCATGCAAGTAAATATATCTGTAAGTACTCTTTTTTAATGTTTTCTCTACAGAAAGGCAGCATAGATCACTTACTGTTCTGCACCCTGCTTTATTCCCCCAGTCTGTTTAGAGCTGAGCCTCTGTTCTCTTCCATCACTGTGTCGTGTTCCTTGAGGTGGATGTGCTGTCACTCGGGTAACCACCTCGGGTATTGATGGGCATGTAGGTCCTTTCCAATCTCAGGTGGGCAGATGCATTAAAGTGAGTTCCTCTGACTGGGATTGCTGGGTCAAAGGCTCTGGGCACTGGCAGTTTTCAGAGCTGTCGCTAAATTGCCCTCTTATAGGGATTGCCTCAATTTACACTTTCGCCAGTGATGTATAATATATGAAAATATAACATTTTTACAAACACTCTGTAGATACCTTGTTTATGGCTAAACAGTATTCTACTATGTGGCTGAGGCACCTTATACTAGCCCATCTGTCTCCTGGCGTGTGGAAGTTTTTGCCAGTGGGGTTTTTTTGTTGTGTTTGGCTGTACCAAGTGGCTTGCGGGATCTTAGTTCCCTGACCAGGGATTGAACCGGGTCCTGGCAGTGAAAGTGCCAAGTCCTACTAATCACTGGACTGCCAGGGAGTTCCCCCACTGTTTTGATGATAGGAAATCCTCAGGTCTAAGTAAGGGCTGCAGGGGTAGGGCCCATCTTCCAGCTCCTGGGCTGACTCTGGTCCAGTCCTTGCCCCAGGTGCCTCCCGGCCCCCCTGCCCCCTGTCCAGTGCCAGTCCTAGTTGCTGGTATTTTTTCCCCAAAGACATATGTGATGAAAACCCCTAGCCCGCTCCTCCCTGGCCTATGAGATGCCTGCATGCCAGGCTGCTGCCCAGAGCCCAGCACTTGAGCCAGACTGGACTGACACATTCTGAGTCCCCAGAACTGGCCATCGTACCTCCTTGTCTTTGCCACACACTTCTCCTGCCTGGACGCCCTTCTCTCTGCTGAACTCCAAAGGGCTCATCTGTCCTCGGCTCCTGCCACCTCCTAGGAAAGCCCTCTGACCTTCCCTCCCTCCATGGGGACTGGAACTAGAACTGGTCAACCCTGAGCCCGGAGACAAGAGAGGACTCACGACAAACCAGCAACTTGGGGAGGGCCGAGGCTGGGCTGAAACAGGCTGTTGGGAGCCGGCTTCACGGGGTCGGAGAGCCCCCGAGGACCCTGGGGTGCTGAGACATGGCAGTCAGGCTGTGTAGACCCACCTGGGATGTGGGCAGGGAGGCTGGGCTGTAGCAACCAGAGCAAGCCAGGGAGTCAGGGGTGAGGCCGGGAGTGGAGCGGTGGGGATGGGCTTAGCCAAGGCTCCCCAGCCTGGGGATCCCCCAGCGTCTGCCTCCATAAGAATAAGTCTCGGGGTAGCTGAGGGCACCATTCCTGCCTATCTTGCCCCTCAACACAGCCAGCCTCAGCTAGGATGCTGGATGTGCTATATCAGACCCCCCCAGCATTTCCTGGGGACCAGTTAATCAAATCGAGGTCTCCCCATCTGGAAATCCACCTAAGTCCCCAGGGAAGAGTCCACTCTCTGCCCTCTGAACCCCAAGGCTCAGGTGGGCCCTGTGGACTCTCAGGTAGGCCTCCAGGGGGCGCCAGAGTCAATCCCAATGTTAGACGTTGCCTTTCTCTCACTTTGTGGCCTAAAAAAGGACAGCCCTGCACGTCAGAGCTTGGAGACCCTAGGCTGAGAGGAGTGGGGAACAGGGGTGGGTGTGAGGAAGACAGGGACAGGCTTGCATGCTGGGGGGCCCAGGGATCACCCCTTCACCTGCTTCTCACACCTTGGCCTTTGGGGTGTCTGCTGGGTCTGTGTATTGTCAAGGCCACTGGGATGAACGCTACCACGTTGCCAGAATCATCCTCGGGGCAAGATCAGGACCTCAGGCTGCCCAAGACTTGGAGGCATCCTAAGTCTCCCCGGGTCCCGGTGTCCACATGCACCACCTTCGAGCCCGGGGCTTTGGTGAGGCCACCCACCCACTTACCTTCTGTTTCAGCTTTTGCTCCATGAGGATCTGGTCATTTCTGCCCCACCATGGGGCAGCCAGAGCCTCGAGTCCATCCGCAGGGTGGAGGCAGCCACAATGGTCTCGCCCCATGCAGGGCATCTACCCAGGTTGTTGGCCTCCTCACAGCCCCCCACACTGACCTGTCCCCTCAATGTCATCTCTGGCATCCCATGCTCAGCAGCCCCCACCCCACATCCTGCACGCCTGCTGTGTCCTGTGCTGCCTCTGAACCTGTCCTGGTGTCCTGGAGGATCTCCAGCTGGAAGCACTGCAGTTACCCCCAGATTCTTGGGGAATCCGGGGCAGAAGGGGCTCACTGACTCAAAAAGGTCACAGATCAGGACTCGAAATCTGCACTGGAGACGTGGCAGCCTTGGCCGAGCCTGACAGGCCTCCCCGCTCCCTCTCCCAAGCTCCACTTTGTAAGCCCAGCACAGCCAGCCAGCCAGGACCCACGTCTCTGCCACTCACCAGCAGCGTGGCCTTGGGGAGTCCCTAACCTCTCTGAACCTCAGCTTCCACATCTGTAAAATGGAGATGACACAGAGGACCTTCCACCTCAGGCTGTTGTGAAGAGCAAAGGAATAAATGCACATAAAGCTACAGCCATGTTTCTTTACAGGGCACAGTGTCTTCCTGGCTGGGGGCTCTGGGGTGAGGGGCAGGGCTGCAAGGTCAGCAGAGTGTGGAGTAGGGGCAGGCTGACTGGAGGCCAAGGGCACAAGGCCAAGCAACACCTTCTGCCCAGTGACGGGGCCTCTCCTGTGGCAGTTGGACACCCCGAGGGGTGGACTGAGGGGTGGATGAGTGTGACCCATTCAGGCCCTGCTCCTTCCCCTGGGCGCCACGCAGCCTCCCCGAGCTTCCCCATCTGTAAAATGAGGGGAGATGTGCTTGCCCCCCTGGGCAGCCTGGGGCATAAAGAGGGACTGCCTCAGAGGCCGGTCAGCCTGGCATCCTAACCAGAAGGGAGCGAGGCCCAGAAAGGGGGGAGATGGCAAAAAAGAGGGCATGACACCAGCCACTGAAGGAGACAACAGTTAGTGGCTGATGTCGGGCCCAATGGCCCCATGTTTTTAGTGACAGATGAGACACCACTTCCGGGAACGTGCCCTTCATTCATTTCCCACACAGTCATGAGTCCCAGTCTGCTGGAGGGACAAGCCCTGCCTGACCACAAGGCAGAGTCTGGGGAGTCAACACGGTAAAATCCTGGGAGGGGCCGGGAGCTGGAACAGCAGGGCCAGATCCAGTCTGGGGAGGCGGCTCAGGGAGGGCTTCGTGGAGGAGGGGACACAACACCCACCAGGGTGGGCCATGATTTATGGCGACCCAGGAAGTTCTCCCGGTATAATGACATGTGGGAAACAGAAAATGTCATAAAATACAAAGTAGAACGTTTTGATGTGGGGACAGTGGACGGAAGGACGGAGCTGAACCCTCAAAGCAATCAAGGTGTCAGGCAGTCAGGCGCGGTTTGGGAGGTTTCTGCGGGTGATTCACCTGCCCCCACGCTCGCTGCCCGCCTACCCCTGGTTCCAAGACTTAGGAAAGAAAGAAGAAGAAAAACACTGAGACCCGGCGCGCGGCCCAGCCTGGCGCCCCGCGGGGGTCGCGAGGATGCTGGGGACCCAGATTCCGGCGTCCAGGGCCAGAGGGCCCCGCTGCCTCCCACAGCCTCGCATCCCGACCCGGGCCGCTCCTACCTGCGCGGCCGCCGGGCGGTGCTGGGGCCTCGGGCTCCGGCCGCATTGTCGCCGCAGCGCCAGCCCCGCCCCGCCTGCCCCGCCCGCCCCGCCGCAGCCCTGGCGGCTCCAGAGCGGAGGTCCGCGCCGAGCGCAGGTGAGCCCGCGGGTCCGGGCCGACTCGTCGGGGATTGGGGGCCTCACCGGGGAGGGGGCAGGCCAGGCAGAGCGCCCTCGCTCTCCTGACGTGCCGCCCGCTCGCCGCCTCGGGGCCCCGCTGCGTGCGGATCCCCTTCCTGGGCTGCCGGTCCGGTGGGGGGACCCGGCCCGAGGGAGCGGGAAGGCAGCTGGAAGGACTTCCCAGGGAGACGGGCTGCATATGCAAAGCAGGAGGTTTGCCTCTAGCCCCGTGGGGGAGGAGGTGCGGGCCACAGCCCCCCCCCACCCCAAACTTGAGGGCCGGCTGTGGAGCTCAGATGCTGTCCCAGGAAACTGGAAGCCACTGGGGGCCGAGCTGAGCAGGAGCCCCTCGGGTGGGTGTGGGAAGGGCCCACGGGATCCCTGGTGAAGCGTGGGACCCGGAGGAGTGGGGAGCCTGCACCAGAAGGGGCCCTAGGGCTGGTCCCGGGGGACAGGATGCAGGCTCCTCTAGGTGGTCAGCACTCGGGGACTGTTACAACTTTTTGCATTAGGCAGTTTGTGGACAAGGGACAGCACTCTGCCAAAACTTGGGGTGCCCTCTCGCCATGCCCCTGGCGAGGACCTTTGCCTTGGGTTGGGGCGTCTGGGCCTGCAGGAGGTAGGAGGGCTACACGCCAGCCTGGCACACAGTAGACCTGGAGAAGTTTCCGTGCCCAGCAAATCTCTTTCCACGCCCAAGGCCCTGGAAGGTCTGAACACCTGGGCACCTGGGAAGGGAGGGAACAGCCTCGACAGGCACCTGGTGGCAAGTTGAGGTCCCACCTTTTCTGGGATCTGTGGCCCAGTAGGTGAGGCCTGAGGCCAGGCAGGAAGGGGGTGGGCAGGGCTGAGCCAGAGGGAAAGCCAGGATCTGTGGAGGGGTCTTGTGCCCAGGTAGGGGGCAGGTGGGCTGGTGGTGGCCCAGTTTTACGGACCTGCCTTGGCAATGAGTGGGGGAAAGAGCATGGGTATACCCAGGTGGCCTTCAGGTGCCACTGCCTCCTCACCTGTGACGGCCCTCTAGGGCAGGCGAGACCGGGTGCTGGGCAGTAGACAGTCCCTCCCCAACCTTTTCATCTGGTTCTCAGCCCCCTTGCTCTTAAGCACCCACCCAGGGCCCTTGCTGGGATCTGGGCAAAACCGAGTGGGCCTCATCCACTTAAACTCCAGGAAAAACTTCTGGGGGAAGCCGCAGGGATAACAGTGGGGTGGACTGTGGGGAGGTCAGTGTAAACAAGGCAGCTACACCTTTGTCCTGGGCCTTCCAAAGTCCAGTCTGTAAGCTGCATGTTAAGGAAGGCTCACGCTGTGGCCTTGAGGGCTCCTTGGCTGCAGGGACCTCTTTGTTGATGGGGTGACCCCTCCCCCAGCCCCATGGCTTGCAGGGTGATACAGGGGCTTCTGGGTCCCTGTCCGTCTTGGAAGTAACTAAGGTGGGAGGGAGGTGGGACACCACCTGGTTGCCTCTACCTGCTGCTTGATCTTGGCAATCCCTTGGCCCCTCAGTTTCTCCATCTACTGTTGGGTATGACCTCAACATCAGGGGCTTTGGGGAAGAGCAGGGGAGGGGGTGGGAGCCAGAGCTGTGTGCCTGGCCTCACTTTCCTCCAACCCCACCAGGCCCAGGCTGGCCGCCCACTTCTGTTCACATGGAGCTGGGTTTCCCTGGGGACCAATGGACTGGCCCAGCCCCGCCCCCATCCCCTCCTGGCCACAGCTCACACTGGGGGGAGGGGTGGAGGCTGGGCCGCCTCCTGGACCCCTGCCCCCTTGCCCTGCCTTCCAGGGCCGGGCAGCCTCGGTCCGCTGTTGGGCTGGGAGCAAGAAGCAGTGGCTGCCCTTGGAGAGGTGGGTATCCAGGGCTGCCCACCAGGGTGGGAGCAGGGGGGAGAACTAAATGTTGCCCCATTGAGGAGGGAGAAACCCCGAGTACCAGGAAGGCTCTGGTCTGCCAAGGTGACCTGGGTCTGACCCCAGGCATGGTGGCCTCCCTGGAGAATGGAGGGTCCCAGGGCTCCAGGCTGCAGGATTTTGAGGGGGCAGCAGAAATCGGGGAGGATTTCCTGGGCCTGAAATGTGGCTAAGGTTGGGGCAGAGGGGCCCAGGCAAAGGGGGAGGAGAGTGAGGGTGCTGAGCCTGGGGGCCTGGAAGGGAGGTGCCGTCCATGGTGCCAGGTGCCATTCCTCTGGGACCCGGCTCCCCTACGCATGAGGGTTCCCAGCTCCAACGCAGCCTCTTTGAGAAGCGCCCCCACTCGTGTCTCTCTGTGTCTCTACCCACAGCCCTCATCAAAGCCCTGGTCCCCATAGATGCTCCTGTCTCCCTGCAGGCAGCTCCAGCTGGGATGGCAGCTCCAGCATCTCTAAGGGCCTCGGGGGGTCCAGCCCCTCAGGGGGCACCCTAGGCCTTCCACAGCCAGCCGCCTGTGTACCTGCCCCCCACCCATCTGCGGGCCACTCACCATGGGTGGCTGCTTCTCCAAGCCCAAGCCAGGTACCTCCTCTCTTCTCACCCTCTCCCTTCCCCCTCCCTCTGTCGCTCACTCCCTCCCTCCCTCTTCCTGCCACCTTCCTCCTGCCCCTCCCCCTGCCTCCGAAGTAGGTCAGGCTGGGCTGCAGCCGAATGTTAACGCTGTGGGCAGGAGTGGGGGGGCTGGAGCCCTCTTTATTTGGGGCTTAGGGTGCTGGTGGTGGGAATAACAGTGGAATCTTTCTCGGAAAGGGGAGGGGAGGGTTCCTCCTGCTGCTGGGTCGGAGAGAGGAGCATCTCCCTCAGCGCTGGGGAAGGGGGCTCCGGGGACATCCTCAGCAACTGCATGACCAAGGGCATGCAAGATACCCCTCTGAGCCTCACCTCCTCCCCCTAAAAAATAAGCCTGACCTCTCAAAATTGCTATGAGGTGGAGTGGACATGTCCTAGCCCTTTTCACCTCTTCTGACCCCATGTGACCTTGGGCCGCCTCCTGGGCCTCTCTGGACACACTTCCCCATTTGTAGAGGAAATCCCCACCCTGGCTGGCCCAAGCAGTCCCAGCCCAGGGCTGGGGGGCGGGCAGGGTGCTGGGGGATGCCTAGGTCTGCTCTCCACGGAGACCCTTGTGTGCTGGCTCTCCCTCCAGTCCCCACTTTCCCTCTTCCCTCCTCACAACACCCGGAAGGCAGGGGTGTGCAGGCCTGACCCAGATGAAGAAACCAAGGCTGAGAGAGGCCTCTGTAGTGCACCCAGGGATCACCGGCCAGCTCGCCCCAGCTCCCCTTACCTGATACCCATCAGCTCCATTACCTTGGAGCCCATGAGCCTTTTCTCCTTTTCCTGGGTCTGAGGGAGAACTTGCAGGCAAGAGGAGACCTGCGATGCCCTGCCAGGCAGAGGGACCCACCTGCGCCTGCCCCATGACTCCCATGCTGCGGACACCCAGCCCTCGGGCAAATGATGTCCCTTGTCTTGACCCCAACTCTCTCCCGTCAGAAGCAGACAGGAGGATGCTGGCTGCCCCATATCAGGCTCCTGTAGGACTGCAGAGCTGACAGGAGGCCCTGGCAGAAGATGCCACCTGTAGGTTTCTTTAAAGGACCCCAAAGGGCTGGTCTACCTCAGACCCCAAGCCCCAGGACCCCCGGCCCCAGGACCCCTGGTATAGGGCTGGTCACTCCTACCACACCAGGGACAGTGCTAAGAATTTGGGCTCTTGAGCCCAAATCCAGCCCTGCCTGTTCCTGGCTATTTGGCCTTGGGCAGGTGACTTCACCTCTCTGAGCCTCTGTGTACTCACATGTGAAATGGGACTAATAGTTGTGCCCCTGTGCAGGCTAGTGTGCTTGGCATGGGCCTGGCACGTAGGAGGCACTTACAGGGTGTTATTCCCTCTCTGGGGGGCTGGGCTTCCTGTGGGCTGTGGCAGGAGGGCAGGAGCTTGGGCCCCCGGTGCCCATGGTGGCAGGTCTGGGGTGAGGCTTGGGGAATATCAGGGTGTGGGAGTGAGAGCGTTCTGGCCATGACAGTTCAGTGAGGGTCAGGAGGGGCCACAGGGAGACCAGAACGAGCAGAAGAGGCTTCTGCAAATTCCTCACTTTCCACCTCACTGGCTCCTGTGGCTCAGAGCATGTTAGAACAGTCTTCCTGAGCTGCCTCTGTGTGCCCTGTGCTTCAGGGGCCCCATGTTCCTCAGGAAGTGTTCCAGGCCAGTCCTTTGTAAGCTCAGAACTAGGAGGTAGTGCAGGTCTCTTGGCATCTGGTCACCTGCCTTTTATTAGGCCACTGGTGCTACCTAAAGGCTTTCCCTCTTTGTCACGGCAGCCAGGAGGCTCGGAGCTAACCAATAAAACACAGCTACCCAACTTCACCTATTGAGCATCTACTCTGAGTTACATTTATTATTTCCTTCAGTATCCACTGCCCCAGAAGAGGTAGGCACTGTTCTCTCCATTTTATAATGAAGGCATCTGCCGAAAGGGTCTAAGGGATCCACCGCAGCTCCTGAGGCTCCTGACCTGACGTCTTCCCCCGTTAGACTACACCAGCGAGCACCTCAGGGCCTTCTGGAAGGAGGTAGAGGATGAAAACAGCCTGGCTTGGCTGTCCTCTGGGCCCCTGCCAGGCTGCTCCTGTGAGCTGTCTCTCTAATTCTCCTGAAAACATTCTAACACCATTACATAAAGCGTGGAAAATGAAGGAAAAAACCCACCCCACCCATAACCCCCCACCTGACACAACAGCCTCAGCGTGATGTGTTCCTGGGCCCTTCCTGCCCAGCTGGAATCAGGGAGCCACCTTCAGCCCTGTCTCTTGCATGCCTGAGCCTTAGGGGAGGCGGCGGTGGGGGGAGGGGGGCTAGGACAGGAAGGATGAGGGGCCAGACCAGGCTGGGGGAGAGGATGGGCAGGCGTGAGCCCAGCCCAAGCCGGGAAGGGCAGGACAGCAGCCCAGGCCAAGGGAACTGCAGGGGCTAAGGCCCGGAGCTGTGAGCCGGGTTCTTTGTTTCTAGAGGGTCAGGTCTGTGGGGGAGGCGCCTGGAGGCTCAGGGGCCTCGGGAGTTGGGAGGGGGCCTCCTGCCCAGGCCTCGGCCCTGGCCCACGCTGTGCCCCCGGCTCAGCTTCCACGCTCCTTGCAGCAGCAGCCCAGGAGGCCGGATTATCACTGCTAAAAATTCTGTTTATTGTTCCCTTCTAATTAGAAAAATACCCCAGGCACACGGTAGGGAATTTGGAAAATGCGGAGAAGTATAAAGAAGAAAATGATAATCTCACTAACTCCCCCCAGAGGAGGCCCCACTGGTGAGGGCGGCGCTGTGCCCTCTGCATGCACCACCCAGTTGGGGTTCACCCCCAAGGCCCCTGCACCCAGCGCCTGGCAAATAATGAAGGATTCTCAAACCGGCGAGAGCAGCTATCTAAAGTTGCAATTATGGTGCATACACTTTTTTTTTTTAATTTTGAAAAAATTTCAAATCTCTGGAACCCTCGATTCCCCCGTTACCCAGATTCACAGGCCATGCACTGGGCTGCGTCCAGCTTTGGACACACTGTTTCTCAGGCCCCAAACGTGCCCCTGAGTCCTCAGGGATGACGCAGTCCTCTATGGGGGCCACTCCCTCAAGGTCAGCAAGGCTCCAGCACTGAGTTCTCACCTCCACATGGATTCCTGGAGAAAGGGTCGCTTCAGGGTTGAGTAAGCTTTGTTGTGCCCCCTCACTAATTCTGTTAGGGGAAAAGAGAACACGCAGAAATCAATTTAAGCTCGTCCAGGGCCTCCCTCACCCCCCACCCCCCCGCACCCTGGCTCTGCCTTTTGCTGGTGGTGCAGATGGCTTTCTGGAGGCCCGGGGAGAACGCGCACTCAGAGCTCATGGGGTGGGCCGGGCTGGGGGCTCACCGCCATCCCCCCTGCCCACCCACAGTGGAGCTCAAGATCGAGGTGGTGCTGCCCGAGAAGGACCGGGGCAAGGAGGAGCTGTCTGCCGGCGGGAAGGGCAGCCCCCGGGCCTACCAGGGCAACGGCACAGCCCGCCATTTCCATGCAGAGGAACGCCTGCCCGCCCCCCACCCCTACCCTGGTGCCCAGGACTGCCTGGAGGCTGCTGTCTGCCACATCAAAGACCTGGAGAACGGCCAGTGGGTGCTGGGCCTGGGAGGGGGTGGGAGGCTGAGGTGGGAAGACAGCTGGGAGGCCTGGAAGGGACCCATGACTGGCTCCATCGGGGCCACCACCTCTGTGGCTCCTGCTGGTCTGGGGCTGCTCTCCGACCTCTGACCTCTGAGGGCAGGCCCTCCCCTCCCAGGATGCGGGAAGTGGAGCTGGGCTGGGGGAAGGTGTTGCTGGTGAAAGACAACGGGGAGTTCCATGCCCTGGGCCACAAATGTCCGCACTATGGTGCGCCCCTGGTGAAAGGTGAGCTGTCGGTGCCCACGGGGGCAGGGCGGGACCTCCCCGACAGGGACTTGGCGGCTCCCCCATCACAAGGGAGGCTCAGCCCCCGCTCCACTAGGCCCCAGGCCCCCGTCTATTAGTGGGGTGTCCTGGGCTGTGGGGAAGGGCCAGTGGTGCTGGATACAGGGGTCCTTGGAGAGGAGCTCTTGCTGGTGGCCCAGCCCAGCACTGCCCCCTCCCAGGAGTGCTGTCCCGTGGACGGGTGCGCTGCCCCTGGCATGGCGCCTGCTTCAACATCAGCACTGGAGACCTGGAGGACTTCCCTGGCCTGGACAGTCTGCACAAGTTCCAGGTGGGGCCAGGCATGCAATGGGGTGGGAGCCTGGGGGTGCAGGGGCTGGAGCACCCCAAAGCCCAGCCCTGAGCAACACAGCCCTTGCAGGTGAAGATTGAGAAGGAGAAGGTGTACGTCCGGGCCAGCAAGCAGGTGAGGGGGGAGCTTGGGGCTCAGGCAAAAGAGAGAGGTGAGAAGGGCCTCTGGGCCCAGAAAACAGCATGTTCATGGGCCCTGTGGTGGGAGGGAGCCTAGCGGGTGTGGCTGGGGAGCAGAGTGAAGGGCTGTGTGGTGGGGATGAGGTGGCACTGGAGCAGCAGGACCTGGCCTGCTGGGATGGGCACAGGGAGCCCGGCAATGACCCCAGCTTCCAGCTGCCCCCAACTCGCTGGCCACCCCCAGGCCCTGCAGCTACAGCGAAGGACCAAGGTGATGGCCACGTGCATCTCTCCAAGCGCTGGCCACAGCAGCAGCACCAACGTGCTCATCGTGGGCGCAGGTTGGTGGTGGGTTGTGAGGGGCAGGGTGGGGTGGGGGAGAGGAGGCTCCTGACCCACTGTCCCCTCCGCTCAGGCGCAGCTGGCCTGGTGTGTGCAGAGACGCTGCGGCAGGAGGGCTTCTCAGACAGGATCGTCCTGTGCACTCTGGACCGGCACCTTCCCTACGACCGGCCCAAGCTTAGCAAGGTGGGTGAGCGTGAGCGGGGCCAGGCAGGGCCAGAGCCATGTCCCACTGGGCACAGTTAGGTCCACTGGGACCCTTGCTTGCCGCCCCTTGGGGGTCTGGCCAGCTGCCCTCTCTGTTCATGCCAGGCCCATCTGCAGTGCCCCTGAAAGATCTGGTTTGTCGAGCTCTGTCCTGTAGCTCCTGTGTGACCGAGGCTGCCAGCCCCCAAGACCCCGAGGCCCTGGTCCTCGGTTATAAAATGGGTCAGTGGCCACCTGGTCACTGGCCAGGTGGGGCCGGGCCTGCAGAGGGGTGGGAGCCTGGGGGTGCAGGGTCCTGTCTCAAGCCGGCGTCTCCTGCAGTCTCTGGATGCACAGCTGGAGCAGCTGGCCCTGAGGCCCAAGGAGTTCTTCCGAGCCCAAGGCATCGAGGTGCTCACTGAGGCCCAGGTATGGACAATGCTGGGGAACAGGCCTGGGGAAGGCTTCATGGGCACCGTGAAGGGCGTGAGGCCCCAGGAAGTATGGGTGTGCTCTGCCCTCCTGGCCCTGCTGCCCAGGCACCAGGCCTAGGGGGTCATGGGCCCCAGTGTGTGGGGCCACGGACCGTCTGCTCAGGGCTGGGACTTGGGAGCATTAGGAGGGCTTTGAGGGGGAGGTGGTGCCTGAAACTTAAAGGGTCAGGAGAGGTTGCCAGGAAAGGGAGGAAGGTTCATCCAGGTGGCAGAGCCTCGCAGAGGGCCTCGTGGGCGCTGGGCGTGGGGCGGGACCCGGAGGCCTCGCTCTGCCCGGCGGGGTCACAGGTGGTCACGGTGGACGTGAGGAACAAGAAGGCCGTGTTCAAGGATGGCTTCAAGCTGGAGTACAGCAAGCTGCTGCTGGCACCCGGGAGCAGGTGGGAGGGGTCCCCACGCCCCTGCCGGTATGCGGAGGGCTCGGGGTGCCGGGAGCCCCGCCCCGACTCTTGCCGTGTCTCAGCCCTAAGACCCTGAGCTGCAAAGGCAAAGACGTGGAGAATGTGTTCACCATCCGGACGCCAGAAGACGCCAACCGCGTGGTGAGGTTGGCCCGGGGCCGCAACGCTGTGGTCGTGGGAGCCGGCTTCCTGGGTGAGCAGCTGGGGGTGCGGGCTGGGCCTGGGGCAGCAATGGCCCTGGGAAGTGCAGGGTGCGAGCCCTCCCCGCCTGGCCCCAGGGATGGAGGTGGCCGCCTACCTGACTGAGAAGGCCCACTCAGTGTCCGTGGTGGAGCTGGAGGAGACGCCCTTCAGGAGGTTTCTGGGGGAGCGCGTTGGTCGTGCCCTCATGAAGGTGAGACCCCACTCAGAACCCACCGCCCCGGCACCTGCCCTGCCCCCGCCTGGCTCTCACCCCTGCCTACCCATCAATCTACATGGCAGATGTTTGAGAGCAACCGGGTCAAGTTCTACATGCAGACGGAGGTGTCGGAGCTGCGGGCCCAGGAGGGAAAGGTGGGCCCTTCTCCACCCCCCGCCGCTTTCTGTCCCTTTCCCTGTGCCCGGGAGCTGCTCACTCCTGCTTTCTGCAGCTGAAGGAGGTCGTGCTGAAGAGCAGCAAGGTCTTGCGGGCTGACGTCTGCGTGGTGGGCATTGGTGAGTGGGGGGCAGGCGGTGGCAGTGAGCATAGTCACCCGCACACGCTCGACAGTGAACTTGGGCCAGTCCCTTCTCCTCCCCCAGCCTGTTTGCACTTCTGTAAAATGGGGACCACAACCGTACCCCCTTGGCAGGGTTGTTGGGGGGTGATGGTACCAGCTTAGCCTGGCCTGGCATGGAGGACGCTCCCAATGACCCCTGTCCAGTAGCCCTGCGCAGCCGCAGGACACAGAAAAGCCTCTAATTAGTCCCTGCTCCAGCTGAGGTGCCAGTCCGGGGAGGGACAAAGCTGGGAGGTGGCAGCATGGGCTGGGGAGGCTCGGCATGCCAACCCCCACCAGGGGCTTCATGGAGAGCTTCTCGGAGGAGGATACACCTGAGGCCTGATGAGAAGCCCCGAGGTCTGTGGGGCTCCAGGCAGCGAAGACAGGACATGAAGGCACAGGGTGTGCCACCTGCTGGGTGATCGGTCTGGGCTGGACTGTGGGAGTGAAGGGCGTGGTGGTGCAGAGCAGTGAGGCAGGAGGAGGGAGAGGCCGGGGAGTGGACACAGTGGCCCCTGTCTTGCCAGGTGCAGTGCCTGCCACGGGCTTCCTGAGGCAGAGCGGCATAGGTCTGGATTCCCGAGGCTTCATCCCTGTCAACAAGGTGGGGCTGGGTGGGGAGGGCGGGCAGTGTGCTGGGGCCGGAGGTGGTGGGAGGTCCCGCTCAGGGCGCCAGTCCTACCTACGAGTCCCGGTCCCCTCCCCACAGATGATGCAGACCAATGTCCCGGGCGTGTTTGCAGCTGGCGACGCTGTGACCTTCCCCCTGGCCTGGAGGAACAATCGGAAAGTGAACATCCCACACTGGCAGATGGCTCATGCCCAGGGTACCACCAGCCCTGCAGCAGCTTGGGGTGGGAGGCTGTCCCAGAGTCTCAGCCTCCCCAGGCCCACCCCCTCAGTTGCTGGCCTTGGGTCCTGCTCACTGGGTCAGCCATTCAAGGCTCTGTGGCAGCCTGTCCAGCCAGCCCCATGCAGGTGGTCAAGGCGGCTCACAGAGACCTCCCATCTCAGACCTCCGTCCAGTGCCCTCTTGACATCCCATTTCACCAGCCACAGTGCCCCACCTCGCTGGTCCCTCCACCAGCCAGCCTCTCCTTTCCTTTTGTCCTCAGAGACACATGTTCTGCAGAATTCCTCACCAACCTGTGCAGTCACCCAGGGAGGGAGAGAGGGGTTTAGTAGAACCCGGGCCAGCTCCCCACTCTCCCCTTTGGGCCACTTGATTGGCTCTGTGAACCCAGCTGCCTCGTGCAGGCCCCTGGGATGTGGCCGTCTGGGCCTGGAAACCTGGGCTCAGTGGGGACCTGCTGTGCTCTCTGAGGAACAACCTTCCCCCTCCCCTTGGGCGGTCCCTGTGCACACCTGGTCTGGGCCTCTCAGCCGCAGGTACAGCCAGTTAGCTGCCTCGGAGAGAGGACGGCCAGACCCCCTGCACCCTCCTCCCTTCTCTCGGCCTTCACGTTATCTGAGCATCTGTGCCTGAAACCCCACTCCTGGTACCAATTTCTGCTCGGGTCCAAGGTCTAAAGTTGGTGCTAGGTTTGAAGGAACCAAAAGCTACTCATCAGCTGAGTATAATTAAGGTTTAACTGGGAGGGTCCAAGGACTGTCACAGACCTCCAAATACAGGGGTCCAGTGGGGCCTTGTCCAAACTGGGGAGCCACCCACCCTATTCTGTCTTGGGCTCTGAGTGAGGCTGTCATCCCTTCTTCCCTGGACACTGGTGCCCCATTCGCCCGCCTCCCTCCTCAGATCTGACCTGTCCGGTTAGTTGCCTGTGTCACATCTGAAATGGTCCCGGGAAGCCAAGCCCTTCCAGACCCAGTCCAGGCACTTCATCTTAGTGGCCAGCTTTGGGCCTGGTGTCCCTCTCTGCACGCATTATCTGCGAGCAGCGGTGGACAGTGGGTTGGGCAGTGATTTACCTCTGGGGTGGGGGGAATAGCCCCACCTGTCAGGCGTCCCCAGAGAGCCGGGGCAGGCAGTGGAGGGGTGGTGAGGGCTCGGGGCGGGGCTCTCACGACCCCGGGACCCTCAGGACGCGTGGCGGCCCAGAACATGCTGGCGCAGGAGGCGGAGATCAGCACGGTACCCTACCTATGGACCGCCATGTTCAGCAAGAGCCTGCGCTACGCGGGTAACAACGGGCCCCGGACGCGGGCAGGGCCCAGGTGTGGCAGAGTGAGGAGGCGGGGCTTGGACGTCAGGGCGGGGCTAGAAGCATCCAGGGGGCGGGGCCATGACGGCCGCAGGTGGAAGCAGGGAACTCCCTGCGGGCGGGGCCAGGACCCCCCTAAAAGGACCGCAGGGGCGGGGCCTGGGGTCCAGGGCAGAGTTGGAAGGGCACTGGGCGCGGACCCCGTGAAGCCCAGTCCCTTCCTCCCGGCCCGCAGGGTACGGAGAAGGCTTCGACGACGTCATTATCCAGGGGGATCTGGACGAGCTGAAGTTCGTGGCTTTTTACACCAAGTGAGAGCAACGGGGTGGGGCGGGGGCGGGAAGCAGCGGGTACTCAGTCGGGAAGGGGGCTCGTCCCGGAGAAGCTCTGCTCCGGAGGAGGGGGCTTCCCTGGATGGTGGGCCGAGTGGCACGGGAGGCAGCTAGGCAGGGGCCGGCCAGGAAAGGGGAGGAGGTGGGGACAGTTCTTGGAGGGGGGTGTTGACACCCTACTTTTACACCGAGGAAAGTGACACAGGTAGAGAGTGGGGATCTCAGAACAGGTTCCCGCCCTGAACCCCACTGGGCAGGAAGGCTGGAGCCTCTATGGGGTCCTGCAGGAGCAGAAGCCATGCTGGGAGCTCAGGACATTCCTGAGCGAGAGCCTCCCTGGGCCTCAGCTGGACTCGGGTCTCCAAGGACAGGGGCTGCTGCTGGGCAGTCCTCAGGCTCGGCCACCTCTCCCTGCAGAGGCGACGAGGTGATCTCCGTGGCCAGCATGAACTACGATCCCATCGTGTCTAAGGTGGCGGAGGTGCTGGCCTCCGGCCGCACCATCCGGAAGCGGGAGGTGGAGTGAGTGTGGGCACTGGGTGCCTTGGGGAGGGGGGAGAAGTCCCCCGAGGTGCTGGTTCTAGCTGCCCCCACAGTCCTCCAGTGTTCTCCCCAGCCCCGCCCCCCATCAATCAGCCTGAGGCTCCCAGGGCTATGGTGTGGTGTGGGGCAAGGGTTGTGATTTGGGAGAGGGCTGGTTATTTGTGCTCTTGGTGGGTAGAAGGGAAAGAGGCTGTGTCCAGGGCAGGACCAGTGCTGCGGGGAAGGGTTAAGACCCACTGCTTGGGCAATCACTGAGCCCGGGACACCCCACTGCACATGGTTGAACACAACCATGGGGAAATGCAGCTAGTGTTGCCCCTGGGGACATCCTGACAGAGTTGTGGGGTGTTGTTCAGGGTCTGAAGAACACCGGACACCAGCCATTACCCTCATCCTGGCATGGTGCCACTGGGAGTCACCCTGTGGACTCAGTGGCCTACAGAACCCCCACCACCACCACCAAGGGCTGAGGAAAGCCTGGAGGCCACAGGATGGGGGCGGGGGGGCTCAGACTGGAAACGGAGAACCAAGGGGGGACAGGAATGACTCTCTCCCCGGCCTTCTCTGTCTCTTCCTCTTGCCTTCGCAAAGGCTGTTTGTGCTGCACAGCAAGTACGTGTGTTCTCTCCTTCTTCCGAGCCTTTCCCACCTCAGCCCAGAGCCTACGCCTGGTGGTCTCCCCGCTCTGCCCAAGTGCACATCCCTGCTGGGCACCAGGGCCTCGCACAGCTCCCTGCTGTCTTCAAGGGCTAGCTGCTCTTGGTGTCCAGAGGGGAACCTGCTCCCTTCTACCCTCACTCCTCCTCCCTCATTCCTGCAGGACTGGCGACATGTCCTGGCTCACAGGGAAAGGATCCTGAGCTTGCACGCAGCGGACTTGGGCAAGCATGTTGGGTCATCAGGGACAGAGGCCAAGCCTGGGGGGCAGGTGCCAACCTCCAGTTCCCCAGGAGCCCCCAGGGCAGAACCTGAGCCCTCTCAGTGCTTGCCTTCGGCTGCCTGGCTCACCTCCCAAGAGGCCTCAGCGGCCTCCAGGAGATGCTCAGCCCTCAAGACGTCCAGTGCCACTGATGGCTGGCAGTGGAGGCAGGACAGACCCTGCCTCTTCTTCCTCTATTGGGACTGGTCCCCTGTAGGACCCTGCAACATATTAGACATTATCTTAAAATTAAAACTCACACATTTGCAGATCTGTGTGACTTCCACTGTAATTGGGCAAACTCTCATGAGGGTGAAAGATGATGAGACAGGCACGACCACAGACCACAGAACGCTCAGTGTCACACCAAGGAAGTTCGGTCTGTGAGCGCCCAGAGGAGGGAGCAACCCCTTTGCTGCCCCCGGGGTTAGGGAAGGCTCCTCAGACCAATGTCTTGGATCTGGATTTTGAAGGAAGGGCACTCCAGTTAGAGGGGACAGCACATGCAAAGGTTTTGAGGTAGGAAGTGCTTCTTCAGAGGTCAGAGGCAGCTCGGGTTTGGCAGTTTGGCGGCGTTGGCCCAATCAGTACTGAGGAGCAGGTCCCAAGACAGACCCACGCTTCTCATGGCAGCCTGAGCTTCCTGAATGCCCATTTCGCAGGTGAAGTAGCTGAGGCTCTGCTAGAGTAGGACTGAGAATCCAGAGCCTCTGCGCCACGCTGCCTCACAGCCAAAAGGAACGCCGAGGGGAGACGCGGGGACCGGGTCGGGGACACAGCAGGAAGGGGATGGTGGGGCGGCCTGCGGAGGCCAATGCGAGGCCGGAACCCTCCGTCCGGGATCCCTGGCGCGGCGGACGATCGAGGCCGAGCCACGCGCACAGGGCATGCCGGGAGCCGCGCCGGGGAAGTGCGGGCCGGGAGGGGCTGCGGCCGGGGACCCGCGCGCGCTGGAGCGGGTACAGCGCGCCCGCACTTCGCGGGGAATGCTTCTCGAAAGACTAGGAGCTCGCTGCACAGACGGGCCCTCAGAGTCACTAGGACTCCAAAGCTCGCCCAGAAGTGAGGGCGCTCCGGAGTGCGCCACCGTCCGGAAGTGCGGCGCCGTCGGTGTAGGGCTCGCCGGGAAATGTAGTCCCTCGGGGGCGGCCCGGGGCGGTGGCCGCACGTCCCGCGGACCCGGTGGCCCATCGGGCGTGGACCCGGCATGGCGGGGCCGGGTGGCTCGGGCGGCCCGATCGGGACCGGGGCCCTGGCCGGTGGCGCGCGGTCCAAGGTGGCCCCGAGCGTGGACTTTGACCACAGCTGCTCGGACAGTGTCGAGTACCTGACGCTCAACTTCGGGCCCTTTGAGACAGTGCATCGTTGGCGGCGCCTCCCGCCTTGCGACGAGTTCGTGGGGGCCCGGTACGGCGGGGCGTGGGGGTCCTGGGGAGGGGGTGTCTGAGGAGGTCCCAGGCGGGGCGCTGGGGCGAGGCCGGGCCGCCGTGTCCCGGAGCGGGACCCGGTAATGGCGGGGCGGGGGGGTTGTCCACGGCAGGGGAGGGGCTTCCGAGGGAGTCCCGGAGCGGGGTGGCCCCGGGCAGGGTACTAGAGTTAAGTTGTGTTTGTGGGTCTCGAGCTGGGGCCCCAGGTGCTCGGTAGGGGGGTGGGAGTGTCAGGGGTCCCCACATGCAGAGTCCTTTGGGGGTACTGGTGGAATTCAGGAGTCTCCATCGATCTTGGCAGTTGAGAGGTGTTATCCGACTTCTGTGGGAGCCTCAGTGCCAAGTCTCATTCCTTGGGTGCCCCCAGGAGGGTCCTAGCCTGACCGCCACCCACCCCTCTCTTTCCAGGCGCAGCAAGCACACAGTGGTGGCCTATAAAGATGCCATCTATGTATTTGGTGGAGACAATGGGTGAGTCTGGATTGAGGAGGGAGAAGCACAGTGGTGGGGACTGGGTCTCTGCAGCTCCACTGCCATCTCTCCAGATATTAGCTAAGCACTCGGCCTCAGCTTCCAAATCAGTGAGGCTCCCTCAGCACTGCAGCACACTCAGGACATGGAAATATCCCTCTTGTTCTGAGTGAGTGGACACAGCCTTGAAAGAAACACATTTGCCATGGCTGCCACCCCTGCCAGGCACTTCTTCCCTGCGCCTCCCTCTGGGCCTCACCCACATGCTCACATGGCAGTTGAGAAGGTTTGGAGGATACAGATTTATTTCCTTCCCCCATTTTTCACTTTTGTAAGGGTTTTCCCACATTTTGCTGTACATTCCCAGCAAACAGCTTTTCCTGATAGCACATCTCCATCCCACGAACAGTTCCCAGTGGCTGGTTTCCTTTGGTGAAATAATGGCCGAGGTGAACCCTTGGTTTGTGCAGCCGCATCCTTCTCCTGGAGTGTTTTTCCCAGGAGCTGGACCACCCCAGAGGGAAAGAGCTGTCTTAGCGAGGGCGGGACCACATCAAGTGCAGGGTGCGGGCACAGCAGGCAGGCTTGTTCTGCACCAGGAGGCAGGGTCTGGTCTGGTCCGGTCTGGTCAGGGAAGCCTTCCTGGGGGGCTGATGACCTGAAAGATGAGTAGGAGTGAGCCAGGCAAAAGAGGAAGAGTGTCCCGAGCAGAGGGGTCAGTATGGGCAACCACCCAGCAGTAGGACAGTGTAGAACTGTGCTGCCCGGCATCCACTGGGCTTCTGTCCCTCATCCACCCCTTCATGTGCTCAGGAGAGGCTAGGGATGCCCACCAGGGCTCTGGAAGGTTGGGAGCCTGCTTGATGTGGGGCTGAAGTTGGGCTCCTGGACAGACAGGGCTCAGTTCAGGTTACAGCTTTGTGGTTTGGGGCAGGTGGCTTAAAGCCACCAACTGCACCCTGGTCTCCTCTGTAGAAGGGGGTGGGCCTCTGCCCTGCTTTTGCAGGGTGCTCCTGAGGGTCAGTGAGCATAGGGCTGTGAGAGGCTGAGGACAGAGGTGTCCCTGTGCTGAGGGTGTGGTGTTGGCACACAACTCATCCTGCCCTTGAGTCCTGTCCCTGCCTCTCAACCATAGGCTCTGGCTTGTAGCCCAGGCAGGGCTGGCCTCTGATTGGTGCTGCAGCCATGGTCCTGCAGGATTCCCTGGAGGAGCTGACCTGGGGCTGACAGAGTGGGCAAGCCCCCACGGGGACCTTCAGACTGGATAGAAGGGTCTCTTGGGCGTGGCCCCTGGCTTCCAGCCTGTCTTCCTCAGTCTCTCTTCCCATGTGCAGCCAGCTAGAGTGTGTTCCTTCTTGAGTCATAACCCTGGGATGGTTCCCTCTGAGTAAAAATGCAAGCCCTCCTGGCAGTTTGTGAGGCCCTGCCCGCGTCTGCACCCACAGCTCCCCTGCCTCTGTCTGTGCTGCACTGGGTGACACCTCTGCCTTGCGGTGTTCTGATTGCACCAAGCATCCTCCTGGTTAGCCCCTCTCGCTGGCTGTTCCCTGCTTCCCACCCTTCCTGCCCCTCCTCTAAATCTCCTGTGAGTGAGGCATTCCCCCACCCCTTGGACTAACCGGACCAGCCAGCAGCGCCCCCTCCCCTTCTGCACCTCTTACTGGCTCCATTGGCCCCCAGGCACACAGATGTTTCATTTCTGTCTCCTCAGCCAGGGCTGGACCTGTATTCCAGCACCCAGACAATTCAATAAATGTTTGTCACTTGAAGGAATAAAATGAGGAAGAGGCATCCGCCCACAGATGTTTACTGCAGCCTTAATGAGAATCCCCTGAACCAGAAAAGGCCTGGTGTCCAGCGCAGGGCAGCGGGTGGGGACATCCCCCTGGAGTGTTCTGTAGCAGGTGGAGTTTGAGTGACAACTGTGTAGTGAGAAGCAGAAACATTTTCTGTACAATGTGACACTAAGAAACAGGATAGGAATTTGTCTCATTCTAGTTGCAACTTTGTACAGGCTGGCTACAAAGGTGCTCATGTAGCTGGGGCGGGGGGTACAAATGAGAAAGGGGAGGGACTACAGTCATGCCTCTGCTTCCCAGCCCCAGCCCCCTGGCTCCGTGGCCTCAGGCAGGCCCTTTGGTCTCCCAGGCTGTTTCCTGGAGGCGGAGGCTAAATGAGGAGGCTGGGGTGCTGGGCTCCTGTTGGGTGGATGCCCTTCTCTCTGTTACTGATAAGGGCTGGTGGTAACGTGCGGGTCTTTTTTTTTTTTAATTAATTTATTTTCGGATGCGTTGGGTCTTCGTTGCTGTGTGTGGATTTTCTCTAATTGTGGCTAGCGGGGGCTACTCTTCGTTGTGGTGCACGGGCTTCTCATTGTGGTGGCTTCTCTTGTTGTGGAACACGGACTCTAGGCGCACAGGCTCAGTAGTTGTGGTGCACGGGCTTAGTTGCTCCGCGGCATGTGGGATCTTCCTGGCCCAGGGCTCGAACCCGTGCCCCCTGCATTGGCAGGCGGATTCTTAACCACTGCACCACCAGGGACGCCCCAACGTGCGGGTCTTGTTAGGTGGTGGGATGGCCAGTGGATTTGCTTTCTGCTTTATTGTATCTTTTTTTTTAAAATTTATTTTTATTTTTGGCTGCGTTGGGTCTTGGTTGCTGTGCGCGGGCTTTTCTCTAGTTGCGGCGAGTGGAGGCTACTCTTCGGTGCAGTGCACGGGCTTCTTGTTGGGTGGCTTCTCTTGTTGCAGAGCACGGGCTTTAGGCGCACGGGCTTCAGTAGTTGTGGTAGTTGGGCTCAGTAGTTGTGGCTCGTAGGCTCTAGAGCGCAGGCTCAGTAGTTGTGGCACACGGGCTTAGTTGCTTCGCGGCATGTGGGATCTTCCCGGACCAGGGCTTGAACCCGTGTCCCCTGCGTTGGCAGGCGGATTCTTACCCACTGTGCCACCAGGGAAGCCCTGCTTTATTGTATCGTTAATGTAGTTATTACATTAGCTTTGCAATAAAGAGGTGGCAGGAAGAGAGAGAAGGCAAGGGACCTCCTCTGACATGTGAGCCAGCGTCTGCGTCGTATGGCGCAGCCTCGGAGAAGGGGTGCTGCAGCCCACAAGTGGGCGTGTGGGTGGGGATTCTGGAACAGGGGGTGAGGCGTGAGGAGCCTGGGATCATGCTTAAGTCCTGACCCCAGGCAGGCTGGTTCTGAACCAGCTGGGGAGCTTCCTTTGGGGTCACCTCTCTGGTCCCTCTGGCATCAGCTGGTTGCCTAGCCCTGGCTGAGTCCCCAAACAGCTGCCCCCACCCCCGGGCACAGTGTCCATCTCCCGGGTCCCTGGCTGTCTTTCAGGAAGACGATGCTCAACGACCTCCTTCGTTTCGACGTGAAGGACTGCTCCTGGTGCAGGTGGGTGTCCCCAGTTCCAGCCCTGTTTTTCTCTAGACACGGAGCACCACTGGGGCCTGACTGCCAGCCAGGTCCTGCTCATGGAGAGCTAGAGAAGCTTCGAGGAGGAGATGACAGCGCCCAGGACTGCTCTTAGTGATCCCCTCTATTTCCTGGCTTTCTTTTCTGGTCTGTAGCTGAGATTGGTTTTTCTGGATCCTGTTACTTAAGGGGATCTATTTGATCCAGCTGTGGGTCCTTCGATTCTGCCTCAGGAGAGCTCTTCAGTCACCAGGCCTGTCTCCTGGAGCCGACAGGGGGACCATGGGCTGATGGGGCGTTCCAGGATGGTCTCTGCTGCTGCAGGGTGCCGCCCAGGGGCTGGCAGCAGCGGCTCCCCTGCCCTCCCTGCCCTGTGGGGCCCATCCTCTGGCAGGAGACCCCACACAGGCAGTGGGCAGCCTGTAGGTCCTGGCTTCCCTTCCCAGCTGTGTGGCCTCGGGCATGACACCTGCCATCTCTGAGCACTGCACATTTGTGCCCATCTGCTCCAGTCCAGCCCCCACTGGGAGCAGCTCACAGCTGAGGAGAGAAAAAGATCCCAGGATTAGGAGGTGCTGGGCTTCCTCCTGAGCTATGCCAGCTACTTGTGCAGGAGCCCCTCGGCACCAGGCTCAGCAGCAGCTCTGGGCGCTGCTCTCTGGGTTGGGGTCTCACTGCCCCGCTTCGACAGAGGAGGATGTCCACGCCCAGTACTCACAGTTGCTGAATGTGGCCCAACAGGTGGCATCACCCCTTGCCCAGACACCCGGGTGGTGCTGTATTGCTTTGGAAGTTTGTGTGTTATTTCTCTCACACTTGATTGTAAAATGTGTCCAAGAGTTACAGATTAATTTAAAAATCACTCTCAAGACTTTATAATTCTTTGTTAAAAATTGCTTAAGTATAAAACTCTGAAAAGGAGCAGCCCCAGGAAAGCAGTATAAACCGGTTTTTAATTCAATAAATAAGATGTGTGGACCACCCATGCTGCAGAATATGGTGCAGCTGTGGGGATGCAGGTGTGGATGGTTCCAGAGTAGCAAGGACATCTACCACATGATCCATTTAAAACAATTACTCAGACGCATAAATATGCCTGGGAAAGGTGGTGGGGAGGCATGCTCAAGGTGTGGATGGTGGTTTCTGGCAAAGGAATTATACATATGTTTCAGTGCTGTTTTTTGGGGTTTTCTTTATTGGCAATATTTTAAGGTTTCTATAGCGAGACAGGTATTACCCTCAAAATACAAAAGCAAAAAGAAGTTTGGGGGTGAGGGGGGCTGCCCCCTGCCGACACCCACTGCCCCTTCTTTCCCACCAGGGCCTTCACCACTGGGACCCCTCCTGCTCCCCGCTACCACCACTCGGCCGTCGTCTATGGCAGCAGCATGTTCGTCTTTGGTGAGCGGCCCTCCTCCCATCAAGCCTCGACCATGTGCTGTGCTTGGCCAGCCTCTCTGTGTACTGTCCTCTGAGTTCCTGGGCTGGGTTGAGGCCCTCTCATGGGCCCCTTTCCCTGACCGTCCTGATCTCCTGGGGGTGGAACTGTCTGCCTCTGTGGCCAGGCTGGTGTCCCCCAACCAGGGGCAGGACACAGGGTTCTGCTCCTCTGTCACCAGAGCCTCGAGCAGGGGCAGGCAGGCAGGAGGTGCCCCCGAGGGTCAGAGGGGTCCCAGAGTACATTTTAACTGAGGCTAGATCCTGCCCCAACCCCCTGGGTTTGATGACTGAGTTGCTGCCTTTGGATGTGATGGCTTCTCACTCCCTTTACAGGGGGCTACACTGGGGACATTTATTCCAATTCTAACTTGAAGAATAAAAATGACCTCTTTGAGTACAAGTTTGCAACTGGCCAGTGGACGGAGTGGAAAATTGAAGGACGGTGAGAGACTTTGCTGAGACCTTTGGCGTTGTGCAGGCTGCCGTGCTGGGTCTCGGGGGGCAGCGGGCCTGGATCAGCTCTGTAGAATTACAGATGATGGGCGTTAACTGCCAGTCGCTCCTGTCTGCGCCTCCCCCGGCTCTTAGATACCCTCCTTCCAGAGGGTAGAAGGGACAAGTGTACTGTGGATGGCACTTCTCTGGCCCTGTTTTGCACGCACCCCCTTGATATTGGGTGGGAGCTGGGAAAGGGCTCTGTGCCCTTGAACATGTGAATCCTTGTCCAGCTGCCCCAGCCTCATGAGTTCAGCCTCTGCCACTGTCCCTTATTCCCAGTGGCCCAGCTGGAGTCCCCAGAGCTCCGGTCACCAGGTGTGGGCACGGCAGCCCCAGGGCCCAGCGGCGGCGGCACTCGTAGGCTGTGGCCCTGGCCTCATGGGGCCATGAGGCTCAGATCTGCACGGGGCAGCCTCCCTGCTCACCCCCTCCTCCTGCCCCAGGTTGCCAGTCGCTAGGTCAGCCCATGGCGCCACAGTGTACAGTGACAAGCTGTGGATCTTTGCCGGCTATGACGGCAACGCCAGGTAGGTGGCAGCCCGGAAGTGCACCAAGGCACAGAGCAGCCTTCCTGCGCTAGGGAGGGGGGATTCGAGCTGGGGGTTTCTCAGGAGGGTGGTTGTGTAGACAGGGCTGGGAGAACAGGAAGATGGGCAGGACGAGGGCCACTGAGTGGAGCCCCTGCCCAACCCTCACAGGGGACAGAAGTTCTGGCACCCCTGAAGCCCCCTGGGGCGACTGAGGGGGTGGCGAGCCCACCCATGTCTGTGCAGCTGGCCGAGGATGTGCTGGCTCCACAGCCCTGAGGCCATAGCTGGGTGTCATCAGAGCCAGGGGTCGGGTGGTGGCCCCTCGAATGGCTGGGGTGAGGATACTCGGGCCCACGGTGAGCAGTGACCTGAGTGAGCAGGAGGGTGGCAGCGGCAGGGCTCAGACCCGGCCCGCCTCCCCATGGAGGGCAACAGAGGGCCCTTTCCTCCTTGTTGTAGAACATTGGCTTTGCTGTATTTTTCTGATTACAAAAACAGCACACGATCATTCCCCAGGAATTCAGCGTTACCGAAGCCCCAAGTGCTGCAGGGTTAGTGGTGGCTTTTGTGAGGGCCTCTCCTGGCTCCAGGGGGCCCGGCCCAGCAGGGATTCAGTGCAGCCGAAGCCCCCACCCCGAGGCCGCTCCATAGTCCCCTGGTCAGAATCCCCCTTGGTGCGTTGTCTTCCTGGAGCCTTCCCTCCTGGCTGGGCCCAGGCCCACCCTGACTGCCAGCCCAGCTGTGGGGTCCCGACCCCTCTGTCCTAATGCAGGTTGAACGACATGTGGACCATCGGCCTCCAGGACCGGGATCTAACGTGCTGGGAGGAGGTGAGGGGCTGGGGCCGGGGAGGCCGCTTTGTTCCTGGCCTCGCCAGGCCCTCCTGACATCCGGCCCAGCCCTCTCACTGTCCCTGCGGTGGTTACCCAATGACTACGGGCTCCGAGCCTGTGACTGGTGCAGTTTGGGGCTGATCCACCCTTCTCTGAACACAGTGGGGGCGGCTACTGTCGGGGTCCTGGGCAGTGTGTCTAACCACTGCCCTGTCTCACCTGTAGTGAAGGCTTCAGCCCCAACTGTTCAAAACTGGGCCCATTCATATGGGGGCTTTAAGCTGTTCCACAAAAATGGACCCATGACCCCTCACTCACGGAAGGTTCAGGAGTGAATGTAGCCCTAGCTCAGCGGGTCGGCCCCGGACCAGGAGAAGGGCTCATGGCTTCCCCAACCACGCAGGTGGCCCAGAGCGGCGAGATCCCGCCCTCCTGCTGCAACTTCCCAGCAGCCGTCTGCAGGGACAGGATGTTTGTCTTCTCAGGCCAGAGCGGGGCCAAGATAACGAACAATCTCTTCCAGTTCGAGTTCAAGAACAAGACGTGAGTGCCCTGCTGGTGGGGCCCCCGTTAGCACACCACACCAGTGCCCGGGGCTGCCTGTGTGGGCTCCACACACAGCCAGCACCTTGGGAGCGGGGCCGTGAGGGCCCTTACGCAGCCTGGACCTGAGACCCTGCAGGCCCCTCGGGGGGTGGCTGCAGCCCAGCATCCTGGGGCCTAGGCGGCCTCCCTCCTTGTCTCAGTGTGAAGACAGCCAGCCACCCCTTCCAGCAGCTGCCTCCCCGGGCAGGTGCCACCCTCCTGCCCTGCCCCTGCTGCCTGCTCTATGTTGGGGGACGAGGGTGAGACAGGACCCCATGATGGGCTGCGAGGAGCCAGGCAGGGCTGGTGCCAGGATGAAATGGGGTGGGGGGCTCAGAGCCCAGGTGGAGGCTGCAGGGGAGCACGAACCCCCACCCCATCGCTGGTTCACATGCAGCATGAACACACATCACAGGTGGACACGCATCCCCACCGAGCACCTGCTCCGGGGCTCTCCGCCGCCCCCGCAGCGGCGCTACGGGCACACCATGGTGGCCTTTGACCGCCACCTTTACGTGTTTGGGGGCGCAGCTGACAACACACTCCCCAACGAGCTGCACTGCTACGATGTGGACTTCCAGACCTGGGAGGTCATTCAGCCCAGCTCGGACAGTGAGGTGAGTGCTGCTGGTCCACAGATGGGCGGGCCCAGGGCCAGGGGCTCCAGACAGCCAGCAGGAGCAAGGCTGGGACACCTGGGGCCCTCAGTCCTGGACATTGCCCTGGCCCGACCCCGGCCTGGGCCCCTCTGGCCTGTTCTCCATCTTTCCACCTATGGGCTAACACTTCATGGCCCAGCATTGGCGCTGTGCTGGGGATGTTCTTCCGGGATGCATGCCTTGACCGCAGCCAGGCTCCCATCTCGGCCGTGCTGGGAGCACCCTCATCCTGTCACTTTCCCCCCACACTGTCCCCACAGCACCCATCCCCACCCCAGGCGGGGACAGCAGCGGTCTCTGGCCACCTGTCCGGCCCTTGCTGAGGGGCTGTGCACCTGCCCGTCTCCCCCAGGTCAGTGGAGCCGAAATGCCCGAGCGAGCATCTGCTTCCGAGGAGGCACCTGCCCTGGGCTCCGAGGAGCGGGGTGGCTGCAAGAAGTCCCGGGATGTGTTTGGCCTGGACTTTGGCAGCACCACCACCAGGCAGCCCACCCTGCCAGCCTCAGAGGTGAGGGCCGGCACCCTCATGCCCACCCCTCACGCCCTGAAGCTGGTCCTGTGCTGAAGAGGCCAAGGCTCAGGGCTTACACAGCACGTGAGGTGAGGCCGGGAGCCCATGACCTGCTGGACGGGCTACATGGGTGCAGCACATGACACCCAGCACCCTCTGCCACCTGGTGGGGCCACAGGGCCTGTCCAGTCTGTGGGCCCACACAGGCCCCGCCTCCCCCCGCCTCCCCGCATGGTTGTGCGGGGGGGTTGGGGGTCCTGCCCTGTGGCCCCTCCTTCCAGGCCACCGGTGCCCTCCTTGCTTAGAGCCTGGCCGCGGCCAGGCCTCAGCCAGCTCTGCTTCTGGAGACCCCGCCCTGTCCCTTCCCCTCCAGCTGCCCAGCGGAAGGCTCTTCCACGCGGCTGCCGTGATCTCCGACGCCATGTACATCTTCGGGGGCACCGTGGACAACAATATCCGCAGCGGGGAGATGTACAGGTTCCAGGTGGGGCAGCCCGCGCTGCCGGCCTGAGGCGGAAACTGGAAACCGAGCCCCTGGGGGGCGGGGCTTTGCGGGGGCGGGGCTTGTCTGGCGCCAGAGCCGAGGCTGTACCTGGTGGGCCGGCAACCCCTCTGACGGGTCGGGCGGTTGGGCCCGGGTACTCTGGAACCTGAGTGCGGGAGGGGCCGGGCGGACCCCCGCAGAGCCTGTGGGGGGCTGGCTGGGCGGACCTGTCCAGCAGCGTGGTCTCTGCCTGCAGTTCTCCTGTTACCCCAAGTGCACGCTGCACGAGGACTATGGGCGGCTGTGGGAGAGCCGCCAGTTCTGCGACGTGGAGTTCGTGCTGGGTGAGGTGGGTTGCCCTTCTGTGCCCGCTGGCGGCCCCCGCCCCCAGGGTGAGTGTCCCCCGCCCTCCACCAAGGTGTCCCTCTTCCGGCAGAAGGAAGAATGCGTTCAGGGCCACGTGGCCATCGTCACGGCACGCAGCCGCTGGCTCCGCAGGAAGATCGTGCAGGCGCGGGAGCGGCTGACCCAGGTGAGGGCCGCCCGCCGCCTGGGCAGAGGCTTCCGTGGGGTGTTCTTGAGCGCCCCTTACTCTGCCCACAGAAGCTGGAGGAGGAGGCGGCCCCGGCACTCAGGGAGGGCCCCGCTGGGGCCGCGGGTGGGGCCCGGCCACCCCTGCTGCGTGTGGCTATCCGCGAGGCCGAGGCACGGCCCTTCGAGGTGCTCATGCAGTTCCTCTACACAGACAAGATCAAGTACCCGCGGAAAGGTCGGCCTGCGCCGCGGGCGGGAGGGAACGGGATGGGGTGTGGCCACCCTGGCAGGGGGTGGCCGGGGTCTCCGAGGCTTCACCCCACCTGTGGCTGAGCCACCTCGTTGCGGAGGGAGCCCGGGCACCCCCCCCCAACGCCCCGCCAGAGGCTCAGGGGTTCTTGGGCACAGGCCACGTGGAGGACGTGCTGCTCATCATGGACGTGTACAAGCTGGCACTGGGCTTCCAGCTGTGCCGCCTAGAGCAATTGTGTCGTCAGTACATCGAGGCCTCCGTGGACCTGCAGAACGTGCTGGTCGTGTGTGAGAGCGCTGCCCGGCTGCAACTGGGCCAGCTCAAGGTGCGGGGTGGGGTCCGTGGCAGCCTGTGCCCCCTCCCCACCTGCTGTGGTAGGTCCGGCGAGGCCTGACCCAGTGGCCTGCGGCCTATCTGTCCAGGAGCACTGCCTGAACTTCGTGGTGAAGGAGTCCCACTTCAACCAGGTGATCATGATGAAGGAGTTCGAGCGCCTCTCATCTCCTCTGATCGTGGAGATTGTGCGGCGGAAGCAGCAGCCGCCTCCCCGCGCCCCCTCGGACCAGCCCGTGGACATCGGTAGGGACCCACCTGGTCCCCGAGAGTGGTGGACAGGGCACAGCCACCTTGGGCACAGGGTCCTACCGCAGGTGGCTCAGGCTCGGGCAAGGCAGAGACCTGCTCAGCGGGCTGGGTGCCAGGGTGACATCTCCCAGGACCATTCCTGGGAGAACATGGGCCCTGTCCAGCGAGTGCTGCCCTGACTGGGACGCCAGGCATGAGGGTCTGCAGCGAGCAACGAGCTGAGGGTCCCACGATTAGTTGCCCAGCTTCTCTTCTAGGTGGGCCCACATCTGGGCCTGGTGAGGGGTGGGCACAGCCCTCAGACGCTTGGTGCCTCCCTGTCCCATCCCCACCCAGCCAGGAAGGGACCTCACAGACTCCACCCTCTGGCCCTGGGGCCTGTGCTGCCTCGGCCATGGGCTCCAGGTGACACAGCTGAGGGGGCGCCAGCACTGGGGCAGGAGAGAGCTCAGGGGGCCGAGTCTGGGAGAAGGTCAGACTCGGGGGGGACAGAGCCTCAAGGGCCAGAGTAAGGCCTCTGATCTGGGGGTTTCGTTCAGGGGGGCAACACGGGCAGATGCACAGGAGGTGGTGCCCTGGGGTCCTGCATCCTGAGTCAGAAGCCGCCCTCTGGCTCAGGCCCCCTCTACACCCCCAGGCACGTCTCTGATCCAGGACATGAAGGCATACCTGGAGGGGGCGGGCGCGGAGTTCTGTGACATCACGCTGCTGCTGGATGGGCACCCGCGGCCAGCCCACAAGGCCATTCTGGCAGCCCGCTCCAGGTAGGTGGGGTGTGTCTCGCGGGCGGATGGGTGGGTGGGCAGCTGGGCACTGGCTGACTTGCTAAGGGCCTGCCCACCGTCTGCAGCTACTTTGAGGCCATGTTCCGGTCCTTCATGCCCGAGGACGGCCAGGTGAACATCTCCATTGGGGAGATGGTGCCCAGCAGGCAGGCCTTCGAGTCCATGCTGCGCTACATCTACTACGGCGAGGTCAACATGCCGCCCGAGGACTCGCTGCATCCTCACCTCTGGGGCTCCCGGGTCATTCCCAGGACAGCTTTGGGCCCTGCTGGCTTGGCCTGGCCAAGCGATTTCCTGAGGACTTCTTAGTGTCCAGTCTCTTCCGGGTTCTCTGGAACAGTCGGTTGGCTGGCTCAGAGAGGTTTGCAGTCAGGAGAGACGGGTGGGTTCAGAGGAAGGGGTCATGGCTCCGTGTGGGGTGATTCCTGGCCAGGTCATGTCTGTGGGGGTCTGAACATGGGAGGTCAGGATGCCCTTCAGGGCTCTGTGAGGCCGTGGATGTTTCAGCAGATGGGCATGTGGGTACTTTCCTGGGGAGAGGAACCTGTGGTTTTCTTTGGATCCTGAATGGAGCTTTGGACACCTGAGTGGTTCAAAGCCCATGTAGAGGCTCTGCCTGGATGGGAGCCCGGCTGTTGCGGTGGGTGGGCCCCCCTTGACCTGAGCAAGAGGCAGCAGCCCTGGTTCAGGGCTTCTCCGTCCCTGGTGGCTCCCCAGGGGGAAGAGGGCAGCTGGGTGGGAGGAAGGCTTTCTTGGCCCACAGCTCCTTAACCAGCCCTCAGCTACCTGTTCGCGGCGCCCTACTACTACGGCTTTTACAACAACCGGCTGCAAGCGTACTGCAAGCAGAACCTGGAGATGAACGTGACGGTGCAGAACGTGCTGCAGGTAGCTGCCCTGGCCCTGGGCCTCTGTGCCTGCGCGGTGTATGGGGCAGGGGCAGTGCCTCAGGGAACCTGCCGTTCCAGATTCTGGAGGCAGCAGACAAGACGCAGGCGCTGGACATGAAGCGGCACTGCCTCCACATCATCGTGCACCAGTTCACCAAGGTCAGGGCCCTCCCACCCAGTGCGCTGCCTGCCCCGTCTGCAGGACATACTCCCCTTGGCGGTGGCCTGGGCCAGGTGGGAGGGGCCCTGGCCGCCTTGTGCAGCAGTGGGTTCTGGGGATAACCGGGCAGAGCTGTCCACCCACTGGCTGATCCTTACCCCGTACTCGTTGGTCAAGTCCCCAGAAGACTCCTCGGCCACCTGGCCCTGGCAAGAACACGGCTCCATCCTTTTGGCCTTTGGTTGCCTCCGCAGGTCTCCAAGCTGCCCACACTGCGCTCGCTGAGCCAGCAGCTACTGCTGGACATCATCGACTCCCTGGCCTCCCACATCTCAGACAAGCAGTGCGCAGAGCTGGGTGCCGACATATGAGGGCCCACATGGTGCTGCCCGCCCTGCCTCGCCCACTGCAAAGACTGTGCTGGCCACGTTCGGGCCTGCGGCCGAGGGGTCGTGTGCCCAGGGCCTCCGAAGGGAGCTGAGTGGGGGACTCCAAATGCCTCATCTCACTGCTGAGGACACAGGTCCCACAGGAAGCAGACGGTGAAGCGGGATCCTGGCTGGCACCCTCTCCCAGGGTGGAGGTGTGGGTGGGAAGCCAGGGCTTAGTGGTGAGGACACTGCAGGAGGAGGCAGGGGCCTGGCCAGGGCCCAGTGAGGGAGATGAGCCCACCAGGGAGCTGGCTTTGGGCCCCCTACACAGCAGGGACCCAGCATGGCTTGTGCATCCAGCCACTGGGTCATGTTGCCAAGACCCCTCAATGTGGGGGCCGCACAGCACCCCCAGACCCTCATCAAGGTTGGTGTAAGGGTTTCCTCCTGCCACCCAGAACTTGGGTAGATGGAGTCCAACTCCAGGTGAATTTTGAGGTGTGAAGGGCCCTAAGGTCAGCTCCCAGCCTGCAGGGTCAGCCACTGCGGACTGGGCCAGACATCCAGAGGGGCTGTGGGATCCCACCCATCTGTGTGTGCGTGGGGGCCCTGGGCTGCTCCAGAGAGAAGTCAGAGATGCCCCAGGCCCGCATCTGTTCCTAAGTATTTATTGTCATAGGCTTGCCTCCATTAAAGCCACAGCAGTCCTACCTGCACCCAAACCTCACTGCGCAGTCCCCACCGGTGGCTCCAGCCCTCCATCCTCCTGGAGCTGAAGCTGGGCCATGTGGCCCGATGGCTCAGGATAAGCCAGTCTTGCCTGGTTCTGTTCATGCCAGCAGCTCTCCACCCCCACCCAGGGTGCCCCAGTCACATAGTGGGAGGGCTGGTGGGAGGAATGCAGGCCAGCCTCTGGCCCCTCCCCACCTGAGGGGAGCCCTGGGGGCCCGGAGCTGGCTCTCCTGGCTCCTGGGCTGCCCTGTAGGCTCCTGCCTGCACTGAGAAACTGAGGACAGGCCACTGAGTCCTTCCCTGTCCCGACAGAAGGTGCCAAGTCCACCCCAGTGGGGAAGGCACCATTCTGCTCCTCTTCTGGGAACAAGAACCCTTCTGCCCTGGTTGCCAGGAAGCCACTTTGGGGGAAACACAGCCTCTCTCTTCTGAGCCTTAGAGCTTGTTTCCTGCCTCTAGTTGTGCCCCACGTAAACGCAGCATCTGCCACTCCTCAGGCCTTGCTGAGAAGCCCCAGGTGGACATTCTTAGGCAAGGGGTGCTCACCTGTAGGCCCAGCAAGCTAGGAAATGGCCTGTGCAAGGTGCACCTCGGCCGGCCCGCAGGCTTGGGAACCACCTGTGACCTTGCCCTCTGTGTCTGCCTCCTGTAATGGCCATTTGACTGTGCGTAACGTGAATAAACGAAGTTTCACTCCAAGGGCCCCAAAAAGCAAACCACACAACACAGTGTGGCCTTTTCCAGGACTAGAAAGGATTCAGCGGTGCTCTTGGGGCTGCTGTGGCTGAGGCCCAGCAGGGAGGTCAAGTGTGTGGTTAAGTGCCTCACACACGGAGCTGCTGATCACAGATGCAGGGAGGCCTGCCACGTTCCAGGTGAACTGAAGGAAAATGAGGACAGAGGTGACACCAGGACTGCTGCCCAAGTGCCTGGCCCTCTGCTCCCCACACGCCTCATCCCAGACCTCTGGGGATCAGAATGGTCACTGTGGGGCCCTCACTACTTGCCAAGCATAGCAACCTCAGGTCAGTAATTGCCTTTCTTGTCCGTTTTTCAGATGGGACAGGCCTGGTGGTGAGTGGGGGGCTGACCAGCAGCTGGAGCTCATGCCAGGTCTGACTGCTGGGCAGATTGGATCTGGGGACGGAAGCCTGTTGTTTCCCTGAAAAAGAACTGAGCCTGGCCTGGGTTTCATGGGTGTCTTCAGAGACCAGCTGGCTAAGTCAAGGCTGTTTCAGGTACCAAGGAAAGGGTGCCCAGTATTGCCCCCGAACCTCTACTCACACGATCCCTCAGAGAGCCCTGTACAGTACACGGACACAGAGCTATATAGTGAGGGCTTTCTGCTCTCCACAGCCAAGGGCTTGGACTACAGGGCCTGAGCCCTTCGGGTGCTACAGCCAATCTGGGGAAACGGGCCTGGTACCCAGGGGAAGGGCCCCAGCCCCCAGCTGAGCCAGAGAGCAGCGCTTCTTTCTAGAATCCACTTTATTATGGCATCTGGCAGGGCTGGTGGACGCAGCTCAGATCAGATCCTCTCAAGGTGGATACTGAGGGAGAAAGAGGCTGAGGCCCTGCCGGGCGGCCCTCACTCAGGCCATGCTGCTGCTCAGCTGCATGGCAAAGTCCTGCACGTGCTCCTTCAGAGTCTGGCGGGCATCGGCCTGTGCCCGCTTTTCCCGTGCCCGCTCCTGCTGCAGCTTGGTCAGCCGCAGCCGCAGCCGCTGCTCCCGCCGCTTGCAGGCCTGCAGCTGGCGCTGGGCCTTGTCCAGGGCATCGAGTGCAGCCTCAGCCCGCCGCTTCCAGAGCAGGGCGCTGCCCACCTGGTAGCTGTGCTCATTCTGGATGTAGGCTCCAGCGGGCGGAGGGAGGCGCAGCATGTAGGCTGAGGGTGAGATGGGCCTCGGCTCCAGCGGAGACGGCTGTCGCTCTGGCTCCCGCTCAGGTGAAGGCTGGGTGCTGCAGCCTGCTTCATCTGCCTGGGCACCCAGGGGCCCCAGGAGGTCTGAGAAGGGGCTGCTGAGGCCAGGCTCCAGCCTCCCGGTGGGGGAGGCAGGCAAGGCGGCAGGTGCTGAGGCCTCTTCCACAGGAAAGCAGGTGATGTCAGCAGGTGGAGGTGGGCAAAATGGAGTTGTGGGCCCTCGGCCCTCAGAGCAGCTGGGGGGAAGAGAGAGAGACTGACAGGCCAGGCTCAGGGCTCGCCGACCCCATTTTACCAGGTCATCTAACCCCCATCCCTGAACCCACTCCACGGGCTCAGAACCCGGTCCAGCAAGGCTGCTGTCAGGCACCCTAAAGCCCAGTCCCTCAGACCTGGGGTGCAGTGGGGCACCTCCCCCTCCGCTGCAGCACGTACCGCTTCCTGCATCGCCGGAGCCGGCTGACGTCAGGGGGGCTAGGGGGGTAACTGTGCCCCTTGGTCTTGGTTGTTCGACGCAACTTGGAAAAAGACTCAAATATCGTCGGAACTGCTCCCTCCTTCAGCCTGTGATACCCACTGCGAGGGAGAGCGGTCTGGATGAGGTGGAACAAATCCCTGCCGCCCCAGCCGACCCGCAGGGCATGGAGCCAGCAGGCCCTCCAGCACTCCAGCAAGCTGCTGGGTTAGCTCTGTGGGAGGTGGGCGGCACCCTGCCAACAATGAGTCTGGGGAATGCCAAGTTAAGGCCCCCACCAATCTCTTCCGTGCAAAACTCCTCAGAGTTAAAGAGTGTGGACAGGCTCCACCAGAACAGGGTAGCCCAGCCAAAAGAACTGATTCCGTTTGTGCACTTGTAGGGAGGGCTGGGGTTGCAGGGAGTGCGCTCTGGCACAGTGATCCCTAGGGGGGTGGGTCTCACTGCCCAGGTCTGTCGGGAGAGGAAGCTGAGGTTCCCAGCTGGAGAAACCAGGGCTGCTGCTCCGGGGACCTCCCCACCGGCCGGCTGCCACCCCACTGCCCAGGCCCTGCCCACTGCCAGCTGCCAGGAGGCTCACCTGATTCCCACCAGTTCAAAGCAGTTCTCCTCGAAGTGCTTGGAGCAGAAGTAGATGTACTCGGACGCCGGGTCCCACAGGCCCTGGCCGCTGGGGTCCAGCCGCTGGCAGTTGGCCAGCCACAAGCCCCGCCTTGGATTGTCCTTCTTGGGGAGCCTGCGGGGCCACAAGCCCGTGAGCCCGACGGGAAAGGCCGGCCCCGCTCATGCCGCCCCCAGACCTCGCGCTGACACTGCCTGCGCACAGACAAGGAAGCTGAGGCCTCCAGAAGAAAAGAGACTCGCTGAACATCATCACGTAGGTGAGACTCGAAGCAGCTGGCCCGGGCAGGCGGACCGCCCCTCCTCCCCCACCCAGCCTCCCACTCAAGCCCCGCCCCGACCACAGAAGCGCGTGCGCAGTGGCTCCGCGAGGAGGCAGGACGGGCGCATGCGTAGGGGACCCTCCGCGCGCCGGCGCGCACGCGCGCTAACCTGTGGAAAGAGATGCCGCGGTTGCGCGTCTCGCGCGTGTCCCGTGTGCAGCAGCCGGCGGCGGAGCAGTGACGCGGCATCTGGGGAAGAGGCGGGAGCTCGGTCGCGGGCGGCCGTCGGGGCCCGGAGGGGCTTCGCGCCCCAGGCTGCCACCCCGCTGCAAGCGGCCCCCGAGTGGCAGGTCTTCCCCGGCTCGATCTCGCCCGAACCCCGTCCCAGCCTGTTCTCCAGACTCCCGCTTGCGGCACTCACGGTCTCGCCATTGCTGCGCCGCCGAAGTATCGCGAGGTTTGGCTCGCGGCGGAAGTCAATACCATAGAAACGCGGAAGTGCGCGGCGTTCGCCGAGAGGCGGGTCCCGGAAACTGCAGAGCGAGCCCGGGGAGTGGTCGCGGGGATCTCCCACGCCGCCCGGGTCGGGAAACGCCTACGACGGGAACGAACCCGGCGGTGCTGGCGCGCACGCTTCCTGCGGGAGAGGTTCCTCTTCTGGGCCGGGCGGGAGGTTCCGGGACAGTTCCTCCGGGGGTGGGGCGCGGGAGTGGGTTCGTGCGGGGCGGGGCAAACGCGGCTGGCCCGCGACTCCGACGACGAGAACCAGCCCACTTCCGGACCCCGAGGAGCGCCTTGGCCGGAGCGAAGGACTCCAGTTGTTTAGGCGGAGAGCGCTTCCCGGTTCTCCGCCCCTCACTCTGAAGCCTTTTTCGGGGGGTAACGCGGCAGTTGACTGCTCTGTGTAGCGAGACACACGTACGGACCTGCTGCATCTTTTCTGTTCGGGAGGAACATAGCTTCCCTAGAAATTCACTTGGAAAAGGAAAGTATCTGGCGTGGGAATTTGGTCGAAGTGCAGCACAGGGCAGACTATGCTCAATACAGAAACTTTAATAGGTAAACACATCTGTAATGTGACAGTCGGGGGACAGGGGGCCTATAGCCGCGCCCTCGCATTCAGTACTCTTCCCCTTCCTCGGCCTCTGCTTCCACCGAGTCCACGCCCACCTCTTCGTAATCTTTCTCCAGCGCTGCCAGGTCCTCCCGGGCCTCCGAGAACTCGCCCTCCTCCATGCCCTCCCCCACGTACCAGTGCACAAAGGCGCGCTTGGCGTACATGAGGTCGAACTTGTGGTCCAGGCGGGCCCAGGCCTCGGCGACGGCCGTGGTGTTGCTCAGCATGCACACGGCCCGCTGCACCTTGGCCAGGTCTCCCCCTGGGACCACCGTGGGGGGCTGGTAGTTGATGCCCACCTGCCAGAGAAGGGGAACATGGTGAAGTTTATTTATTTATTTAATTTATTTATTTTTCATGGTGAAGTTTATACTTCACCTCAGAAATTGTAGGTAGGTTGTTTTTTGTGGAGTTTTTTGCGGTACGCGGGCCTCTCACTGCTGTGGCCTCTCCCGTTGCGGAGCACAGGCTCCGGACGCGCAGGCTCAGCGGCCATGGCTCACGGGCCCAGCCGCTCCGCGGCATGTGGGATCTTCCCGGACCGGGGCACGAACCCGTGTCCCCTGCATCGGCAGGCGGACTCTCAACCACTGCGCCACCAGGGAAGCCCTGTAGGTTATTTTTAAAAACGGGGGCCGTGGACCCAGTTTAAATTATGCCCTGTAGGAATTGGTACTTTGTTTTGTACCAATATATGCCAACATCTAATATCCGTTGACTTCATATTTTCACTTTGTGAAGCGCCATCTGAAATGGCAAAACTGGAAACAAATGTCCTTTGTGGAAACTAGTTAAATTATCATACACTCCCTACAGTAGAACACTGTATGATCATAGAAAAGAATGAGAAATCTGTCCCGGCATATAAATATGTCCAAGGTATACTTGGTAAAAAGAAAAGCAACTTTAATTCGATTTATGCTTAAAAATACCTGTAGAGTATTAAACACCAGCTAGAGTCTTTGACAGCTCAGGGAATACCATGCTGGAGGAGGACAAACAACGGGGAGAGGGCTGATGCTGTGACCCCCTCCCTGCCCTAGTGAGCAGCTAGCAGTCAGCAGCAGCTGGACACAGCCAGTCTCCAGAAGAGCTGGGATGAGCAGGGGGAAGGGCACAGGGGGTTCTGACTTGATAGAGGGGTGCTCTCACACAGCGCTAAGGTCAGGCCAGCCAGCCCCTCCAAGTGGGAGTGCTGCCAGCTTCCGTTTCTCTTTGGCATGAGTGGAGTCTGTCACCTACCTTTAAAGAATGTTCTTTGCCCATGTCGCTGGCCCCTTTCTGTCAACGTCACCCGTATAACAAGAGGTGTAATGTGAATATGCACAGACTATCTCTTGAGGGACAAAGCTCTGGAAGGGGAAGAGGACTGCAGCTTTTCAGCCTTCTAAGTCATTTTAATATTTTGCCACATACACACATTTATAATGAAAAAACTAAACATAAACATGGGAAAGACTCCTTGACAATAGTGCACCCCTGAGGAAATGGTTATTAAAGAACGTATGGTGAAATCACACTCAGACTGACAAAAAGGAACTTAGAGCAATGAGAATTCAACGTGCTCCATCTGAGGGAGAACTATCCTCTGTGGGGACAGAAGCTGTGACTTCCTGTACCTCCCCACAAGACCGGCCTCCCCACTGGCTCACAGAGACTCAGCCAGGAGGGAAAGCCTGGGCAGAGGGCACATCACCCCCCCAAAGTGCCACCCAGCTGCGGCTGCCTTGGATGTCCTTGCCTTCCGAAGGTCATGGTGAGGTGACTGAAAGGAGAAGTCAAGAATGGAAGGTTTCAACCCCCACCTATAACCTCTGAGGTCTGCAAACCTCTTATGGAAGGTGTAATGAATATTTCCAGATTGGTGAAACCTGTTATAGACTTTACTCTTCTGTGAGTCACTTTGCATCTGTCGGTCTTACACCCTCGGAGATGGTCAGTGCCAGGGTGTCTTGAAGTGGGGCTGACAGAGGCCAGGTGGGTGCAACAACTTGTCTGTCGTCAGAGGCAAGCTCTGGACTTTCCAAATGGCAATAGGATGACACACATATTGCTTCTACTTCTCTTCATTTTCAATCTGCAATGACCCTGGAACGTGCAACTCCCCAAAACACCTCAGGAACTCATCAGGGCTCACGAGTGCGGGATCTAGCACTTTTTCTAATGTGGAAGATCAATTGTGAACAAGGACGTTTAATGAAGAAGAGGGGGCAGAGTTAAGGATCCCAGGCGTGGCGAGGCACTTAGCCTGGTGATCACAATAGGTCTAACATGTTACTTGGCTTCCAGATACAGGTTGCTTTTCTCTGGGTAGACGTTTCATCGTGACACTAAACACGGTTGAAGGAGCCACCTAATTATCAGTGTGATTTTGTGTGCGAGGCAGTGTTCCGAGTCTGGTTTGGAGTAACAGCAGTGAACCACCCTTGGCCCCACAGAAAACACTGCATAATGAATTTAAAATTCTGTCTACAAAAACATAAATGTTACCTAAAATGCAGCGACAACTGGTGACTGAAGTAATGTGAAATCTAAAAACCATGATTTCTAATACAAAATGATACCATAGACCCTGACAGGCTTCTTGAGCAAGAGTGGGAAAATGTGGAGGACAGACATGCTGCAGTCAGACGTCCCTGAAAGCTCCCTCCATTGCTCGCTGCCCCTGAGGCTGTTAGATACTAAAAGCTGTTTCAGCCTCAGTCTCTAAACTGTAAGGTAGTAGTAGTAGTAGCCCATGAGTGTTACAGGTTGGTTGTAAGAAATAAGGGTACATAAAGTCCTTGCTAAAGATCAAGGCACCTAGCAAATTAATTACTAAACTTGTTCTCCCTGCAGTGCAGCTGCCCTGGAACAGGGTACCCTCCACAAAGGGGCAGCACCCCGTCCCAGGATCTGCTGCAGGCGGAAGGTAAATACGCGCTACCGCCCAGCCTACCTTGAACCCAGTCGGGCACCAGTCCACAAACTGGATGGTGCGTTTGGTCTTGATGGTGGCGATGGCCGCATTGACGTCTTTGGGGACCACGTCCCCCCTGTACAGCATGCAGCAGGCCATGTACTTGCCGTGGCGAGGGTCACACTTGACCATCTGGTTGGCCGGCTCGAAGCAGGCGTTGGTGATCTCGGCCACGGACAGCTGCTCATGGTAGGCCTTCTCGGCCGAGATGACTGGGGCGTACGTGGCCAGGGGGAAGTGGATGCGGGGGTAGGGCACCAGGTTGGTCTGGAACTCCGTCAGGTCCACGTTGAGGGCGCCGTCGAAGCGCAGGGAGGCCGTGATGGAGGACACGATCTGCCCGATCAGACGGTTAAGGTTGGTGTACGTGGGCCGCTCGATGTCCAGGTTGCGCCGGCAGATGTCATAGATGGCCTCGTTGTCCACCATGAAGGCACAGTCCGAGTGCTCCAGGGTCGTGTGCGTGGTCAGGATGGAGTTGTAGGGCTCCACCACAGCTGTAGACACCTGGGGGGCCGGGTAGATGGCGAACTCCAGCTTGGACTTCTTGCCGTAGTCCACCGAGAGCCGCTCCATGAGCAGAGACGCAAAGCCCGAGCCGGTGCCGCCCCCGAAGCTGTGGAAGATGAGGAAGCCCTGCAGGCCCGTGCACAGGTCCGCCTGCGGGAGAGCAGAGGCCGTGAGGCCACGCCCGCATGAGCCGTGCCACCACCCCCACGGGCCCCCACAGGCCCCGGTCACGGCACACTCTTCCTCTGCAGGTTCACTATACGGGTTCAACCCATCCACAGGGAACACGCATCACACTTAGCAGTTACAGACGTGGACGCACTGCGGCCACACCGGAAAGGAAGACCCTGCACTCATGGTTCTGCTGGGTTTTGCCAAAGTGATGTCCCGGGGAGATCCCGGGCCTCCCCTCCTGTCCAGGAGGCCTTCCCAGGGCCCTTCTCACCAGTTTGCGGATCCGGTCCAGGACCAGATCGACGATCTCCTTGCCGATGGTGTAATGGCCTCTGGCGTAGTTATTGGCCGCGTCCTCCTTCCCGGTGATCAGCTGCTCCGGGTGGAAGAGCTGCCTGTAGGTCCCCGTGCGCACTTCATCTGCAGAGAGGACAGCGTGCCCGAGACTCTAAGGACGGTCGCTGACTCACTGGGATGGCCAGGTCCGGGGAAACCTTCACTTCTACAGGCACGTGCTGTGCCTTGCAGGCCAGCAGCGTCAGCGTCTCACAGAAAAGGTCTCCGTGTGATACACATGCCTCATCTGCTGTTTATGGCTCCGGGAAGGTCCAGTCAACCCGAGGAACAAATGCCAGTGTGGCCAGTTCCCAAAGGCGAGGGAATGCTCACACCGCACAGGCGGTTCTGCGCGTGCATGTTTTGTTCACACCCACAGCTACACCCGGGGTGTTGCTGAAATGGCCCTGACATACTAGACATCAGCGTGACTTTTGCCGGGCGCCCTCTGTGGCCTGGGTCTCACGGGCTCCAAGGTGACATTCTGTTCTCTCCTGGGTGGCCGCCACTGAAAGGTGCTCTCTCCTGGCAGCTCCCCTTGGAAACTACCTCGGGCTTCTGATCTGGAGGAACCCAGCAAAGGTTCTGTGCTTCCCCTTCTAAGGGTACCTACCGACCACGGTGGGCTCCAGGTCCACGAACACGGCTCTGGGCACATGCTTGCCAGCCCCAGTCTCACTGAAGAACGTGTTGAACGAGTCATCCCCACCGCCGATGGTTTTGTCGCTTGGCATCTGGCCGTCGGGCTGAATTCCATGTTCAAGGCAGTAGAGCTCCCAGCAGGCATTGCCGATCTGGACCCCCGCCTGCCCCACGTGGATAGAGATGCACTCACGCTGGGAACCAGAATATACATGTGAGGCCCCTTGTCTTGAAGGCAGCCATTACTGTGTGGCAGGCAAAATATAATTAAATGTTTGTATGTGCTTCAGAGTGTCTGGGGCTTTCTCATTCCCTATTTTCTTTTCCAGGAGGCTTATGTGACCCTTTTATCCCTGTGAAAACTGGCTTGCCCTGAACCACTCTAGCTGATAGTGAATGCCAGAATTAGCCCCAGAACCTAAGTGTTTGCTACTATACAAAAATTCGGTTATTTAAAATTTTGCAAGCCGTATGTCAATAATAAACTCCATGTTATGGCTAGTCACAGTAATTCTCTGAAGAATATAGCAGTTTTTATTGTGTTCTGACCAAATGATAAGGTTAAGTGGTAATTGAGTTGGGAAAGGAAAAGTGGACTGGGACAGAGGCCACCATGGCCCAAGCATGGGTGGTCACTGTGTGTGTTTCATCTGCCCCTCTAAGTCTAGCCTCTGTTCTCTGTCCAGCTCTGTGCTCAAGGAGGCTGACCCATGTGGACTGTGCCCCCTGGCTTTTGGTTGCTTTAGCCAATGTCAGGCACCAGCAAGAGCTGGAGGTTAGAGGAAGGTGTGGTCGGGGTGCTTGACCCTGGCTCCCTCCCTGCCGGGCTGCCTTGGGTCGCTTGAGTTCCTGTACAAGGGCACAGAGTGTCAGCAGTCAGCGCTTGTCATAAACCTACCCTCTGAGCTTCTCATAAGCACTCCATCCCCTCACCTCTTCCAGCCTAGGAGTTAATGGCTCCCAGATGGCACAAGTGCTGGGATATTGCACTGTCCTTTGGTGGTTTCCTTAAACCCTGCGCGTATCTTTATAAATAGTATCTTCTTAAAGATTGTCCTGTGAGTATCTGTTTTGAATGTACCGTTTCTTTCCTGCCGGGAATTTAACTCTAGTCCCTAATCACATGTCTGATTTTAGACACATCATCCTTACAAATACAGAGGTGATCACATGAAATTTGAGGTGTGCCACCCACACTAAATTCTGACTTACATACAGTCCTCAGAACTTGAAGTCCTGTTTTCTATTATACAAGCACCAAATCTCAGAGCAGGAGAGACCAGTTTGATGCAGCAATCCCCGAACATCATCCCAGAGGGAAGCATTCGGTTTGGGAAAGATCTCCAATGACAACGAAATCACTCCCCCAGAGGAGGACTCCATCGGCACCCCGGAAGTCCTTTGAAATCCACCCAACCGCACCATTTTCTGGGTTTTTTTTTTTTTTTTTTTCCGTACGCGGGCCTCTCATTGCCGTGGCCTCTCCCGTTGCGGAGCACAGGCTCCAGACGCGCAGCCCCAGCGGCCACGGCCCACGGGCCCAGCCGCCCCGCTGCATGCGGGATCCTCCCGGACCGGGGCACAAACCTGCGTCCCCTGCATCGGCAGGCGGACTCTCAACCACTGCGCCAACAGGGAAGCCCAACCGCACCATTTTCAAATGCACACTATTCGCTTTGAATCCAGATCCACTGTATTTCACAGGATGCCTGTTGTGTCCTTCTACTCTCTCAGCCCCAGTGTGATCAGAGCCAGCTCTGTGATCCGAAGAAATACCCCAATGTCTTCATTTACAAAATGCGGCTGGGGAGCTCCGTGGTTTGTAAGGCCACGTCCATCTGACTGTCTAACAGTGAAAGGAATTGCAGTGCTCGGGGATGTCATTCCTCGCTGTCAACAGAAAGCGAGCGCACTGCCGACCTTGCCTGGATTGCTGAAGTTTGTTTATATTTCTGTACTCGGCTCTATTTCCCCTCTGAAAGTTCCTCCAGACCAAGTCCTGTGTCCCCTTCTCAGCAGATGACCTCCTTCCCCAGCACGGCCCCCCGCCACCCCCGGAGGCCAGCCCTGCCCGCTGTGCCCACTGTCCATGCACCGGGCAGCCCGACCACTGCAGCCTGGACTGCCCGCCTCCCCTAAGCCCAGAGACAACGTGCCGAGGCGAGCTGACTGCCGCGGCTCTCGGACTCGGACGTTGTTACTCGTGGGAACTGTGGCTCCACGGCCGAGAACGCCGCCTTCGCAGTTTCTCCTTTTCAGCCTCTGCTCTGGCCGCGCGATCGGGGAGCGGACGCCCACACGAGGCTCTTCGGGCATCCTTTCAGACCCGGCCCCCACCCATCTGCCCGGGACACGGCCTCCAGGCCTCCCGCCCGCCCGGCTGTACCATGGTGAGCACCACCACCGCACTCCGATCTCAACAGCTGCAGCCGCCCAACTGCTGCTGCCGCGCCGCGCGCTCCTAGGACGCGCGCCGCCAACGCCCATTGGTCTGGAGCACCATGGGGCGGGCCAAGGTCTGGAATCCCGCTCCCTATTGGTTAGGACGCGACTCCCAGAGTGTGGCGCGTTCTGATTGGGCGTGGATTTGGCGGGAAGGCTGCGGGGACGCCGAAGGATGAGCGCAGGTGGGTGTTCCCGCGAGATCTTGGCCTTCAGGTGGGAGTGGTGTTCGGTTTCCTGTTCTGTCTACGCCAGCTAGGCGGCTTCGAGGAGGCCTGACCGTGTCTACGCAGCCGAACCTGGCTGTTGTCCGCTGGTGGGGGGGGGGGCCGCCGCTGGGGGGGCCGCCGCAGGGAGCCCGCAGGGCGGGGCGGGGAGGGGAGGGAGGTGCCGGGCTGGGCAGCGCTCGGTGTCCTATCTTGAGGGCGCGGGCAGTCGCGTAACGACAGGCTGGAGTAAGGCAGAGTCTTCCGGGGAAGCAGGAGAGGGTCCCGCCGCCTCTGGTCCGGTCCCGCCGCCCCCGTGCTCAAACCGCGAGATTGTCTCACCGCTCTGGAGGCCTGAGGGTCGCTGTCCGGAGCGGCCCCGCGTGGGGCGGGGAGAACAGGCTTCAGGGGCGCTTATCCCGCGGTATCGGGGGCCTTTACCTTCAGTCACCTCCCGGCTCCGAACACAGTCTCAGGGCGTTAGGGCCTCGTCCTGGGGATGGGGGTGCCCTCCTTCAGGCCGTAGCGCGCGCAGCTGACTTGTAGCTTGTGCCACCCGCCATTTCTTAAGTACAATTAATTTTTCTGATTGTTAAAGTAACACACATTTATAGAGTAGGAAGTGTGGAACATGCAGAAAAACAGAAAGGAAATAAAATCTATAAAGCCACAACCTAGAGACAAACATTGTTAATACCAGGGTTGTTTTGTTTATTTTTCCTGCTAGTATATACATGTATACATTTGTTATCCATACAACTTGGGCCAAACAACATGATTTTATGTATTTATTTATTTACTAATAGCTTTCCTGAGATATAATCCACATATCAGACATCACCCATTTAAAGTGGTACACAATTCAATGTTTTTTTTGTATATTCACAGAGTTGTGCAACCACCACCACTATCAGTTTTAGAACATTTTTATCCCCCAAAGAAACCCATACCCTTTAGCTGTCAGTCCCCAGTTCCTCCCCTCTCCCAGCCCTAGGCAACCTATCATTTTCTTTCTGTCTCTGTATATTTGTCTATTCTGGACGTTTCATATGAATGAAGTACAGTATATGGTCTTTTATGATTAACTTCTTTCACTTAGGGTAATGTTTCCAAGGTTCATCCATGTTGTCACATGTGTCAGGACTTCATTACTTTTTCTCTCTCTTTTTTTTTTTTTTTTTTTTCAGGTGGCACCATGCGGCATGTAGGATTTTAGTTCCCCAACCAGGGATCGAACCTGGGCCCCCTACATTGGGAGCTTGGAGTCTTAACTACTGGACCGCCAGGGAAGTCCCTCATTCCTTTTTCTCTTAAACAACTTTATGAGCCACAGTTCATATACCATACCATTCACGTGTTTAAAGTATACAATTCAAATACTTTTAGTATGTCAATGGAGTTGTGCAACCATTACCTTAATCAATTTTAGAACACTTCCATCACCCCAGATTTCATCCCTTTTTATTGCCAAATAATACTCCATTGTATAGGTATACCACATTTTGTTTATCCACTCATCAGTTGGTGGGTATTTGCATTTTGTGAATATTATGAGCAATGCTGCTATGAACATCTGTGTTCAGATGGTTCAGATGTTTTGTGTGTTTTCATTTCTCTAGAAGTGGAATTGCTGGGTCATATGGTCAACTCCATGTTTAACCTTTTGAGGAGCTGCCAGACAAACCATGTGATTTTTTTATCCTGATTTTCTCACTTAACATCAATCATGTGCATTTTCACAAACTGTTAAATGTTCTTCGAACACTTGACTTTTAATGTTTACAGAATTCCAAATTGTAGTAAACCAATCCCCTGTTATTGGGCATTTAGATTATTTTCAATTTTCATATCATAAACAGCATTTGCATGTGCATCTTTGGGCATCCGGTTTTCCATGCATCTCTGGTGATTTCTGTGGAGCAGATTAGTCAGAACTTTGGATCGCAGGACAGGCAATTTTAAGGCTCTTGATGCATGATGATGAATTGCCTTCCAAAAAAGCTGTGTCCATTTGCCTTCTCCCAAGTTGACTTTGAGAATGCCAGTTGCAGACCACCTTATATTTTAATTGTGTCCAAAGGTCTCCAGGGCAGGGTCTTGTTTGGGCATCTTTGACCCCATGCCCAGCTCAGTGTGCAACATATAATACAAGTTCGTGTTACACGAATGAGTGAGAGCAAAGGAAGGCCCCGATTAGTACCAGTGTCTGAGTCACTATGAAGGCCGGCTCTGTAGGACTTGCCACCCAGTTGACCTGGGGACTTGGTGCAGACTCATGTGTTGAAAGGCATCTCAAAGTTGAAGTGGCCAATGGGAGAGATGAAGAAACCATACAACATAGTCATTGAGACGGTCTGAAGATGGGCAGGAATTCTTTTTTGTACTCCACTCTGTGGGCAGCTTTATGTAAAGCCCTGGAAGAATGACCTTCACTGAGCTGGTGAGGTCATCAAACTCTCTGTTCACATGGATATCCTGAGGAGAAACCCATTACAAGGCTGTGCGTTATCACTTTCTGAGAACTTGAATGTTTTACTTATGTACCCAAGGTATCAAAGAAGCTTATTAGGGCATTAGTTGTCCCAAGCCTGAAGGATTGAAGCTGTAAACACATCTCTGGAAAGGCTTTGACTCAGGCCTGGGTTGAAAAAAATCAGAGGTAGAATAAGCAGTGATTTGTGACTAGACTCTTTTCATAATTTGTATTTGGGGATTCTCTCCTTAATGTTTAACCACCTTAGAAAAGAGTGACATTTTTTCTATATTAAAAAGGCAAAATTGAGTGAAAAGGGGTTCTCATCTCCTGTGCAGTTCCCCAAGTGAATCTTCCAGCACCTGCAGCCAGTACTGGACAGGGAGAGGGGCCACCTTGCAAGAGCTGAACCTGCAAATCCAAACATTGGTGAGCAGTGAGCGTTGTGCCCCCTAAGCCACCTATTCTCTCTCGGCCAATGAAGAACCCAGGCGGGTCTGAGGTGAGACCACCGTGATACCCCACACGGGGGTGGGAGGCAAGTCCGAGTGGCGGCATGACCCAGGTTGAACTTGGATGTGGCCACACCATGTATCTGCCCTGGGCACTCTTTCTCTAATCCCCACTTTTTTTCCTCTAAAATGGGGAAAATTATACCTCCTAGGGCTGTTGGGAGGATCGGAGATGAGTTTTATGAGAAGTTCTTACAGAAAAATCCAGCAGCTCTAGGGCAGACAGTGGATTAGCCTGGACAGACCTGAGAACACCAAAGCAGCCTTCACTTCGCATGGGATTCCTGGACACCTGAGAAACACACACACAGGTGAGAGACGATGAGCCCAGGGAGGCGGGAGGGGTCCCTCATCTTTGTTGATGTGGCTCTGGGCGGCCCCGCTCCCTCAGCTCAGAAGGCACCTCCCTCAGACATGATGCCCTTGGTGAGACTGGAGTCAGGGAAGAAAGGAAGGGAGTGGACACTGACTGAGCCCCCACCCTTCACCCACTCTGTGCTGGGAGCCAAAGACATAGACACACAAGACACACCCCGCCCTTAAAGAGCTCACCGGTACAGCGAGGAGAGGAAAGGAAACATAAAAGTATAATGTGAAGAGTGCCATGAGACCGGGTGCACCAACCCTCCCTGGGAGGTAAAGGGTGGGCAGGGGATAAAACCCCTGAGCTGAGCTTTACAGGTGTGGTGGGTGGAGCTGGGCATTTCAGTAAGAAGAGCTTCAGGATCAAAGCAGGGCTGAGAAATTGCACTGTGTGGTAGGAGAATTGCAAGCAGCTTGGGCTGAGAATGATGTGCCTCAAGGTGGGGGGTGGGGGGTCTGCTGGCAGAGCCCAGAGCCCACATGCTGTGAATGACACGCTAAGCTTGGATTTGTCCAGAGGGGAGTGCCCAACAGATTTAAAGCAGGGGCATGTTTCTGGTGTAGAAAGATCACCTGGAAGCAGGTGGGAAGGAAGGGCCAAGACAGTGAACAGGAGGAGGTGAGAAGGAGAAGCAGGCAGCCCCGTCCCCCCCACCTCCCCACACTGTTCTTCAGAAGGTGAGATGGAGGGAAGATGTGGAAAGGGAGGGTTCAGCACTGGACCCCAGGCAGGTCTGTGCCGAGCCCCCAGCTTCTGACTCAGTGGGAAGGAACCCCCACCTAGAGGCAGTCCTTCAGGGGGACGACACGTTCAGGTTCGACTCCCAGAATCCAACGTGCCTATTCCCATCTGGGGGATGGTCCAGCAGGTGGCTGGAAATGGGGACCCAGAGCTTAGAGAGAGGTCTGGGTTTCAGCCGGAGCTAGGAGAGGAGTGAGCCTCAGGCTGGGGAAGGGGGTGCTGCTGGGGGCTCCTGTGCCAGCTGAGGGCCATGCAGGGCTGGATGCCCCCAGAGCTGCTGGTACAGTGGTCTTTGTGGGCCTACTCCTCCCTCCCTTCTCTGTTCTCTGCTCTCAGTGATCAACCACACACTCCCCACTGGAGACAGAATACCTGGATGGCCCCTGGGTTCCAGCAAGGCCAGGGGAAGAGCAGGGTAAGGTGAGGGGAAGCCAGGTGGCCCTGGCCATCTTCAGCAGAGCACAACTCCAGTGGGCTGAGGGGGAGGGGCAGCTGAGAGGGAAGGATGGAGGGGGAGGAGTCTGAAGGAGTTCTTGGGTCAAGCCAGAGATGGGTGAGTGAATGATAAGGGGAAGAAGTGGTCACATGAGGAAGCCAGGGGGCCCCCTACCCCACCTGGGCTCTGGGACCCATGTACCCACTGCCACTGGGGTGAGGAGATGTAGTGGGGGAAGGGTCTGTGTGGACAGGCACAGGCAGGTCTGTGCTGGGGCCTTCCCCATCAGGCTAGCACTCACAGCAGGAATCCTCAGTGTCTGATTGACCTGCAGGCCCAGGCTCAGGGCTCCCACTGCAGAGATGCGGTTGTTGCTGCAACAGAAAGGCATGTGCATGGTACTGCCTTGCAAACAACTGTGCAGAGCCAGGTTGCCCCCAGGGTCTTGGCTGGAGCTGCTGGTGCAGCCCCCAGGTCCAGCTTCATGAACACGCCAGGGGCCCTAGGCAGGTCAGTGTGTAAAAGCTTCATCAGAGGCTTCGGTGTTCAAGATTGCCCAGCAAACACACCTAGAGTGTTATTCCCCCCACCTCCTGCACCAGCTGCTGCTCCCTGGCCCTCAGCACTCAGCAGGTGCTCCCACGCATCCTGCCCCAGCTGGCACCCCATTCCTATCCCCATGACAGCCACCCAGCTCCCTCCCCACCTCTTCCTACTCCTGATGGGCACAAACTCCAGGCCTCAGCACTGCTCCCGGCCACTCTGTCTCCACAGTCAGCCCCATGTCCCTCTAACTTAGACCCCAGCTTGACCTTGAATTTCAGCATCTCTCCTCTGACCATGGCTCCTTCCATAAGGAGGAAAAGTGGGCAGGATGGAGCACATGTCCCTGCCAATGGCAGGCAGGCCCAGCTCATTCTGGCAGCCCTGGTGTGAGACTCAGCCGCAGTAGCCCATGACCTGTCTGGCCTCTTCCGTTCCCTCTGGGCTGTGGCTCCCGCTCTGGTTTTCCCAAGAGGCCTGGGACCCTGCCAGGGCCTGGGGGAGCAGCCCACCCATGGCAGGCCCCCTCAGCAGCCGTGTGCTGGGCAGAGAAGACCACTCCTCCTGAAATGGAGGAAAACTCGTGTGGAGCACACACCCCACCCACCCCCGCACCAGGCTCTGCTGAAGATGCCTTACGCGTTTGCACTTCCCAGCCCCTGGCCTCGCAGTACACGTTATGAGTCCCAATTACAAAGGAGGAACTTGAGTGAGAAGGATGGAGCTGGGCTGTGGCTGCGGCCCCACCATGAGTGCGTGTGGCAGGTTTGGGCACGAAGTGGTAAACAGCAGCAAGATGAGCCCCAGTCCCTGTGTGGCCGTGGGCTTGGAGGCAGGGGCGGGGCACCCCGTGCTCTCACCTCATGTAGACCTTCTCCAACATGTTGTTGGTCTTGAGCCCTCCCCCAGCACGGAGGCTCCCGGATCCCCACAGCCATTATACAAGATGTCCAAGACCTTCAGGAAGTTGTTTGACGGACGCAAAGCAGCAACCCCATGGGACCACATGTGAAGGTGGAGGAAGCCAGTCCCCAGCCTCTGAGCCCAGGAGGCCCGAGGAGCAAAGAGCGTGGACAGAGAGCAGAAGACCACAGAGGTTCCAGAAGAGAGCCCTGGGGCTTGGACGATGGTGACTGGCAGAGTGGAAAGACCAGAAGCAAGCACAGAGGGTGGGTGTGGATGCGAATGAGCCTCTGGACTGGGCCATCTTCCTTGGGCAGCAGGCCCCAGAGACACAGTGATCAAGCTCCCCCCGCCCCGAGTGGGGACCTCTCAAGGGCAGGGCCCCCAAAGCACAGTGCAGCCCAGGGCCCAGAGGGCACCCCAGTGAAGGGCTATTGGATGAAACATACCCAGGGAAATGTGATGGGGAGGAGGGTGGGAGCTCGTGGGTGCCCTGGGGACACAAAGCCTGATCTGTCACCTTGTGGGGCAGGACCCCAGGTCAGCCCTGTCAGAGGTCAAGGCAGTGGCTGCTGTTCCCTGAGGAGGATCCCACAGAGGCAGCCGCCACCAGAAGCATCACAGGCGCCTGTGCTGCCCACTTCCAAGGCCTACGAACCACAAGACCCAAGGGAGCAGGCAGGGTGTTTGAGAGTGTGTGCTGGGATCCCAGGGCGCAAGGCTGTCATCTCAGGGAAGCATCTGCATCTGCCCAGCAGTGAGCATGTGTCACTGGACTGCATAGTGTCCCCACCAGCCGCCTGTATGTGATGTCTCAGAAGGTGTGCGACATTCAGCTGTGGACACCTCACTTAGTGACATGAGAGTGGGCACAGGGAGACCACATGTTGTCGTCCTTAAGTAGAGCCAGGAAAATGAAAATCACCTGAAAAAACATTCTTTGAGGGCTTCCCTGGTGGCGCAGTGGTTGAGAGTCTGCCTGCCGATGCAGGGGACACGGGTTCGTGCCCTGGTCCGGGAGGATCCCACATGCCGTGGAGCGGCTGGGCCCGTGAGCCATGGCCGCTGGGCCTGCGTGTCCGGAGCCTGTGCTCCGCAACAGGAAAGGCCAGAGCAGGGAGAGGCCGCGTACCGCAAAACAAAACAAAACAAAACACATTCTCTGAGCTCTGCTGAAAAGATCCAAGACTCATTTCTGAAGAGCTGCAAAAGATGGGGGGCTGGCGTCTGGGAGACCTGACCCCAAAGGACAGGCTGGAGGGGCTTACTGGGCGAGACCTCATACCTCTAGTCCCCTGGCGAAGGCTACAGTTCCTGGGCCTCGCAGGTGATTCCAGCTTATGTTAAGCTCAGTGAGTCCTGTTTTCTGCCAGGGCTGGTCCAAGCATCTCCCCTTCAGAAACACCAAGACAGACTTTTTATTCACTCTGTTCATTCCTTCAAAAAGTGATACCAATGCCCGCTGTGGGCTGGGGTCTCTGCTGCGCACCAGCGTCAGGGCGTTGAACCCCACGTGGGCCTGCCCTGCCCTCAAGGAATTCACATTTATTGGAGAAGCTATAAATATAAGTTAATGGGATGTTAGCTACTACAGACCGCAACAGGGAGGTGTGGGGACAGAGTGGGGGCCAACCCTGCCTAGGGGGTCAAGAAAGCAGAGAGAACCTTGAAGATTGAGGGACACACTGTGCACGTGGGCAGGCACCGTGGAGAGTGGATCTGGGGAGGAGCGGATGTGCTTGTGGAAATGCACACTGGCCTGGCGCTGGGCTGGCCAGGCAAGCCAGTGGAGGAAGGTGGGAGTGACGGGCACTCGAGAGATGCGTTAAGAAGTGAGAAGGTGGGTGGGAGGGGGCGGAGACAAGAGGCCAGGGGACCAGTTGGATGGCTTGTGCCACTGTCTACACAAGAGGTGACAGGGCCAGCACAGCTGTGGCAGTGAGGAGGCAGTGGTGTAGAAAAGGAAAGAGCAGGGCTGGGTGGGTAATAAAGCTGAGAGATATTTTACACATAAAATGGGCAGAAGTCCTACCCACCCACCCTGCTTTCCACTCTGTCAACACTTAGCTGGTCTGACCTGGTCCCAGTTCTCAGCCTCCAGCTGCCCCCTGTGTGGACCTGCTGATCCCTTTCTTCACCTGGATAAGAGCTCCTCATCCTCACCCAGGAAGCCTTGCCTGTTCCGCCAGGCTGGGCCGGGCCACTGTGGACCCCATGTCCACTGTGCTTCCATCCTTCCAGGCTCTGGCTGTTAGACCTCTCTGCCTGGCCCGTCTCTCCCACACACCTGGGAGCCCCTCGAGGGATCTGAATCTGAGCCCTGTCCATGGTGCCGGCACCCAGCACAGGCTGGTTTGAAGAAATGCCCAGAGCAGAGGGCTCAGCCGCCAGTTCCACATAAGTGTTAGCACCTAGGAGAGCTCCCTGCAGGACAGTGAGGACTCCCTGGGCTGCCTCCCAGGGAACCTCCCAGAGAAGGGGGCTCACACCCTGCATCCAGCCCTGGATATGACACCCGCAGGTTCTCAGACATGTACATTGCTCTTCCTCAGACACTCCAGGGCTGGGAGAGGAGGGCGGTGGTCCGCCACTGCTGAAGAGCTGGAGGGTGAGAAAGTTCTATACGCATGAATCGGCCTCCTGTAGTTCCAATGCTTGTTCTTCATGACCCCTGCAGCCAACCCATGAGGTAGGTGCCACCCTTGCCTTGGGTCAGGTGGGGAGACTGAGACCCCTAAGGGAGTCTGTCCCACCCACAGATCTCCACTTGGGGAAACAGCCCATCCCTGCTGTGCAGCCTTTGTGGGGCCTTGCCTTCCAGCCCCTCCATCCTCACTGCCTCTCCTGTGCTAACGCTCTGAAAGTCTTAAATGAGCCTCTCTTTTTTTTTTTTTTGAACTAATGTTTTTATAGTTACCTTTTTTTTTTTTTTTTTTTGTGGCTGTGTTGGGTCTTCGTTGCTTCATGCAGACTTTCTGTAGTTGTGGCGAGTGGGGGCTACTCTTCCTTGCAGTGCGCAGGCTTCTCATTGCGGTGGCTTCTCTTGTTGCAGAGCACGGGCTCTAGGCACGTGGGCTTCAGTAGTTGTGGCAAGTGGGCTCAGTAGTTGTGGCTCACAGGCTCTAGAGCACAGGCTCAGTAGTTGTGGCACACGGGCTTAGTTGCTCCACGGCACGTGGGATCTTCCTGGACCAGGGCTCAAACCCGTGTCCCCTGCATTGGCATGCGGATTCTTAACCACTGAACCACCAGGGAGAGTTTCTCTTTTTTTTTTTGCAGTACGCAGGCCTCTCACTGCTGTGGCCTCTCCCATCGCGGAGCACAGGCTCCAGACGTGCAGGCTCAGCGGCCATGGCTCACAGGCCCAGCCGCTCCGCGGCATGTGGGATCTTCCCAGACCGGGGCATGAACCCATGTCTCCTGCATCGGCAGGCGGACTCTCAACCACTGCGCCACCAGGGAAGCCTGAGAGTTTCTCTTTTAATTTCACTGATTTCACAACAGTTTTCTTAGAAGGCAGACTGTCTCTCTGGCGGTTAAACTCTAGGGCTGATTCGCCCAAGCCAAGGCTGGCGCCACCCCCACTCACACTAAGCAGTCAGAACAGTGATCCCCGAACTTTCTGGATCAGACAAATCTCCTGGGGCTCCTGTTAAAATGCAGATGCACCCACATCTCCCCCAAGAGGATACAGAGGTTCAGGAGGCCCAGGGCCACGGAATCTGTATTCCTAACCCAGGGTCCCAGGTGATTCTTAAAATCAGTTGGGGTGGTTGAGGACAGGCAGGTAGAACTGCATGTTCCTGGCAAAGCAGCCAGCCCATGCAAAGGCCCTGGGGCATGAACAAAAGTGGTAAGATCAAGGAATCCCACTGATGTCTTCCACAGCACTCGGAATGAAATCCTCATGCCTTTTGCCATGATTTGTAGTTCTGCGGCCCTGCTGTCTCTCCATCCCACAGCTGGACCCTCTCTCCTGGCATAGTAGCCCAGTCACACTGGTGTCTGTGTGCCTGGGAAATAGTTCCTCATCTTGAAATACTCTCCCTCTGGTCTTGCCATGTCTGATTCCTCCCCCATTGCACATTTCAGCTTAAACATCTCCTCCTTACAGAGTCCTCCCGAGTGGTCAGCTCTCTAAAGCGGGGAGGGGCTCCACATTCGTCTCTAGAATCAAGCCCTGTTTGTTTCTTTTGTAACACAATAATTATGGAGAGTTATCTTGTTAATGTGTGTTCCTTGAGGGCAGGGACTTAGTATACTTCATGGCTGGATCCCTAGTGGCTGTCAGCACCCAGCATATGCAGTGGTGGGCAGTAAGACATTCGGGGAATGGGCCGAGAGTTCTGTACGGGGATGGGGGGGGAGCAGGATCCACAGCATGGATGCTCAGAGTGGTCCTGCCTACTCCACCCACCCTGCCCCAGGAAGATGGTCATGAGTGCCACCATGGTCTCCCTGGCCAGTGGCCGGATGTTACCTGCTTGGTCATTCAGCTGGTTATAGCTCAGGTCCAGGGGTTTCAGGCCTGTGTGGGCCAGCAGGAGTTCAGCAAGGTACTGGGCCACCTGCTCCTCCAGGCCATTCCCTGCCAGCTGTGCCTTCTGCACAGCCGGGTTCACCGCCAGGGCGGCACAGACAGCCCAGGATCCCACCGCTCCCAGCTGGTTCTCCGACAGGTCCACATCTGGGGGCCAGCATCACTCCTTAGTGGTGGGATCCAAAGCCAGGCATCACCCTCCTCCCTCCCGCACACCTTCCAGGCCTGACACAGCAGGAGGGGCCTTGCAGTCAGACTGTCCAGGGGTGGATGGTGAGTCTGCCACCCATCAGCTGGGTCCCCTCCGGCCCCAGGCAGCTTCCCAGACCTCAACCCCCACTCCATGTCTCCACGAGTTTTGTCAAGAGGCTAAAACCACCTACTTTGTGGGGCTGTGGAGGACGTCTGCGATGTAGATGCAGCCAGCCCGCTGATGATTTGTGTGTGGCATAACACAGCCCACCCACAGAAGCCCCCACTGCCACATTTCCGGGGACTGGCAGTGACAGCCCAGGTGGCTGTGTGTGGAGCTCATATGTGAGCAGACACTCCGCTGAGCATATGTTTCCCACATACCCAAGGTCTAAGTGGCATTGTTGGGCCCACTTCACAGATTGGAAACTGAGGCTCAGCAAGGTTGGCTCCTTGCCCAGGGTCACCCTGCCGCAGAGGCGGCATTTGAATCCAGCCCTGACAAACTCCAGCACCCTGCCTCCCGCACTGCCCGGCCCCTGACCCTCTGTGCCGCACTCTCCCACCTGCCTTCAGGCACTGGGAGGATGACGTATGCAGGGGTGCTGGCTAGCAGAAGAGGGTAGAGGAGGGGCCCAGCGCTGGGTGCACCACAGAGGGTCTAACTCCACCCCACCCTCCCCACCCTGTGATGAGGCTCTGCCCCCAGCAACACCGGCAGGTCGGGGGGTGACAAGGCCCGGTGTGGGGGTAGCCTGCCCCCCTGTCCCAGGCACGGCACCTACCACAGATACTGCTTTTGAGCAGAGCACCTGCCAGGGCCTCTGTGCCGGCCCCACAGAGCCCACTGTCCTGAAGTTCCAGCCGCTTGATGTAGGGATTGGAGGTCAACACAGAAGCCAGAGCCTGGGCAGCCTGGGGCAGAGAGGAGCCTGAGCCCTTCCCAGAGCTGAGGGCCCCAGATAGCTAGCCAGTACCCAGGCTCTGTTTGCAGGGCTCAGCCCACTCAGTGCCCTCCAGCTGGAAGGACCTCCCCTTTCCACAGGCCCAGGGACACCTGCTTCTCCTTCTAGGCTCCACCCAGGAGCTTCGCTGACTCTCCAGCAAGTTATGGGCTGCTTGCAGGCTCCCTAGCCCTTGTACTGAACTTTGTCATAGCCCCGATCCCACCTGTCACCCATTGTGGGGGATGGGACATGCCTGGTACAGAGCAAGGCCGGGGAGTGTGTGGATGGGCTCAGGAAGGGACCACACCCATGGCTGCTGCTCCCAGGTCCTTGCCCTCCAAGCCTGGCCCCAGGATCCCTCCAGGGGTAGCTGGGGCCCCAGGCCACAGTGCTGCAGGTTGAGCTCTGGGGTGCTCCCTTGGCGCAGAAAGCAGGAAGCAGGCACGACGCTGTGGGCCCAGCAAGACCTCAGGTAGAGGGTGTCCTTGCCCAGTTCTCCAAGCTTATGGGTGCCTGATAGGAGACAGGGATAGATGTGGACCCCTCCCCTGCCTCCATCACTACGCAGCCTTGTTTTCCTCCTAGAGGCATTTCCTCCTGCTAGTAGGGACTGTTGCCCCCACATACAGACAAGGACATTGAGGCTCAGAGAATGCAAATCCTTTCCCCAAAGTCATGCAGCTTGTAGCAGCTGATCCTGGCCCTACCCTGCCTGTCTGACACCAAAGTGCATGCTGTGTCTTCCGCTGGATTGCAGACCACATACGCTTTATGAACATTTTATGGGGAAGGAAGCTGAAGCAATTCTAAGTTCTATACATCCATTACTTTAGTTTCTCCTGAGGGTTGGGAAAACCCAGCCCTGATCCCATGTCAGGGTGGGACAGCCCTTCTTAGACTGTTTGGCAGGATTTTTGCATCTTAACATCATTCTGGAAGCCTGTTCTAATCATGGAACTCCTGATGCCTCCAGGAACATTGCGGAGATGGCACAGGGCTGGAGCGGCCGCCGGCTGCCCCGAAGGTGTCCACGGAGGGATGCGCTCCTGCTGGACAGGGTCGCCTGCCTACTTGGCCCCAGCCTGCCCCCCGACCCGTAGGCACCTTCTTTCTCCTGGTCGGAGTTCGAATCCGCGTCCGAACCCTTCTGGGCCTCCGGGACCCCTGCAGGACGCCCAGCGGCCGCCGCCGCCCCTTCCTCCAGCTCTTCCTTCTCTCCAGGCCCCTCGCAGGGACCCCTCATGGTTACTTCCACTCTGCACTCGCGGACACCGAGGCCGGGACTGCGAGGGCTGCATCGGGAGCGCGGCCAGGGGATGTGGGCGGACCCTCCGGTGCATCGACCTATCGGATGCGATGCATGGCGAACAGGCGCCCGCTGCAGCCAATAGAGAGCCTCCCGGGCGGCAGTTGCCCAGGCGACCCCGAGTTGTTGGTTGCTGCGGACAACGCTGCGGCCCCGGGCTGACCTTGACCCGCTCGCAGCCAGGACCGATTGGTGCGTGGCGGGCTTGTCTTCCCGTCGCCCTAGGCGGCTCCAGCATCGCCCCCTTTCCACTCCAGAGACTGGGGGTGGGGCAGCTCCTCGGGGGCGTCACAGAGGAGGCTGGGGGACCTTACAGGGCCTGGCCACCTCCTCTCTGGAGCCAGGGTCTCGCTCCCATTCTGTGGGTCCCAGCTCTCACACGCTTTAGCGTCGCATATGTTGCTCCCTCCACCGAGAACATTCCTCCCCAATGCTGCTTGTTGAACTTAAGATCTGCAAGTGTCAGTTCAGAGGTTGCTTCTTCCGCAAGCTTTCCTTGTCTTCCTCTGGGCTCCTGCTGGCCCATGCCGCCCTCTCACAATACCTATCCCACCTGTCATCACCCCAAGGAGGTGAGGCCAGAGGGCAGTGGACAGAGACTGCTCCTCTCTGTGTGTCTGGGGCCCAGCAGAGGGAGTCTGAAGCGGATGGGAGGCCCAGGGCAACTGGGGGTTGGGCCTGGGAGGTGGAGGCTGAATCCCGTCCTGAGTGTCCCTTTAATAGCTGCTGGCCTGGCCCGGCTTGGCGCCTGCTTCTTGCTTTACCTCCCGTTCAGCTGTGGCTGCAGCTGCTGTGCTGACTCACGCGCCCCAGCCGCCGGCAGGATCTGGGAGCATGGTCTCCCCAGGGGCCATGGTGGGCTGGGGGCTTCTGGATTACAAAACGGAAAAGTATGTGAGGACCCGGAACTGGCGGGTGGGCGCCTTGCAGAGGTTGCTGCAGCTGGGGGTCATGGTCTACGTGGTGGGGTAAGAGAACGGCTCCTGGGCGTGCTAGCCGGAGGGAGGTCTTGTGAGCAGGCTGGTCCTGCTGGGCTGAGGGGTGAAGGTCTGACTCTTCAGGGGCTGGGCTGGTGGTTGTGGAGCAGGTCAGGAGGTGGGCAGAAGGAAGGCTCTCCGTCTGTCTAGAGGCCAGTGGGGTGTAAGAGCAGGTTGTGTGCTTGGGTGCCCACCTGCATTCTTTCCTGTGCCTTGTTCCCAGCCCCATGTTGGGCTTGGGCACAGAGCAGGATGGGCCCCCATCCCTGCACAGGAGGCCCCCGGCCGGCAGGAGGTAGTCCCTGACACTTGTGAGAGCTGAAGCACTAAGGGCCCCAGTAGAGACCACCAGTTTAAGCTGGGTCAGGGTAGTCTTTAAAGAGGAAGCTGGATCTAGGCCGGGCAGGGGGAGAGGATTGGCTGGTGAAGGAGGTGGTGGTGGGCATCTCCAAGCCCATGGGTGCTTGGTGAGGGTACTGGTTCTCCTATGCATGGCCAGAGCCTCTGGCCTGTGCAGGGTGTTTGGTGTGGGAAATGAGGTGGGGAGTAGGTGGGGCCCCTGAATGCTGGCCTGGGAGCCTGGAGGGTATCGGGGGAGAGACTGAGCAGGTGGTCCCAGATCTGCCGTGTGCCGGGGACATACCATACCACCTGTTGCCTCCTTCTCAGGTGGGCCCTCCTCGCCAAAAAAGGCTACCAGGAGCAGGACCTGGACCCCCAGATTTCTGTCATCACCAAACTCAAAGGGGTTTCCGTAACCCAGATCAAGGAGCTGGGGAACCGGCTGTGGGATGTGGCTGACTTCGTGAAGCCACCACAGGTGGGTGACTTGGTGCTGCTGCCAGGTACTGGCACCTCTGATACCACCCCTGCACCGAGTGTGTGCAAGAGAGGGATGTGATGCCAGAGGGGGTGCTGGTGCTGCCACAGGGCCACGCTCGGGAAGGGCCTTACAGAGGAGTGGTGTCTGGACAGGGCTTTCAGGGATGTGTAAGAGGTTTCCGTGCAGAGGAGGTGATGTGTTGGGAAGCCAGACCAGAGGGATGCATTTACAAAGTCTGCATCTGGAGTAGATAAAGAAGATGTGGTACATGTATACAGTGGGATATTTCTCAGCCATAAAAAAGAATGAAATAATGCCATTTGCAGGTACATGGATGGACCTAAAGAGGATCATACTAAGTGAAGTAAGTCAGGCAGAGACAGACAAATGCCATATGATACCACTTATATATGGAATCTAAAATATGACACAGATGAACTTATCTATGAAACAGAAACAGACTCACAGACATAGAGAACAGACTTGTGGTTGCCGTGGGGGAGGGATGGATTGGGAGTTTAGAATTAGCAGATACAAACTTTTATATACAGGATGGATAAACAACAAGGTCCTACTGTATAGCACAGGGAACTATATTCAGTATCCTGTAATAAACCATAATGGAAAAGAAAAAAATAAATTAAAAGTCTGCATCTGGAAAGGAGAGGAGTGTCTAGGAGCTCAAGGCTTGAGCTTGAGGGTGGGGTGAGAGGGGTGCAGGGTGCCGAGACCTGGAGCTTCCTGGACGCCTCCTCTCTGACCTGGAACACTGCTGTCGAGTGCTCCTCCTCTGCCCCTCCCATGCTGCATTTCCGGCAACTTCTCCCTCCACCCGATTGTCCACAACCTTAGTTTCCTCCTCTGTCCTGCTGGTGCCCAAATTCTAACCCCGGTGACCACCTGCCCTGAGTACAGCTGCCTCCTGGGTGCACACCCACCACATCCAAAGAGAAATCATCTCCCTCTCCCAGTGTGGCCTTTTGTCATCCAATGACATCCACCAGTGCCGAGGCTGGACCTGCTGGATGCCTTACCGTCCCTCCCTCCTGTTCATACCATTTCCTAACAGCTTTCACAACTGCTCACACCATCCCTGAATGGCTGAGGTCTTCTGGTGGGTCCCCATGCGGCATCCAGGCTGAGTCTGCCAGCCCTTACCTTTGACCCTTAGGAGGCTTCCTTTCATGATGGTGGCCATGAAGCCCCTCTAGATCCTGACTACCACCATACCGCTGCCTCTGCCTCTGCCCAGCCCTCGCCTCCCCTTCCTGGGCGTGCATCCCCCACACCCGCTGAGCTCTCATGTGCAGCACAGAGGCGCCAGTCATCTTTTGTCCAAACAGAGCTTACCTCCGGCTCCCCTGGCCCCTGGCCATGCCTGCAGTGAGGGGCACACCTCCCCACCTGGATCTTCAGTGCCTGGAAGCAGGAGGCTCTTGGAAAATTCTGGTTGAGCAACTAAATGAATGTGAGAGGCACACATGGGCTCAGAAATGGCCAGCAGCCCAGCCAACCTCCTGTCTCTGCCTCCCTTGCCTCACTGGAGAGCATTTTCCTGGGGCTCAGGGCTGATGACCCGATGGGGCCAGGGCCCCTTCCCGCACAAGCCAAGCTGTGGCTTCTGGCATCTCCCGATGGGAGTGGGGAGCAGAGACCAACCCTGACACTTGTCTTCTAGGGAGAGAACGTGTTCTTCTTGGTGACCAATTTCCTTGTGACGCCAGAACAAGTTCAGGGCAGATGCCCAGAGGTAAGGCTGCCTGAGGGCTTCCCAGCGGGTTCCTAGTTCCAGAATCTCCTGCTGCTGTCCCCCATGAGGTGTCCAGGCCCCTCCACATCCTGGTCCCACCTCTGGGCATTCTGGAGGTTGTCAGGGTAACACCCAGAACGGGGCACAGTGCTCAGGTAGGCTCTTATAATAGCAAGAGGCAAGCTGGGGGACTTCCCTGGTGGTGCAGTGGTTAAGTATCCGCCTGCCAATGCAGGGGACACGGGTTCGATCCCTGGTCCCACATGCTGCAGAGCAACTAAGTCCCTGCGCCACAACTACTGAGCCCACGCACCACAACTGCTGGAGCCCATGTGCTTAGAATCCATGCTCTGCAACAAGAGAAGCCACCACAATGAGAAACCCGCGCCCCACAATGAAGAGTAGCCCTCGCGCGACACAACTAGAGAAAGCCTGCACGCAGCAACGAAGACCCAGTGCAAACAAAAAGAAACAAAAAAAACCAGGCAAGCCCTTTTCTACGCACAGCCTCTATTAATGTGTGCTGGGGCAGCTTCCATTTTTGTGCGCAAACAGCACACTCCTGCTTATGCTGCACTCAGGGTCCCTTATGGTCTCTGGGTACTTTTCACTACAACTGTGGTCAAGCCCGTCTCCTGCCATCTTCAGATCCATTTCTTATCCAGAAATGCAGATCCTCCCCTTGAAATCTCACCTTTTCCCCTTGCCTAGGGATGTCCCAGGGATCCCGCCTCTGTCACAGAGCCCACTGACTCTTCTCTCCAGCTGTGGATTTTTTTCCAATTTTTTAAATTGTGATAACATACATGTAACATAAAATTTACAATCTTAACCATTTTTAAGTGTACAGTTTCCTAGCTGCGGATTTTGTTTGAACAGTCAGGAACCAGGACATAGCCTTGGAAGCCTACCTCCATGGTGACATCTTTCTTTAATCGAGGCTAAAAGTTAATTGCTTGCTGGGCTGGAGAGTAACTGTGTGGTCCCTGCCCCTAAGTCCTGGTCGTTGGTCCCACCACAGTTGCTGGGGATGTCACATGTCCCTGGTCGGCCCCATCCTCAGAGGAGGTGATGTGTGTGCACTGGGCAAACGCATGATGTCCTTCCCTTTCCAAATGCTCAGATGACGCCTATTTATTGTTCAGTGTGGACTGTCCTGAAATTTTTCTGGGGCCATGGTTCTGCATTTTCTGGAATCCATGGGATTCCTCTTTGCCGTGTGTCCCGGCTTCTGGCTTGTCCCATGAAACTGACCACCAGATCTGACCACCCGGCTTCCTGAGAGCAGCTCCTCTGAGGGTCCTGATCGTCTGGTCCCTCCCAGCACACCGTGCTCCCTGTACTGTTACAGCTTCAGAAACCTGCTGAGCCTCCCCCGGGGCTGCAGAAGTCCAGCCTGCATACGCCAAGGAGCTTCTGCACAGACAGCCCAGCCACGATGCCAGGTCCTGCGACGGGGACAGAGGCTGCAGCTAGGAGCCCCAGGGAGGCGCCTCCTCTGCCAGCTCAGGGCCTCAGGAAGGGTTTCCCACTGGACTCAGAGGCTCAGTCAGGATCTTGAGGCTATCCAGGCAGAGGGGGCTGTGTGGGCAAAGGCCCCTGCTGTATGGGGTGAGGCATCTCTGGGGTCACCTGCTGCTCAGTGGGGTTGGAGCCTGTTTGGACTGGAGTGGGAAGGGTGGAGCCCAAGATATCAGGGCCCCAAGAGCCCTGCTGTGGAGCTGAGCTTGATCACAGGAGCATGGGGGGCGCAGAGGGGCTCAGGGGAGGGGCGCTTCATCTTCTGTGCCTTGGGAGGGATGATTCAGGCTGCTGGATGGAGGAGAATGAGACTGAGATGGGGACCCATGTTGGTCACCATGGGGTCTGGACAAAGGAGATGGTGGCCCAGCCAGGGTGGAGAAGAGGGGCAGATTCAGGACACAGGTAGGGACAGCAAGGCAGAGCAGGTGGCTCCACACTGTCCTCTGCCCTCTAATCACATTTGGCTCAGAGCCCCTGAGCCCTTCTTACCACCAGATGCTGTGTCCCCCCTGCTGCCCCTGAACTGGGTGCCCTGGGCAGCAGCGTCAAGCCTCAGCCGGGACAGAACTACAGAACTGCGTCCGTGAGGCTGTGCCTTCCTTTCGGGGCCTGGGACCCCCGGAAAGCTCACCACCTTCCCCTCTTGGCTGATCCCCAGAACTCTGTCGCTGTGTGCAGGCACCTATGTCCCTGTTTTACAGAAGAACCAGCGGGGAAGGGAGGAGCCTGTGTACTTCCCAGGCCCCTCCCACCAGGGCCGCCCCCTTGGTCAGCCCCCAGCACCTCCACCTCCAAGTGGCATGAACTCACTTTCCCCACCGTCCTGCCATCTTCCCTGTTCTGTCCTCTGAATTGGACCAGAGGAGCTAGGCCTGGATGAACCACTTCTTTTTTTAAAAATATTTATTTATTTGGTTGTGTGGGGTCTTAGTTGCTGCAGGCGGTCTCCTTAGTTGTGGCTCGCCAGCTCCTTAGTTGCAGCATTCCAACTCTTAGTTGCAGCATATGGGATCTAGTTCCCTGACCAGGGATCAAACCTGGGCCCCCTGCATTGGGAGCGCAGTCTTATCCACTGCACCACCAGGGCAGTCCCCCTGGATGAACCACTTCTGCCCCCACAGAAGTAGCAGGGCAGGAGTCTTGCTCAGCCTTGGAATACAGCAATTGCACCCCTACCCAGCCAGGGCTGTTCGCGCCCCCCTTTCATTTGCACCCTCCAGCTTTCTCTTGGGCCCCCAAACTCAGAGATCCCTGAGAGGCTAAGGCAGGGAGGGGCGAGTCCCTGTGGACTTCAGGGTAGGTCACGGAGGAGGCATCCCTCGGCCCTTGGCAAGTCTGCTCTCTCACCCCTAGCACCCCTCCATTCCGCTGGCTAGCTGCTGGGCCGACCAGGACTGTCCTGAAGGGGAGACAGGGACCCACAGCCACGGTAACCGGCCCCCCCAACCCCCACCTTGCAGTGCTTCCACTGGAATGGGGGCTCTGGGGGCCTGGCGGGACCCTGGGTGGCTCACCAGTGCACATGGTGCCTCTGCGTCTCTCTGTCAACGGCCCCCTCCCCACCCCTCCCCAGGCCCCATGGAGATTTGAGGGCCTGGAGTTTGTCTTGCATTTTCAAGGCATAAAAACGGGCCAGTGCGTAGTGTTCAACGGGACCCACAGGACCTGTGAGATCCGGGGCTGGTGCCCAGTGGAGAGTGGTGCTGTGCCTGTGTAAGTCTCCCCCGCATCCTCCATCCCTGCCCCAGGACCACAGAGCCTACCACTCACCGCCCCCCCCCCCCGCCCTGCCCCCTGCCCCACAGGAAGCCCCTGCTGGTTCAGGCCGAGAACTTCACGCTGTTCATCAAAAACACCGTCACCTTCAGCAAGTTTAACTTCTCCAAGTAAGGTGGGAGGGTCCTGGCTGGTCGAAGACCCTCTGTGTCCCCTGCCTGGCCTGACCCTGGCCCACCCCTTTCAGGTCCAATGCCTTGGACACCCAGGACCCAACATATTTCAAGCGCTGCCGCTACGACCCGCGCTCCAGCCCCTCCTGCCCTGTGTTCCGCATCAGGGACCTCATGGCCGCAGCTGGAGGGGTCTTTGAGGACCTGGCGCTGCTGGTGGGTCTGTGGAGGGGGCAGGGTTCCGGGAGGGCTGGGAGAGGGCCCCGGGCCCCAAGCCAGTGGAGCAGTGCTGTGCTGTGTGCAGGGCGGTGCCATGGGCATCCACGTCCACTGGAACTGCGACCTGGACACCAGGGCCTCTGACTGCTGGCCCCACTACTCCTTCCAGCTGCAGGAGCGGAGCTACAACTTCAGGTGCGGCCCCCACTGCCCACCTGCTCCGAGCCAGGTTCTCGTCTGCCTGTCCTCCTGTGGTGGCCGGCACAGACCACCCCTCCCAGAACTCTGGATGGCCACTGTATGTGGGAGGGGGGCCCAGGGGAAGGAGGAGGTGGTCTCAGCTCCACGACCCCCAACACAGGCTCCATCCAGCCTCCCTCCTGAGCCTTATCTCCTCCACCCCAACCCCTGCTGCTGCTGGGACCCCTCCCCCAGCCCCTCCTCCCCCATCCTGCCTCTAGCACCTCCCTCCACTGCACAGGGGGCTTTCTTTTTTACTTTTCCCTTAAGGTTTTATCAAAAAAATTACAAAAATCTATAGAAAAGTTCAAAAATTAGTACCGTGAACACCCATATAGCTGTCATCTGGGTTCACCAGGGTTTTTTTTGTTTTTTGTTTTTACCATTTTGACACGTTTGCTTTCTCTCTCCTCTCTAGACTGAGCTGGATATATTTAGATAGATTTCAGACCAAACCATTTGAAAGTAAGGAGATGTCCGGCAGACACTCACCCCTCCCCAGGCTGTCCTGAGAATAAGCACCTTTCCCAAGTGACCGCTGTCCTGTTGTCACATTCAAGAAATTTAACACTGGCAGAATGAATCTAATATTTAAATTTCCCCAATTGTGCCAATAATAGTCCAAAATCTTTTTATTTTCCAATCCAGGGTGTACTCAAGGAACTTGCATTGCATTTATTCTCATGCCTTTGAGTCTCCCAAGCAGACCTTCCCCTGCTGCTGCCCAGTGGGATCCTATGTTTCTGCCACCTCATGTCACCTCGTCACTTGCGTGCACACACACACGAGCGGACCTTGCCTGGACTGGTTTCACTGACCTCCCCTGCCCTTTGCAGCTATGTGGAGCTGGCCCCCACCTGTGCTCTGCTCCCCTTAGTTCTGTGCTCTCGCTGGTACTGCTTTGTCTAGAACTCCTTCCTGATCCCTGGAAAACCAACCTGCGTGTCCCCACTGCAGAAAGCCTTCCCTGGTTCCTAGGGGAGAGTGAGCTACCCCCTCTGGACCCTCACAGCCCTGGGCCTGCCCCCCAGCTCCCCCTGCCCCCACTGCAGGCATCTATTTAGAGACCCCTCTACCTCATCCCCTCAGCAGGCAGGGAGCTCCTGAGAGGCGGGTCCTGCTTGCTCTTTCCCTGTATCCTCAACAAAAAACCCGGGACTCAGGGTAGGGCTGGGGGTTTGTGGAGTCAGTGGGTGAGTAAGAGGGAGGCCTGGGAGGGCCGGGAAGCGGGCAGAACAGGCCACCAGACTCTCTCCTGCCCCCAGGACGGCCACTCACTGGTGGGAGGCCTCGGGTGTGGAGGTCCGGAGTCTGCTAAAGCTCTACGGGATCCGTTTTGACATCCTCGTCACTGGGCGGGTAGGTGGGCAGGGGCGGGTGGGTGGGGGGTGACAGGCACGGCTTAGAGGCTTACCCAGTTCTCTCAGGCAGGGAAGTTCGGGCTCATCCCCACACTCATCACTCTGGGCACAGGAGCAGCTTGGCTGGGCGTGGTGAGTCTGGCTCAAGTGTGCTCCCTCTGGCTTCAGTGAATGTGGGCCCAGGCCCATCCGATGGCACAGCCGAGCCCCCTGATGTTAGGTCTAGTTGGGGGGAGGTCTGGGGAGGTGGCAGGAGGACGGGTTGGGGGCCGGGACACAGGTCAGTCCTGCCTCTCCCAGATCACTTTCCTGTGTGACCTGCTGCTGTTGTACGTGGATGGAGAAGCTCATTTCTACTGGAGGACCAAGTATGAGGAGGTAAGCTGCTGGCCTGCCTGGCGCCTGGGCTCTGCTACACTTCTGGGGAACGTCGGCCTGAGCCCCGACCTGCTGTCCTTATCTGCAGGCAAAAGCTCCAAAGGTGACCGCCAGCCCTGAGCAGACAAAACCAGCATCTGCACCCCTGCATCTGGCTGCCCAGGCTCCTTAGAGGGGCCCCAGCGCCTGTCCCAACGGCCAGGGCTGCTACCAGGAGCTGGACACCAAAGCCTTGGCCCTGGCGCCTGCTTGCTGGCCCATTCCTGAGGCCTGTTCCCTGCTGTCAGGGGTCGGGGCTGGGAAGGGAGGGGCCTTGCCTTGGGAACCTCATGGATGGAGCCCCAGCAGGACCAGGGCAGGGAGTGGGAGAATTCCATCCTTCAACTCCCAGGCACACTGTCCCTACCCTGACTCTGGCCTCGGCAGGGTACTGCCCAGGGAGCAGCAGAAGCTACTACTGCACAGAGACCTGCAGCGGAACATGTCCCAGGCGCTGGTCACAAGGGCTCCAGCTGTGTCTGGAGAACTCTCTCCCAGCTCTGTCACCAGGGCTTCCAGCAGCGGCTCACTCACCAGTGGTCAGCACAGACCCTCCACTGGCTGTGCAGGCTCTAGCCCTCTCCCCTGGCAGCACCCCCATTGTAGGTAGAGCCCCCACCCTCTCAGCGCCGTTCCAGGGTCTGTGCTGCCGTAGTCTAGGGCAGGGTAGAAAGAGGTCTGACAAGAGGGCTGGCTGTCTCTGCTGCTCTGGTGCTGGGTACCTGGGGCTTGTCCCCACCCAGTTTGGGGGGGTCATCCATGGAATTCAGACTGGGGCAGGCAGATGATCCAACCCACTAGGACCTGGCAATGGCGCATGCACCAGCCCTTCCCGGTGGCAGCCCTCAGACTGTGGAGGGCTGGGATTGGGAGAAGAGGATGGAGAAGCTGAGTTGGTGGTCATTGGGTCCTTTGGGACCGTCTGTGTGCTCCTTGGTGACACCCAGCTCAACCTCCTGGAACTGTGGGGGTGGGGAGAATGTATATCTGGAATTCACTGCTACCCAAGGTCACACACCTAAGAACCAGCCCGAGGCAACTGCTCGAAGGAGGCCCTGTCCTTCGCTTCGGGTGGAGCCCAGTGGCCAGAAGGAATGCCCCAAACAAATTCCAGAGGCCCCGGCAGGCTGGCCTGGATCTGGCTGTGACGTCCTCACAGGGTGTGAGTCCTGCCCGCTGGAGAACTCCCCATGCGCCAGGGAGCCTACAGCTGGGAGGGAGGGACTGGCTGCAGGGGTCTGACCCTGTCTTGGCCCCAGGGGAGCGGCAGGGGTTTGGGAGTGCCCACCTGGGAGGCGAGGGGCTGCTTTCTCATGGGGCCCGGTGACTAGGCGTGCTGGCCGCTTGCCGGGGCAGTGACATGGGCCAGCTGGGGAGGGCAGGGTTGGGGTTCAGGCTGGGTTAGCATCTGGAACCATCTGGCATCTGGAGCCTCAGCAAAGCCTTGGGGTCCCTGATGCCTCGCAATCCCCAGAGCAGTGTCTCTGGGCAGGCAGGCCACAAAGGTCAGGGTGAGAGAACATGGCCCTGAGATCTTTACCGGGGTGGGGTCCCATGTATGGGGCCCAAAGAAAGCTGATGTATGGCTTCAGGGTCCAGGAGTAAAGCCTGTCGACAGCAGCTTCCTGCGTGCTCCTTACAGGCAGAGACGGGAGCTAGTGGTGCCTGTGGTGGGCACAGCATCACCTGGGAGACGAGTGGGCAGTGCAGGGTGGGCCTGGGGACCCCACCCCAAGGACCAGGGGGGCTGGAAGGCACTTGGGGCAGGTTCAGGCTCTTGCGCACGCATCCCCTGGGACAACTGGAGAGCAGCACCAGGGTCTGAGCTTGGAAACAGCTGCTGCCTCAGTCTGCACACAGTGCGCACCCCAGGGTAGCCGCGCGGGCATGTGGATATATGCTTGAAGCTGTGTGTGTGCCTCTGCCTCCCTAGGCAGGCCTCAGGCACATGCCATGCTCTGGAGAAACCAAGGGGACCCCGAACTCTGCTGCCCTTTCTAGGTGGCCTCCTTGGGGCCCGGGCACTTCTGTCTGGACCCATCCCCCAGAGGAGGGGAGCCTGACACTGCCCCTCTTGTACCTAGTGCATATGGGTGTATGTATAGTGCCTTCTGAGCAGGGCAGAGGGCACTGGCCTGAGTGTCCTCGACTAAGGGCTGTCCCAGGGCTGGCATCTCCCCCTTGCAGAACTTCTGCACCTTTGCTTTGCACTGGGGACAATCGCGTGGTTCCTGGGGGCAGGTGAGGACTCAGTGCCGCAAAGAACAATGGACACGACACAGGCCACATGGCTGGCTAAGCAGTTATTATCATGGATTCCTGAGGCTGGGGCTTCTTCCCGACCCGCCCTACCCCACCTGCCCAGGTTGCTGGAGTTGGACATAAACTGGAAGGCACTGTACAAAGAGTCCACCACACCAGCGCTGGCCACACTGGCTCCAAAGACTCAAAGCTCAGCCCCTGAACTACAGTCCGAAGGACCCCCCTAGCGTGGGCAGGCCCGCAAACCGGAGCTGCCTTGGATGGAGGGCAGGTAGCTCTCATGGACTGCTGGGCTCCTGGGCTGGCACCTGGCTGGGGGGCTGCACAACCTGCACTGTCTCCTCCAGGCTGCCGCTAGAGAAAACCACATAGCGTGTGATGGTCAGCCCCGGCAGCTCCCGCTGGTTCTCCTTGCTGTGCCAGATGCCATAGCCGAAATATACCAAGAGTCCTGCAGGGGTGGCGCGAGCATGAATGGCAAGTCTCAGTCCTGCTCACCCTCCTCACCCTCCTCCTGCAGCCGGCCCAGGACACCAGCCTGGCCCCCCACTCACCAATCAGCAGCCAGATGGAGAAGCGCACCCAGGTCAGGTAGCTCAGCTTCAGCATGAGGCAGATGTTGAGGAGAATGCTCAAGGCTGGAATCAGGGGCACCATGGGGATCTGAAGGGGCAAGGGTAGGGCTGGGCTGGGCTGCAGGGGAGGCTGCTGGCCCAGGGCCCAACTGCTCTAGAGGCCTCAGAGCCTTTCTCTGCCTCTGGAGATTCTGGAGACCAGGGCCCGCTCACAGACACAGGTGGATGTGCATGCTGCCTCCCCAGCCTGTGAGCTGTGGTCATCCCGCTGCAGCGGAGGATGCGGGGGAGAAGGGAGCTGGTGGGCTGACAGCAAGTGGGTGTTGGGAGTGGAGAGAGGTACCTGGAAGGTGTCCTGCTGGCGTTGCTGCTGGTGGGCCCCCAGGACGAGGAGACTGAGCAGAAACATGATGCTGCAGAGCAGAAGCAGCAGGATGTAGCCCCAGCGAGGGAGGTGCAGGGCTGAGTCCCCGAAGATCAGCACACAGCCCAGGGTGATGGCTGAGGCCACCAGGACGCAGATCGCTGAAGCCACGGCCACTCCAGGGCTGCACCTATCCAGGAAGCCCAAGTAGGGCCTCAGGGCTGGCCGCAGCTGCCCAGGCTCGGGGGCTGGGACCTGCTCGGTGCCCACCAGCTCTATGTGGTCTGAGAAGGAATTGTACTCCTTGGCCGCAGGGCGGGGGCTGGCTGGGCTTGGGGAACTGGACAGAGGGGCCTTCTGGAATCGCAGCACGATAATGCTGATGGCCACGAAGGTGTAGGCCAGCAGTGTGCCAATGGACAGGAACTGGACCAATGCCTCGAGGTCCAGCAGCAGCGCCACCAAAACCGTGAGAACCCCGAACACCAGGATGCCTACCAGAGGCACCTGTGTCCGGGGGTGCACGTAGGCAAATGCCTGGAAGAATAGCCCGTCGACGGCCATGGCGTAGATGATGCGGGGAAGGCAGAAGAGACCGTTGAGCAGGACAGTGGTCATGGCTGCAGCAGAGGGCGGGGGCTGGTCAGCATGGCACATAGACACCCCACGGGCCACGGCTGGGGCACCTCGGGAGCATGCGCACGAGTCTGTCTGGGTTCTCAGAGTGAGCCTGAGTGCCTATAGGGTGCAGGATTGTCACTACCCCAACCCAGGAGTGGGACACCTCAGTTTAGGTCACAGGCCACTGGGGAATCTGGTGAAGGCTGAGTACCTCTGTCCAGGAAAGGACACAGAAGCACACGCCCAGACCGACATACCATGTACAACAGGGAGTGGGTTGAGTAGGTCTCTGCCAGCAAGCCTGGGCGGAGTCTAATAAGTAGCCCGTTCCCGGGTCCATTATACAACTGGTAAAACTGAGGCCCAACTGGAGATGTGTTCCCCGGGAGGCCAGGGCAGGACCCCACTTACCGCAGATGGAGCCAGTCGCCACGAGGTAGCCAGCCCAGCTGTAGCCCCGCTGGTAGAAGGCGTCAGCGAGCGCTGAATTAGGGTCCAGGCTGTGCCAGGGCACCATGAGGGTGAGCACCGTGGAGACCAGGATGTAGGCGCTGGCTGCGAGGCCAAGCGAGATGGCAATGGCCAGGGGCACGGCTCGCTTCGGGTTCCGGGCCTCCTCACTAGAGGCGGCAATAACGTCAAAGCCCACGAAGGCATAGAAGCAGGTCGCGGTGCCGGACATGATACCGGAGAAGCCGAAGGGTGCAAAGCCGCCCTCCTCCTTGCCCCAGTTGTGTGAGCGGGCGAGGACAAACCCCAGGATGATGATGAAGAGGATGACGACCATGCTGATGGCAGATAAGGTGTGGTTGAGCCAGGAGGAGACACGGGCTCCGCAGGAGACGAAGGTGGAGGCCAAAAGTAGGATGCCGGCAGCCAGGAAGTCAGGATATCTGGCCAGGAGGGGCACCTGCCAGATGCCCACATGGGCCTCTGTGAAGTTGCGGATGTGGTGGTCGAACATGGCGTCCAGGTAGCCGCTCCAGGCGCGGGCCACAGCAGCACCAGCTATGACGTACTCGAGCACCAGGTTCCAGCCGATGAGGAAGGCCCACAGCTCGCCCATGGACACATAGGTGAACAGGTAGGCAGAGCCTGTGCGGGGCACGCGTGCCCCAAACTCAGCGTAACACAGGGCCGCCAGCAGGGAGGCCACGGCGGCCACAGTGAAGGACACGATCACGGCCGGGCCGGTTATCTCCTTGGCCACGGTACCGGTGAGCACATAGAGGCCCGAGCCCACCATGGCCCCCACTCCCAGCAGGGTCAGGTCCAGCGCGGACAGGCAGCGCTGCAGCGATGTCTCCATGGTGGCCTCCTCCAGCGGCTTCAGCCGTTTCAGCTTCTGGCAGAAGCGCGCCAGGCCGGCAGTGCTGGGCAGTCCTGAAGCCATTGCAGGCAGCTGAGAGGAGCACCAAGCCAGCTGCTGGCACCTACCAGGGCCAGAGGGGAGTGACAGGCTGCCCAGCCTTCCGTCCTCCCTCTGATCCCACCCAGGGGTAGTGAGCCGCTTAACACTGGCCTGCCAGAGGGCAGGGCTGGGACAGGGGTGGGTGGGAGGCCCTCTCCGCCTCAGGGGCTCCATGGTGGAGCCGAATCTGGGCCTGTTGGTGGGGGTGGGGGTGGACCCTGAGGGTGAGAAGGGGGCAGCCCCAGGGAGCATGGCTGGGAACCAAGCCCCTGTGATCTGGGATCCCAGAGCGAGGGGGAAACCCAAGGCTTCCCGGGAGCTGGGCCAGGCCTCCAGGACGCGGAACAGGAGCGGAGCTGCAGCCCTGGGCGTAGCCCAGGCGGCCACCTGGCCCCAGACATCGCGGTTCCCCCCTTCCCCGCCCCGCTGGACTGGAGGAACAGCGCACCTGACGCGAGCCGAGCCGGGGAGCCCTGGGCGTGGCGCCGGATCCCTGGGCTCGGCGCTGCACTGCCGGCCCCAACATGCCGCCGCCGCCCCTGGAGCCAGTTTCGCCTCACCCTGTCCCCAGGTACCTGAGCCTTCGCCTCCTCCTGGGCCTGAATCTGTTTCCGCTGGACTCTGCGACCCACCTACTGTTGCCACCGCCGCTGCCGGCGCTGCCGCTCTGCACGCTGAGCCTGCCCCGCCTGCGGGTGAGGTCAGTGCGCAGAGCCCGCCCCAACCCCCAGGGCGCCAGACCCAGCACCAGGCCCCACCTCGCTGTCACAAACACCCAGGTAGCCCACCCCCTCTTAACTCACCAGGTCCTAGGGATACCCTATCATTGTGTCTGCTTCACAGATAAGGAAGCCCAAGCCACCAGAGTGGCCTCGCAGCCAGGTGCAGGTTAAGGTCCAGGTCTGGGGGTGGGGGTCTGGAGCCCACACGCGTTCCACTGGGGCAGACACCCTCTTTGATCCCTCCTCCCCACATGTGCATTCCACCCCGCTAGGCACCATCCAGCCACCCCCAACTCCGGGGGTGTGGGGGCGCAGAAGTCAGGCAGGCCCTGGTAAGCTGAGGGTAGAGGTCTGGCTGAGTGGCTCTGGACAGTCCTGACCTCCCCCGCACAGTGGGATGGCAGGAAGCCACCTCACACATTGACGAAGGAGTGCCTGGCTTCAGGAATGTCCTGTGAATTGGCAGAATGCACACTGGCTGTTCTGAGCTTCTTGTTACAGACAATGTCCCCAAAGGAGGCAGCAGCCTCCTGGAGACAACGCACAGCCCTCTAGCCCAGGATGCCCCTCAGGCCCCTCCTAGCCAAGGAGCACCTGCGTCAGGCCAGGAGGACCCTGGGGGACCCCACAGCAGCCCCCCACTCATGGATGTCAGTGAGAGGCACAGTGTACTGAGCACCTACACCATGCTTAGCCCTACATCATGGACAGTCCCCACGTCCCATCACGTGACATGTTTATGACAAGGCATGTTTATTCCTGGGACTGAGGGGTCTTTGTCCTGCCACTTCTTTGAAAATGAAAAGGTGGGTGTGACAGGGTGTTTACTTGTTCACAGCAGAATGATGACAATCCATCCAAGCAAACCAAAACCAAAATGGATAGCCTTTTCTCCCAGAACTTTGTATGTGTTTTCAGGTTTATATGTGGTTTGTGGAATAGGATTTTAAGGGCACCTGCCACCTGCCTGCTTCAGTGGGCGCGTGACAGGATGGTGGACTCCCTGGTAAGATGGTGCCACTTGGAGCACTCTGCCTTAGCCAGCCCCCTTGCTCCCTTCTGTTATTTGGCTGATAATGTCTTGAGGAACTTCTCAGATGGGGTCCCACTTCCTGCAGGGAAGATGTCCCTCTCGCTTTTCTCCCATGTGGCCTCAACAGAACTGAGCAGGTGTTCCTGGTTCTGAAATGCCTCCACAAAAATCCAGAAAAATGCATTTCAAACCAAGAGGGTTGGGCAGTTTTGTAACAGGAGGTCCCGAGACGCCTTACTGATGACCCCTTGAGAGGTGGTGTGCAGTGCTTCATGGCCCTGACTTTGTATCTACCCAGAGAAACACTCTTACCATAGGCACTAACACCCAATGGATATTTGAGGCCAAGCACAATTGACGCAGTGAACTAAACTTCCAAGGGTATGGCTGGGACCCCTGTGAGCAAGGCGGTTACACAGAGGAGCACCAGGAGGATGCAGAGAAAATAAAGCACCAAAAAATAAAGGAAGAAGAAGGAGGGAACACTTCCCAACTCGTTCTACAAGACCAGGATTATCCTGACACCAAACCCAACAAAGACATCACAAGAAAAGTACAGATCAATATCCCTTAAGAATATAGATGAGGGGCTTCCCTGGTGGCACAGTGGTTAAGAATCTGCCTGCCAATGCAGGGGACATGGGTTTGATCCCTGGCCCGGGAAGATCCCACATGCTGTGGAGCAGATAAGCCCGTACCCCATAACTACTGAGCGTGTGCTCTAGAGCCCATGTTCTGCAACAAGAGAAGCCATGATAATGAGAAGCCTGTGCACCGCATGAAGAGTAGCCCCCACTTGCCTCAACTAGAGAAAGCCCATGAGCAGCAACGAAGACCCAACACAGCCAAAAATAAAAATAAAAAAATAAACTTATTAAAAAGAATATAGATGGGAATTCCCTGGCCATCCAGTGGTTAGGACTTTGTGCTTCCTGCAGGGGCCATGTGTTCGATCCCTGGTCGGGGAACTAAGGTTTCACACGCTGTGGGCTTGGTCAAAAAACAAAGAGAGAGAGAGAATATAGATGCAGAATTTATCAACAAAATACTAGCAAATCGAATCCAGGAAAGTATAAAAAGGAGCAAGTGAGATTTATCCCAGGAATGCAAAATTGATTTAACATATGAAAATCAATCAACGTAGGGACTTCCCTGGTGGCACAGTGGACAAGACTCCGTGCTCCCAATGCAGGGAGCCTGGGTTCAATCCCTGGTCAGGGAACTAGATCCCACATGTATGCCGCAACTAAGAGTTCACATGCCACAACTAGGGAGCCCAGGAGGTTCAACTAAGACCTGGTGCAACCAAATAAATAAATAAATAAATAAATAAAATCAATCAATGTAATACACCATACTAATAAAGGACGAAAACCACATGATCATCTCAACAGACAGAAAAAATATTTACCAAACTAGGAATCGAAGGACTGTCCTCAACCTGATAAAGACCATCTACGAAAAACCTTCAGCTGCTATACTTAATGGTGAAAGACTGAAAGCGTCCCCTTCCCATCAGGAACATAAGGATGCCCGCTCTCTCTTGTATTGAATGTTGAATACCACTTGTATTCAACATTTTACTGGAGGTTCTAGCCATGGCAATTCAGTGAGAAAATGAAATAAAAGGAATCCAGATAGGAAGAAGGAAAACTGTCTCTAGTCACAGATGACATGACCCTATGTATAGAAAATCCTAAAGAATTCACACACACACAAATATTACGACTAATAATCAAGTTTAGCAAAGGTACAGGATTGAAGATTGATATAAAAGAATCAATTACAGGGACTTCCCTGGTGGTACAGTGGTTAAGAATCTGCCTGCCAATGCAGGAGACGCAGGTTCAATCCCTGGTCTGGGAAAATCCCACATGCCACAGAGCAACTAAGTCCATGCGCCACAACTACTGAGCCTGCGCTATAGCGCCTGCGAGCCACAACTACTGAGCCCATGTGCCACAATTACTGAAGCCTGCGTGCCTAGAGCCCATGCTCTGCAATGAGAGAAGCCACCACAATGAGAAGCCGCGCGCTGCAACGAAGAGTAGCCCCCGCTCACTGCAACCAGAGAAAGCCCGCGCACAGCAACGAAGACCCGACACAGCCATAAATAAATAAATAAATAAAAATCATTTACATTTCTATACATTAGCAATGAACTATTCAGAAATGAAATTAAGAAAACAATTCTGCTTACATAGCATCAAAAAGAATAAATTTATTTTTAAACATACTTAGAATAAATTTAACAAAAGAAATGCAAGACTTGTACATGGAAATGTACTAAACATCATTGAAAAAAATTACGACCTAAACAAGTGGAAACACAACCCATGTTCATGGACTAGAAGACTTCATATGGTTAAGATGGCAGTATATTCCCCAGATTGGTCTGCATATTCAGTGCAATCCCTATCAAGATCCCAACTGCCTATTTTGCAGACGTTATCAAGCTGATCCTAAAGATGATATGGAGATGCAAGGGACCCAGAATAGCCAAAACAATTTTGAAAATGAACAAAGTTGGAGGACTCACACTTCTTTATTTCTAAACTGACTACAAAGCTACAGTCATCAAGACAGTGTGTTACAGGGACTTCCCTGGTGGCCCAGTGGCTAAGACTCTACATTCCCAATGAAGGTGGCCTGGGTTCAATCCCTGGTCACGGAACTAGATCCCACATGCCACAACTAAAGATTCTGCATGCTGGGACCAAAAGATCCCGCATGCCACAACGAAGATCCTGCACGCGGCAATGGAGATCCCGTGTGTTGCAACTAAGACCCGGTACAGCCAAATAAGTAAATATTAAAACAAAAAAAGTGTGTTATTGAAATAAGGATAGACACATAGATCAGTGAAATAGAATTGAGAGTCCAAAAATATGTCCAGTTAACTTTTTTTTAAATAAATTTATTTATTTTATTTATTTATTTTTGGCTGCATTGGGTCTTCATTGTGGTGCGCGGGCTTCTCATTGCGGTGGCTTCTCATTGCAGAGCACGGGCTCTAGGCACACAGGCTTCAGTAATTGTGGCACCCGGGCTCAGTAGTTGTGGCTTGTGGGCTCTAGAGCGCAGGCTCAGTAGTTGTGGTGCACGGACTTAGTTGCTCTGTGGCATGTGGGATCTTCCCGGACCAGGGCTCGAACCCGTGTCCCCTGCATTGGCAGGTGGATTTTTTTGTTTTGTTTTGTTTTGCGGTATGCGGGCCTCTCACTGTTGTGGCCTCTCCCATTGCGGAGCACAGGCTCCGGACGCGCAGGCTCAGCAGCCATGGCTCACGGGCCCAGCCGCTCCACTGCATGTGGGATCTTCCCAGACCAGGGCACGAACCCGTGTTCCCTGCATCGGCAGGCGGACCCTCAACCACTGCACCACCAGGGAAGCCCTGGCAGGTGAATTCTTAACCACTGAGCCACCAGGGAAGCCCTGTCCAGTTAAATTTTAAAATTTTATAGCCAATTTAAATTTATGGCCAGTTTATGGCCTTTTGATTTAAAAAATAGACTTTATTTTTTAGAGCTGTTTTAAGTTAGCAGGAAAATTAAACAAAAGGTAGAGTTCCCACATACCCCCGCCCCTACACATGCACAGCCTTCTCCACTATCAACATCCTCCGCCACATTGGTACACTGGGTGTAATTGATGAACCTACATTGACACATTATTAACACCTCCAGTCCACAGTTTACTTCAGGGTTCACTCTCGGTCATGTACATGCTATGGGTTTTGAAGAATGTATAATGAAACATATACACCATTACAGTATCGTGCAGAATTGTTTCTGCACTGTAAAAATCCTCCGTGCGTCACCTATTCATCCCTCCTTCCCCACTAACCTCTGGCAACCACTGATCTTTTTATTGGCTCCACAGTTTTGCCTCTTCCAGAATGTCATGCAGTTGGAATCATACAGTATGTAACCTTTTCAGATTGGCTTTTTTCACTTAGTAATATGAGTTTATGAGTTTAAGGTTGTCTTATGTCCTTTGTTTTTTTTTTGGTCATATGTCTTTTCATGGCTTGATAGCTCATTTCTTTTTAGTGCTGAGTAATATTCCTTGTCTGGATGTACAACAGTTTATTTACCCATTCACCTACTGAAGGACATTTTTTTTTTTTTTTTTTTGGCCTTGCTGAGCGGCTTGTGGGATTTTAGTTCCCCAACCAGAGATTGAACTGAGGCCCTCAGCAGTGAGAGTGTGGAGTCCTAACCACTGGACCACCAGGGAATTCCCCTGAAGGACATTTTGGTTGCTTCCAAGTTTGGTAAGTATGAATAAAGCTGCTATAAACATCCATGTGCAGGTTTTTGTGTGGAAGTAAGTTTTCAACTCTTTTGGGTGAATACCAAGGAGTGTGATCACTGAATCATATGATAAGAATATGTTTAGTTTTGTGAAAAATCACCAAACTGTCTTCCAAAGTAGCCCACCAGAATGTTCTGTGTTCCCACCAGCACTGACTGAGAGTTCCTGTTGCTCCACATCCTCACCAGCATTTGTTGTTGTCAATGTATTGGATTTTGGCCATTCTAATAGGTGTGTTGTGGTATCTCACTGTTGTTTTAATTTGCAATTCTCTAAGGACATATGATGTTGAACATCTTTTGATATTCTTATTTGCCATTTGTATATCTTCTTTGGTGAGGTGTCTGTTCAGATCTTTTGCCCATTTTTAATTGCGTTGTTGGTTTTCTTTATTTTTTTTTAACTTATTTATTTTATTTTTGGCTGTGTTGGGTCTTTGTTGCTGCGCACGGGCTTTTCTCTGGTTGCGGCGAATGGGGCTACTCTTCGTTGTGGTGCACAGTCTTCTCATTGTGGTGGCTTCTCTTGTTGTGGAGCACAGGCTCTACACGCGAGGGCTTCAGTAGTTGTGGCACACGGGCTCTAGAGTGTAGGCTCAGTAGTTTTGGTGCACGGGCTTAGTTGCTCTGTGGAATGTGGGATCTTCCCAGACCAGGGCTTGAACCTGTGTCCCCTGCATTGGCAGGCGGATTCTTTTTTTTTTTTTTTTTGTGGTACGCGGGCCTCTCACTGTTGTGGCCTCTCCCGTCGCGGAGCACAGGCTCTGGACGCGCAGGCTCAGCGGCCATGGCTCACGGGCCCAGCTGCTCTGCGGGAAGTGGGATCTTCCCAGACCAGGGCACGAACCCATGTCCCCTGCATCGGCAGGCAGACTCTCAACCACTGCACCACCAGGGAAGCCCATGGCAGGCGGATTCTTAACCACTGTACCACCAAGGAAGCCCTGGTTTTCTTATTGTTGAGTTTTAAGTGTTCTTTGTATATTTTGGGTAACAGTCGTTTATCAGATATGTCTTTTGCAGATATTTTCTCCTAGTCTGTGGCTTGTCTTCTTATTCTCCTGATGACCAGTCGATTTTTGACAAGAGTGCCAAAACGACTCAATGGGGCAAAGAATAGTCTGGAACAACAGGGTATCCTCATGCAAATAAATGAAGTTGGACCCCTACCTCACATGACATACAAAAATTAACTCAAAATTGACCAAAGACCTAAATGTAAGAGCTGAAACTATAAAAATGCTGTTGGGACTTTGTTAAATTAACATTTGTTAAGTGGAGCCCTGAGGGTGTTGGGTAAGGAATCTCTGATCAACAAAAGACCAGGAAGGAATTGACAGAGAAGTTTGTTACAGGTTCTGGAAGAAGTACACCATACACTGTGAGGGGCCACACCAGGAGGCTAAGGCATAGTGCAGGCAGAAAGCATGGCAGGACCTGGGGGACAGGCTTTTATTAGGGTCTGCAGGTAGAGTGCTTTGGGGTTTCCAGGCTGAGTCTGGATTGGTCAGTTCAAAGCAAAAAGAGTGGGGTTCTGGCAAGCTTATCTGAGGATCACACAAGGGGCCATTCCTGGGAGGTGGGAGAGAATGCTTATCAGGAGGACAATTGAGGAATTCATATCAGGAACTTACATTATTTACCTGTGAGTCTGTAGGCTGTTATCTAGGGCATGCACTCTTGGGAGGGGTTAATATCAGTTCAAGACCCCAGCAGGCTGCGTGGCCACACAAAATGGGTCCCAAGACAACAATGTTATCTAGTAGTTTAGCTAAACTCTAAACAACCTCTTACAAGAAAACATAGGAGTAACTCTTTGTGACTGTAGATTAGCCAATGGTTTTGTAGGCAGGTAGGGTAGGAGGTCCCTGAAGGAAGAGAACCAGACATAATTTCTTGACATAACCAGATTAACTGGAACCTAAGGAATGACGGTGTTGACTTTTTCTGACCCTCGTGATCCAATCAGCTAGAGCCTGGACTCTGTCAACCTTTGCCACAATTCTAGGCTGAATTCTCCTCTGCTCAAGCCCCTTCACGAACATGTATGCACCCTCAGCTTAAGTCATCCTCAATTTTGCTGGTCAGAGAGACTCTGCTTTGGGAAATAACCCTGGTGTTCTCCTTACTTGCTGCAAGTAATAAATCCTTCCTTCTCCAGCTCCTTGACTTGGTGTTGTCTTTTGTTAGATACCCACCAAGGGGCGAATGCAGTTTTCAGGTAACGGTTTCACAAACATGACACCCAAAGTTCAAGCAACCTAAGAAAAATATAGATGAGTTGGAATTCATCAAAATTAAAAACTGGGGACTTCCCTGGGGTCCAGCTAAGACTCAGCGCTTCCACTGCAGGGGGCGCAGGTTTGATCCCTGGTTGGGGAACTAAGATCCCGCATGCTGCACAGTGCAGCCAAAAAAATAAATAAATAAAAACAAAATAAAAAACTTTTGTGTTCAATGGATACCACCAAGAAAGTTAAAAGAGGGAATTCCCTGGTGGTCCAGTGGTTAGGACTCGGCGCTTTCACTGCTGTGGCCACGGTTCAATCCCTGGTCAGGGAACTAAGATCCTGCAAGCTGCGTGGCTCAGCCAAAAAAAAAGAAGAAAAAAAAAAAAAAAAAAAAGGAAAAGATTAAAATCCACAGAACAGGAAAAATTTTGCTAATCATATATCTGATAAGGGGATTGTATCTAGAATATATAAAGAACTCTCACAACTCAACAACAAAATGATAAATAGCCCAATTTAAAAATGCACAAAGGATCTGAATAGACATTTCTTCAAAGAAGACATACAAATGTCCAATAAGCACATGGAAAGATTCTTAACATCATTAGTCTTTAGGGAAATGCAAACCAAAACCACAGTGCGATGCATCCCCTAGGATGGCTGTTGTCAAAAAGTCAGATAATAATAAGTGTTGAAGATAATGTGGAATAATTGGAACCCTCGTACACTGCTGGTAGGAATGGCAAGTTGGTGCAGCTGCTTTGGAAAACCACTGGCCAGTGGTTAAGACTCCGCGTTTCCAATGCAGGCAGCACGGGTCAGGGTAGGATCCCACGTGTCCCGCAGTGCAGCCAAAAAAAAAAAAAAAAAAAAAAGAATAAAGTGGTGATACCACCCAAATAAATCTTGAAAACATTATGCTAAGTGAAAGAAGCCAGTTACAAAAGACCAAATGTTGTCTGATTTTATTTGTATGAATAGGCAAATCTATAGAGACAAAGAGTAGATTAATGGTTTCCAGAGGGTTGGGGGGTGGGGTATGGGAAGTGACTGCTAACAGGTACAGGGTTTCTTTCTGGGGTGATTAAATGTTCTGAAATTAGATAGTGGTGATGGTTGCACAATTACGTGGATACAAAAAAAAAACCACGGAACTGTACATTTTAAGCTGGTGAGTATTATGATATGTGAATCAAGTTGTCATAAAAATAAAAGATTAAAGGACTTCCCTGGTGGTCCAGTGGTTAAGACTCTGCACTCCCAATGCAGGGGGCCCGGGTTCGATCCCTGGTCAGGGAACTAGATCCCGCATGCCGCAACTAAAGATCCTGCATGCCGCAATGAAGATCCCGCGTGCCACAACCAAGACCTGGTGCAGCCAAATAAATAAATAAAAATAATAAATATTTAAAAACTAAATAAATAAAAGATAAAGCACCAAACTGTTTGCAAGAAAGAATTCCAGGGACAGGAAGGGCTGAGTGGCCAGAGAGAGATGAAGCCTCTGGTTGGTACACAGAGGAACAGACTAAGAAGTTGGGAGACCATTGTTTTCCCCTAAACTGGCCCCTTCTGCATTGCTTGACTCAGGTAAAGGCCATTACTCTCCCAACTACTCTTAGTCACTGAGACTATGTACCTACCACATGTGACTCAGATGTCCCTACGTCCTTTTGCCTCCTGGAGCTCCCCTTTCTGTTAGCATCCGAACGACGTGGCTCAAATAGCTCCTTTATCTCAGGTATCCAGGCCCTCCCCAGCTTCCAGGAGCTTTTTTGGGGGGAAGCGGTTGAGGCAAAAGAAATCTTACATTTTTCCCATGTCATCGCTATCTTTTCCTCCACTCTTGTCCGTCTCCTGCAGCTTTTGTCCTCTCTTGTCTACATGCTAGCAGCCCCCTCCCCCAGTCTGCTATTCTCCCCAGGGCCAAATTTAGCCCAAATTCCACCGTTCAAAGTCCACCAGCATGTTGTTGCATATTACCTTTACAAAATGACCCCCATTACTCCTCACCACGAGCTGGTTTCCCAGCTCTTCCTTCTTTTTTTTTCTTTTTTCTTTTTGGCTGAACCTCTCAGCTTGCGGATCTTAGTTCCCAGACCAGGGATAGAACCCATGTCCCCTGCAATGGAAGCATGGAGTCCTAGCCACTGGACCACCAGGTGGTGGTCTCTCTTCCTTCTTTATGTCCCCCGTCCCTGGCAATGACAGTCATGTCTGTCCCCACCTGTTCCAGTCCTTACCAGGGGTGCATTCTCTCCCCAATTTCCTGTCGGCCCCTCTGCCCAAGGCTGACCCCGGTTCCTTGCACCGATCCTGTTGGACCTCCCTGGGAAGAGGAGGGCTTCTGGTTTTCCCTAGCTAGCTGCCCAACCCTTCTAACGCCCTGACCGCACTCTGAAATCTGCCAGAGCAAGGGAGGAGTGGAGCTGAAGTTAGTCCCACTGAATCCATGGTGGTGGTGTGTGTTGCTTAAACCCAGACCGTTTGATCTGCTACTATGTACATTACCCCAGGCCTCTGTTGACCTAGCAGTGGTAGGCAGGGTAAGAAATATGCATTTTGCATCTACATTTTAAAATTTGTTTACTTTAAATTAGCATATAATGTATGTTTATAAATTATTATAAGTAATTTGTATTTATTTATATTCTCTTTATTTAACCCCTTTTTGGTCCTCCCTTCTCCACGAAGATTCCAGCTCATTCAGGTTGTGCTTAGAAGAGCCAAGAAGGGGCTCTTCTCTGTGGTGTAAACACAGATTCTCTCATGAACCAGCAGCAGGAGTGGGGGGATCTTGGGAAGGTGGTGAACTGAGGATATCAGTCCCCCTTCCGGGAACCTGGGAATTTCTGTGTCCTTTCGCCAAGGTCTGTGGGTGCGTAGTTCTCTGGCCTCCTGCAATAACCACCTGTGGAGTCTCCTGCCCCATCCTCCCCCTAAAAATGGCCAAGCCAACCCGCCTCTGCTGCCAGCTGGCTCCCCACCCCCCCAAAAGCCAGGCCCCCCGGTCTGGCTGAGTTCAGCCATCTTCTTTACTGCCATTCTCGGACCTCCCTGTCCCCCGCCTGCCTTGCCCACCCACCCTGCTTGGCTGCTTGTAAAACTCGCGATACTTTGAGACCCACGCATTAGTCCTATTTCCTGAAGGCGGAACTACCCTCCTCAGCTTCACAGCACCTCCTTCCGGGAGTCTATCATGTGGTTGCCACAACGTGCTCTGGCGCGAGTCGGGGGTACTGAGGTCTGCACCAGTAACAGGCTGCTAACCGAATAGTCTTTCCACGTATCTGCCAAGTCCGCAAAGCCCGTAAGTCCCGTTACCAGCCCTGTCCCTTCTCACACCCCGGGCAGCTCTGCAGGAAGACCGCATTTTACAGACAAACTATGGAGCCTCCCTCACCCGCAGCGACCAGGTGTCAGCCCGCAGCTTCCAGCCAATGCAGCACGAGACCTTCCGGTCGCCTTTTCCCGCCCAAAGTGATGACCAATCAAAAGCGAGTTCGCCCGTTAAGGAACCGGCCAATCGCCATTGGGGTCCTGGCCTGGGGTCCGCCCCCAAAGTGGTCGGAGCCAATGGCAGTTGCGCGGCTGGCGAGCCAATCAGGACACAGCGTGTGGTGCGGCGGGTCGGCAGTTGGGCGCGTGGCGTCGGACTGAGAGGAAGTTGGATTGTAGTGAAGCCAGGTGGTGCCGCCATGGTACGGAGCGGAGGGGCCTGGGGGACGGGCCAGGACGGGCGGCAGGACCGTGGGGGACGGGCCTGGATGGGCAGCAGGACCTTGGGGGACGGCCCTGGACCGACAGTGGGGCCTTGGGGGACGGCCCTGGACCGACGGTGGGGCCTTGGGGAACGGGCCTGAACTGGCGGTGGGGCCTTGGGGGATGGGCCTGGACCTGCTGAGGGGCCCCGGGGACAGGCCTCGACGGGCGGAGGGGCCTGGGGGATGGGCCCAGGTGGCGCGGGAGTGTCCGGAATGTGCATGTCAGGGGCAGGCGCGGGGTCACTCTGCAGATGCAGTAAGCAGCCCCTGCCCTCGATCTTCCAGACTCTTCCTTCTCGAGGCAACGGTCCAGGGTTGCTCTTGAGCTCTGTCATTTGTCTCAGCTGTGCTGTGAGCTCACGAGGGCACTTACAGAAATAGGCCTTTAAATAAGAGTGAGAGAAGACTGTATATGCTGAAAAAGTTGTTTCCTCCATTAGATAGGGTTGTGAGTTGTTTGGCCGCTCCACGTGGCATGCAGCATCTTGGTTCCCCCACCAGGGATTGAACCCGTGCCCCTTGCATTGAGAACTCAAGAGTCTTAACCACTGGACTGGAAGGGAATTCCCCCTCCCTTCCTCTCTTTTTTTTAAGCAAAACTAAGCAAACAGGAATAGGTAGGCTTATATCCCCCCTTTCTCGCGCCTTGTGTTTTCATTGTGCAAACAGTCCGGCTCCCTCCGTGTCAGCATGCAAAGACCTGCGTCCTTGTTTACTGCCATGTAGTATTCCAGGGTGTTGTTCTGCGTCTTCAGCCTGTTCTGAGTCGCTGGACATGTGGATGTTTTCCAGTCTTTTATGCATGGAGTTGCAATGAAGAATCTGTGCCTGCAGTTTCCACTGGTGTAGGTGTATATGGGATACCACAAGTGAATGGTATATAGTTTCAGATTCCGTTCCATCAGCAACACACATAGGAGAATTCCTGTTTTCCCACATCAGGGTAGGCTTCTGCCTTTAATTTGTTCATTTTTATGTCCTCAGGTCATAGGGATCTAGTTAATTGTTGAATTAATTACATTAATATTTTGCACACCAATGGAACTCAGCCAACACCTCTGTCATTGTGCACATCTAAAACCTTTATATGGAGAGAGGCTGGAATGACCCCTGACAGGGCTTTACCTGGCCTGGTTCACGTCTTGCTTGTTCCCAGTTAATTGAGGCTGATGTCATCCCAGCCTCTGTGTTCTCTTCTCATCACTGCGGTAGCTTCCAAACTCTATTAAGAGTGCTAGATAATAACTACATAATAACTCACACTAACGTCTGCATTATTCCTTTGCAAAAGTTGGTTTTGAGGCTTCTCTTATTGGTTATTGAACAGCATGACATCAAGCTGCTCAAATTTTTTTTTTTTGTAGAGGTGATTTATTACAAGTATAAAGAAAAGGTATCTGCTATTACCTGACAGGTAAAAGGAAGCTTCAGGATTAGAAGAAATTTGTGCATTTCATCATTTTTTAGGAGCTGTTATTTTTAGCAAAGCCTTTGTCTTAAATAAGAAAAATACCATGGTTAATACTTTTAGAAGAGCTGTTCAGCCGTTGTTGGTTGGTATAACAGGGTCTTCTCAAGTTGAAATGCCTAAGTTCACAGTACTTAGTTTAACCAACTAAATTAGGAAACGTCTAGTGAGGGGGAGGTAGTGATGAATTGGTGTGAAGATAACCTAAACGAAATTACACTGATCTCTGGGGAAATGTTGTCCATTACAGATGCCTTTCCTTTGTGTTAGAACGGTTTGTGTCTCAAGGTGAATTTAATGGGAATTCCAGCAGTAGAAATTTTGTTTTAAATCCTACTTTATGCATCCTAGAGCCTCATCACAAAGTTGAGTACCTTTTGGAGAATCTACCCAGCCTCATAAGGGTAAATTTTTTCTGGCTCAGTATTGCAGTTTGGTTGGAATCAGAATTAGACTATCAGCTATGATTTGGCCCCTTGTCTTTCAAGGATAAGACTAGAAGCTGAATTTCTAGGCTTCCAGACCATCACTCTTAAGGGCTAGGAGATTATAAATCTGGGATGTGATCGTAATTGTATGATGAGAAGATAATACCCGTGTTTAGAATTTATCTGTCTCATGATGTGGCCATTTTGATGGCCTATTTTCTCTTCCTTCAGTTTATCTCTTTTTTTTTTTTTTTTTTGACCGCACCCCACACGGCTTGCGGGATCTTAGTTCCCCAACCAGGGATTGAACCTGTGTCCCCTGCAGTGGAAGTGCCGAGTCCTAACCTCTGGACCACCAGGGAATTCCCCAAGTTATCTCCTTTTGAATGAGCTTCAGTAGTGTGTGTAAGGAGTTTATCCATTTCATCAGTGTTGTTGAATTCATAATATTCATTTATCCCTTTAATATCCTAGTAGTTATAGCCTCTTTTTTGTTCCTGATACTGGTAATTTGTGTCTTCTCTTTTTCTGGGTCAATTTGGCCAGGGGCTTATCAATTTGATTGTTCAGCTCAAAGAACCAGGTTTTGGTTTCATTGACTTTTCTCTCTTTTTATTTTCCTGTTTTCTGTTTAGTTTATTTCTGCTAGTTATTATTTGCTTTTTTCTGCATAATTTGGATATTTGCTCTTTTTCTAGTTTCTTAAGGTGGAAGCTTAGGTCATTTAATTTGAAATTTTTGAACAAACTTTTGTGTCTAAGTTCATGAGGGATATTGGTCTGTGGTTTCCTTACAGTGAATATCTTTGTGTTTTTTTAAATTTATTTTTATTATTTATTTATTTATTTTTGACTGCGTTGGGTCTTGCTGCACACGGATTTTCTCTAGAAGCAGTGAGCGTGGGCTACTCTTTGTTGTGGTGCACGGGCTTCTCATTGTGGGTGGCTTCTCTTGTGGAGCACGGGCTCTAGGTATGCAGGCTTCAGTAGTTGTAGCATGGGGGCTCAGTAGTTGTGGCTGACGGGTTTACTTGCTCCGAGGCATGTGGAATCTTCCCAGACCAGGGCTTGAACCTGTGTTCCCTACATTGGTAGGCAGATTATTAACCACTGTGCCACCAGGGAAGTCCAGTGCCTTTGGTTTTTGTATCAGGGTAATGCTGGCCTCAGGGAATGAGTTGGGAAGTGTTTCTTTCTCTTCCATTTGCGAGAACAGTTTGCAGGGGGGAAGAAATTTTCCTCTTCTGGGTTTTTCTCATTGGTCTAATAATCTGATGACAGAAGACAGATTAACGTGAGAAAAACAAATTTAATTTTGTACATATGGAAGTCCTATAAGTATAGGATCTAAGAATTGACCAAAGCAGGCTGTTTATATACCTTTTTAGACAAAGAATCAGTAATTTATGAAGATTTGAGGAAAGAAAGGGGTTTTTGCTTGGGCTAGCAAGTTAATGAAGAAGTAACAAAGTGTGTTTATGCAGCTTTCTCAGCCTTGAATTCCCTATCTCCAGGGATCATGATGCCTCCCCATGGGAGCTTTGTTTCCTGCTTTCAGGGGAGCAAAGGGTCAGAGTGTTCTTCTTGTACCAGCTGATTCTCAAGTAACTTTTTTTTTTTGTAAAATTTTGTTTATTCATTTATTTTTGGCTGCATTGGGTCTTCGTTGCTGCTCACAGGCTTTCTCTAGTTGCAGTGAGCAGGGCTACTCTTCGTTGCGGTGCGTGGGCTTCTTATTGTGGTGGCTTCTCTTGTTGCGGAGCACGGGCTCTAGGTGCACGGCTTCAGTAGTTGTGGCATGCGGGCTCAGTAGTTGTGGCTTGTGGGCTCTAGAGTGCAGGCTCAGTAGTTGTGGCACACGGGCTTAGTTGCTCTGTGGCATGTGGGATCTTCCCAGACCGGGGCTTGAACCCGTGCTCCCTGCATTGGCAGGCACATTCTTAACCACTGCACCACCAGGGAGGTCCCTCAAGTAACTTTAATTCAAAGTAATCAATATGCCACCAGTATATTTTGGGGTGGCCTGCCCTGAGCTCCATCAAGTTTTATAGGTCATTGATTTTATGCCTTTATACACATACATGTTACCCTCTGAGTCCTATTTTAGCTGCATCCCACAAATTTTGATATGTCATGTTTTCATTTTTATTCCATTCAAAATACTTTCTAATTTCCCTTGTTATTCGTTTCCAAATATTTGGGGATTTTTCAGATACCTTTGTGTTACTGGATTTGTAATTTAGTTCAAATATTTAGAAAACATATTTTGTATTATTTGAATATGTTGTGTTAATCAAGACCTTTATTAAGAAGTGCTTGGGGGAAAAGAAGAAAAAAAAGTGCGTGGGGAATTCTCTGGCAGTCCAGTGATTAGTACTCCACACTTCCACTGCAGAGGCACAGGTTTGATCCCTGGTCAGGAAACTAAGATTCTGCGTGCCGAGTAGCATGGCCAAAAAAAAAAAAAAAAAAAAGTGTTTGCAGTTTGTTGAGTTTTCGAAAATAGCAAGTTGTAAACTTTTAATACAAATTAAAAATGAGGTTCCTAAAAACTCAAGTTGCCCAGATATGAAACAATTTAAGAACCTTTAAATATATATTGAGAAAAGCCAGGCTTTAAGAAAAACCAGGTTTGTCATTATCCAAAAGAGATGTCTTTAAGTAAAAGCCCATGCTGCATAGATAATGCAGATGGTGCTAGTGATCTGGCCAAGCACTTAAGGTCTTCAGCTTCCATCTTTTGTTCATTTCTTTTTATTTATTTATTTATTTATTTATTTATTTATTTATTTATTTATTTATGGCTGTGTTGGGTCTTGGTTGCTCCGCGTGGACTTTCTCTAGTTGTGGCGAGCGGCGGCTGCTCTTCATTGAGGTGTGCAGGCTTCTCATTGCGGTGTCTTCTCTTGTGGCGCACAGGCTCTAGGCATGCAAGCTTCAGTAGTTGTGGCATGTGGGCTTCAGCAGTTGTGGCTCGCGGGCTCTAGAGCGCAGGCTTAGTAGTTTTGGCACATGAGCTTAGTTGCTCCGCAGCATGTGGGATCTTCCTGGATCAGGGATCGAACCCGTGTCCCCTTCATTGGCAGGCGGATTCTTAACCACAGCGCCACCAGGGAAGTCCCGTTTCATTTCTTATTGCTGCAATTTCATGTTCATTCTTGTTGGATGACTAAACCAGATGTCGGTAGAGATGGTTAATGGACTTTTACCCAGCCCACCCTGCTCACTCAGTTTATCCCAGTCTGCCTTCAAGTGCTGCTACACCACTTCACAACGATATATCAATACCTCCATTTCCCCCTTCTTGGCCTTTAGGCTATTGAGTTGTTTTTTTTTAAATATACTTATTTATTTATTTATTTTTGGCTGTGTTGGGTCTTCGTTGCTGCGCGCAGGCTTTCTCTAGTTGTGACGAGTGGGGGCTTCTCTTCGTTGTGGTGCGTGGCCTTCTCATTGCGGTAGCTTCTCTTGTTTCGGGGCTCGGGCTCTAGGGGCGTGGGCTTCAGTAGTTGTGGCATGCAGGCTCAGTAGTTGTGGCTTGCGGGCTCTAGAGTGCAGGCTCGGTAGTTGTGGCGCACGGGCTTAGTTGCTCTGTGGCGTGTGGGATCCTCTTGGACCAGGGCTTGAACCCGTGTCCCCTGCAGTGGCAGGTGGATTCTTTTTTTTTTTTTTTTTTGCGGTACGCGGGCCTCTCACTGTTGTGGCCTCTCCCGTTGCGGAGCACAGGCTCCGGACGCACAGGCTCAGTGGCCATGGCCCATGGGCCCAGCCGCTCCGCGGCATGTGGGATCTTCCTGGACCGGGGCACAAACCTGTGTCCCCTGCATCGGCTAGCGGACTCTCAACCACTGCGCCACCAGGGAAGTCCTATGCTATTGTTTGTTGTATGTTACTTCTATATGAGTTGTAAACCCCACAATAATAAATCTTTATTTTTGCTTTATTGTTCAATTATTTTTTTTTCAGTTTTTAACTTTATAGCATTACCTTAAACGTGTAAAGAGTTAATCTTATCACACTACACATGGCTGAATTTATTAAAGATAAAAATCACAAATGAGGGCTTCCCTGGTGGCGCAGTGGTTGATAGTCCGCCTGCCGATGCAGGGGACACGGGTTCGTGCCCCAGCCCGGGAAGATCCCACATGCCGCGGAGCGTCTGGGCCCCGTGAACCATGGCCGCTGAGCCTGCGCATCCGGAGCCTGTGCTCCGCAACAGGAGAGGCCACAACAGTAAGAGGCCCACGTACCACAAAAAGAAAAAAAAAAAATCACAAATGAGTGACACAGTTACTTGCTACATATTCTTCCCATTACAACGGACAGTTTCATTAATCATACAGTGTATTTTATTATTAGAAGCTATAAAGGAGATCAAATCTCTAGTAATTTTTCTCCTTCTCTTTGATTAGTGTGTTGTTTCAGTGTGCAGATAAAATATAGTGTTAGTCACCAAGAGTCTCATGAGACTTTCGTGTTTCCAGTAAGAATATCTTTGTTTATTTGCAATGTAAAAATTCCCTATATCATTCTCTAGATCATGCATCATTTTCCATTTATTTGGTCATCAGATCAGGTAAAAAGTCTGTGTGCACCAATTTGCAGAAGTGGTCATCCAGAAGTAAGTGCTGGGCTCAATTATATTTTTAAAATATGGTATAAAGTCTTTTATATTTGCCCACATATTTAGCAGTTTTGTCATTCTTCAGTCCAATTTTGCAGTTACAATTTTCCATCTAGTATGATTTTCCTTCTTCCTGGAGAAATTCCTTTACCATTTTTTTTTTTGTAGTGGTGACTACTACTCTCAGCTAATGATTAATTCTCTCAGCTTTTGAATGCCTGAAAACGGCTTCATTTTGCCTTTTATTTTAGTTCTGTTGAGGTATAATTGACAAAGTATTCACTGAAAGTGTATAATTTGACAAGGTTTAATATTTATTAACATCTTGATTATCCATGAAATCATCACCTCAATCAAGATAATGAACATATGCATCACCCCCCACAATTACCTGGTACCCCTTTGTAAATCCTCCCTTCTGCCTCACCCCCTTTCCCTCCCCCACTAATCCACATTTCTGTATTTTCTAGGATTTTATATGAATGGGATCATTGAGTTAATTTGTTGTTGTTCGGATTCTTTCACTCACTATAATTATTTTGAGATTCACCCATGTTGTTGCAACACAGTTCATTTTTATTGCTGAGTATCTCCTTTTTTGTGTGTGGTAAACTACACATGACAAAAGTTACCATTTTAACCATTTTTAAGTGTATAATTCAGTAGCATTAAGTACATTTACATGCTGTATAACCATCAGCACTATTTCCAGAACTTTTTCATCATTCTCAAATGTTCTTAGTATATAATCTGCTGGGGAGTTTTTGTTTTTTAGTTTTTATACAGTTTTTTTAAATAAATTTATTTATTGATTTACTTATGGCTGTGTTGGGTCTTCGTTGCTGTGCACGGGCTTTCTGTCATTGGGGTGAGCCGGGGCTACTCTTCGTTGAGGTGCGCGGGCTTCTCATTGTCGTGGCTTCTCTTGTTGCGGAGCATGGGCTCTAGGCACATGGGCTCAGTAGTTGTGGCTCGCGGGCTCTAGAGCGCAGGCTCAGTGGTTGTAGTGCACTGGGCTGAGTTGTTCCGCGGCATGTGGGATCTTCCCAGACCAGGGCTTGTACCCATGTCCCCTGCATTGGCAGGCAGATTCTTAACCACTGTGCCACCAGGGAAAGCCCTTTTATACAATTTTTAAAGTACACTTTTCATTTATAGTTACTACAAACTATTTATAATCAGTTGTTAATCTCATCCAGTGTGTTTTTCATTTCAGACATTGTCTTTTTTTATCATTAGCAATTTGAGTTAGGTCTTTTTTATATCAAACATGTCTCTCCTTATCATGCTCATTTTTTCCTGTACTTTCCTGAGCATGTAGATATATAATAGTTATTTTAATGTCCTTGTTTACTAATTCTATCATCTGTCATTTCTGGGTCTGTTTTTATTGATTGCTTTTTCTCTTCATATGGTAATATTGTCCGACTTTTCTAGGTTTTATTTTTTAATTTTCTGGTGTATATGGTAAGTTTAGATTGGATACCAGACATGAATTTTACATTATTGGGTGTTAGATTTTTTTGGCTGTTCTTTCAACTGTTTCTAGGCTTTTGGGAGGTTGCTATTAGTATACCTGGGAACAATTTGATCCTTTTGAGGCTTGCTTTTCAGCTTTCTTAAGTGGATTCAGACCAGCCTTTAGGGTTGGCCTCACTTGGCCCCACTACTGAGGACTCCACCCAGTGCTCTGTGAGTTAGGATGTCTTTCTGCCATGGCAGGTGTGAGCTCAGGGGTCCCTCCCCACCTGTGCTGAGCAGCCCACAGTGGGGACTCGGGACCCCCCTGCTGATCTCCCTGAGCTCTCTCCATGCAGCTGTCTCTCCTCCAGATAGAAAGCCAGCACCAGGCTTTCTAGCTGCCTTGACCTCTCTCAACACAGGATTCTCTCTGCTCACCTCAGGGAGATCCCTGGGTTTCTCCTCTCTCAGCTGCAGCCTGGACGGTCCCCAGCAGCCTTCTGGGGCATCTGTAGGGCTTGCTTTGTTTCCGTGCTCTAAGGAATCACTTGCTGTCTTCTGCTGCCTATTGTCTAATGACTGAAAAGTGTTACTTCATGTTTTTTTTCTAAGCCATTGCTAATATCAGGTTGGTAAATACAGCCTTAGGTGGAAATAAAATGGCTTGACTGCTTATTTGTATAATTTTTTTTTAATTTATTTATTTTATTTTTGGCTGCATTGGGTCTTTGTTGCTGCATGCAGGCTTTTCTCTAGTTGTGGCGAGCGGGGGCTGCTCTTCGTTGCGGTGTGTGGGCTTCTCATTGCGGTGGCCTCTCTTGTTGCGGAGCACGGGCTCTAGGTGCACGGGCTTCAGTAGTTGTGGCACACGGGCTCAGTAGTTGTGGCTCACGGGCTCTAGAGCACAGGCTCAGTAGTTGTGGCGCACGGGCTTAGTTGCTCCGCGGCATGTGGGATCTTCCCAGACCAGGGCTTGAACCCGTGTCCCCTGCATTGGCAGGCGGATTCTTAACCACTGCGCCACCAGGGAAGGCCTTGTAAAAATTTTTAACGTTTTTTATTGATTGCTGGGAAGATGTTTTATTTACTTGTTTGTTTATTTATTTATTTGGTTATGCTGGGTCTTAGTTGTGGCAGGCAGGCTCCTTAGTGGCGGCTCGCCGGCTCCTTAGTTGTGGCAGGCGGGCTCCTTAGGTGTGGTATGCGAACTCTTAGTTGTGGCATGCATGTGGGTTCTAGTTCTCTGGCCAGGGATCAAACCCGGGCCCCCTGCATTGGGAGTGTGGAGTCTTAACTGCTGTGCCACCAGGGAAGTCTCGCTGGGAAGATGTTTATAATGGCTGTATGCCTTTTCACAGTTCAAGTGTGTCTCCATCCATGCTCAGACATAAAATGACCATTGGAAGCTCATGGGACAATAATGTCTGATAAGACGTTAAGAAGCCAAAAGATTTTAGAGATATTAATTTAAGACGTTGGGTCTCATTTGCGTGCCACATAGTGACAACTGCCTTGAAGCTGAGGGGCCTCACGTGTATATTCTCGTTCCCAGCGTGAGTGCATCTCTATCCACGTGGGGCAGGCGGGGGTCCAGATCGGCAATGCCTGCTGGGAGCTCTACTGCCTTGAACATGGAATTCAGCCCGACGGCCAGATGCCAAGCGACAAAACCATCGGCGGTGGGGATGACTCGTTCAACACGTTCTTCAGTGAGACTGGGGCTGGCAAGCATGTGCCCAGAGCCGTGTTCGTGGACCTGGAGCCCACCGTGGTCGGTAGGTACCCTTAGACTTAGAAGGGGAAGCACAGAACCTTTGCTGGGTTCCTCCAGATCAGAAGCCCGAGGTAGTTTCCAAGGGGAGCTGCCAGGAGAGAGCACCTTTCAGTGGCGGCCACCCAGGAGAGAACAGAATGTCACCTTGGAGCCCGTGAGACCCAGGCCACAGAGGGCGCCCGGCAAAAGTCACGCTGATGTCTAGTATGTCAGGGCCATTTCAGCAACACCCCGGGTGTAGCTGTGGGTGTGAACAAAACATGCACGCGCAGAACCGCCTGTGCGGTGTGAGCATTCCCTCGCCTTTGGGAACTGGCCACACTGGCATTTGTTCCTCGGGTTGACTGGACCTTCCCGGAGCCATAAACAGCAGATGAGGCATGTGTATCACACGGAGACCTTTTCTGTGAGACGCTGACGCTGCTGGCCTGCAAGGCACAGCACGTGCCTGTAGAAGTGAAGGTTTCCCCGGACCTGGCCATCCCAGTGAGTCAGCGACCGTCCTTAGAGTCTCGGGCACGCTGTCCTCTCTGCAGATGAAGTGCGCACGGGGACCTACAGGCAGCTCTTCCACCCGGAGCAGCTGATCACTGGGAAGGAGGACGCGGCCAATAACTACGCCAGAGGCCATTACACCATCGGCAAGGAGATCGTCGATCTGGTCCTGGACCGGATCCGCAAACTGGTGAGAAGGGCCCTGGGAAGGCCTCCTGGACAGGAGGGGAGGCCCGGGATCTCCCCGGGACATCACTTTGGCAAAACCCAGCAGAACCATGAGTGCAGGGTCTTCCTTTCCGGTGTGGCCGCAGTGCGTCCACGTCTGTAACTGCTAAGTGTGATGCGTGTTCCCTGTGGATGGGTTGAACCCGTATAGTGAACCTGCAGAGGAAGAGTGTGCCGTGACCGGGGCCTGTGGGGGCCCGTGGGGGTGGTGGCACGGCTCATGCGGGCGTGGCCTCACGGCCTCTGCTCTCCCGCAGGCGGACCTGTGCACGGGCCTGCAGGGCTTCCTCATCTTCCACAGCTTCGGGGGCGGCACCGGCTCGGGCTTTGCGTCTCTGCTCATGGAGCGGCTCTCGGTGGACTACGGCAAGAAGTCCAAGCTGGAGTTCGCCATCTACCCGGCCCCCCAGGTGTCTACAGCTGTGGTGGAGCCCTACAACTCCATCCTGACCACGCACACGACCCTGGAGCACTCGGACTGTGCCTTCATGGTGGACAACGAGGCCATCTATGACATCTGCCGGCGCAACCTGGACATCGAGCGGCCCACGTACACCAACCTTAACCGTCTGATCGGGCAGATCGTGTCCTCCATCACGGCCTCCCTGCGCTTCGACGGCGCCCTCAACGTGGACCTGACGGAGTTCCAGACCAACCTGGTGCCCTACCCCCGCATCCACTTCCCCCTGGCCACGTACGCCCCAGTCATCTCGGCCGAGAAGGCCTACCATGAGCAGCTGTCCGTGGCCGAGATCACCAACGCCTGCTTCGAGCCGGCCAACCAGATGGTCAAGTGTGACCCTCGCCACGGCAAGTACATGGCCTGCTGCATGCTGTACAGGGGGGACGTGGTCCCCAAAGACGTCAATGCGGCCATCGCCACCATCAAGACCAAACGCACCATCCAGTTTGTGGACTGGTGCCCGACTGGGTTCAAGGTAGGCTGGGCGGTAGCGCGTGTTTATCTTCCGCCTGCGGCAGATCCTGGGACGGGGTGCTGCCCCTTTGTGGAGGGTACCCTGATACAGGGAAGCCAGGCTTGGTCATGGATTAGTAAGTTGGGAGACAGTTCTCATTCCTTCACTGGTGTCTCTAGAACTTCCTTCCTGAGTCATCACGTGATACAGCTCTGTGAGTGTATTTTTTACAGAAATTATCTGGAGGAGTTCTTGGGTGGAAAACATAGATTGATTTAGAAATAAGGTGTTTTTTCTTATAGTAATTTTTCTTAGAATATAAATGTAGGAATTTTCTGGGCATTTTGGTAATTTATGGGGATATTTGAACTTGGGGCACTACTGTAAACTGACTGTTGTCTCTGAATTCCACTTGATTCCATCGGCATGTAAAAATTAACATCCAATTTAAGTGTCGTATGGAACGTTTGATTTACAGCACTGTCATGAATCCTTCTGTGGAGAAGTGGAGATTGGGGAGCCTATACAGTGTGTCCTGGGTTGTCCTTAGACCCATCTTGCTCCGACCTTCCACTGGACACAGGACAGAAACCTTGCTCCTTACTTGATTCCCAACCTTCCCTCTGGGAATGGAACTGTACTTCCCTGAGCCCTGCTCTTAGGGCCTCCGCTGGCTCAGACCCTCGCTGCTGCGGTGGGTTCTTACCTAGGAGTCTGGGTTTCTTCCTCTGGTCCAGGGCTCAGCACAGCTGGCCGACCCATCACCTGGTTTTGTTAATGGTTTCATGTGAGCACAGCCATCCCCGCTCATTGGCTTATTGTTGTGGCAGCTCTTGTGCTGCAAAGACAGGGTTGAGTATCTGTGACAGAGCCCCTGTGGCTCAGCAGCCTAGAACGTGTGCTGTAGCCCCCTTGACAGACCCTGTATCTCCTGCCAAAACCTCTGGTCATGTGATCCCTGGTCTGAAGCTTGGACTGCCTCTCCCTTGGTCCCAGTGCTGGGATCTCGTTCTCTCCCTCTTACTAAGCGTTCATGTGGGCCGCGTCCATGGCAGTGGTCACACAGCGTCAGGGACCTCTGACGGTGTGCTTGTCACTCTGCTATGTGTACACTGTTTGTTGGGAAAGCAGGGGGTGTGACCTGCCCTCGTGATTCTGCCACAGTTGTGTTCTCTGAATCTGCCTGGGTGGAAAAGGCTCAGCTACAGACATTAATCCCTATCTTGTTGAACCCTCTGGAGAAAATAACATATGAAGAATCCCAAGCAGTGTCCCTTCTTAGAGGGAAGATAGTCCTATCACCTGGGTACCTATCACATGTCACAGTTGCTGGGACACAGCCCCTCCAGCAGCTTGGGTGTGAGCCAGGGTGGCAGGCTCTGGGGCTCCTCTTTCCTTTCCTGGCACCTTGCCTGGCACACAGCTGGGCCCAGAGTACAGGGTGGCCCCAGCCTCCCCGGGTCACCAGTGGGCACCTCCATGCCTTCTGTTTCCACAAACGCAGCCACCATTCCTGGATTGACGGAAGCTTCACGCAGTGCCTTCTCCCCTTCTTTGGCAGGTGGGCATCAATTACCAGCCCCCCACGGTGGTCCCAGGGGGAGACCTGGCCAAGGTGCAGCGGGCCGTGTGCATGCTGAGCAACACCACGGCCATCGCCGAGGCCTGGGCCCGCCTGGACCACAAGTTCGACCTCATGTACGCCAAGCGCGCCTTTGTGCACTGGTATGTGGGGGAGGGCATGGAGGAGGGCGAGTTCTCGGAGGCCCGGGAGGACCTGGCAGCGCTGGAGAAAGATTACGAAGAGGTGGGCGTGGACTCGGTGGAAGCGGAGGCCGAGGAAGGGGAAGAGTACTGAACGGGAGGGAGCGGCTAGTGGCCCCCTGTACCCCGCCAACTGTCATGTTACAGATATTTACCTACAGTTTCTGAATTAAATCTCTGTCTCTTGTGCTCACCTGGAACACGCTCATCTGTCCACAGGAGCAGGGAGGACCCCTCTGCTGGGCCATGTGGATGGCTGTCCAGCTGCTTGGGCTGCGCTGCTGGGGTGGGTGGACCTACATCTGTAAGGAGCCTCTGCTTGTGTGACGTGACCCAAGGGCAAAAAGTCAGTGTTTCCAATCCAAGGTTTTAAAACAAATAGTTCTAGGAAAACTGAGTTAGGTTTTTCAATTGAATTTGCCATTTTTCAGGCTTCTTTATTGACGGGACAAGTGGACTAAGGTATAAAAGCTTAGAATTGGAGTTTGAAAACCTGAGGTCCATGTAAACCTGTAAAACTGGGGCAAATGTGGAAGGTCAAGACATTTTGGGGGAAAGGGTTTTACTGGATTCTCTGTGGCATGCATGACCCACAGAGGGTTAAAAGCTCTAGGTCACAGCCCTTCTGTGCTCAAACCCCTGCTGCACCTGAGCGCCCTGGGAGGGCCTCAGTGAAAAGGCAGAAGACCTGGTAATATGCACATTTTCTCACAGGCTCAAAAATGAGGTCTGGGAGGTGGGGTCACTGGTTGAAGTCACTTGGTTGGTTCAGCTGAAGCATGACGAGGACCAGCACACAGAACTAATTCTAAATCTCTGTGCCTTAATATATTCAAAAGGTAACAGAAGACATCTTGAACAGACCCTCAGGTTTTCAAAGAGGTTTATTACCAACAGGAGGAGCAGCCTGTCTGAGAGGCTGGCGGCCTGCGGTGGGCCCGTGCAAATCCTCTTGCTCAGGTGTTGCTCCGCGTGGGGCTCTTCCCCGGCCCGCCCACCTTGGGCAGCCTGGTGGCGCTGGGCTGGCGGGGCATCCTCTGGCTGGATCCTTCCCGGACACCGCGTTCTGGCAGCGTCGGGCCTCCGCCAAGGGCACCGCTGCCTTTGTTTCTCCCTGAGCAGACACAGAACACAGGTGTTAGCAACCTGGCAGAGGCCACCTCGCAACACCTATTGTCTGTGTCCCGAGAGCAGTGCCAGGGGCAGCTCGGCGTGTCGACCCCCAGCAACTGCCCTCCCCGCCAGACATGGTGACGCAGAAAGCGTGTTAGTCAGGCTTCTGGATTTGGATCTTGGAAGCTCTTCCTCATACGTTTTCCTCCCTCTCCCCTCAGTGTTCTACAAATATTCAGGTTCACTGGGTCCTATGACTGGGCTCCTGCTGAGGACGCGCCCTGTCCATGGGGCGGTCACGCTCAGGTGCAGAGCACAGCTCTGGCCGCTCCCCCACTGGTAACCTGCCAGATTTAGCCTGTCTTCTGCCCACAGCCAGGAAGGTCTGCAGTCATGCCTGGGCCAGTGCCTGTGGCATCAGCAACAGAGAGGACCCCGGGGGACAAGCGTGCCTGGGTCACAGTCCCTCCCCGCTGGGCCTGCCTCAACCTGGGCTCTCCTTTGGCCCGCAGCTCTGACCCCCAGCCTCCATCCCGGTTTAGTCCAACAGCCTGCAGTGGGGAACCGGGGGCTCTTGGACAGAAGACATGACAGTTTCCTAGGGGCTTGTTAAGTTGTTTCTGCTCACCGGCTGTCACTTGGGCAAGGAGAGGGACCTGCATTTGAGACTCAAGTCCGTGCTCTAATCCTCACACCTAGCTTCTCCCCAGGACTCCTGCAGGGATAGGATGGCCCTTCTCAAGACACTTCCTGGGAAAGTTCTTCCTCAGAGAGCAGGAGGTCTGTGCTGCCTGGCACGGGGGGTGGGTTGCAGTGGCATCAGCTTGGAACCCTAAAAGCTTGGGTTTTCCTGGCGTTGCTTCTCCCCGAGAGCCCATGTGTACTCGATTTGACAGAAGTGTAGTAGTAACGGGTTCCCCAGTGCCGGATGGAGTAGACAGGAACATGTGGTAGGGTGAAGCTGGGCCAACTCTGTCCCAGTGACTCCCGGAGACAGAAGCAAAAACATCACCCCTCATCTCTGGTACAAATGCTAATCTTCTGGTCCCCACTGACTGACCCTGTGAGTACATGGGCCCCACCACTCTGCAGGGTTTCCCAATGTGCCAGTGCCCTGCTCAGGCCATGCTTCCCCCTCCCCACCAAGGCTGAGCCAGGCCAAATCAGGTCTGTGGAGCCCGTGGCTTAGCCCCCGGTGCCGGGTGCTCCCAAAGCACAGCTCAGGTGCAGCTCCACCGCAAGCAGCAGGGCGGGTCCCAGCTGCAGGCCTCACTTTGAAGCCAGCTTTGCTTTTGCTTGCACATGTGTGAGTTTCCTCTCCCCCTCAGTGTAATGACCAGGGCCCCTCTGGACACTCAAGGATGAGAGGAAACTAGAAAAGAGCAAGTAATGTTCATCTTTAAATCTGACGAGGCCGATAAACCCTGGAAGTAAGAAACCAATGTAACTTTGAGTCATAGAAGGTGTCAAAGAAAACTATTTTAAGGATGAAAATAGCCCATTTATCCAGCTCAGTGTGATTCTTAGAACCCTAAAGGAATCACATGCTTTGGGCATTCGTGGGGAGACCCACTCAGGCCTCATTTTACACGCGGCTGTGGAGGTCAAGAAGGTTTGCAGAGCCCAGTGGACCCAGCAAGGGGCATCTGGGAGCTCGTCAGGCCTGCTCCAGCTCCCTCCTGACAGGGTTATTAGGGTCCGATGGAATGCAGTGAGGACTGGGGCTGAGCCAAGGGTGACCACAAGCTGCGGTGGGGGTGGTGGGGACATGCTCCCAGGCCTGGTTCCTGTGGGGCCCTCTTAAGGGTCAAAGACAGATAAGGGTGTCTGTTAAAAACAGTCCGGTTTACCCTCCTACCCCTGAAACCAGCTGTGGCCACTCAGTGTTGGATGCCCCCTAATGAAGCAAATGCCCCAAATTCACCAGCCCATTGCTACCCTTGACTCAGGGGGGGGCCCTGAAGTTGGAGAACCACCCAGACCCGGTAGGACCCACTCTGCCATTGACCTTTGGAGTGGCCCCCGGGATCCCTGATCACCCACTCTTAGAGCTCTGCCGCAGAGCTGGGCAGGAACGAGAATTATAGAAAGCCCCAGAGCGCTTTCTCCTGGGTGGTGGGCGCACCCCCTTATGGAGTCACAGACCAGATGGCTGCTGAGGCCAAATGTCAGTGACTGGCTGTGAGCCAACACTGAAGGCATGTTGTGTGCGGAGGGGTGGGGGGACGGGTGGGTTAGAAATGAGAGGGAAAGAATACACCACAGCCCTGCTATCTGCAAGGCCAGCTGGCAGGGTCTGGTGGCCAGGATGAGCGGGCGGCCAGGGGTGTGCAGAGCACACAGCAGGGGCTTGATCGGTGCTTCCAGAACAGATACAGACAGAACAATGCACAACACGGACTGCACGTGTGCGCTTTAACCCTTAACTCAGCCCACACTTCTGGGGAGGTGATCCCTACATGGACATGCCTGTGACTCCTCCAGGCACACGGCCCGATGCCGTGTTGGGGAGAAGCTCGGCGTGAGTGCTCTGCAGCTGTGCTGCCCCCAGAGATGGGCTGCGAGCCACCTGTGTGGTCTTTAGCTTTTTTAAGAGCCATGTTAAAAAGTAAAAGAAACAGGAAATTGACTTAAATGTTTCAATTAACCCAAACATCCAGTATGTCATTTTAGCGGGTAATCAGTATAAAAGTTATCCGTGAGGTGTCCATTCCTTTCTGGTGCCAACGCTCGGGTACCTGTCCTCATGGCTCCACACACCAGACTCCACCTTATGCTTTCTGGGGGGGACATCTTTTTATAGAATGTGTGGTTTCCCTAAACTTCAACAGCACACAACTGAACCTAACTCCACGTCCTTACGAAGACAAGCCTAACCCCCCTGAGCTCTCAGGACAGAAATGGTGAGCCTGACAGGCCCCACAGGGCACCTGGATGGCCAGGAACCCAGAGAGCGAAGCCCTTGAGTGGGGCTCCAGCCCTTGGTCTGGGTCAATCTCACTCCGATTCTGAGGGAAACCTAAGGCCAGCTGGCTCCAACGTTCCCAAACCCCCACCACGAGCCTAGACCACCAAGGTCCCCCATTGCTTACTCTGTGACAATGCTCCTTATTTTCTCTACCCAGATCCTGCCATTAACCAGGTGACCAGAGATCTGTGTGGAGAGATGCTTTGACATGCAGCCTCAGAGATCTGTCTCATTGGTGGCCTCTGCCTCTCGGCCTCAGTGTACTCCTGGCACGGCCCCTTATCTGCCCTCTACCTCCACTGGGCATCTCCCCAGGGCCTCAGTGCCCTTGTACCCTGGCTGGTGGCCGCCCAGCCCAGCAGGACCTATGGCCTGAGCACTCAAGGGGAAACGACCCTGTGGGGCCCAGTGCCCCATGCCTCTCCAGTCCCTGGCCCGGGGCTTCCTCCCCACCTCCCATCCCTCTATGCAGTGCTCCCAGCCCCGCACCCCAACACACCCTTGACTGCACCCTCTCCCTCCCTCCCCCCACACCCTAGCTCAGCCCCCTCCCAGGGGATGCAGCAGCGCACAGGACTCTGCAGCTGGTGCGAGGGCCCTGCCCCCAGCTTGTTTAACTCCTGCTACTCCAGCAAGGCCGGTGCTGTCCTTCGAGACTGGACGCCCGTCACTGTCGGTATGTCTAGCCACTGGACAGACAGCGTGTCCACCCTGCAGCCCCACTGTGCCCTCAGCACTGAGAGCAGGCCTGGCACTGAGCAAGGGAGGGAGTGGCAAAACCCCCCAGTGAGGGGATCTCTCTCCTTTAGTCCCCACGCTCCTCAGGCCCCCTGTCCAAGCTCCAGGCACTCCTGGAACAGCAAGGTGGGTGATGCAGGGAGGGCCACGTGGGAGGGTGCAGCTAGAGCTCCCATGGCATTTCACACTCTAACACACCAGCCTCATCGTGCCTGGCAGTGCCTGGAAGGCACCCCCAGCTCAGAAACCAGGCAGTTGAGGGGACCCATGGTCTGATCCTCCAGGCAACCAGTCCAGGTGGGTGATGGCATCTAAGAGGCCCAGGTGCCTGTCACACCTCAGGCTTTGCTCTCCACAGCATACCACGCTCTCCCTTCCCCGCCCCTTGGGTGTCCTCCTCTGGGCTGGGGGCAGCTCTACAGAGCGCAAGTCTCACCAGCAGAGTTAGCCTTTGGGGACGGGGTGTGGGCCTGTCCTGTGAGCGCTGCACTTGTCTCTAGTGAGCGGAGCTGTGAAATCACGCCCTCAGTCCCTAAGCTGCGGGGCAGGGATGGCTCACTGGGTCCTGCCCTTGCAGCTCAAAGCTGCTCTGGCTTTCTGGGGGCCACAGCAGTTTCCACGGAAACAGGAGAGAGTACCAACCCCCAGAGATAAACCAATAAACGCAACCTGCAAAAGGAGAGAACAGGCAGCAAGAGAACCGGAGGGAACCGGGGGGCCCCGGAGAAAGAGGCGAGTGCGAGGCAGCTGGGCCGTGGAGCAGAACTGGAGAGGCCGCAGGCTGCAGGGCCGAGGAAAAGGAGGGCCTTGCGGGGGGGGTACAGTTCTCGGCAGAGAGAAAGGAGGCTGCTGGAGGTCAGAGAGAGACACAAAGAGAGCAGACAGCGTGCATCAGTGAGGAGGCCTGCACTCCAGTGCCCAGGGCCTCTCAGGACGGGGTCACGGGCGCCCAGGGCCCAGGCACACCCACCCACAGGGCCCAGCTGCCCTCCGCCCCAACGTCAGCCCCTTCTCAGGATGCTTCTGGCTAAGGAGCCAGCCTGGAGGTTCTGCTGCATTTCAGAGGGTTTCTGGGATGGGGAGCAGAAGTAACACCCGAAGCGGATTAGAGCTCCATCATGACACCCTGGTCACCAGCACCTGCTCATCCCCCAGCCATGACCCTCCAAACTGAGGAGGCCCCTCGGGCCTCTGTACCCTGCCAGCCATGGCTTCCAGGCTGCGCCCACTCACAGCCCAAAGATGGAAGCTTCGCTGTCCAGATTCCTGGGTAGGACCTGGGCCGGGTGGGGTGCCAACAAGGGCACGCAGGAAAGCCTCTGCCCGCCCTGCTCCCTGAGGACTTCCGCAGAGGCTATACAGGTCATGAGGACAGGAACCAAAGCTGCCTTGTTCCCATGTTTGCGGGATAAAAACGTTCAGAGTAGAGATGGGGAGGAACTGGGGTCGCAAAAGTCCCAGACGAGGTCTAGCCTGCCTGGGTCTCCCACCCTGTGTCCTCCCGATCTGGAAGTGCACCCTCAAAAGTGGCAGCAAAGTCGAAGCTAGGGACGGGAGCCCAAGGGGCCAGACCTTGGATGGGCCCAGCCTGTCCTGGGACAAGAGGAACAGAAAGGCCTGCACTCACGGCCAAGCCCGCTCGGTGCCAGGCGCTGCTCCCCTTCCGCCCCCGTCCCCCTCCCCGCCGCCCAGGCCCGGCTCTGACCTCGGGTCTCAGGCACGCTGGGCGTGGGCAGGGGCGCCGCCGCGGGGTCCTGGGGCTCGCTCGCCAGCCTCTGCCCGGCGCACATGGACTTGAGCATCTGGAAGACTGCGAGGGGCGCCACGTTTAGCTTCAGCAAGTCCACCAGGATCCTGGCGAGAACACACGCTGCGGCAGTGAGCCCTACTCGCCCGGTCCGGCCGTCCCCGGGGACCCCGACTCCCCCGGGACCCCGCCTCCGCCGGGCGCTCACTTGAACACGTCGGGGTCCATGGCGCCGCCCGCCGCCTGCGCCAGCTCGAACAGCTCCATCTCCTCGGCGCTCAGCACCTTCTTCCGCCGCAGCGCCAGCTTCTGCAGGGCCGCCTCCAGCCCCGGTGGCGGCCCCGGCCCGGGCCCCGCGCCCGGCGCCGCCATCTGCGGACCGCAGAGGGTGTGCGCCGCTGGGTCCGGTTCCCGCTCCGCCCGGCCCCGCCCGGTCCGGCCCGCCGCGCCCCCTACCGGCCCGCCGCGCGCCCCTCTCCCCGCAGCGCCCACGCCATCCGGCGCTCAGACCCGGGCCCGGGCGGCTGCAGGCGTGCGTAAGACCGGGCCCTTGGAGACGGAGCTTCCCCGCGCGCTAGCCGAGGTGGCGGCACCCAGTACAGCGCGGGCATTCTGTGGGCGCTCAGTAAATGCCCATCGGGGCCAGAGCGTAACTGTTCCGCGCCGACTCCCCGGTAGGGGTCGCACCTCGAAGCCCTAACGCACCGACACGTCTTCGCGCACGCGCGCTCCTTACGGCGGATTTCCCCGCTGCGCACGCGCGTTCCGAGGCGGGCCTTCGCTTTGCGCACGCGCCTTTTACTGTGTCAGCCAGAGGAGGTGGCGGCACATTTCCTGCTAGGCCGGGGGAACGTGACGCCACGCGCAGCTTGATGACGACATTTCGGCGCCGGGTCGCTGAATGGCGGCCTCGGTCCTTAAAGCCGGAGGCGCTGTGGTTCCTTCAGGTGAATGGTGGGAATCGCGCGCGGTCCGGCCTCGCGTCCCGGCCTCGCGTCCCGGCGGCCACCCCGAACTTCCGCCGAAACCAGCTCTGTTCCCACGCGAGCCCCGGGCCTCGGGCCGGGCCAGCAGGGCGCCGAGGGCCGGACTGCGACCTCCCGTCGCCTTCCCGCGCACCTCGCACGCCCCACCTCGGTGGGCCCGCGGTTAACGTTCGCTGCGCGCGGTGGAGGAGGGAGAGTCTGGGACTCAGCGAGCGGTGTGGAGGGAGCGGGGTGGGTCTCGGCCCCGGCCCGACCCGATCCTTCCTCGCCTCCCCCGGTGTGGGCCGTCTTTGCGGAGCCTCAGTTTCCGCGTCTGTGACACGGGGGCCCCGGTGCTCCCTTCACGGGGCAGTAGTGAGCGGCAGGCGGAAGCACGCCCCGCTCGCAGCGCGGCCAGAGGGAGGCCCTGGCGAGATTGGCGTTGACGGGGCTGCAGCTCACGGGAGGGACCCCGAAAGCGGATCGGAAGCCGTTCCTGAAGGCAGCGGGTGTGGAGGTGGCGGGATGAAGCGGAGGCTGGGCACACACCGCAGGCGGCGTGGCGGGGAGACGCTGCCCTCTCCCCAAGGAGAGGCGCTTGGGCGCCTCGGGCTCATTCCTTCAGCCGCTACCTCTGCAAACTTGCTCTAAGCAAGGAGCAGCATTTAATTCATCATTTCTAAAGCTTTGCCCTTAGCAAACAGTTCAGGGTTTTATGTCGCTTTGATCGTTTTGGAGTAGTGCAGTGTTCCCTGGACCACTTGGTTAAGGACTGAAACGTTTTATTTAAGTCATCCTTAAAACTGAAACCCATAGCTAGTTTAATTAGGAGTTGAACAGTCTCAGTGTTACTGAACTCAGACTCGGCTCCTCCCAGCTCAAAAGCCAATACTCCAGAGACAAGTGTTGGTACAAAGGAAAGGTTGCTTTACTCAGAAGGCCAGCAACCGGGTAGAAGGTGGACTGGTGTCCCAGAACGCACTCCAAAGATTCTGCTCAGCCGTGACAGTTTTTAAAGGGAAGAAGGGGAAAGAATCTCAGAATCGAGGCAGAAGGTCAAGCTCTGCGTCATTTTCCATTGGGTGTGGACTGGCTGACTCCTCATGAGCTTTCTTCAGATGTTATCTTGCCTGCGTGATCTCCTGCCGGATTGCACAGGGAGAAGCTGGGGGTAGAGAGCTAGTCATTCTTTAACTACTTAATTTTTCATTCCTACTTCTTTTAATCTAGGGAAGGAATCAATAGGTTAAGCAAGGTATTGTGTGCATTCAGTAGAGCATATGTCAGGAGTTAGGTTAAGTGTTGCCTGGTGACCTCATTTCTATAAGGTTTGAGGTGAACAGAAATGGGCAAACAGGAACGGGGCAAAGGAGCTGCTTACAGATCCCCACTGTCTGACATCATTCCATTTCTGTGGGATTAGGGGCAAAGGCTCATCTTCTGTAACTTCTTCATGCTGACATAGCGCGCAGTATTCTTAGAGTGGAAGATGTCAACATGAGTCTGTGGCATCTCTTTGCTGACAATTTTAGTTGCCTGCTTACTAAAAATTGGGCAGAGCAAGCTACAATTATTTTGATGCCCACAAAGATATAGATTATTATGAGCAATAACGTTAATCTCATTGTCTTGAGGCCAGTTTTTGGAATCGTGCTAGCCACAGATGGAGCAGCTTATGTCATGGCTACTGTCTGGTCATCATGCATTTGGCTTTTTCTCTCTGGTGGCAGTTATAGTATCTGTAAAACAACTCAGGAGTGTACATCAGACACTGAAAGATTCTGTGACTCTCTTGTCCTAATCGTTAGCTGCTTGAGCCTGCTCTTTTGTGACTCAGGGAGACCTGGGAAACTTCAGCTTTTCTACAAACAAGAGGCAGGGGACATGGAGGGGCCTTTGTACAGGGGTGGGGAGTGTGCAGGTTTCTGCTCGGTTTCATGGGAAGGTGTTCAGAATGCCTCAGCTGCCCACCCAGCATCTCCATCCACATACACTGCCAGTTGCCGCATCAGCACCGTTCCTCAGGCCATGGGCAGAGCTGTGCCAGGAAAGCCATCAGCAGCTCATCAGTGGGACTTGCATACTCCCTCTCTGCTCAGTCCGAGTCTGGATATTTTCAGTTTCTGATTGGGGCACAGAGAGGTAGGATTCTGGAGAGCTACCCCTGATTTTCTGGTGGCTGTTCAAAGCCTCCATTGGCAAAGCTGGCTCGTCCCCTCCCTTCCTTCTCAGAGAGCACAAGTAAGACAGAGGAGATGTGTCCACCTGTCTCTATGGGAGAGTAGTGAGGAGGTCTGTGGGTTTGAGTCTTGACTCTGCCATTCCCCAGCTGGCGGAGGGCAAGTGATTTTTCTCTCTGCCTCCATTTCCTTATCTGTACTGACCTCGTAGCGTTGTTATGAGGATGCATTTTCTACTCTTGCTTAACAAACTTTGCAGCTTAAAGCTTCATCTGTTGGTTGTCTCATGGTTATGTGTCAGAAATGCAGACTCAGCTGGGTTCTCTGCTCAGGGTCTCTCAAAGCTGAGATCGACCTGTTGGCCAGCTTTGCTCTTATCTGGAGGCTCTTGGGAAGAATCTGCTTTCAAGCTTATTCAGGTTGCTGGCAGGATCCAGCTCTTTGCAGTGGTAGAACTAAGGTCCCCATTTCGTTGCTGGCTATGAGTCAGGACTGCCCTGTATCTTACGGTTCTCACACTTGAGGCTTTAATTGTATCTGCAAAACCCCTTCACAGCAGCACCTAGAAGAGTGTTTGAATGACCAGAGACAGGAATCTTGGATGGCTGTCTTTAGAATCCTGCCTGCCTGCCACCGAGGATTAAATGAGAAATGTATGGAGAACCCTCAGAACCAGGCCTGGCATGTGGCAAGTGCCACACAAGCTTAACCAAGTGTTCCCAAGGGCTCCCTGCCACAGACCTGGCTCCGGGGCTGGACACTGTGGACAGCAGGCACGTAAGCAGCATTTCTGTAAAGCGTGGGCCTTGGCAGTGCAGTGGTGCTGAGCTGTGCAGATATTCTCCTGGCCTTGTGTGTCTTGTGTGGCAGAGGTTGAGGTTTTGTCTTTGTCTCTCTGCAGTGGTCCTCTAAGACGGCCCGTCTGGACCCTGCCCAGGAGGCTGCCATGGCATTCCCCCACCTGCAGCAGCCCAGCTTCCTACTGGTAAGTGTCAGCTGCCCGCCCGCGTGCCAGGGTGATGGTCGCTCTGCAGCGGAGTGACTTGAGGGTTTTGCCACTGACTTGAAGAACTGTCCAGTGGTGATGTTTTGGGGGGATGTGCTGGAAATAACACTGGACTCGGGTGAGAACCCTCAGGCTCGACTCTGCCCTCTGTTGGTGCAGGACCTTGGGTTTATGCAGCTGCTGAGCCCTGGTTTTCTCATTTACAAGAGGAGTTGATTGAAATGCCGTTTCCTCAGTCTCCTGGGGTGTGGGGAGGAGCAAGGGAGAAGGATGTACACCCACATTTTCACGTCTTGTAAATCCTTACACGAAAGCGAGGTGTTTTAATGACCGTAACTGTCATTGGTGAAAAACGGAAGGAGGCTGCTGTGCTGGGGCACTAGGCCTGCACTTTTTATAAACCTGTATTTGGAAGGATGTTCTTCTTCAGTGCCCCTCTAGAGCCAGCAGATCCGACCCAGGCCTGCACAGCCGGGTGTCTGCCTCTGACCGAGACCCTGTGGACTCCATCCTCGTGTGGAGGTGGCCAGGGCCTTGGATACCCTGGGCAAAGCCTTTGTGGTTAGAAACCTGGCCTTTCCTCCTGATGTTCATCCATGTGCACAGGGCCTTCTTCCCTTTGTGGTCAGAAAAGACGAGAGCTTTCCTTCACCCCTGATCTGGGGTACATTTCCTTCTTGTCCTGAATGTTTTCTGGCTTCTTCGTCGCCAGAGTGTTGGCATTTGGCTGAAGCTGTCTGTGGTTTTTGGCCTGCTGCGTCTCTGAAGGTAACAGATAAAGGACGTCTTGGGTCAGAGGGCCAGTGACAACAAATGGTAGCTCACAATCACAGGGCTATAAATGGTGGGTGGTTAGCCCCCGGGGAAACTTCCCATTCACGTGCACACACTCGGTGAGTGCTCTGATCTGTGTGGGGTCCCCCCCTGGCTGCGGGGCTGACCCAGGAGCCAACCCCCTGCTTGTGGATTGGATCCGGGTGGATTTTGTTCTCATGATGTGCAGCTCTCTGAGGTAGCTGGGGTGCCTGACAGAGGGAGCTGGGAGCCAGCCTGGAAAGTCCTGGCCTAGAGAGCATGGGACCTGGCCTCGCCTAGGGGTGTCCTGTAGGCCCTGGACACACGCACGACCTGATGTGTGAGGTGCTGGGCAGTCAGGCCAGTGCTGTGTCTCATTCCTGCCCGTCACTTGGATTACTGTTTGTTTATTTGTTTTTAAAGATTTATTTATCATTTATTTATTTAATTTATTTTTGGCTGTGTCAGGTCTTAGTTGCAGCGTGCAGGATCTTCGTTGAGGCATGCGGGATCTTTTGTTGCAGTGTGCGGGCTTCTCTCTAATTGTGGCTTGCAGGTTTTCTCTTTAGTTGTGGCGCACAGGCTCCAGGGCGCGTGGTCTCTCTAGTTGAGGCGCACAAGCTCAGTAGTTGTGGAGCGCCGGCTTAGTTGCCCCACAGCATGTGGGATCTTAATTCCCTGACTAGGGATTGAACCCGCGTCCCCTGCATTGTACGGCAGATTCTTTACCACTGGACCACCAGGGAAGTCCCTGGATTTCTGTTTTGACTCGCACCAGAATATCAGCAAAAGCTGCAAAGCAAATGTGCTCGCTTTATTTTGGTTTTTTGTGTCTCCTAGGCTAGCCTGAAAGCCGACTCTATAAGTAAACCCTTTGCACAGCGGTGCCAAGACTTGGTTAAAGTCATCGAGGACTTTCCAGCAAAGGTACAGTTCTGCAGCGTCTCTTGGGGGCGTGTCTCACACACTCCTGGAAAAGCATTCTCGCAGCCCCTGCCTCCCACCTCTGAGCACTGCTCTGCGGAGGCCTGACCCTGTATTGTGACTCTCACGTTTGTGACACATGTAAACATGTGACCACGACCACGTAGACCAGACTTTCTCAGCCGTGGGCCTTCTGTCCCACATGGGACACTTAGCAGTGTCTGGAGGCATTTTTAGTTGCCACGTGGGGTGGTGCTGCTGGCCCCGAGTGAGTGGAGGCCAGGCGTGCTGGCATCCGTCCCCCAGGGCACAGCACAGCCTCCAGGACAAAGACGCGTCCACCCCCAAATGTCAGCAGTGCCAAGGTTGAGCCCTGCTGTAAGTACTGAAAGTATGTGTTTACACCACACCCTGAATTGGCAGAGTAAGTGCGGGTCAGTTCAGGAGGCCCGCCTGGACCAGGAGTTGCCACCAGATGACAGGAAGGGCTTGCCCTGAGGAAGAACGGATGGTTCCACCCTTTTTAGTAAAGCTCTCTTCGGGTCAGAAGTTTCTGGCATTTTTATTTTTATTTATTTAATATATTGATTGATTTATTGGCTGCGTTGGGTTTTCATTTTGCGCCTGGGCTTTCTCTGGTTGCGGTGAGCGGGGGCTACTCTTTCTTTTGGTGCACAGGCTTCTCATTGCGGTAGCTTCTCTTGTTGTGGAGCACAGGCTCTAGGCGTGCGGGCTTCACTAGTTGTGGCTCGCAGACTCTAGAGTGCAGGCTCAGTAGTTGTGGCGCATGGGCTTAGTTGCTCCGCGGCATGTGGGATCTTCTCGGACCAGGGCTCGAACCTGTGTCCCCTGCATTGGCAGGCGGATTCTTAACCACTGCGCCACCAGGGACATCCCCACTGTGGGGTCTTATCCTCCTCTTTCCCTGCCCGACCCTTCTGCTTGCTCCCTGCGGTAGTGGGGGGTGAGGGCGGGTGGAGGCCTGGAGGCAAGTGGCAAGAATCACCCAGAGCATTTTGAACCTAGTGGATCTGGAAATTTGAACTGCCCCCCCCACCCCCAGAATTTTTAAATAAACCTTTTAATCATACGCTGGCTTATGGAACGGGGTCAGACATGAAGCAGCCACGCAAGCACAACAAAAGGATCCACAGCTGCTCCTGTGGGCGCCACTGGTCCTGCTGGTCTCCGGGCCAGGGAGTGACGTCCTTGGCCCAGGGCCAGCAAGGGAGGCAGGCAGTGGTCCCCAGGAGCTTGCCCAAAATCTCCCTGTGCTGTTGCAGGAGCTGCACGCCATCTTCCCGTGGCTGGTTGAGAGCATTTTTGGCAGCTTGGACGGCGTCCTGGCTGGGTGGAACCTCCGCTGCTTGCAGGGCCGCGTGAGCCCTGTGGAGTACAGTATCGCCATGGAATTCCTAGACCCCGGGTAGGTTGGTCTGTTACCCCAGAGGGATTGGACTTTCTCTCACAGTGATCTTGTTTGCAGTCACTGTTAAGGAACAGTCAAAGCAAGATGGTTCACGATTCATTTGCCCTGTTTTTGTTGTTCATATTCAGGGGCCCAATGATGAAGTTGGTTTATAAACTTCAAGCTGAAGACTATAAATTTGACTTTCCTGTCTCTTACCTGCCTGTAAGTAAGCTATGGTGGTGAGAGCCAGGCTTGGGGCCAGGTGCCCCACGCAGTGGCTGCAGTGCTGGTGGGTGGGCAGGGGCCTGCAGGGCTGTGACAGTGGCCAGAACGTCATGGTATCTGTTCAGGGCCCAGGAGCCATCACAGATTGGAACTTCAATGGTTTTTTTTTTTTCAAAGGTCATCTGAACTCTGCCAGTGGGAGGGCCTGGTTGGCTCCTGGCTGAGTGGCAGGGCCACGTGACTGGTAGCTTTGTCTTTCTGAGTTTCCAGTCCTGTGGGGGCGAATTAAGGGGTGGCACACTCATGGGTATGAGAAACAAAGCAGACAGGATCCATCGAGCGCCTGGCTGGGTCAGAGATGCACACAGCTGCAGCCCCGCTGTGGTGGGTCTGTGTGAGGACGAAGGGACAGAGTCTGCGTGAAGCTTTTTTGCACAAGCACCGCGCAGAGGACAGCACTGTTCCCCAGGGAGCTCTGTGTGTTGGGCTCCTCTGCAGCCTTCCCAAGAGCCACCTCTGTCTGTCCACAGGACCCTGTGAAGGCGTCCATCCAGGAGCGCGTGCTCCCCGACAGCCCTCTGTACCACAACAAGGTCCAGCTCCCCGCAGCCGGGGGCCTTGGCCTGCACCTGGCCCTCAGTATCCTTTGTCGGCCCCGCAGTGGGGGAGGCCGGGCGGCCAACACAGAGCTGGGTGGGGGGCCCCGACAGCCCTGTCATTTGCCCCCTGACATGGCCCTCAGATCCATTCGAGTATTACATGTTCTTCTTTGCCTTGAGCCTCATCACTCAAAAGGTACAGAAGGGGTGCCTCTGAGCTGGGTTTGCTTTACTGAAGCCCCCGTGCAGGGAGGGGCTGAGGCCCAGGGCTTGTGTCCACACAAAGAAGGGCTGGGCCAGCCGTCGGCCTGCCTTCCTCCATTTCTCCTCCCTTTCCTACCTCCTTTCTCCGGGTCCCCCTCTCTTCAGCCTTTGCCCCTCAGGCCACCCTCACTTAGTGAGGATGACAGGCTGGGGGCAGGCTTGATGGGCCATGTGGGGTGGGCTGGTGCCCTGAGTGGTGGTCAGGGAGGCTTCCTGTAGGAGGTGGCTACTGGTGTGGGCAGGGTGGGGGGATGGGGGTGTGTGTGGGCTGGTCAGGACTGAGGGGTCTAGTCAGGCCCTTTGTGGTGGGGGCTTTTCTCCTGGCACCGCCCTGTGATTGCTGGGTCAGCAGCCTGGGGCGGTGCCCACAGCCATGCGCTCACAGGAGCTTTGCTTTCCAGCCGCCCCCCGGGGCCCTCCACATCCGCACTTCAGACTGCGCCTACTTCATCCTGGTGGACAGGTACCTGGCGTGGTTCCTGCCCACAGAAGGCAGCGTGCTCCCCCCTCTCTCCTCCAGCCCGGGGGGGCCCAGCCCCTCACCGGCTCCCAGGTGAGTGGCTGAGATGGCCTGAGCCCACCACTAGGTAAGGCCTGGCCCTTCCTGGTTGGAGGGCATTGCTCATGGGGACAGTGGTGCCACTCCTTGTCTGGAGCACTTGCTTTTTTTAGGCCTGAGATTCTGCAGCCCCAGCTGAGCACAGGCTGGAGGTCGGGGTGATGGGGACGTCTCTGAAGCAGGCAGGTTCTGTGGCCCTGTGGACGGGGCCTGGCTCTGGTATGGGAACGGGCCGTGTTCTGCTTGTGGCCGCCCTCTCCACACGCGGCACCCAAGCCCCATGCCCAGCGGTGAGCAGGGTGGTGAGGGACTCAAAGCCGAGAGCTGATTGGCAGCGCTGGGCGATTGGTCCTGGAGAGGAGGGGCTTGTGGGCAGCGCTGAGCTGTGGCCAAGTGAGACTAGCAGGGACCTGTGGACTCGGGGACCAGGCCTTTGTTGAGCCGGGGCCTGTGGTAAAGAGCCGCTGGCACAGGCAGAGCAGGAGGGGAGCGTGAGGCCAGCCTGTCCAGGGGTGAGGAGCCTGTGCTCCTCTGGCCCTTGCTTCACTATCCCCCACTCCTTCCCTGGAGGCTGCAGCTCTTTCCTGTAGGTGCTGTCCCCCCACATCTGCTGGCACGTGCTGTGCCGTTACCCCAAACTCGTGTGGACAGAAGCTCCCAAGGAAAGGGGATGGCGAGGAGGAGTGCGGGGGAGGGGCTGCACAGGTGTTGCTGATGCTGCGGCCTGGGGAGTGGGGGCCAGGGATCTGGGGTCGGGGGAGGACCCAAGTGTGGCCTGGATTCACACCCCCTCAAAGGCAGACTTCAGCTGCTAGGCAGTTTTCTGGGCTGGATTTGATTTGTTTTCACAAAATAATTTCAGATTTTACACATTGCTACATATAACAAAGAACTTTCACAGGCCCTTCATGCCTGTTGATTTCCGAGTTGTTTTATTCTGTTTAATCTGTGTGTGTTTTTTCGTGGGCCGTTTGAGTAAGTTATAGACACGATGCCGTTACCTCTTAACATTTCAGGGTGTGTTTTCTGAAAGTGTGTGCATCTCTGTAACCGCGGCCATTCCATTCAAATCAGGAGGCAGTGTTGCTGCCAGGCCACCATCTCATCCCCAGACCCCACTTGGGTTTCACCAGCTGCCCCACTCATGGCTGTCACGCAGCTGGGTTCCGTGCAGGGTCATTTCCCGCACGCGGCTGTGTCTCTGTTGTCCAGAAGGTCTCACAGCCTTTCCTGACCTTGACAGCTGGTGTGTGCACAGTGGGTTCTCAGGTGTTTCCCATGATTAGGCCCAGGTTGGGCATCGTTGGCGGGGGCACCGCAGTGGCAGCCGTGGTGCCCATGAGCCCGCTTGCTGGGCTGAGGGTGATGCCAGGTTTTCCTCCTGTAAAGTTAACGAAGGTCTTTGGGCCTCAGTTAGTGAACGGGGGACTTAGTGGGAAGATCCACTGAGCCCCCGCTCTTGTCAGCAGTGTCGGTATCTCTCATGGTCTTCATTTCAGCCAGATCCATTGTGAACAGGGTGGTTGGCAAACAACGCTTTTCTGATCTCACCCGTCCTGCGGTGAGATCTGCAGTGGGCAGATGTGGATGGAAAATTCACTCTTCTGTTTGTTTATTCACACATAGCAACATGGACTTGAGGGTCGTTGGACACTTCCACGGGTTGTACTTGTCGCTGCTGTCCTGGGTTTGAGGCCCAGATTGCTGTGGCCACACCCGTGGGAGCCTGCCGACAGAGATCTGCTTCTGTGTCTCCCTCAGGACGCCAGCCGTGCCTTTTGCATCCTACGGCCTGCACCACACCAGCCTCCTGAAGCGACACATCTCTCATCAGACGTCTGTGAATGCAGACCCCACCTCCCACGAGATCTGGAGGTCAGAGACGCTACTCCAGGTGAGAGCCTGGGTGCCTTCTCTGCTTCTGTTTCAGATAAACTGCTCAGCACCACCCACCCCAGGGTGCAAGGGCCTAAAGACTGCCCCTTGGTCTGGGGGTGGCTGTCAATTGTTAGTGTCTCTGCTGTGACTGATGAGAAAGAATTTGCCCACCTGTCTCACCTCTGTGTTACTGGCAGTGTTTTCACCCCGGGACCCCCTGTCCACAGAGTCCTATTTTATTGTGGTGACACGATGGCTGCCCAGCCTTTCAGTTTCCAGTGGCTTGGGTCACCCTCTCTGACCGCTACTGTGGTTTGGGAGGGGTGGATAGTAAGCCCTGCTGCAGCAGGTGTTTAGGGCACTGAATGGGGGGGCCTCCCCTTGCTCAGCAGGACCCCATCCCCTCCATGCCAGGGGGCCCCAGTGGGGACGGCAGTCCTGTGTGTGACCTTATGCGGCTCCAGCAGACCCCAGGCCTGTCTCGCCACCTTGGAGATATTCTGCTGTTCTGATGCTGGATTCCAGGGCTGAGTGGGTCACCACAAGCCTGGCTTGTTGAGAGCCTGGAGTGTGGATGAGATGGGGTTCTGATTTTATTTGGGAACTGAGGTAAAATACACATAATGTAAAATCTAAGTCTTAACCATTTTAAAGCATATAGTTGAGTAGCGCTAAGTATGTTTACATTGTTGTAATGGGTTTCCAGAACCTTCCTATCCTGTAAGACTGAAAGTCTATACCTGTCAAACAGCAGCTCCTCAGTCCCCCTCCCACCAGCTCCCACACCCCCCATCCTGCTTTGTTTCTGTGAATCTGACTCTTCTCGTTGCCTCTGTCAGTGGAATCACATAGTATTTTTCTTTTTAATGACTCACTGGCTTCACTCAGCATAATGTCTTCAAGGCTCATCCACGTTGTAGTATGTGTCAGAATTTCCTTTTTAAAGCTGAGTTAAATTCTGCTGTGTGTGTGTAACTATGTTTTGTTTATCTGTCCATCTGATGGACACTTGGGCTGCTTCCATCTCTTGGCTGTGGTGAACATGAGTGTGCAGTTCTCTCTTTAAGACCCTGCTTTCCGTCCTCTTGATTATCTGTCCTGAAGTGGGATTACTGGGCTGTACGGTAATTCTGTTTAGTTTTTTGAGGACCTGCCATGCTGTTTTCCATGGTGGCTGCACCATTTTTCATCCCCACCAGCAGTGCACAAGGGGTCCAGTTTCCCCACACCCTCGGAACACTTGTTGTTTTCTGGGTTTCTGACTGTGGCCACCCTAATCGTCGTGACTGGTCTGCTCTGCCCTGGTGACGTGTTGCTAAGCAGCGTTTCACGGCCTTGTTGGCCACGTGTGTATCTTATTTGGAGAAACGTCTATTCAAGTCCTTTGCCCATTTCTGAATTGGGATCTACTTTGTTGTTGACTTCTAGGCATTCTCTATATAGTCTGGATGTTAATCCTTTTTCAGATACATGATTTGCAAATATTTTCCCCCATTCTGTGGGCTACTTTTTTACTACGTATGTTGTGTCTTTTGATGCACTAAAGCTTTTAATTTTCATGAAGTCCAGTTTTTTCCTTTGTTGCCCATGTTTTTGGACTTACATCTAAGAAATTACTGTCAAATCCATTGTTGTGAAGCATTCCCCCATGCTTTCTTTTAAGGTTCTACAGTTTTAGCTCTTATATTCTAGGTCTTTGATGCATTTTGAGTTGTTTCTTGTTTACGATGTAGAGTGAGGGTCTGACTGTGCTCATTTGCATGTGAGCACCCTGTTTTCTCAGCAGCACATGTTGAAGAGGCTGTTCTTTCCCTCATTGAATGGTCTTGACGGCCTTGTCAAAGACCTTTTGACCAGCTATGCTTTTTTGCAGGTTTTTGTTGAAATGTGGCTTCATCATTATTCTTTGGAGATGTACCAAAAAATGCAGTCCCCTCACGCCAAGGTATGTTGCTGCCACGGTTTCTCTTCCCACCTCCCGCGCTGGCCCTGGTCGGCCTGCTGCTGCTTGTCCTTGATTTCAGTTAGTTTCAAGGACTGGCTAGTGGGACCCAGCAACCTGCCATCTCACCTCCCTCAAGTGCTGAGCAGCAGGCAGGTTGTCTTCTGTGCTGGGCTTGCACCCTGGCAGCTGAGGCCCATCCTCTCTGGGCCTCCCCATGCTACTTGCAGAGCCCTCTCCGTGGCAGCAGGAACAGATGTAGTTGTGGTGCTCGTGTTCTGGGGTGTGGGGGCCGTGGGTGCCTTTGGGAGTCACAGCGCCTCCTGCTGTCCTGCTGCGGTGGCACCCAGCAGACTCTGCCCACCTTGGTGGCCCTGCTGCCCTCCACGTCCTCCAGAGCAGCGGCAGCAGCGCTCCTGGTGGTGGGTGGGGTCTGACGCCCTCCTGCATGTGGCCTGGGCTGTCTCCTCCTCCTCCTCTCCTTTTCCTCCTTCCCTTGCTGGGCAGCTCATGTGTGTGCAGAGGCCTGGAGTCCCTGGCCCCCTCCCGGGGTTGTGGCCACAGGGCTGGTCGGGGTAGAACAGTTCTGTTGAGTTAGGGAGAGGTGCTCAGGTCCACAGCCTGCGCGCAGGACTGCAGTGTACCGCTTCCGTGCAGCAGTTTGTTCCTTAGACTTTGCTTTTGCCGCTGCCAGTCAGACTCCTCAAGGGCTTCCTTAGGAATTAAGAATCTGTGGGTCACATTGGAACAGTGGCCTGTGCCCTTCCCTCGGTGGTCCTGCTCCCCAGCCCAGGGTTCTGCCGCACGGAGGACTGGGACGCAGACCCAATACTCCTCTTAGAGCGCAGGGTGTCCCAGCCTCCGTCCTTGGCCCCGCACAGGAGGAGGAGGAGGAGAACGGGGGTGGGGCCGGGAATCCATCCTGGGCTTCTCACGTCGCAAAGTGCCCACCATGCCCCCGTCTGCTTCCAGAGTGCACTTGCTGCTGCACGTTCCTGCCGCTGCCCGGCGGGCAGGGCTGGCTCCCCTGCAGGGCACGCGGGGCTTGGTCTCGCAGAGGCTGCTTCGCGGTGTTACCTTCCTGTCTGCACGTCTGTGTCGGGAGCCCAGGGTAGCCCACCCGCTTCAGGTCTTAGCTGTAGCTCTGCCGGCCAGAGGGCCCTTCCGAGCTGCTGGTCACCTGGGGGAACACCAAGTCCATATGGGGAGGGGTCTTCCCGCTCCTCCCCATGGTCACAGGAGGGTGAGAGCTGCTCAGGTTGACTTGGGTCGGTGCGGGGGAGGGCACCATGAAGGCCCCACCAGGCGCCAAGAAACCTTCTGCCCTTTGCCACCTGTTGAGGCCGAAAAACAAAACCTGAGGAGGTGGGGTGTGTGGGAAACCAAGGCCCCTGCCGTCTGTCCAGGCCTGCCCCACACCACGTGGAAGTCCTTGCTGGCCCCACGTAACCCTGGGGTCAGTTTGCCGGGTTTTCTGGGTGCAGGAAGTGCAGCTCCTGGAGCTCCCTTGGTGTGGCTGTGGCCGGGCTGGGTGCAGGCGCATGCACGCTCCCTGCAGGGTGCTCTGGGCCCGGGCTGGGGCCTGAAGTGGGACCGTGGGCTCCCCATTTCCTTGCTGAGTGCGGCCGTGCCCCTTCCTGCCCCAGCCCTGCGTGTCTCTGGCTGTGCCCGTCTCCCCAGCGTCTGGCACGTTCCTCCAGGCCTCTTCTGTGTGAAGCATGGCGCTGGGGCAGGAGGCGGGCCCTCATGGGGCAGGACGTGTGCTGGGCCGGCTCTGGCTGTGCTTAGCTGCAGGGAGATAGGGTGGAGGTTCTGGTGTTGGGGGCGGACGGTGTGCCAGCTCAGCTGTTACCCCTGGCCTCAGGGTTCCAGCTGCCTCTGGGTGTGTGTGGCTTAGTGTCTGGGGGCTCCTGGTGAGGTAGAGGGAGGTAGAGGTTGGTCTTCCCAGAATTAGAACCAGTAAGTGTTAGCACCACGTTAACCATTTCCAGGATGTGGGGCCTGGTGGGCTGGGAACCAGCCCCGTGCACAAAACCTTTCAGGATGGGACTCTGATTGGGTCTTTAACACCTAGGAATTGATTCCATCATGTGCTGATAAATTTCTTTTCCGGACAACCCAGGAAGTCCAATAAATTACATATTTTTCTCTTCTGGGCAGAGGCCTCCATCTAGAACTGGCTTCTCAAGTTTCTTTACTGAGCCTGGGTCTTCGGGCCTTGGTGACCAGCAGCGTGTCCCAGGGAGGTGGATGGGCTGCTGACACGTGCTGCACCCAGTGCAGTGGGGTCGGGCTGACCTCAGGGGCTGGAGGGGCCTCCCAGGTGACCTTGCGGTTCTGTCCTCCCTCTGCCTGGCAGCTGGAGGATCACGCCTGGAGGGGGTGGTTGGCGTCTCATTGGCCTGATGCTGCTGGGCTGTGATTGTTTGGATTGTCACTGACTTGTGCTTTTGTTTTTTGTTTTTCTTGTCCTTACTTCTGGGCTCTTTCTCACTATTTCTTTCTCTCCCCTCCTCCTCCCCCCGCCCTCTCCTCTCGGCTTCTCTGCTGTTGTCTCTCAGCTGGAGGTCCTGCACTACCGTCTCAGTGTCTGCAGCGCCCTCCACAGCCCTGCCCAACCCAGCCTCCAGGCCCTCCACGCCCACCAAGTACTGGCCGCTTTCGTTTTGTTCCCTTTCACCCCCGCCCCATGGTTTAACCCCAGAGCTCATGTCCTGCGCAGTAGCCAGGGTCTGGCTGGGGGCCGGCTGGGGTGACCAGAGACCAGTTCCAAGCACAGCCAGGCCCTTCGGCCTGGACCTGGGTTCAGGGTGTGCGGCCACATGGCTGGGAGTGATGCACAAGATCCCACTGGCTGTGGGGGAGGTCACCGAACCCACCTGGCCAAGCCCCAGGCCAACCAAGGTGTCGAGTCCTCGGGTGTCTTAGGGCTCCGTGCTTAGCCCCGGTTCGTGGGGGCAAAGTAGTGTGGCCTTTGCAGTACAGGCCTGGTGCTGGGGACTGACCAAGGATGTGGAGGCCCTGGGGCTCATGGGCAGTGACCTTGTGGGGACTGCCGTCTGCTTAGGCAGGAGTGACCAGGGATGGACTGTGGTCAGTGAGCTGGGTGTTTGGGGCCAATGGCATTGTGAAGTTTGCTGCTCCATGACACGACCGCTGGGAAGTCTGGGCAGAGACGTGTGTCTGGAGCTGTGCTCACGGCCAGGGATCTGTCCCCCTCGCCCTAGGTGGGGCCACACACCACTGAACTTGAATTTGAGCAGATGCAGCAGCTGCACTGAGGAGGGAGAGAATGTTCCAGAAGGGGTGCTGAGGGCGGGCCACATGCAGAAGTGGGTGCCACTCAGGCCTGGGCTGGGGAGGGCCTCACCTGGCAAAGAGCAGGGCCCCTGCCTTCACCTCCACAGCGGGAGGCCTGGCCCCGTAAGTGTCCACATGCAGCTGTGACCAGGGGCTCCTGTGGGCATTTGGCTCAGGGAAGGGGGAGGCACTGGAAGAAAGCACTTTGACTGACAAATGTAGAGAGAAAGTAGCCCAGTGGTGTCCAGTGTGGTTGCTGGGCATGGGGCAGGGAGTTGCCCCTGCAAACGTGGAGGGCGGGGGTGAGATGCGGTGGGGGTTTCAGTTCCTGGGAACGATAAAGGGGATAGCTCCCTAGGCAGAGTCACGGCCTGGCACAGAGGATGCTCTGTGGTTTTTTATTACTGTTAAAGTATCCCTTTTTTTTTTTTTTCAAAACGCTGCAAATCTACCATATAATGATCTAAAGATAGACACATGCAGAAGGACATTACCCCCGCCTCCCACCCCAGGCATAGCGGCCTTAGGGTGTGTTGCATGGGCCTGTGGAGGCATTTCCGTGCCAGGGAGGCCTGTGCAGACCGTGCCCTGGGCAGCGGGGGGTGGGGAGGGCTGCCGGTCAGTGCCCGGCTTCCTGCACGTAAGGCCGGGAGCCGCCTTCACCCCACTTGGCGTTGCTCACCTTGGGGTGAAGCTGCTAAGAGCACTTCCAACAAGTCTGTCAAGGCCCGAGGGGTGGGCGTGGGGAGCAGGCGGCCGGCCCCCAGTCTTCCCCCGTGTGTGGGGTGGTCTCAGAGACCCTCCTGGCCTTTGTGAACCAAAAGCTGAGCTCGCAGGACTGAGGGCGTTTGTCTCAGAGGCTCCATGAAGGGGGTTGAAGTGCAGGGAAGCACATGGCAGAGCTTCTGCCCCAGTGGCTGTCCCAGGGTGCCATGTGCGGTGCATCCATGGGGGGAGAGGCACAGCCCAGCACGAGGTACTGACGAGGGCCCTCCCCCCAGGAGTCCTTCATGCCCACCGAGGAGCATGTGCTGGTGGTGCGGCTGCTGCTGAAGCACCTGCACGCCTTCGCCAACAGCCTGCGGCCCGAGCAGGCCTCGCCCTCTGCGCACTCCCACGCCGCCAGCCCCCTGGAGGAGTTCAAACGGTGGGTATGGGCTGTGGGCAGGGGGGCAGTCACCTCAAGCCCTCCTGGGACTGTCTCCTCACTGCCACCCTGGCCCAGAGGTGGGTGGGGGCCGCCTGGCTGCTTCTCAGGCTGGCCTAGGAGAGGCCCCATCTTGCTGCCCCCTCTTCCCCCTTCTTCCCCTGTGGCAGGAGAGCAGCAGGCTGCTCGGTGCTGAACCTCACCCCCACGCCACCCCACCCCGGCAGGGCAAGGGCCGTGGCCTGACTCCCAGGCCAACAGGGCCAGCAGAGCTGGCGATGCGTGGGCCGTGCTGAGCTGAGGTGCACACAGGAGCCACACTGGATCGGCCACGTGTGTTGTGTGTCCCTGGAATGTTCTCTAACTTCTCTGAACTTTCGAATTTCCTCTGAGGAATGGGGCTAAAAATAGGAGGCCTTGCCCCCAGGGGGTGCCAGGCTCCCCTGTGAGGTGATGCCCCCTCCCCCACAGGGCCGCCGTCCCGAGGTTTGTCCAGCAGAAGCTCTACCTCTTTCTGCAGCACTGCTTTGGCCACTGGCCCCTGGACGCGTCGTTCAGAGCTGTGAGTGTTGTCCTACGGCCTTTGCCCTGCGTGTGCGCATGAGGGAAGGGAGGCCTTGGGGGCCTCCTGTGCTGTTCCGCCAGCCGCGACCTTGAACCCAGCTGTCCACGCAGGGTGGGTTCCCAGCTTCACGCAGCTGCCCTCCGCTGCACTCGGGGGAAAGCCTGCTGGGTGACCTGTTCTGAGGGGCCAGGCATCTTGAGGGGGCACGGGCTCCCCCTGCGCCCCTGCTCACCTGAGTGCCAGCCACCTGCCCCAGCTGCACGTGTTTCCCCAGGTCCTGGAGATGTGGCTGAGCTACCTGCAGCCCTGGAGGTACGCGCCTGAGAAGCAGGCCCCAAGCAGCGACTGCCAGGCCCGGAGTGTGTCAGAGAGATGGTGAGCCCAGACCCGAGGTCCTGCAGGCAGGGGGCCCGGGCCACCCCCTTGTCCCCTGCTGGGACTTGTCCAGGTTCCAGGATTGCTCTCTTGGGGACAACGGGCGGCCTCTGTCCTTCTGTCCCTTTCCCACATCGACTCACATAAACCTCCCCATAGCCCTTCCTAGCCAGCCCTGCAGTGTGGCTGCCCCGCCCCCAGTGGCCTTGTTCCTGGGAATGGGCCTCGTCCGTGGAGGATTCTGTCCTTGGGGCCTCACCTTTGCCCACTTGTCCTGCCCCCTCGTGTCACCGCCGGCCCCTCTGCCACCATTCGTGATACCTGGGGGAGACCGGAAGCTGAAGAGAAGCCCTGACGTGCGTCTGCCCGCAGGGCGCCCTTTGTGCAAGAGAACCTGCTTGTGTACACCAAGCTCTTCCTCGGCTTCCTGAGCCGCGCACTGCGCACGGACCTTGTCAGCCCCAAGAACGCACTCATGGTGTTCCGCGTGGCCAAGGTCTTCGCGCAGCCAAACCTGGCTGAGATGATCCAGCGGGGTGAGGCCCCTGCCAGCCCTGTCACCCGTGCGCTCGCAGGGGTTGCGTGTGTGCCCCACAGGAGGGGAACGGAGCTCTGAGCCGCATCCCCTGGTGGCTCGTAGTGGCTTTGGGAGGCTGTGGGCTACTGTTGGGCTCTCCTCATAGCTACTCCCTTGTGGAGATGGGTGGGGGTGGAGGGACTTCCGGGAGCTGGGCCTGCGCTGTGCGGTCACTGCCCTCGGGGACCTATGGTGGGACCCGATGTCCGTGCTCTTGGAGCCGCAGCCAGGCTCACATCCTGCCTTCCAGGCGAGCAGCTGTTTCTGGAGCCCGAGCTGGTCATCCCCCACCGCCAGCACAGGCTCTTCACGGTGCCCACGTTCACTGGCAGCTTCCTGTCGTCATGGCCACCAGCCATCACCGACGCCTCCTTCAAGGTGAAGAGCCACGTGTACAGCCTGGAGGGCCAGGACTGCAAGTACACCCCAATGTTCGGGCCTGAGATCCGGGCACTGGTGAGTAGTCGGGGCCCTCTGGGCTCTGGCATTTCACACCCCTTCCCTGTCTTGTTCAGTGGAGTCTAGTTTCTTTCTGATGATAGATGTACCCTCTTGGAAAGTGCACCTTAGTCCTTAAAACTCATTTTAAGTTTTCCATCGTGTGGAAGCCACCCCTGGGCTGTCGGTGCCATGAGGCGGCCCCGAGCCAGCTAACCACCCACCCACCCACCCACAGGTCTTGCGTCTGGCTCAGCTTATCACACAGGCCAAGCAGACGGCCAAGTCCCTCTCTGACCAGTATGGGGAGAGCACGGCCGCCCGTCCCTTCCTGTCGTGGCTGGGCTTCTACCCCGCGGACACCAATGGCTCCTACCCGGGCAATGACCTGGATGAGATGGGGCAGGACAGCGTCCGCAAGACGGACGAGTACCTGGAGAAGGCCCTGGAGTACCTGTGCCAAGTGTTCCGGGTACGCCCTTGGCCCTGCTCACCTCCCCCAGGTGTCACGTGCCTGGGCCCCTCGTTGCCGTTTGAGGCCCAGCGGGGGGGAAGGCCTCCCTCCACCTGGAAGTGACGGCAGGCATCTCCCCGACAGCTCAGCGAGGCCCAGCTCGCCCAGCTCACACTCGCCCTGGGGACCACGCAGGATGAGAACGGGAAGAAGCAGCTCCCAGACTGCATCGTGGGGGAGGACGGACTCATCCTCACACCCCTGGGCCGGTATCAGGTGAGGCCCACATCCCGAGGGGTCGGGCTCTCCAGGGCCCTCTGGGCAGTGTGGCCATGGCTCCCGGGGGCTCACCTCCTGCTGCTTCCAGATCATCAACGGGCTTCGGCGCTTTGACATCGAGTACCAAGGAGACTCGGAGCTGCAGCCCATCCGGAGCTACGAGATTGCCAGCCTGGTCCGAGTGCTCTTCCGACTGTCCTCCGCCATCAACCGCAGGGTGAGTGTGGGAGGGAGGGCCACCCCCCCGCCCCGCCAGCCCGCGAGCGGCAGGTGAGAGTGGGGCCTGTCTGTGCTCTAGTTCGCAGGTCAGATGGCGGCCCTGTGTTCACGGGCCGACTTCCTCGGCAGCTTCTGTCGCTACCACCTCCTGGAGCCTGGGCTGTCGGACAGGCGCCTGCTGAGCCCCGTGGGGCGGGGGCATGCGGCCAGCCTTGCCCGGGGCCCCCGGCTCAGCCTGCGCTTCCTGGGCAGCTACCGGACGCTGCTGGCCCTGCTGCTGGCCTTCTTTGTGGCCTCTCTGTTCTGCATCGGGCCTCTGCTCTGTGCCCTGCTCCTCGTGCTGGGCTATGTCCTCTACGCCGTGGCCATGACACTGCTAACCGAGCAGGGCAAGCTGCACCAGCTCTGACTGCAGGCCGGCCACCACCCCCAGGCACCAGGGAGGCCACTCTGCACCCAACACCTGTCACCTTCGTGCTTCCAGGGGGCGTTTTCTTGCAGCCCTGGAACCATCTGAAGAGAACCTGAAAAGCGAGGGCAGGGCCCGGCAGAGAGGTAGCCACAAGGGGAGGGCAGCCTGCTGGCCCTGGGCCTCCCCGTTTCCTCAGCCAGAGGGCCTGCAGGGCGATGCCTTTCTCTTCCTCAGCGTGTGAAGCTCAGGAGTTGGGCCTCCCCGGATGGCCTGCGGCCTCTGCCTTTGCCGCCCTGGAGGTGGGCAGTGAGACCCCAACATGGGAACCCAGCCTCTGGCTCCAGAGAAGAATCAGGCCCTAAAAGAGAGCCCTAAGAAAATTAGACAATGGTTCTCTGTTTCATGATTTTAAACCTGATTTTGCTGCCGTGTTTGGCAAAGTTAGGGCCACTGTATTTTCCCAGTAGTTCCAAGTCTGGGCCATATGCCTGCTTTTGAGGAGAGACCCTCCGAGAACACAGATGCCCCCAGGCCACAGAGCAGGTCATCAGGGCTGTCACCACCTTGTTCCCTGTGGGTGGTCTACAACCAAAGATGGTCAAAAGCATCATTTGTATCTTCAGTCAAATCAAGCGCTCAAAGACACTGATTTTTTGGTAAGATTTAAATATCCAAAGTATATGACAAATGTGAGTTCACTGTCAGAAATCCTCACAGCATCTCACACGCATTTCATTCTACAGATGACGCACCAGGGAGAACTTTTCAGCTGAGATTTTTAAAAGCCTTAGTCTTTGGTGTATTTTTTTAAGTTTTCAAACTGTAAGTATTGGGCTTTGTAGTTTGATGTAAACTCGGAGTAGTGGCATTTGGGGCCTGTGACCAGTAACCAAACCAAACTTGTAGCCGACCATGGATCTGAATAAACCTGTTCTTGGTCCTGAGTCTTGTGGTGCCTGGCCCCGCCCCCAGGGTGGCCTCCTACATGGGGTCCTCTGCACATTCAGGGGCTGCGGAGATGCCACTGGGCACCCAGCGTCCCTCACCATGGGATTCCCTTGGGCAGATGCAAACACGGACGTGGCTGTGATGGGACAGGGCAGCCACTGGCAGGTCTGAGATGCGAGAACACTGCCTACAACTCAGTGGGGCAGACACGGTCTTCATACTAAGAGCTAGGATCCTGGGACCTGTGTTGCAATTTCTGTGGCTTCTGCAGGGGTGCGTGTGACCGGGGAACCGAAATGCACTCACCAACCCACATGGCCTAGCCCGAGTGTTAAATGTCCCCCTTTCCCTGGGCCAGGCAACTGCTTTGGTCAAATTCTATGGAAATAGGAAGTAAGACAGTTTCTACAAGTTCACATTGATAGATTACGGGCTTTTGTTAACAAACTTTGTGAGATGATGGTCTGGGGTCTGCCATCCGTGGCACCGGTCCCTGATGACGCCTCTTCTTGGCCTCCCCTGATGGACATCCGCCTGCCTGTGAGGGTAGGACCTGCCCCCCCACAATCTCTCCAGGGTTCTGCTCGCCCCCAAGCCTCACTTCACCTACACACCCATTAACCATAGAACAGCCACCTACTGCGTGCCACCCTCAACTGTGCTGGGACACGTGGGGGACCTCATGGTGCAAAGTCCAGAAGTCAAAGATCGAAGCAAACACTAAGGTCAAGGAGGGGCCAGCAGACTTACCTGGTGGCGCACTGGTTAAGAATCCGCCTGCCAATGCAGGGGACACAGGTTCGAGCCCTGGTCCGGGAAGATCCCATTTGCCGTGGAGCAACTAAGCCCATGTGCCCCAACTACTGAGCCTATGCTCTAGAGCTCGCAAGCCACAGCTACTGAAACCAGTGCGCCTAGAACCCGTACTTTGCAACAAGAGAAGCCACCGCAATGAGAAGCCCGCACACTGCGATGAAGAGTAGCCCCCACTCGCTGCAACTACAGAAAGCCCGCACGCAGCAACGAAGACCCAAAGCAGCCAAAAAAAAAAAAAAAAAAGGGGGGCCAGGGTGCCAGTGGTTGGGCCTGGGGCCTGGTTTTGGGGAGGGTGGTTTGGGGCCCATGGTGCTCAGTGGCTTGCGCCCAGGGAGCTGAGCGGATGAGGGCGATGGGGACCCTACCTTCACGATGACCCCGAGTTAGTTTGCGGGGCTCTAGCTGCAGAGTAGAGAAAGGCATGGATGGAGCAGAGGCAGAAGTGTCACTGAGCCAGATGCTGAGACGCCGAGGTTCACAGCAGAGAAAAGAGGCTGCCTATCCAAGGGCCGAGGACGGGTATTTACAGGATGAGGCTGAGGCACAGGAGGTGGGGAAAGGTGACTGGAAATAAGAAAATGGTGAGGCAGCCGTTCTGTGAGGGACACAGGTTCTGAGGGGCAGTGCCTGGCCTGACGGCATAGGTGGAAACTAAGTCCCGTGACTAGTTTACAATTAAATTCTGGTTCCCTTCCTTCCCGGCTGCACCTACGTGGTCACGTTTGCCTCATCATTAAAGAGCAATGCAGGTCAGGTGCCTGGAGCCTCAGCTTCCCAATAAGCATCACATTCACGTGCCACTCTGAGTCATCTTCCGGGGCAAGATGGCCTGTACAGGTTACAGAGACAGAGACTCCCAGGTCACAGACGATTAAGGTGATGAACCCCAGCCCCTCTATACTTCCCCTTTAAAAACCACTAACTCAGAGGCCACGTTGCAGCGGGTCTGAGGCCTGCCCCCCACTCCCTTGCTCGGCACCCTGCAAACAACATTCTTAGTTTGCTGCAAAGCCCGCCGTCAGAGGTTGACTTGCTGCCCGCAGGCACATGAGCCCAGTGCTCGGTTTCAGTTGGAGGGTTGGTGGTCCTAACCACTCACCAGCTCAGCTCGAACTGGACACAGCTGATACCAAGTTCCTGAAGCAACAACTCAGGCAAAAGTCTTACCATTTAGGCTCCGTGCCACTCAGAGGATACGCAAATTTTCATAAAAACAATTCAAGCGATGCTGCAACTAGAGAAAGCCCGCACACAGCAACGAAGACCCAACGCAGCCAAAAAAATAAATTAATTAAATAAAATTTTAAAAAAGCAGCTGTTGTTAAAAAATTGAAGTGAACTTGGTCGGGGAAGGCAGATCATAGGTGGATTGGATCTAGCTGATGCCAATCCTCAGGGCCCTTGGTTTCAGAGCTGCAGCAGTGGAAAGGCGGCGGGGGCGGGGGGGGGTGCTCTCAGCTGCAGGGATGGTACTGGGGGATGGGGCACATCTGGGGGGACACACCCGAGGAGAGGCTGCTGGCCCCGCTCCCGGAGGTCAGGCTGAAGATGGGGGTTCTCTCCGTGTTTCCCCTCACCTCACCGAAGCCTCTGGTGGTTTATGCCAACTGCCCAACCCCTCAACTCCCCCAACACCCCGACTTTCACCCTCTGGCCACCACCCCAACCGCTGCCAAAGGATCAAACCTGGTTGCCTCTCAGAGCCCCCGGCTCTGGCCTCCTGGCGGCATCTCCCAGCCCTGCAGCCCACGCTGGACTCACTGTCCTTCATGACCTGTTTCCCATGAGGCATCCAGTAACATCCAAGCGTCTGTGTCCTACAGAACGTCCTCCGGAAAGCTTGGGGTTTGTGTATCTGAAATCTCCAACAAGACCCGAGCTTGGGGCAGCCAGTCAAGAGGGGAGGGAGCTGCTGACTCAGCTGGCCCCACCACCCGGAAGTGGCCTCTGACCTCCCCTTCCAGGAGGCCAGGGGTTTCTGCTGGGCTCTCAGGTGGTCTCTGAGGGTCTGCACCCCCTCCCTCCCCACCAGGGGACCCCCGCCCCCCCAAGCCTCCCCTTCTCTCCACCTCCCAGGCTGGACTAAGAGCCCCCTCTGTACTCACCCGCCCTGGTCCACAAATAAAAGCAAAGAGATACTTCTTGTCACTTGTGTGATGCTGGGCACTTCAAGATGCTGAATAAATACTTGTGACTGATTCTCCGATGTGTATGTTTGCTCCTTGTGGACAATTATTGTACTTTTTCTCTCCAGCACTGAGCAAGCACATAGTAGCTGCTCAATAAATAACTTATTTTACCTATTATATACACATCCAGCTCCTCACATCTCAGGAATCAAAATATGAACTATTGGATAAATTAATTTGTACATGAGCAGAAAAGGATTAGGATAGGAAAAGGGGCTCTTCAGTCTAACGTTGAACAAAAACCAACGAGGAAACGTGTGGTCACTGTGTTGAAGGGACCTGTCCAACATTCAGATCATAGACGGATGTAAAAGAAAGGGCTAAAACTAGAACTGTCAAGAGAAAACACAGGAGTAAATATTCATAACTGTGAAGTACTAATGGTTTTTCAGATATGACACCAAAAGCGCAAGTGACAAAAATTCAGAGAAATGAAAATATGTACAACAATATACATGTTTTCCCATCATATTACTTTTTTTTTTTTTTTGTGGTACGCGGGCCTCTCACTGCCACGGCCCCTCCTGTTGCAGAGCACATGCTCCGGACACACAGGCCCAGCGGCCATGGCCCACAGACCCAGCCGCTCCGAGGCATGTGGGATCCTCCTGGACTGGGGCATGAACCCGTGTCCCCTGCATTGGCAGGCAGACTCTCAACCACTGCGCCACCAGGGAAGCCCCATATTACTTATTTTTTTTTAAACCCTTTTCTGCACATTGCTTTCCCTGTTCATAAATTGGAAATGTAATAACACTTGCCTTGACAAATTTATTTCAAGGATGAAATGAGATAATGCACAGGAACTCTAGGCTCTTATGTGACTGCAAAGGAGTGGAGGGTGCCACATCACAGCCCTCAGCTGTGGCTGAAAAGATAGTCATCATTTCCCATGTGACACTTGTTTACTTAAATCAGCAGGTAATTCCAATTCTAAAAATAGAGAGTCAGCAGGTGAAAACGTTTTCTCCCTGTTAATTGAAGCACATCTTTCGGTGCTGACAATTGGTGCAGCAGCAGGAGCCTCCTCTCGGACTGCACACCTGGCCCTTACTGTCACCGGAACAGTCAGCCTGTCCTTGACTTTGCCCTGGAGGGTTAGGATGGCCCAGGAGAGCAAAAATAGGATGAGCCCAGAAAATACTGTGTAGCAATAAAAAACAAAGGCAGGCAGGTCATGGAAGCAACCTAAATGCCCATCGACAGATGAATGGATAAAGAAGACGTGGTACGGGGCTTCCCTGGTGGCACAGTGGTTGAGAGTCTGCCTGCTAATGCAGGGGACACGGGTTCGAGCCCTGGTCTGGGAGGATCCCACATGCCATGGAGCAACTAGGCCCATGAGCCACAACTACTGAGCCTGTGTGTCTGGAGCCTGTGCTCTGCAACGAGAGGCCGCAATAGTGAGAGGCCCGTGCACCGCGATTAAGAGTGGCCCCTGCTTGCCACAACTAGGGAAAGCCCTCTCACAGAAACGAAGACCCAACACAGCAAAAATAAATAAATAATTTAATAAACTCCTACCCCCAACATCTAAAAAAAAAAGAAAGAGAAGATGTGGTACATATATACAGTGGAATATTACTCAGCCATAAAAAGGAACGAAATTGGGTCATTTGTTGAGACGTGGATGGATCTACAGACTGTCATACAGAATGAAGTAAGTCAGAAAGAGAAAAACAAATATCGTATATTAACGCATATATGTGGAACCTAGAAAAACGGTACAGACGAACTGGTTTGCAGGGCAGAAACTGAGACACAGATGTAGAGAACAAATGTATGGACACCAAGTGGGGAAAGTGGCAGGGGGGTGGGGGTGGGGGTGGGGGTGGGGGGTGTGATGAATTGGGCGATTGGGACTGACATGTATACACTGATGTGTATAAAATTGATGACTAATAAGAACCTGCTGTATAAAAAAATAAATAAAATTCAAAAAAATAAAAATAAAATGCTAAAAAAAAATAAATAAAAAACAAAGGCAGGAACTCATGAACTCCCTGGAATGTTCTCTAAGACCTGCTGTTAAAACATAAACCGGGGACTTCCCTGGTGACTCAGTGGTTAAGAATCCGCCTGCCAATGCAGGGGACACGGGTTCAATCCCTGATCTGGGAAGATCCCACATGCCGCGGAACAACTAAGCCCGTGTGCCACAACTACTGAGCCTGGACTCTAGAGCCCGCGGGCCACAACTACTGAGTCTGTGTGCCACAACTACTGAAGCCCGCGCGCCTAGAGCCCGGGGTCTGCAACAAGAGAAGCCACTGCAATGAGAAACCCGCGCACCGCAAAGAAGAGTAGCCCCTGCTCGCCGCAACTAGAGAAAGCTTGCACACAGCAACAAAGACCCAAAGCAGCCAAAAATAAATTTAAAAAAACCAAAAACATAAACCAAGTTGCAAAGCAATATGTTTGTTATGATCCCATTACACAGAAACAGTTGAAGGCCACTGCAGACAAATGAGTCCTACCCATAAGTGTACGAGTGTAAGTATGTAAACACAGAGAAGGCTCAGGCAGTGGCCATGCCTCGCTCGTGACAGGGAGCAGGGTGGACTTGGATTTATCTGCATTGTTCGAATCATTTCTACCGAGGAGGATATACTTCTGTCCTTGACTCCATCACATTTGTCTGTTTCTCTGCATGTCTGGTATTTACTAGTGTAATTCAGACCTTGCAGATGATGTGTCATTGAGACTCTGGGTTCTGTTATCATTCTCTGAAGAGTGTTGAATTCTGTTCTCTAGACAGTTGAATTATGGGAAGATCGCCATGGACTTGTGGAGACTGGGCTTTAAGTTTTATTACGGCAAACGTATTTTGATTTTTTCCTTAGTCTTAGTGCAAATCCCTTATTTCTAAAACACAGTCTTTATCCCCAAAATGTGGCCCTTTTGGGCCAAAATGGAAAACTGAGGCGTTTACCAAGCTTCTCTATCAGTTTCCAAACTCGGTCTCCCCTGGAGTTAGGCCATTTCGGCCTCCAGCTCTGTCTTGCCCTGGGACCTTTGGAATCTTACCCCTACATGTGCATTTCAGGCCAGCCATGTACTTGAAGGGGGTTTTATGGCCCCAAACTTCCCAGCGCCCCTCAGTTTGCATCCTTCGCCCTCTCCAGCCGATAAGGCTGTGGCTTTGTGTTCGGGTCTGGCTGATCAGGAGCCCTCAGGAGAAAAGAGCCATCTTTCAAGAGCTGCCTTCCTCCAGTTTCTGCCTGCTTTTTGCTCTTCTCCAGTGCTTTCAGACAGCTGTTTCATGTATTTTGTCCACATTTCATAAAACACGAGGGTTCTGCGATTATTGGAAGTGGAAATTCTACCTGAGTTTTGAATCAAAATCTTACCATCTAAAGTCGTATCATCTTGTAATTGTATCATCTATTCAAAAAGTGAACTATTAAAACACAACCAGTGGGACTTTCCTGGCAGTCTAGCGGTTAAGACTTCTCCTTCCAATGCGGGGGGTGCGGGTTCAATCCCTGGTTGGGGAGCTAAAAGCCCACATGCCTCGGAGCCAAAAAACAAAAAACAGAGACAATATTGTAACAAATTCAACAAAGACTTTAAAAATAAATGGTCCACATCAAAAAATATTATAAAAAGCCAAAAAACCCCACAAGCAGTGAACAAAACTAAATATTAAGACCTGTAAAGGCAGACGATTCTCTGTGGTTTAAGTCAGAGGATGCCATCCAATTAAGTCAGGCGTATCACCCAGGCCCCGCCCCGCCGCGCACCTTGTCCCGGGTACCCAAGCCCCGCCCCTCAGGCGCCCCGCCCTGCCCCGGCGCCCAAGCCCTGCCCCGGCCCCGCCCCGTAGCACGCAAAGCCCCCCTGCGGGGCGCGCCCGTTTCCATGGCGACACCGAGCTGAGCATCGGTAGACGGGCCACCGAGTGGCCGTGCGTCCGCAGCGGAGGCGGCTACACGAGCGCGGCGGGGGTGGCGGCCGGGCTGCGGCCCCCCAGCTCGGGGATCCCGGGCTCCCGGGGCGCGTCGCGCCCGCGCCTGCCCGCGGTCCCTCCGTACCCCGGGCAGCACGGCGCGCCGGTCGGGCTCAGCGAGGCGCAGAAGCGGGCGCTGGACCTGGAGAAGAGGCTGCAGTTCCTGCAGCAGCAGCACTCGGAGACGCTGGTCAAGCTCCACGAGGAGATCGAGCACCTGAAGCGGGAAAACAAGGGTGAGGCGGGCGGCGCCGCGGGCGTTGCCTCAGACGGCGCCCAGACGGCGCACGAAGGCTGAGGGAGGACGCAGGGCCGCAAGTCCCACCCCGGCCACTCGGGGCTCGGCTCCCCGCCCCAGCACCAAAGCCAACTGCGGGGGGCGGGTCTGGCCGCGCCATTCCCGAAGGTAACCCGGCCCGCCTCTCCTCTCCAGGCAGGGTCAGGCGGCCTCCTTTGAAAAACTTTTGTAGAAGTGAAACACACCCCCACATTACGCGTATCTAGCTTAATGAATTTTCACAAACTAAGCACACCCAGATCCGGGGCCCCAGAACGATCCCTGACACCTGGGTCATCCTGACTCGCCTCTGTCGCCCTGGAGCCCAGGCCCCGCATGGCAGAGACTGCTCTGTAGACGTCACCGATGGAGGAATGGGTTCCTGGAGAGACTCTCACACAGGGGCTCTGGCTCAGGGAGCAGCCAGAGGCATCACCGACCCGAGGGTGCCAAGGCAAAGGCTTGGTCCATGGAGCAGGGTCTCTCAGGGGCTCAGCAAGGAGAAGTGGGCAGGGAAAGCAAAGCTTCTTTTCTCAGAGTAGCCATGAGGAGGGCCCGTGCTTGTCTTCAGATCTTCACTACAAGCTAATCATGAATCAGAAGCCGCAGAGGAAAGGTAAGACAGGCCCACAGGTGCCTGATGGGAAGCTACTGCCCTCAAGAGCAGGCCCCCCAGACGGCCTATGCCCACGCGAATTATCCAAGTGGGGAGGGGGCGTGGGCAGCCAGACCGCTCCCAGCCATGGTCTGGGTGACTTCATGCACCCAAGCACAGCAAGTGCCACTCTTGGGGACCCCAAAGCCTGAGTTCTGTGCAGCAGGGGCAGTGGACAGAGCAGCTGGGGGGCAGGGGGCTGCCCAGGTTCACCCCTCCCCAGCCCTGGCCTCACTATCCTGGTGAGCTTTCACTTGGACTGCTGCCCCAGGCTTCCCCAGCACAGCCCCAGCCCCAACCCCTGGTCCCTTTGGCCTTGGGGCAGGAAGCTCTGGGCACACTCCTTCCAGGGTCCTCCCTATCATCTCCACAGCAACCATGGGGGCATGTCATCACCTGTGGCCCACTCACCTTGCCTGTCCCCTAGCCCAGCCTGGGAACAACCAGGTCGAGTCTTGGGCTCCCCTCCCCTCTTACTTTTGGGACCAGGTCTGACATCGGGAGGTGGTCTGAGTGGTGAGTGGTGCCCGCCTGGAATGCCCCAGTCTGGGGTGTGCCCAGGGCTCTCTTCCTGGGAGATACGCAGAGGATGGGGTGGTGAGGGCCCTTCTCCAGTGGGGTGGCACAGCTCCAGCCAGCTGATGTGGGCACGTAGTGTCAGGGGTCCCCTGATGGGACCTCGAGAGAGGGCGTGCTCCCATTCAGGTCCCACTGCTTCTTCCGTCCCCAGCCCCATGGCCCTGGCTCCCTCTGGCACTGGCGGTGTCTGGGGCTGCCTCACCAGAGTGTGGGGGAGGGCTGGGACCTGCAGAGCCAGGAGGCGGGCACAGGTGGGCCTGGCCCTTCAGCCACAGCAGCCGTGCAGAAGCGCTGAGACCTGCAGGGATGGGAGCCTCGTTGCTGCCACCTTCTGCTGACCCCAAGCAGCCCCCACAGGCAGCATCTCCAGTTCCAGCTTTCAGTCCAACAAGTCCATCTCGAATACAGTGGTGTCAGGTGAGCACACCAGCACCTCTGTGCTCAGGGTGGGGGAAGAGCAGGTACAGACCTCAGGGCCCCCAGGCCTGAAACGGCAAGTGGGGTGCTGAGCCGAATGCTGAAAGCCCACGGTGGTCCTCCGTGGGGCAGACCTCGGGGGAGCGCCTCTGCCAGTCCCCATGGGCTTGGGGATTAAGGGGTAGCTGAGGGACCAAGGAGGGTCCCCAGGTGCCCTGTGAGCTGAAACCTCCAGGAGGGAGCTGAGGCCAGGGGACAGGTTAGTGGGTCGGCTGGAGGGAGGCCTGAGGACAGGCCACAAAAGCAGGACAGGCTTGGCTGCCAAGGCAAGATGGTCAGTGTGGGGCATGAGTCAGGCAGAGCGTGTGACAGAGGAGCCCCGAGTGGTCTTCATTGCTGCTCACTGTGTCCCTCAGAGCAGACAGGACGTGGGTGGGCTGGCCCTCCTACAGAGGCTGGATTTGTGGCATTTTTGCTGAGTGAGGGGCCTCATCCCGGGAGAGCAGACCTGCACAGGCTGGGCCACCCAGACCTTTCCTTCCGTTTCATTTTGCCCGAAATGGGGTTCAAAGTCAGGGAACAGCTGCTGGCTACCCCACCCCGGCCTTTACCGAGGCCCGTGAGGAGACTGCCCCACGGGGTGTGTGGGGCTCTCCGCACTTCAGCTGCTCGGGGAGCCACCTCCACCACTGCGTCCGCTTCAGAGCATTCAGGCACCCACACGCTTCACCCTACTCCCGCATCTGTGCCTCCCAGCGGCCCTCAGAGGGAGGCCATTACCATCTCCCCTTTACAAAGAGGAAACTGATGCAGGGGTGGGGCCCCTTGGGTGCATACAGCTGACTGATGCCCAGTGACTGGCCCTGTCTGAGTCTGACCCTCAGCCAACTCGCAAGGCAAGGCCAGGTCCCAGCGCACCTCCTCTAAGAAGCAAGACTCGAAAGCTGACGTTCCCCAGAAGTTGGACCTGGAGGAGGAGCCATTGGTTGCTGCCCTGCTTCACAGCAGCAGGGTGGACAAAGCCCTCGGGGCACAGGGGCTGGCCAAGTAAGGCTCCGTGAGCCCCACGGGACAGGGTTGCATTCAGCAGGTTCACAGCCTGGAACCAGCCAATTGCTTTGCCCTTCCAAACGGGCAGGTCTTCAGAGGGAAGCAAGCTCGTGAAAGCCGGGCTTGCCCATCTGGTGGACCCTGCCTTCTCCTCTCCCCTGGGGGTCCTGCACGGTCCCTGTGCTGACCTGAGCCCGCAAGAGGGGCCAGCAGCAGCCCCTAAAGCATTCTCTCAAAGCACAGAAACAAAGTAACTTGGCCTCCACATTAGCTTGCTTTTTGCCAAGAGAACCCTGAGTCAGGTTTGGGCTCCACCCTGGGAGCTGTGCTGGCCTCTGGAAGGCACAGGGCCAGCAGACCAGAGCAGGACCAGTCCCTGGTGACACCCGAGTTCCTGGGACTTCCTGGGAAGCAGCAGTGAGCCTGGACTTTGCATCCGAAGAAGGGACCCTGTTGTCCCCTGGGTAGTGCCACCAGCAGGCCAGGCTCCTGCTTCTCTGCAGTCTTTAGGCTCCCCCCTCCACCAGCACCCTGGGTTTGTGGTCAGGACTGAGGGCAGCCAGGCAGCTCAAACCACATCTGACTCTTCAGTGTACCTTGAGGGGGGAGGAAGTGATGGGCCCGGGTCATAGCCAGCCCCAGAGACCCACCCCCACCACCTGGTGCCTGGAGCACCCTGGTAGGCGGAAGGGAGCCAGGGCCCCAGGAGGCCGTGGAGATGACCCTCTTACTCACGCTGGAGCAGGTGCTGCCCCGAGAGGGGGTGTGAGAGATCACCTCCGGTAGGCCGCCTCTGGTCTGCTCTAATGGCTGTTTCAGAGACAAAGTGGAGAGCTCTAATCCAGCAGCCACCTCGGTGGCCGGCAGCCTGCACAAGGGCAAGCAGGTGCCAGGGGTGCCCCCCGCGATGAGACTGCCCCTGCACCTGTGCAAGCCCGCCACACTCCAGCAGTGCGAAGTGGTCATCCGCCAGCTGTGGAATGCCAACCTCCTGCAGGCCCAAGAGGTGAGGCTCGGCTGCAGGGTGCCCCGGGGCCCCCGCAGCCCCACCCACCGTGCCTCTTCTCCCTGCCTTCCAGCTGCAACACCTCAAGTCCCTCCTAGAAAGGAGCCAGAGACACAGGGCTGCCCTCGAGGAGGCCAGGCCCGGTTCTCCCAAGTAAGTGCCCCATGCGGCCCACTGGGTCACAACGGGGCCTGCTTGTCTGGGGCGTGGGGCTCACGGCTGACTCGTCCCTCCCCAGGGACCAGGAGGCTCTGCACCCGGGGGCCATGCTGCTCCCCAAGGTCGCCACCAGGGGCGTCTCTAAGAAATGGTGAGTCTTACTGGCACAGGAGGTAGGCAGCCTCTGAGCCCAGGGGTCACAGGGCCGGGGAGGGCGTCCGCAGTGACCCCCCCACCCCCGTCCCCCAGCCTGATCCTGAGCCGGGCGCCCATGGCGGAGTGCGCCATCCTGCCCGCACTGAAGCGGAGCCTCAAGAGCAACTTTGCCGAGCGGCAGAGACGGCTGCAGGCAGTGCAGAGCCGGTGGCTGCACTACTCGGTGCTCTGAGTGCCAGACCCATGACCACTCACCCTCAGGTAGCACTTCCAAAGAATCCCAGTACGTTTACGCCAGCCTAACTTCCAGACCAGCCAAACCCACGGCAGATAAAGTACGTGGTTTCAGGGCTGAAGAACTGTTTATTTCTTTGCTTGGTATTTCTGCACTTACACACACGTGTGCATTATGAAATAAGCATGAGCCTACCTGTCGAAGACTGGAAATAAAGCTCGTTTCTCCCTGCTGTGAGTCTTGTTCCTCACTGGCCATCAGGCACTGCTGCCCTGAGCGCCCCTAGCTCTGCTCCCTGCCATGGGCAGGGCCTGCTGGGCAGTCACCCTGCTTGCTAGGGCCTTGCGGCTGCCCTGTAAGAAAACAAGCTCCGGGACAGCCTGCACACTCTTCCTGGAGTGCAGGGGGCTGCCTTCCCGGCATGTAGGCAAGACACTGTCCTGTGTCCACTGACGAACACAGCTAGTGAGCGGCCCCACCCAGCCTGCCTTCCTCCATGGACGGCTAGAGCCATGGCCACGGGAGAAGGTCCTCTCCTGTACACTGGGCTCCACCCTGCAATGGCCTCACACCACCCCCTCAATCGCCAGAACAGCAGCTTCAGCGCAGACCCTTGCCTGGCAGGACAGTCCTCCTGGCCCAACCGGCCATGTCCTCAGTGCCGATCTCTGCCGCTTCTGCTTTGGGCAGCAGGGAACCTGGGGGTGAACCAGGACAGGCACGTCTGGGCATCGGTGGCCATCCCCGAGGTGGGGGACCTGGCTCAGCCCTGACAGTGCCCTTCACTGGATGGAGGGCCCCTGACTTGCAGAGAGGGGGGACACAGTGACAAATTCATGACAAACACAGGAATAATAAATTTATTATAAGAACCACAGAAGACACGGTAATGCACATACAAAAGGGGGGAACCTCTCATCGCCAGAGGGCCGGCTGGCACCCCGTCAGGAGCCCTCAACTGTCTGGAGGGTTCTTAAGACGCTGGGTCCCAAGGACAACATCCTAACCCGAGTGGGCCTAAGTGCCTAACCAGTGGGCACGGCGCCAGGAACAAGATCCACCCAGACACCCCTGCTCCCGGGTGCCTCCACAGTGCTGAGCGGACTCCCAGGGCTAGAATGAGAAGGATCATGAGGTATGAGGCCCGGCCGGTGGCCGGGGACCCACAGCCACAAACAGACCTTCCCTCGAGCTGCAGTCAGCGCCCCCGGATCCTGGAGCTTCCCTGTGGCGTGCCCCACATGCCAACGGTGGCACGATCTCAACCCAAAACCGTGATCAAGGAATTCTGCATGTTTTAAGGGTTTCCTATGTCCTGCACGTTCCCCTGTGGAAACGGTAGAAGAGCTTTCTGGCGCACACGCAAGAGGCTCACACAGGACCCTGAGTTCCCGAGGAAGGACACGGGCCCTGCAGAGGCTGCGGGGATAGTAGCCTGAGGAGCACAGGGCCGGGGGCATGCCTGGCTCCTGGAGGAAGCAGCCAGCTGCCTGTCCCAGTCCTGTCCAAGTGTGGGAAATGTTTGGCAGGTCCCCAAGGCAGAAGATAAAAGCAGGAAAGTTAACCTAAGCCCAAGCTCTCTAAGGAAGCCAGCATCTAGAAATGTCCGACACGGGGCCCCGACGAGGCTGCCGGCTGCCCCACGGTCCCTGGAGGGCAGGCAGCCGGAGATGCAGTGGCGGTGGCGGCTAGGCGGCTGAGAGGCAGGCCTGGTGGATGCTCTGGGCCCAGGTGTTGAGCAGGGCCGTGACCGAGTGCTTGTCAGGGAGCTGCAGCAGCCGCGAGGTCATGCACCGGTGCACCGACTGCAGGAAAGGGTTGGCGTCTGCAGCAGAGCGGCCGGCCATGAGCGCTGTGTTCTCTGCCAGGACCCTGGCCCGCCCCACCCAGCCCAGGGACCAGGGGTGCCAGCTCCGCGTGCCAGTGGAGAGCTGGAACAAAATGGTCTGGAGCCTCAGGGCGGCCTCAGGGCCCTTGTCCTGGTCCTCTACATGCCAGCTCTGAGCCTCGGGGGGACTGTCTCCCATCACCGAGGTTCTCTCTGGGCCTGTCACCCAGATGGGTTCCCATGAGCCCAAGCTCCCATGTGTGCCCCCCGGTCAGCCTTGAGAAGGCCCACAGGAGCCACTGGGCCTGCTCACCCCTCATCCCCGGAACATGGCTGCCCCAGAGCTGCAGGGACACCATGGGGTCAGAGACACTTCTCTTTCCATGTGACTGAGGGGCAATCTGCTCCTGCCCACCAAGGAGGAAGGGGAAGAGGGGGCCTCAGCAGGGCAGGGGCACGTGGAGGAAAGCCTTGTGGCCCGTCCTCTCAGTCACCCACCGTACTGCCACTGCCGGTCGATCCACAGTGGGCTCTGGGCAGGGTAGTCGGCAGGCACGCTGAGCTCCAGCGGTGGCACGCTGGGGAGGTCCTTGTCATCTGCAACACACAAGGCCGCACCTGTGACCAGGCTTGCCCCTCCTCATAGCCCTGCTCCCCAACAGCACCCTCCAGGCCCCAGAGGTCCTGGTGAGGCTGCTGCAGAGCCGAGGCCCCTGACTCCCGAGCTTCTCCGTCTCCCCAGGGCCTCAGGTGAGCAGAGTCGCAGCTGGACAGGAGGGAGGGGGCTTCCCTGCACGTGGGAGAGAGGTGAGAGTGTGCAGGCTCAGGGCCCAGCCCCCAGTGCGAGTCCTGGGCCAGGAGCGTGTGGGGACCAAGGAGGACAGCGGGCAGGCTCCAGAGAGGGCCCGGGGCTTGGGGATGAGCAGGTGGTCCTGGGCAGTGGCAGAGCCTGAGGCTGCCAGTCACGGTTCATTCTTGATCCACCCCACCCCCGGCACTCACCCAGCTTGCATATCAGGTGGACGGTGCCGTTGTTACTGCAGTGAGAAGGGTCCAAGTTCACCAGGAACTTGGGGTCTAGCCGGGCCACCTCCCCCTGGAGCACATTGGGGATGCTCTGCCGTTCGTCCTCTTCAAACCTACGCTTCCGGGTGCAAACCACCGGGGCCCTGGGGGAGGCAGCCGTGTTGACCATGCTGGCCAGGCCATGGCCCAGGACCCACCGCCCACCAAGCCCTGGGCAGTACGCACGTGATGGGGGGGCCATGTATGGCCGTCATGGCAGGCACGAACGTGCGGTACAGGGAATGGTTGAAGACAGGTGAGCGAATATTGGCCAGGACGGCATCCAGGAGTGGCTGGCACAGGTACTGCTGCTTGGTTGGCGGCACCGGGGGAGGTGGGGGCGTGGGCTGGGACAGGACAGCAGGGTCAGCAGCCCACTCTTGGGGCGGCTTTCCAGACCCCAGGTCCTCATCCTCACTCACAGCCAGACCTCCTGGCTCCCCCACCACCTCCACCCCTGCAGACAAGGATGGCTGATCCTGGACACACTCTACTCCCCCTGGGCCTGGCCTTGGGCATGAGAACCCTCACACCTGTGGGGGAAGGAAGCACCCATGGGCCCGCACCCAGAGGCTGATTTCTCCCATGTTCTCACCCCACCCACACTGCAGACCTGACCTGGAAGAGGACTCCTGAGCAGGCTCCCCAGACTGAGCAGCACGGTCCCCTGCCCACCTCTGACTGCAGGCTCCTTCTAGCTCGTGGTTCCGAGTCACTGTGGGGTGAGCCCTGACCTCCCCAGAGATGCCTGCGACCCTACCAACACCACCAGGCCGCAGCACCCCACGCACCACTGCCATGTCATTCTTGAGTTTCTCCAGGGCAATCTCACACTTCTGCAGCGTTTTCAGAGGGCACCTATAGGGGAGAAGATGTGGCTGACTCTCCACGTGGGAGGACAGGGGAGCCGGCAGCTCTCATGTTCTCATCTCAACCACTCACCGTCTGGCCTCCTCTGGATGGAGCGAGACCTGAGGCCTGGGCCACCAGAACCCTCCCCAGGAACCCCAGCCAGCCCACCCGCTGTTCCCAGACCCAGAGTCTAAGGCAAGATGGCCCCGCACCCAGGAGCTGCTGGTCCTGGCTGGCAGAACAAGGCACGCACGTGATGGATCAAGGGGAAAGACAGAGGCCAGGCCCCTGCCCCCCATCCCGATGACCCCAATGAGGGCCTGGAGGGCCGTCCACCGCCAACAGGCCCACTCCTCAGTGCCCAGCATTCTGCCCAGATGAGCAGAACAGGGAGGACGTTCTGGAAGGGGAGCCTGGCCTGAGCCAAGGCCTGGGGAGAGGGCAGGAATCCCAAGGCCAGTCCATGCACAGGAGGTGGCGCTGGCTGAGCTCTGGTGCTCAGCAGCCCCACGGCCAGTGGGCAAGGGAAAGGACATGAGTGCGTGTCCTCTGCCTTCCAAGTGCTTCTCAGACGCCGTCCCAGTTCCCTCCCACAGCCAGCGCTTTCGAGCTCAGCTGCCCCTTTTGCAGATGGGGTAACTAAGAAACAGTCACTTGCCCAAGGCCACCAGCAAATCAGGGGCAGGGCTGCAGGTCAGACTGAAGCCCATCAAGGCCAGTAGCCCAGTGAGGCAGGGCTCTGAGGGCCACAGGGTAGGCCAGCCAAGCAGCTGGGGACCCTCTGTGAGGTGTGGGCGCAGCACCACCTCCCCCCATGGGCCTAGGGGCAAAGCTCACCGCTTGGAGGGGTCTGTCAGTATGTCCAGAAGGCTCTTCATCTTACTCAGGTCCTTTTTTCTGTCTGGGGCAGAAGGAGGCACTCAGACAAGGGCCTGGGCGTCTGCAGGCCCTGCCCCCGGCCCGCCCGCCCGGCCCCCACCTTCGTTCTTGTCGATCTTGTTGATCATACGGCGCAGGGGCTCGATGTACTTGGACAGCTGCTTCAGCTTGTCCAGGTACTGCTGCTCCTCGGCCTGGCTCGAGCCCGCGGGGCTCATGACGGAGCTGGGGTTCACTGCGGGACACGGCCCAGTGAGCACGGCCCCAGCCCACGAAGGGTCGTCAGCCCCTCACCTCGCAGGGCCCCGGACTGTGCCCGCCTTGGGTCCGACTTACCAGGCGTGTTCAAAGGTCCTGGGGAGGGGACGCTGAAGTTCTGCGGGGTGCGCGCCGTCACCGGACTCTGGGAGGGCTGCGGCGAAGGGCTGGGCAGGAAGCTGCTGGGGGACGGGGCAGGGCCGGAGCTGTGCAGAGCGAAAGGGAGCGCGGCCATGAGCCTGGGCCTGCAAGCCAAGTGGGGAGGGGCACGGGCCAGGCCTACCTGACGTTGGAGTTGGGCTGTGAGCTGGGTGGGCCGGGCTGCGGGGACGGCTGGGGGGGAGGGGGCATCGACTGCGGGGTCTGCACCTGCTGGCCCGGCGACGGTGACGACAGCATGGTGAGGCCACTCTGGCTGACCTGGAGGGGGAGGGGCTCAGCCTGCTCACCCGCCCCACGCCCCCCCCCCCCCACTCCCCACTCACAAGCCCCTTCTCTCTCGCAGCCTCGCCATACACCCTGGTCTTTCTCTGATGCCCCGCCTCTCAAATACAAACACGGGCACACGCCCCCACCTGTGGGTGCCCACGCAAACACACAGTGACCAAGACGCTGGCAGAAGGGCCGGGCTGGGTGGCCCTCTGCTCCTGGCGGGGGCTTCTGGGCTGCGATGGGACACCCTCAGGTCCCTGCCTCGTGAGTGTGGGAGCCTGTGGGCATGGGAGGGCAGTGAGGCCTGCGCTCTATGACAGGCAGGACCGTCCCACAAACCTCAACAAGACCCCTCAGGCCACAGGTAGCCCCAGCTCTGACAGCACCAAGGTCAAGCCCAGCTGCAGGGCAGTGGGGACGCCTCCATCTTGTTCTGTGTCCCACCTGTGCCTGCCCGACGGGAGCAAAGCCTCCCCTTGTCACCCCTGCCAGCACACCTGGCCTGGGGTTCTGTGGTCTGGCAGCCGAGCAGCCCCTGTGGGACCAGCAGACCCCACTGGGAGAGGGGAGAGGGGAGCGGCTTGGCATCGTGCTCCCTTCTCTGCACGGCAGGCTCTCCCTGCAGTCCTCGTCAGGGCGGACACAGCGGGGTCCCCATCCCGCTGTCATCACTAGGACAATGCCATATTCATCCGAGAACGCAGAGGGAGGAAATCACACACCCAGGACTAAGATCGACGGTGTGTGGAAGTAACTACTTTCCACCCGAGAGGCACAAGATGCCAGTTCTGGCAGCGCGGACGGCTCGGGGAGACAGCTGCCCGCCAGCCCTGTGCCCAGCAGCCCCGGAATGAGCCCTGCAGAGCAGCCTTGCCCAGAGCCTGCGGACAGTGCACAAAGGCCCAGCCGCTTGCCACAGGGGGCCACCCCAAAGGCCCTGTCAGCTTCACTCAGAGCTTCCCCCACACCCCAGCAACCTCCTGTGCACTGAGCATCACCTCCGGAGCCTGCTTCCTGGAGCCCAGCTCACACCCCACCCTCCATTCCCAGCCTGCCCAATTCTGCAGACTGACTCTAGCCTGCCCCCCTCACTCTGCACACCGAGGCTGGACATGGCACTGGAGCAGGGCCTGCATGTGTTCACAATGTGATGATGAAACTAAATGAAAACCACCCAGCCAGGTTCTGAAAGGAGGCAGGGTGATCCATGGGAAACAAAACATCTACCCCAGGAGGATGAGCTGATCTGTGAGGCTAGGGCAGTGCTGACGTCCACGCAGTCTGCCAGGGCAGGGCTCCAAGGCAGGAGAAAGGTCTGCGGGGAGACCCCTGGCATCACAGGTATGTCCCACACTCACCAACAGGTCGCATGCAGCAGACACTGCAAGCCAGGGGTGACCCAGACAGTAGCAGATGCCAACATGACCCCAGCAATAGCTGTGGGTGCGAGGCAGCCCTCATGCAGAGCTGGGAGTGGACAGTCCTGCAGCCACACCAACACAAGAACTTCCAGGGTGTGGGCCAGGAAGCCGTTCTCCTGTTGTCTGTCGAAACTTGAGCGCTGCCTGAAGAGCCCACCACCCACCCTACCAGATGCTAAGTGGGATGTCAGTGCGTGGAGCACGCTTTGTGCTGGGCTCCCCTGCCTGCACCCGGGGTGTGGCTGATAGCACCCAAAGGCCACGGCTGGCCGGCACCACCCTGTACTTTGGAGTGCCCAGCTGTGAGCCCCGTGGCAGCTCAACAGTGCTCCTTCCAGAGCAAGAGAGGCCCAGAAGCACTCAGGTGGTGTGAAAGAGACGCTATTTCTTCCCAGAAGAAACAAAGTCATCAGGAATGAAAAGCTTGACTCTGATCTCTGCGGACTGTTTTTCTGGTCACAGAGCTCCCGAGGTGGAAAGCTGGTTTTCTCTTGACCACAGATCCTAACGAGACACACCAGACGTCTACAGTATTGGACGAGCCAGGCCACGACTCCTCCTCCCAACACACACCCGCCCAGGGAGGCCCCGAGCGGCCATGGTGGAGGGCCCAGTGGGAGAGGAGGGGGCGCAGGGTGTGCTCAGCCCATTCCACACACTGTTCCACACACACACATCAGGGAAGCGGGTCTGTAATGTAAGAATGACAGCTAAGCTTCCGAATGCTGGAAGAACAGGAAGCAGGAAGACCAAAGCACAGGGGCTGCTGGGAAATGGAGACGCATCCTGTCCTGGTTTTCACCTGCCATCATGGGGTGTGGCTCTCGCGCTGAGTCCTAGTCCAGCGCCCCGCTGGACGGGGATGTGACGGGGACATCTCTCTCATCTACACAAGTTAATGTCAGAGTCAGGCATACAGAACAGTGTTCACTGATTTTCCTGAAACACCCAAATCCCAAACTCCAGCCTGGGCTGTGAGCCCCACCACCCATCAGGCCCCAGCACCACCAAGCGCACAATGAGGCCCCCCTCCTCTGCTCTGAGAGGGCAGACTTGAGAGACCAGGCCTGGGGGCCGCCACCTGGGCCCCCATCCCAGCACCTCTTTCACACACTGCAACACTGGACCCCGTGTTCTGAGGTCAAATGCGTGGGCCCCGCACGTATGTGTCGACCTCCTGGTAGGTGACCAGCTGGCACGATCGAGAGCCTCAAAATGCCCCCGTGAGTCACTCTGGGAAATGTCAGCAAACGGTCCAGGACCTGCCATGCACCACGGCTAACAGCAAAAAACCAGAAGTAACCTCAGGATCCGAGAACAAGACAATAATTAAGGACAGCAGGATACGTTCATAAGAGGAACAGCACACAGCCACGGAAGGCAACACTGACCAAGGGACTCTAATTACAGGACAACCTTTTACTTCTATTGTAACGTGAAAAAGAAAGAAGCCACACACAAAATCCTAGAGAACCGGAAAGAAAAGAAGCCAAGCAGGCTCTCCCGCTTGAAATGCTTCCCTTGCTTATACTCCCCTCAACCTCTCCCACCTTCTACAGCCACCACCTGTTTTCTAGTTTTAGGGTCAGAATATCTGTAGCCTTGTCTTGTCCACTGTTGCCACCGAGGTTGCAAAAAAAAAGGCTGTGAATCCAGAGATTCTCCCTCAGGGGTCTCCTTGCACCCTGGGAACCCCACTGCTGCTAGATCCACACAGTAAGGCAGCCAACTGGCCCCCAGGGACCTGCACGAGCACCCCACACATACCTGCGCCAGACCTGGGAACCCACAGTGCGGCCCCGCAGGCAGGGTGAGGCCTCATTTCCACTCTGCCCAAGGCTGGCCTCTCACTCAGGATGGGGTGGACACCCCTCCCATAAACCCTGAAGGTACATCCTCAGAAAACCAAACCCGCTCGCAGGTATGAGTGGTGGCGCCTCCTCCCCACCCAGCTACCCGAGTCCCCACCTGGGGAGAAGAGCCCACGCCTGCCTCAGCCCTGCCGGCTGTCAGCCCTCCGTGCTCCACGAGGGGGCAGAAGGTTACAAATCAAGGTTACCCTCAAGGTGATCAAGCCCACGGCCAAGCCCCACGCGGGCTGGACTGGGACCTCCAGCAGAAGCAAAGGCATGTGACTACCAGGAAGGGAAGCACAGCCAAGGGGTTGGCATGGGGAATGGAGCGCATCCCCCTCGGCCACTGCAGGAGAGTGATGGGCGCCCAGGAAGCTGCAGGGAGTCCACCCACCCAAGCGAGAAGCCTACGAACCAGCAGGTGGGGCCTGGACCATTGGAAGACGGCAACTCTTCGGCTGCTCGCTTCCCAAACACCAAGAACTGGGGTGAAAAGGGAAGTTCTGCTTCAGGATGGAAGCTGCCAGGTCAGAGGGCCAAGCCTCCCACTCTCCTACCAGACCTGAGAGGCAGCAAGGGCAGCGGCTTCCACCGGCTGGGCGGTCACTCCATGCCGCTGCTGCCATCCCAACTCTGACCACACTCTCCACAGGACACCGAGAGCAGAGAGCCCCAGGAGGCCTGGGGACAAGGCTGGGACACACACGGTGGTGGCAGAGGACGCCAACATTGTCATACAAGGCCTCCAGCCCTGCCCCAGCTACAGACATGATGTCCGTGGTTTGTTGCACATAATACCACAGGTGGGCAAGCTGGTGATGTGGCGCAGTGACCAAGAGCTACCTCCAAACGCCACAGTTCCCCTCAGCGGTGTGTTTCCCACGGACTCCAGCCATGTGGCGGGGACCAGGAAGGACCATTTCTGAGCCTCCCGCCAATGCTAAGGGAACACACGGCATCCCAGCAGTGCTTACCACACGGTCCAGTGCCCCAGACAGGGAGCTCAACGGACTCGGGGAGTGAGCAGGGCAGGAGCTGGCAGGGACACTCAGCACGGCAGCCCAGTGCCGCACAGCACCGGGGTGGCCGGGTCGCCCCTGGGGTCTCACCACATCGGCTCTGTCTAAAGCCAACGCTCTTCTGAGCCAGACTATCAGTGTTGCCACTGCTGGGTGGAGACAGGAGGAACCAAGGCCGGGGACTGGACATAGGTGAGGGGGGCGTCTATGGAGAAGTCATGAGGCCCAGCCTCCCACCCCAGACACCAAGGAGGCTGTGGCCTCTACTAGGCAAGGCCGGAAGGTCTCCTCCATCCCATCGACATCTGATTTGCGGAGGGTGGGCATGGTGGACCTGGGCCACATGTGCCACACGTGCCACACAGGGGTGAGCCCTGCAAGTCAGCAGGGCAAGGGGCCATGGCACAAGTCTGTGCTGACCACCAGAGCCACATGCCACCGTCCTCGTGCTCTTCCCAGTTTCTAGAGAGCTACTATCCCCCCAGCCCCATGCTCAGGGCTGAGGTAAGAAGAGATCGTGATGCTCTCACCAATGCCCTCTTGGAGGAGAAGGGAAGAGGGAAGATGTGGGGCATCACGGGAGGTGGGAACAGCCTGTGCCCTGTGAAGCCGGGGGCCCAGACACGGCCGGGCGGGGCTTCCACCCAAGGTCCCCAGGGACAGGCCCTGATCCAACCAGGACCCTCACCATAGCGCGGGGGACATGCACTGGCCGGCGCCTCCAGAGCCTTGGCTCTGGGCCCTCACCTGGACTCCGGGACCCACTATCTGGGAGGCCTGAGCCGTCGGCACTGCTGTCTGCGGTGGCACCTGGGGCTGCACCTGCGGCACCTGGGGCTGCACCTGCGGCTGCTGCACCACCATCGGAGCCCGGACCTGAGGAGGAAGGGAGCAGCAATCTGGAGCCACCAGGGCACAGGGCAGAGCACCTCCACGTCTGTCTGTGGGAGCCGGAGTCTCTAAGCTCTCCTTGAGAAGGGGGGTGGGCTTGCCACCACTTCCCTGGCTGATATCCCGCTACTGGCTGTCCCTTATCCCACGGCTCATCAAAAGTGTCCACGCCAGCCTGGCTCTGAGTCAGCACAACTGAGCCCTGTCTCTCCTGGCGAGACGCCTGCCCCAATGGGACACCACCACACAGCCGTCACCACCAGCTACCGCAGCAAGCAGAGCACGCTGATGGTCTACGAGAACCCCACTCTGAGCCCTGACTCCTCAAAGGAAACCAGGTGACAGGTGTGACCCTCCTCAAGACCCTCCCCAGATCTCCAGCCTGCACCTGTGGGGCTTACTATTCAGCCACTACTCGATTCAGGTGTGGCCCATATCCCCACTTCACCCAATGGACAGCAAATAGAAAAGGCCACAAAAACCAAGGAAGTGAGTTGAAAAAACATTTAAATGGCCCCTTGACACAGCTACCCTTGACTCAGTACAATATTTTGTCTTTCATGTAAATGTCACTGATTGGTTCTGCTTTTACACAGATGCATAAGACTGAAAATAACCGTATTTTACATCAATACACCCCTCAAAAATACGGTCATGATCTCTGCTCAGAACAGAACTGAGTGGTCAGCAGACCACCGTGGACGCCCGGGGAGGTGGTACACTGCCCCCCCCCCCCAACAGTGAGAAGATGGATGTTGCCATCCATCTAATCATCCACAATCTTACAATGCCTGTGGCTACCACCGAATCAGCCATGCTGCTCGGAAGACAAGGTGCCACACGGGAGCAGGGGTGTCGCACACTGGATGCAGCAGCTGGCGGAATGCACGCACCCTTGCTGATCTGGATGTGCGGGCCGGCAGGGGCCAGGGCCACCTGAGTCCTGGTGCTGGAAGAAGAGGACCTTCCATCTACAGCCAGGGCGCCCCAGAGACCGCCTACAGCACAGGAGACGCCAGAAGAGCCCCGGCTGTGCGAGCCCTGGGTACTCACGAGTTTCAGCTGCGGCTGGGCATACAGCATCTGTCCGGGGAGGGCCGGAGCCTGCGACACCAAAGGCTGTGTCTGTGACTGAGGCGGGAGCTGCGATGGCTGGTTCTGGGCCACTGGCGGCTGGGGCTGTGGTGGTGGCTGGTGGTGCTGCGGGTGATGCAGCTGCTGCAGCTGCTGGGGCAGGGCCTGTGAGGGGGGAGGCTGTGGCTGCTGCATTGGGGGCTGCTGTATTGGCGGCTGGGCCTGCAAAGCCTGCTGCTGCTGCTGCTGCTGCTGTTGCTGTTGCTGCAGCTGCAGCTGTGCCATCCGTTGTAGTTGTTGCTGCTGCTGCTGCTGCATCTGGGGTGGAACAAGCAGCACCCATCACCTCTCCGGCCTTGGAATCCTGTGTTGGGAAGTCTGCCCAGGATGCTCTCCCGGGAGACAGAGGGACACCGAGGGCACCAAGCGTGCACCTGTGCCCTGGTCACCAGATGCTGGCCCATCTCTAGGCCTGAGAGGACAAAGGAAGGGTCCAGGGAAGGGTCTGGAGGGCTTGGTAAGGGGTGACATATAGGCGCAGACCCAGAGAAGCCGGGCAAGGTTCAGCTGACCGCAGATCTCCAAAGCCTCTCCAGGGATGCCTGTTTGGTCCCTAGAGTGGTCACAGGACCAGGCTCAGGATGAGGAGGAAAAGTGGGGCTGGGGCTTTCCTGGTGGCGCAGCGGTTGAGAGTCCGCCTGCCAAAGCAGGGGACACGGGTTTGTGCCCCGGTCCGGGAAGATCCCACATGCCGCGGAGCGGCTGGGCCCGTGAGCCATGGCCGCTGAGCCTGCGTGTCCGGAGCCTGTGCTCCGCAACAGGAGAGGCCACAACAGTGAGAGGCCCGCGTACCGCAAAAAAAGAGCGGGACTGAAGATTCACTGTCAGCCCTGGGAGAGGAGCTGCCAAGATCCAGGAGGGGCCTCGGGAAAAGCAGGCATAAGCCAAGGCCTGGAGCAGGTGGGAAAGAGCAGGGGATCCTTCAGGGCTTACCTCCCTTAACCCACAACAGGCCTGACAAAAGACGCTTAACCCATCAGGGCGTTGACTGCAGAGCATGTGCGTGAGAAAAGGTTTTCTTGTAAGCAGGGCTCCTAATGTGACATGGCCACCCCTGCGGGACACTAGGCAGGGCTCGATTAGTGCCGCGTCCAGACACTGTAACACTCAGGGACAGGTCAGGAGGCCTGCGTGTGCTCAGAGGACACACACCCACGGGGTGGTCCAGGCCGTGCTACGAGTGGAGGGTAGCTTCACTCTGGCCTGGGCAGACTCTCACATGAACTGCCTGCACCAGGAGCCACCTGATCCATCCCCCGGCACACAGTAGGCCCACTCATTCTCGTCCCAGGCTCGGGGGCCCTGGAGAAGGCCAGGGTCCAGAACGATGGCGTCTAGTACCTGCTGCTGGTTCTGATGATGCAACTTGATCAGATGCTGCTGCTGCTGCTGCTGCTGGAGCTGCTGCTGCTGCACCACAGCCTGAAACTGCTGCTGCATGGCACTCTGCTGCACCTGGAACTGCTGCTGCTGCTGCTGCTGCAGCGCCGCCTGCTGCTGTGCCTGGAACTGCTGCTGCTGCTGCTGCAGCGCCACCTGCTGGAGCTGCAGCTGGGCTGGAGACAGACGGGTCGGGGAACTCGCACTGGGTGCAGCGGGGAAGGCGCCGCCCCCGCCAGTGCGGGAGGGACAGGGGTGACGATGACAGGACGGAACTTACTATAGAGTGAATCACAGTAGTAATGAACAGGAAAGAACAGGCCAGCCAAGAGGCCTGGGACCCAGCAACTAGTGATCTGCTTCCCGTCTCAATGGAACCACCTGCTCTGGACACTTCGTATCAACAGAATCTCACAACTGGGATCTTTTGTGACTGGCTCCTTCCCCTCAGCATCCCGTTTACAAGGTTCACCCACACTGTGGCACGGATCAGTATTCCCTTTCTTTTTGTTGCCGAATAATACACCACTATATGGATTTCCCACATTTTGTGTTGTCCATCAGCTGATGGACATCTGGGTTGTTTCCACTTTTTGGTAGTTATAAATAATGCTGATACAAACAATCATTCAGGAACTTCCCTGGTGGTCCAGTGGTTAAGACTCCATGCTTCCACTGCAGGGGGCATGGGTTCAATCCGGGCTCAGGGAAATAAGATGCCACCAGCCACGCAGCGCGGCCAAAAAATTAAAAACAAATCAATAAAAAAAACAATCATTCACAAGATTTTCAGTGATCCGGTCTCTTTGGGTGATGAAAATGTTTTAAAATTGATGCCGTGAGTGCACTGACCACCCCTGCACAGTACACTTCAAGTGGGTGAATATGAGTACATGAACTATATTTCAATAAAGATGAAAAGGAGGAACACAGAGACACTATGCCCAGTTTTCCCCAATAGTAGCACTTTGTATAACGCCATAACACAATCAGAATGTGTGCCCATTTGCCTGAGTGTGTAGTTTAAATTCTATACAATTTTCTCACCTGGCAAGATTCAGCCACCATGGAGGTCAAGACCTGGCACAGTTCCAACACCACAGGAGCCCTTGTGGTGCCACGCCTCACCAGCTACTAAGGTGACCTCCATTTCTAATGACTCTGCCATTTTTAAACCACACAGAAGGACTGGCTCTCTCCTTCAGCACAATTTCTGAAGAGCGTCAGGGTGGGGAGTACATCCATGCAGGACCCATTGTGAGCACATTTCCCACCCACAGGCTTAGACGAAGCTGCTCACTACATCCTTCAACTCCTCTCTAAATTCATTATTTTTGTCTGGTTAACTCAGTAACTGGGAGGGGAAATTGCCCAACACACCTTTTATTTTCAAGTCTTTTTGCATCTTCTATTTCAGGTGTGTTTCCTGTAAGGATTAAAGAGCTGTACCCTCTCCTTACGTTTCCATTCAGTCTCAGCAGGAAAGCCTATCCCTTCACTTTTACTGTGATTACTTATGGTTTTCAACTTATTTGTATCTGTCTTTCCCCTTCTAAGTTTCCTCTTTTTTTTGAGCTTTACTGAGGTATAATGGACATTTTTTTCTCCTCTTCTGAATTCTGTTTTGTTGGAGGACTGGGTTGATTTTTGTTCGTTTGGATTTTTGTTTGTTGTTTCTGTCTCATTCCATTTTTTCCTATGGATTTGGAATTTACAAACTATTTCTACTGTTTTAGCAACGACTTTTACAATTTTATCATGCATATTTAATTTAACAAAGTATAAAGTTTATCCACATTTAAACCTCTTTCCCAAATATGAGGACCTTAGAATCCTCTCTAAACATTTTTTTAAAGTAGGTTTTACATGCACACAATAGACCTGATATCCTTGATATCTGCCCTTCCTGACTCAATTTGGTATGGTCCCTGTTTATCTTCTTATGCCCACACAGCAGACTTATATTAAGAGGCAGGATAGAATAAAGGCCAGGGGTACAGCCTCGGACCCAGACACCTGGACTCAAATCCCAACTCTGTCACTGCTCTGTGTCTCAGTTTCCTCAGCTATACTACATACCCCTACATTGGACTCAGAATTAAATAATCTACTACAGACCCAAAACAGTGCTCAGAACCTGTAGAGGGTAGCTCTAAGGATTATTTTACAGAGGCAATTTTTGTTTACACCAAGGATTCCCAGGCTTGCCCCTCCTGAGACCTTGGGCCAGACAACACCGTGCTGTGGGGGCTGCCCTGTACACGGAAGATGCTCAGCAGCATCTCTGGCCTCTGCCCACTGGATGCCAGCAGCAGCATCCCCCCCCCCCCCCGCCACCAGCTGTAACAGCCAAACTGTCTCCACATATTGCCAAACACTCACCAGGGTGCAAAATCGCTTAGAATCACTACCTTAGATTTGTGCGTGTTTATGCCCTTATATGGAAAATGTTTCTTCTCCCATTTACACCTGGCATCTTGGGAAGGATGGTCTGAGAGGTAAGAGGAAATGGTGAGGGGAAAAAGAAGTATGCCCTTAAAAACTTTTAGTGAAGGTCTCCTCAGCTTTGTTGGCAGCTCTGTGCTCAGGGCTCTAACAACCTCTACTGTCTTCTTGACTCCATCACCGAGTCTGCTGAGTCTGCTTCTCGCTCCTTGACAGAAATGGCTGTTTCTGAGACAGTCTTCTGGCCTTTGGTGTCCTGCTGTTTCACAACAGGTTGGGGCATGGATGCCTTATTTAACCTGTGTGGTCCACTGGGCTTTCATCGGCCATCGTCTCCTCACACCCTCTGTGCTTCCATCTGCACTTAGATGCCCGTCAGACTTCCTGATTTCATGCTCCACGTTTCTCACCCTCCTGTTCCTGAGGCCTCTTCTCTAGGCTACGTTCTAGGTAACGTCTTCAAATGTAGCTTCTAGTTCAAACTCTTTCTTCAGCTGTATCTAATCTGTTTATTCATCCACACTTTCCTCTTTCGATGACTTTACTTCTCGTCTCTACAAGTTCTACTTGGTTACTTTTCAAATCTATTTGGTCACTCCTGATACAGTATCACAGTGTCCGTTCATTTGGAAGTCCAACCTTTATTTTTTTAAGCACCCCAAGGCCATATCTAACAATGGCTATGTCCCGGGGCGTCTCCACATCTGGTGATTGTTTCTGCTCCTCCTTGAGGTGTGTCTGCTTCCTTCCATGCCTGCTGATTTTGTGTGCTCAATGACTGACCCTGATCTGCAATTCTCACAGGCCTAAACTGGGAGCACCCTCCTCCAATCTGCCCCGGGTTCTGGCGGAGCTGGGGGTTGCCAAGGGCCCTGGCACATCCTGGACGGAGGGATCCCAGGATTGCTTTCCCCCACCTTGCAGCGTGCCAAGGCACAGCAGGGCAAAGAGCTGCCCCTACCTTCTGCCAGCCCAACAATCCAAAACACAGTCTACACAGAAGGAGAGAGGGCTCCTCAGCAACAGCCAGAAATACGGCTTATTTTTAAAGTAGGTTCTACAAGCACAGGATATAAAATTCATCAAGGAAACAAAAAAGTATAGTTTAAAAGTATCCTGTACCTCAGCCCCAGCCTTATCCACAGTCAGCAGTGTGTGTTTCCTGTGACTAACCCAGGTCACCTGGAGATGCACAGCAGGCTCTGGGCTGCCCTTTGCGAGTCCTCTGACCCAGGACCTACACTCTGGGGGCGTGGAACTAAGGTCCGAAGCAGGCTTCATCACACAGTGGCGTTTGGAGGTGTCAGAAAAGGGCAGCAACTACCCATCAAGCACTACACTTATTTCAGGTAGACCAGGCCACCAGAGGTCACAGGCAGGGAGGGTGGGTCTCTGTAGAGGCAGCAGCAGCACATGAGAGTAGAGACCACTTTAACTTCCACTGGTGCCACACAGGAGACCAAGCCCCTCGGAAGCTGAAGACAGGATGTGGGCCAAGGTTGGACTAGGGAGGGTGCAAGACAGCCCACCAAAGCGTCACTGCTGAACTGACAGTCTCAGGAGTCAGACTGCAAAACATTCTAAACTCATACAGCTTAAAACTATTTTTTATTATAAAATCTAAGTTTGTGATAAAAAAGAAATTCAACCAGCGCACCCGACTATAACATGAAAAGGAGCATCCTTCTGAAAGCCGCCCTGCCTCTGTGTGTGTGTGTGTGTGTGTGTGTGTGTGTGAGAGAGAGAGAGAGAGAGAGAGAGAGAGAGAGAGAGAGAGAGAGAGAGGGGGAGAGAGAAAGACAGGTGTGCTGACAAGAGGGGACCTGGGAGCTCGAGATGAAGAACCAACCACTGAGCCAAGCGTCAGACGGCAAGACGTCAATAAGGAAGAGAAATGAAGCTCTGGGAGGAAGGGGGCGTCTGGGGGCAGAAGGTGCCAGTGCAGGAGTGGGTGGGACAGAGGATGCATGTGGCCTCTGAGAAGGGCAAGGTGACCCAGACACAGGGAACCCAACAAAGAACAGGGTGCTCAAGGCCGCGGCTGCCCTCATCACAGGGTTCCTGAGAGGGACGCGAGACAGAATACATGGGAACACCACAATATGCACACAAGCATTCACAGCAGCTTTAGTTTAACAGCCCAAACTGAAACAACCCATATGTCCTTCAAGGGTGAGCGGATAAGTGAATTGTGCGTGGCCCAGCAGTCCAGGGAATATTACTCAGCAGCGAACAGGAAGGAATTACCAACACCACCTGGAGGCTCCCAAGGGCGTCAGGCCGAGTGAAAAAAAGCCAGTCTCAACAAGTCAAATATTGCATGATTCTATTTATGTAACATTCGCAAAATGACACAATTACCAAGGCGGAGAACAGATCAGCAGCTGCCGGGCTTTGGGTTGGAGGGAGGGTGTGATTATTAGGAGGCACCAGGACAGCCTGTTGGTGGTGACGGTTCCACGTGCTAACTCCATTCCATATGTGATAAGACCTCACAGAACCACACACATGCACGCCCATGCGCAAGAGTGCATGCAAAGACTGGTCACATGTGAATAAAGTCTGCCTGAGTTGACAGCACTGTCGTGGTTTTGGTGATGTACTAGGATGTTTTCGTTGGGGAAGCTGGGGGAAGGGCACATGGGAGCTCTGTGCTATTCTGCAACTTCCTGTGACTCTTCAACTATTTCAAAAATAAAAAGTTACATAAGGGGAAAAAAGTACTGAAGCACTTAGCAGTATTAGATAAAAGTCTACAAGCATAAATGTCCATCAAGAGGGTCCTGGGGGACTTCCCTGGTGATGCAGTAGTTACGAATCCACCTGCCAATGCAGGGGACATGGGTTTGAGCCCTGGTCTGGGAAGATCCCACATGCCACGGAGCAACTAGGCCTGTGCACCACAACTACTGAGCCTGCGATCTAGAGCCCGCGAGCCACAACTGCTGAGCCCGCGTGCCACAACTACTGAAGCCCACGCGCCTAGAGCCCGTGCTCCACAACAAGAGAAGCCACCGCAGTGAGAAGCCCGTACACCGCAACAAAGAGTAGCCCCCGCTCGTCGCAACTAGAGAAAGCCTGTGCACAGCAATGAAGACTCAACACACCCAAAAATAAATAAATATTTTTTTAAAAAAAAGAGGGTCCTGGGACAGAGGCAGCTGGCGCTGCAACCCTGCTCCTGGCCCAAGCAGTTGTGCGGAGGATCAGGCACCTCCTTCGGGAGGGGAATCAGGATGCGAGCCACAGCCTGGGAGGCCTGGGGCCAGGGCAACGCTGGAAGGGACAGATGGGGCTTCGCGGCTGAGGACACCCTGAGACGGAGCTGTTTCTATCTTGACTACAAAGCACAGCCCCTTGGATGGAGTCCCAGGCCACCCCATCCTCCTCCAAGTCCTCCCTCAGCCTGGGCAAGAGGGCCTCGGTGTCCCTCGCCCTCTGGGAGGCAAAGCAGGCTGGAGCTTCCCCAGCTCCTCTCGCCCCCTTACCACCCCCACCCCCGGCTGGGAAGAGAACGCGCCGCCTGTGGAGAGCGCGGCAGGTTCTCTGAGAAGCGTGGTACTCACTCTGCGGAGCGGCCGTGGACACGACGGCCATGCCATGGGGGGCCATCCCCGAGGTGCCAGGAGGTGGCTGCCCCGAGAGTGGCATCGGCTGCCCCATGGCCCCCAGGCCGCCCATCCCGCCCAGGGGCTGGCCGGGGCCCCGAGCAGGTAGGCCAATGCCGGCTGCTCCCGCGGCGGGCCCGCCAGTCAGGCTCTGCAGCGCATTCATAGGGTCTGCGGGGCACAGGGTGCAGCGTCTCAGGGCAGTGTCCGCCAAACCGGGCCAGGCTCCGTGGGCCATAAGGCCTTCCCGGGCACACGCTTCCTCCCACCTCCAGGCTCGACACCCTCAGTGTCCCAAATGGTGAGCGGCCGGAGTCCCGGGAGTCCCCCAAGCCCCGGCCCAGCTGCATACCACACCCCAGGGGCTGGGACACCTCCTAGGCAGGGAGCACAGCCCACACCCTAGCCTAGCCTATGCCAGGTCCTGACAGACTCCAAGGGACGAGCAAGCCCTCGGTGGCAGGCGGTGGCCCCACCCCTCCTGGCCATAGGCCCCTCCTGCTGGGTGAGACACAGCTGGGAATCCAGAGAAAACAAGGGTCAAGGGCTCTTCACAGTAAGCCGAGCCTGGGGCCAGAGAAAAGGGGGCAGGAGTAGATGTCCCAGGGAGGTTACAAGTCCCCTTGTGCACCAGAAGCCCATCTTTGCTAAGTCTGGGCAGGACCCCACTGAGGAGCAGTTCTCAGGAAAGACCCCTGAGAACAAGGGTGTGTGGGAGGGGTCCGCAGATGCTCGCCAGCTGAGTGAGTAATGGCCAGGGCCTGGGGCAGGAGCCAGAGGCTCTTGTTATAACAGCAAAGAGCCACCTGCAGGCAGGTGTGTCCTGGCCGGCTCACCCTGCCACAGAACCGAATAAACACACACATTCTCCTGGCCAAGCACTCTTGATACCCACCCCCACCACCACCCCCCAGCCCTGGCTGGCCAACAATCGCTGCACAAGCCAAGGGACCCCAGGCAGGTGCAGCCAGCTCGGCCAAGGCAAGCCTGGGCATGCGGCATGTGCCGCCGACAGTAAGACAAACAGCCCGCCAGGGTAGCTCCCCGCCCGGCAGTCGGAGTTTAATTGGCCACTGGGATCTGCTAAACCCCTTCACTGGCAGCTCACTCAGCGAGACCTAGGCTAAATCAACAGGGTTCCCATGAGATAAAACCTTGAAATTAAAAAATAAAAAAGAATGACAATTCTTAACTTACAAAGAAACTTTGTAACTTAAGAAAGTGAATTCATAGTTATTCTCTAAATGCTACTACAGATTATTATGCTGAGCACAGCATTATACCATACTAGTTCTCTCCCAGAGAGCTCAAAATTTTAGATAATATTCAATAATCGTGTGAGTTTTCATCATTTTTTTTTGCGGGAGGAATGGGATGGGGTGGTATCGTCCAACTCCACGGTCACCAGGAGGAGGGTGCCTGGTGGGCCAGGAGCTGGCAGTTCTCCGGAACCCGAGGTTGTCTCTCCAGGAACTTCCTCCTCCAGTAACAGCTTAACCCCAGGCACACGCAGCACCCACCATCCCATTCCTGCTACTCTGTAGCCAAGGTTGGGAAAAACTTTAATTCCAAAAGGAGAAACTCTTACCACTGACAGAAGCTTGTGATTTCTTGTTATCTATATATAAAAGAAAAAAAAAGAAAAGAAACCAAAGTAAACAAAGTTTTTCTGTAACCATATATTTCCACGCTAAGTCAGTGCTGAAGGCATTCGCCCAGAGGTCATTTGCTAACACTGAACTGACCCTGCCTAGAAACTAGACAAAACATACCTCAGAGTTTCAGAGAGAGTGTGTGTGTGTGTGTGTGTGTGTGTGTGTGTGTGAACATGTGTGAATACATGTATGTGTCCCACCCCTGGCAGCACTGACACACAAGGAGGCCAGGAGCGAGAGGGTGCAGGACCACCCCACGGTCAACCTGGGCCCTGGAGAACAGCCCCCAGGTGGAGGCTGGTGCTGGGTCTCCTCTAGTTCCCTCCTTCCCAGGCCAGGGCTCTTAGCACAGGCCCCAAGCCACAAACAAGAGCGCTTCAGGGATCTACGTTGGGCCCACAACACCTCCATTTTCAGCCCACTCTGGTTAGGGAGGCAGCATCCCCATTTTCTGGATGAGGAAACTGAGTCTGTCCAAGGCTGGTTAGAAGCTGGATCCAGCCAGCCCCAGGACGGGCAGGGAACTGCCACAACAGTTCCACCCTCTGCCGGGGGTGAGGCAGTTGTGGGCACCCCCGCCAAAGGGCTTTGTGCACTGCCGTGCCAGGGCCAGCTCCCAAATGGGCCAGCCAGCCCGAAAGGCCGAGCCCTTGCCAGTACAGACGGGGTCCTGGCCAGGCTGCTCATGCCCCAGGCTTCTAGTGGCGGCTCCTCTTGTTCCAAACACCATGGGCCCTTCCCAAACACAGCAAAGAAAGTGAAATCAAGTGAGGTTCATCTGGCTAGCCAGTCTGGTAAAAAGTTAGTGTGGAAAGAAGCAATGGCCCTGCAAGGACTCTGGGGTCCCCAATGTCTCCCTCTGAGATGAGTGACGCTGACGCCACAGCTGTCTCAACAGCCACAGGGAGCAGCCACCCCATGGACAGGCTACGTGGGAGGAACCTGCCTCCTGTGGTCACCCCACTGCAGGCCGGCAGGAGGCGCTGTGGCTGTAACCACGCCCCACCCCCCACCGCCCCCCACCCACCGCGCAGCGGCCAGCGGCCCTGGAGAAGAGGAACTGGGATGCTGTGGGGCTGGGCCCTCACCAGGGCAGGGAGTGCAGGGTGGCGCTGAGAAAGCTGGCCCCAGAAGCTTCCAGCCTGACGGGAACACAGTTAGGTCCAGCCTCCATGGGTCAAAAAAACCAGGCATCAGGGAAGGAAGTGTCTATTCCAGGGTGGACTTTGCTTATTCAGGAACTGCCTAGAGATCAAAGCAGCAGTCCTTCAAAAAGGGAGATTAAGCAGACAAGCAAAAAGAGCAGTCCAGCCCAGACCACTTGGACACTAACATCTCCATTAGGCCACAATCAGCACGTTTCAGGCTGAGGCTCTGGGAGGATGGGAAACATGGAATCAAATGCGAAGCCATGAAGAACTTCCCAGAAAGCAGGCGCTGTCCACAGACATCCTGCCTCAGGCACTGGGGCCGCGACTGGCCGGGCTCTCACGGCGACCACAACCACCCAGAGATGTGATGTTTTACTTACGGATGTCTCGAAAATGGATAATGAGCCTGGCCACGAGAGAAAGGTATTCATCCTAAAAGCAAAAACAGGAAGCAGTTTAATCCCAGACGCAGAAGTGAGGCCGAGTGACGCCCCTTCCCGCCCTGGCCCTGCTGCGTTCCTCCTGAAGGCAGGGATGGCAGCCGTCCCCGTCTGTCTGTCCCTGTCTGTCTGTCTTCGCCAGCTTGGCTCGGCCTCCTCTGGAATCCATCCCTCTGGGAAAGGCCGGCAGAGCTCGGCTACCACAGAACAACAAAAGGCACAAAGAAACAGAAAACCAAGAAGGTACCAAGACACTAGAAGACGCTGCTCCCCCGCCCTGCTGTAAACCCTGGCGAGGGTCACGGGGCGGGGCTCAGGCACCCGTCTTTCTGCAGAGGGGCTGGCCCGGGGTCACAGGGCATCTCAGAAGTAGACACAGGAGGGCCGCTTTTGTCTTTGCTCCATTTGTACCAAAGTACTTTCGCTTTTCACACCAGCCTGTTGCTTTTCCACTGCTGACGTCATATTTGCATGCAAATCTGGCTGGGCGCCCTGGCTGTGCTTTCCCCAGCTCCCACTGATTTGAATTCACTGCACGGCCCAGGGAGAGGGCACAGTGCCGCTCAAGGAAGCAGGTGAAGGCCACTGCCCAGGGCCCTCTTGGTTCTCGCTGTGTTTCTGGAACCTCCCAGCAGGGCCTGCCTTCCACCATTTGTCCTCTTTGTAACCAAGGACACTCACTCCAGGGGTTCCAGGGAAATCACTACTGTGAGTTTGTCTTGGGGTCAAAGAAGGGATGTTCGTAACTAAAATCTTATTTCAGAGAAGCTGGACCATCTTTCTGGCAAGGCAGGCAGAAAGGGCAGAGCTTTCACCCCGCCTGCTCACTTGACCCCCGCCTAAGTCACCATGACACTGAGTCCACTCAACAGCAGCCAGAGGAGACGACTCCCGCAGCCCAGGACCCACCACAGGGGACAACCCGTGAGCCTGGGACAGACAGTGAACCTGCCGTCATGAGAACACCTCCAAGGGAAACACATGAAGGGGGCCTCAGACGAATGTTAACAACATAAGCACACTTTGTAACCCCCATCAGCCCTCATCGATCTCAAACTTCACCCACCACTGTTTTCTCAGCCATGGAATCAGCAGAGGAAAACGTGGGGGAAAGGCCCAGGGAGGCCACAGGGCAGGTACCAAAGGACAGGACACATGGGAGATGTGTTCAACACTCCCCCTCCCAATGCCCCCCACAAATTTCTGGGAGGAAAAGATCCCACTGATCACCTGACCAGGCTGGTCCTTGAAGGACAACAGGGTGGTGAGTGGGGCACAAGGAAAGTGGGGGCTAAAGGAAGCTCCGAAATGAGGTGGCCAAGGACGGGGAGCTTGCCAGGTCAAGAGCTGACATCTCAGTAAGGCCTTGGCCATCTTTTGGGTTGGAGAAATCTTAAAAGAATTTGTTGAGCTTTTTCTACTTCCATAAAAGGTGAAGCAAGAGGAAGCAGGTTTAAAAAGCAACCAGATCATTAAAAAGTCCACAAACAACAAATGCTGGAGAGTTTGGAGAAAAGGGAACTCTCCAACACTGTTAGTGGGAATGTAAACTGATGCAGCCACTATGGCAAACAGTATGGAGGTTCCTCAAAAAACTAAAAATAGAATTACCATATGATCCTGCAATCCCACTCTTGGGCATATATCCGGAGAAAACTCTAATTCAAAAATATACGTGCACCCCTATGTTCACATCAGCACTATTTACAACAGCCAAGACATGGAAGCACCTAAGTGTCCACTGACAGATGAATGGATAAAGAGGATGTAGTATGTATATATACAATGGAATATTACTCAGTCATAAAAAAGAATGAAATAATGCCATTTGTAGCAACATGGATGGACCCAGAGATTGTTATACTAAGCGAAGTAAGTCAGACAAATACCATATGGTATTACTTATATGTGGAATCTAAAATATGATAAATGAACTTATCTATGAAACAGAAACAGACTCATGGACATAGAGAACAGAGTTGTGGTTGCCGGGGGTGGGGGGTGCTAGGGGAGGGATGGACCGGGAGTTTGGGGTTAGCAGATGCAAACTATTATATACAGAATGGATAAACAACAAGGTATAGCACAGGGATCTATATTCAATATCCTGTGATAAACCATAATAGAAAATATACATATGTATAACTGAATCACTTTGCCGTAAGGAAAAAACACAACATTGTAAATCAACTATACTTCAGTTATAAAACAAAACAAAACAAAACCAGCAACCAGATATTTTACTCCGACACAAGATACAGTAAATGGGGCTCAGGAGCATGTCCCCGAAGCCCTTGGCACAGAACCAGGACCGAGTGCTTGGAGCCAGGTGGGCACAAGGCACCCAGGGTCTGCGCCCACTGAGGCTGCCCACAGCCCAGTGCAGCAGAGGCTCTGGGGACCAGACCAGCATGAGGAGGCCTGAAGGGGACAGAGGGGAGCAGCAACCACCTGACAGGAGAAGCGGGCACAGGGAGTGGTCAGTCACACTGCCACCAAGGGGCGCTCCTGTGGGTAAATACATCACCCAGCACGTTGAGGGTAGAGTGCTTCAGGCCTGCTGATTTGATCCTCCTCTGACTCCCCAGGGCACCTGCCTTACTCTATGTCTAGATTGGCTTCCCTGGGCGTGAGAGTTCCCAGCCTCCATGCAGACAGAGAGGTTATGACCCCTCTTCTGCTCCAAGGCACCCCCGCTCCAGGACAGTCCCAGAAATGGGCCGAGGAGCATGTACCTCCCTTATCTTCACTCCACCTTTATCATCTCCCCCTCCTGACAGCAAAAATACAAGCATCCAGGCTGGGTACGGCCAGAGCACAGCAGTGACAGCTCACACGCTGCACTGACTCCGGGCCAGGCACAGCTCTGAATGCTTTACAAATAATTAACACACTTAATTCTTCCAACTGCCCAGTGAGGCAGGTACTACTAGCGGGCTGGTTTGCAGGTGAGAAGACAGAAATGTGGGAAAAAAGCTTCCTGCAGTTTATACACTTTGTCTAACCTGTACAAGTCTTGTATGAGGGCCTGACAGCAAAGGTGGAGGACGGAATTGGGAGTAAAGAAAGAAACTGAGGGAAGAACCGTTAAGCATAAAGGAACCTGGACTTGGTTTCGGAAATTCCCAGGCTATTCAGATTACAAAGAAACACTAAAATTAGGAGATTCACTGTAGGAATGTGTGCTCTGGAGAGAAGGCTGAGGGTGTGGTTGCACAGACTATGCTAGTGCCAAAGAGATCAGGCGTGTGATGAATCCTCTCAGTCGTCTCACAGATGCCAGGAATAGGGATGAAATTACAGGGATGAAACATCTGTGGGGAAACCTTCTGTCTGATGGCATGAATATGTCACATATTCACGGTTTAGAGCGTCATACCAGCAGAAATACTGCCAGTTTAGACTAAAAGGGAGAGACTGGATGAAATTTTAAAAGGGTGTCAGACTCCCAAAGTCAACAGGCAGGCAACAGGCTGGTAAAACTACTGGCTACAAACATGACCACCGGGGAGAGCCTTGGGCCAAGAGGCCAAAGCCATGAGTCCAGAGACTGTAGCCTCCAAGTCTGTGGGAATTTGTCCAGCAGCTACAGGAAACTAATACACTACCTCTATAGATTGGCCTATTCTGGGCATTTTATACAAATGCATCATACAGTACGTGCTCCCTTGTGACTATTTCACTACACTTATCGTGATGGTTTCAAGGTTCATCTGTGTTGTACCATGTATCAATACTTCAGTCCATTATACGGCCAGATAACAGTCCATTATACAGACACACCACATTTTCTTTATCCACTCATCAGCTGATAAACATTTCGGTGTTCCAACTTTCTGGCTATTATGAGTGATGCTATGAGTATTTCTGCACAAGTTCTGTGCATATATGGTAACTCTGTTTAATTTCTGAGGAATCACCACACTGTTTTCCACAGTGGCTGCTCCACTATACATTCCTTCCAGCAACGTATGAGGTGCCAATATCTCACCAATACTTATCATCTTTTTTTATTATAGCCATCATGAGTGTGACGTTGTATCTCACTGTGGTTTGGATTCGCCTTTCCCTAAGGACTAGTGATATTGAGCATCCTTTCATGTGCTTCTTGACCATTTGTACTGGGCTGGCCAAAATAGTTCCTTTGGTTTTTTTTTTTTTTTTTTTTTTGCGGTATGCGGGCTTCTCACTGTTGTGGCCTCTCTCGTTGTGGAGCACAGGCTCCGGACGCGCAGGGTCAGCGGCCATGGCTCACGGGCCTAGCCGCTCCGCGGCATGTGGGATCTTCCCAGACCGGGGCACAAACCCGTGTCCCCTGCATCGGCAGGTGGACTCTCAACCACTGCGCCACCAGGGAAGCCCTTTGGTTTTTAAGTAAAAATAAAGACACATTTTTTACTTTCACCAAGAACTTTATTGAACAATGTATTCACCACTTTGTCCCACTACCTTCTGCCATTTTTCAGGCAACTTCAAAATTCCATCTTCCCAAAACTTTTTATTTATTTAAAAAAATTTTTTTTGGCTGCATTGGGTCTTCATTGCTGCACACGGGTTTTCTCTAGTTGCGGCAAGCGGGGGTTACTCTTTGTTGAGCGGGCTTCTCATTGCGGTGGCTTCTCTTGTTGCGGAGCACAGGCTCGAGGCACATGGGCCTCAGTAGTTGCGGCAGGCGGGCTCAGTAGTTGCAGCAGGCAGGCTCTAGGGCGCGCAGGCTTCAGTGGTTGTGGCACGCAGACTCAGCAGTTTGGCACGCGGGCTCTAGAGCGCAGGCTCAGTAGTTGTGGCACATTTACTTAGTTGCTCTGTGGCATGTGGGGTCTTCCCAGACCAGAGATCAAACCCATGTCCCCTGCATTGGCAGGAGGATTCTTAACCACTGCACCACCTCAAAACTTTTTAACTTTTTGAGCAAAGAACTGTTCTAGGTGTCTTTTACAGTCTTCCAGGGAATTGACATTGTTTCCATTAAGAGAATTTTGTAAAGACTGAAATAAATGTAAATCCAAAGGTGCAAATGTCTGGTGAATACGGCGGATGAATCAGAACTTCCCAGCCAAGGTGTAACAGTTTTTGCCTGGTCATCAAAGAAACATGAGGTCTGGCGTTATCGTGATGGAAGATTATGAGTTTTCTGTTGACTAATTCTGGACGCTTTTCATTGAGTGCTGCTTTCAGTTGGTCTAATCGGGAGCAGTACTTGTTGGAATTAATCGTTTGGTTTTCCAGAAGTAGCTCATAATAGAGAACTCCCTTCCAATCCCACCATATACACAACATCACCTTCTTTGGATGAAGACCAGCCTTTGGTGTGGTTGGTGGTGGTTCATTTCGCTTGCCCCACTGATCTCTTCCATTCTACATTATTGTACAGTATCCACTTTTCATCCCGAAGCAATTTGTTTTAAAAACAAAATGTTTGGGCTTCCCTGGTGGCGCAGTGGTTGAGAGTCCGCCTGCCGATGCAGGGGACACGGGTTCGTGCCCCGGTCTGGGAAGATCCCACGTGCCGCGGAGCGGCTGGGCCCGTGAGCCATGGCCGCTGAGCCTGCGCATCCGGAGCCTGTGCTCCGCAATGGGAGAGGCCACAGCAGTGAGAGGCACGCGTACCACCAAAAAAAAAAGAACAAAAACAAAAACAAAAAAAACCACCAAAAAACAAAAAAAACGTTTTCACTACGTTTAAATGGAGAATCACATGTGGAAATATGGTCAAGAAGGTTTTTTTTTGCTTAACTTACGTGGAACCGAAACATCAAAGCGATTAACATAACCAAGCTGATGCAAATGATTTTCAACGCTTGATTTGGATATTTTGAGTATGTCAGCTATCTCCTGCATGGTATAACATTGATTGTTCTCAATTAATGTCTCAGTTTGATCGCTATCAACTTCAACTGGTCTACCCGACCGTGGAGCATCGTCCAGCAGGAAATCCCCAGCACGAAACTTCACAAACCACTTTTGACACGTTTGATCAGTCACAGCACCTTCTCCATACACTGCACAAATCTTTTTTTGCATTTCAGTTGCATTTTTACCTTTCTTGAAGTAATAAAGCATAATAAAACAATTTTAAAAATGTTGTTTTTCTTCCATCTTCAATATTAAAATGGCTACACAAAAATTCTCCAATTTTGTTAATTTTTTTTTAAATGCACACTGATATGACAGCTGTCACAATACAATCTAACAAAATTGTTTTGAAGGAAGTTAAAGACAACTAAGCGCTACTAGAGCCATCTTACGGGAAAAAAACGAATGAACTTTTTTAGCCAACCCAATATATCTTCTCTGGAGAAATGTCTATTCAAGTTCTTTGCCCATTTTTGAATTAGGTTGTTTGGTTTCGTTTGTTGTTGTTTTTGAGTTGCAGTTCTTTATATAATCTGATACCAGTCCCTCATCAGGTATCATCAGATATTTGATTTGCAAATATTTTCTCCCATTCCATAGGCTGTCATTTTACTCTCTTGATGGTATCCTTTGATGCACAATAGTGTTTAATTTTGATGAAGTCAAATTAATCTATGTTTTCTTTTGTTGCTTGTGCTTTTGGTGTCACATGTAAGAAACCATTGCCTAATCTGAGGTCACAAAGATTCATGCCTATATTTTCTTCTAAAAATTTTAGTTTTAGAACTTTCCTGGTAGTGCAGTGGTTAAGAATCCGCCTGTAAAAGCAGGGGACACAGCTTCAAGCCCTGGTCCCACAGGAAGATCCCACATGCCGCGGAGCAACTAAGCCCGTGCGCCACAACTACTGAGCCTGTGCTCTAGAGCCCGCGAGCCACAACTACGAGCCTACACACCTAGAGCCCATGCTCTGCAATGAGAAACCTCTGCAATGAGAAGCCCGCGCACCTCAACGAAGAGGAGCCCCAGCTCACCGCAACTAGAGAAAGCCTGTGCACAGCAATGAAGACCCAGTGCAGCCAAAAATAAATAAAAAATAAAAGTTTAACAGTTTTAGCTCTTAGGTCTTTGATCCATTTTGAGTTAATGCTGGTATATGGTATGAGACTGGGGTCCCACCTCAATATCATACATGTGATAATCCAGCAGATGTCCCAGCACCATTTGTTCTTTTCCAAGATTGTTTTGGCTATGCTGGGTCCCTTGAGTTTCCTTAGAATCATTTTGTCAGTTTCTACAAAGTCTGTTAGAAACTTTTCCTCATACTTGAAAAATGTATCAATTCCCAGAGCAGGTGCTCCAGAGCCAGTGTTCTCAGCAACATGGGACCTTTGGTAAGTATTGTGTTGTGATTCACGTATTTTAAAATTTTACCCTTATACATTATAAAATATTTTAAACATACAAAAATTAAATAATAAAACAAATGACAGTGGGTTCCTTACCCAGTTTAAATTAAAAAATAAGATCGAAAGAAAGCAAGCTAGCTCCCCATGCTACCGCTGATTTGCCCCACACCTTGTGTTCTTCACAGCTGAACTGGAGAAAGTCACGAGGACTACACGGAGTGTCTGTACTCTCAGCTCCTCAGTACATGCTAGTGAAAATGGAGCGACTGAAAACCAAAGAAGTAGAATTTCCAAAGAGGCCTCCGAGCAAGCACGCCAACGCCAGGTAGTGGAGGAGGAGGCCTGGCTGTCACCCCGCAAACAGCAGAGGGCAGGAGCACAGCCCTGGACCTGTCAAAACTGGCCACACCCAGGCCTATCTAGCAGGTCCCAGCAGTTTTTCAGAAAATACTAGTCTTTTCATGCGGCACAAGTGTGCTTTTCTCCTCCAATAGCTATCCCTAATTAAACAAAGATAGCAGAAGATGTATTCGGTTTCATTCAAAAGGCCAACCCTGGGCTTGCGAGGTCCGTAAAAAGGGCTGAAGGTTGGAGAGTGTCTCCTTCATCAGACGTGCACGGCCTCTTCCCGCTCTCCCCAGGCTGTGCTCTTGCCCTGTTATTCCAGCAGCTGCTTGTGCCCCTCAGCCCTCCTCTAATTAGCCTCCAGGTCACTTCCCAGTTCTGATGTTCTCGGCCTCCTGGTCCCTGGGTTTCACCTTGGCCCCCATGTGGGGACTCAGCGTTTACAGCTGTAAACCAGAGACATGCACTACTTCTGCATAATACTATACAACGTGCAAAACAGTTGATGTGTGTTTAACATATAAGCTTAATTTAAAAACAACCAAGTGATAAGTACATGTTCAGCAATGCACCCAGCTGTAATAAGCCTCTCTATGCACTGCAGCTGTCGGTGCCGACGCAGAGGTCCCGGGATCCCTGGCTGTGCTCTCATCCAGCAGATGCCATACCTTCATGAATCTGCAGAGTGCTTAGAGCTGCTATTATTATACCACCCACCACCCCCAGGGAAAGTGGTTTCTGCCTTGAGGCAGAGAGCAGTCCCACCTGCAGGAATTCAGATGTTAAGAATTAAAGTGGGTGTTTGGGTGTCTTTTGCTTTGCTAGATGGGGGGAAGTAGCACAAGTAGCAAAGAGGGTAGGCTCCTACCCCACACCCCCAGGATGTGTGACCTCCTGGGCAAGTTACCTGGCATCTGTGTGCCTGAGCCTCCTCATCTGCATCCTGGGGAGAGCAGCACTGTACCTGCTTCACGGGCCTTACAAGGCGACATCACATCACTTTAGAGGGAGCAATGGGGCCTGGCCGTTAGACCCAGGGCCAGCCCCTGACAGAATGGGAAGAGCTTTAACTCTGGGTGCTAACACCACACTGGAAGCATGCACCAACCAGGCAATCTGGAGCTGGTGGTCTTTTAGACAAGAGTGCTCAAGGTCTTCCTTGCCCAGGCTGTATACCAGGCAGCCTGAGGTGCCCATGGATGACCTGGTTTCCTTTAGGGTGGACACCTCTGGACCCACCTGCTTGCCAGGATTCCAAGAGAAGGTTAGCCCCTTTTCCATGACCTCCTCTGCCTCCTGGACCCTCCTGGAGTCTAAAAACAGAAATCACTCTTCTGTATCCTTTTCTTCGCTCTGGGTCCCACCTTTTACATTCTTTCACAGTCATTCTAATGGGGTCTCAGGCAGGAGGGGCAAGTAACAAGCGTGCCGGCTGCCACCTGACTGGAGAGTCCCTCCGGAGCCCCACCCTGGAGGAAAGGTCTCACCGCATGACAGGGCCCAAGGCTCCATGTGGGGCTTGAGCAGGACTAATAAACTGGACATCGGACAGCAGTGTCCAAGCAGAAAGTCTGTCTCTAAAAATGACATAGGAAACTTCCCAGACCTCTCTATAAATACCTCTCTTCCAAACAGTCAGGGCCTCCTCTTGAAGTTAGGGATTTAGAACCAGCCTGACCAAAGGAAATGCAACTGAAATTGCTAAGGTGTGGTGTGGGCTGCAGTAAGGAGAGGCGAGGACAGTGACGGGGGCTGTTGTGCTGCCAGTCACCCCCTCGGGATGGAAGACTTATTCCCCAGCTGCTGGGAGGGTCTCTGGGGTGGCCAGTCTCCAAGATGGCAGCTAACAACCGCTGGCCTCCTTGGATGCACAGGCCACAGCGCACAGAGAAGGTGGAGGCGACTCCCTCCCCAGACTCCACACTGGCCTTAGGACTTGCTGTGACCCAGAGATGTTCTAGGACTTCAGGGGACTGACAGCTTCCACGTCCCCTGCCTTGGAAGCCAGCCACTGTGCCGTAACGAAGCCCGGGCTATGCTGCTGGAGACACCAGGTGGCTGCCAGCTGAATGTGGCTGCGCCGAGGTCACCAGTGAGACCAGAAGAATGGCCAGCCAGGCAGTTCCAACCATCCCAATCCTGACCCACAGAATCAGGACAGATACCAACTATTGCTCTAGGCCACTACATTTTGCGGTAGTTCCTTATAAAGCAATAGACAACAAATAATACTGGACCAACAAGTTGTGTATTTCGAAAGTTGAAATAATTCAATAAGCCCTCACCAAGGTTCTTATCTCCCAAATATCTTCAAATAATGTATCTAATAATAATGAGTTCTTACAATCTAGCAATAAAAAGACCAACAACTCAATTTTAAAATGGGCAAAGGATTTGAATAAGCATTTCTCCAAAGAAAATATACAAATGACCAATAAACACAGTAAGTCATCTGGGAATGCAAATCAAAACCACAATTAGATACCACTTCACACTCATTATGATGGCTATAATAAAAAAAAAAAACAGTAACAAGTATTGATGAGGAATGGAGAAACTGGAACCTCATACACTCCTAGTGGGAATGTAAAATGGTGCAGCTGCTTTGAAAACAGTCTGGCAATTCCTCAAAAGGTTAAATACAGAGTTACCATCTGATTCAGCAGTTCCTTCCCTAGGTATACAGGAAAGAGAAATGGAAACATATGTCCCCAGGAAAGTTTGCAAACAAATGTTCATAGCAGCATTATTATAACAGCCAAAAAGTGGAAACGCTCCAGATGTCCATAAACTGGTGATGGATAAATAAAATATGGTACATCCATACAATGGAATATTATTTGGCAATAAAAAGGAATAAAGTACATGCTACAACATGGTTCATGGGTGAACATTAAAACTATTATGCTAAGTGAAAGAAGCCAGTCACAGAAACATATATTTTATGATGCATTTATATGAAAAGTACAAAACAAGCAAATCTATAGCAACAGAAAGCAGGTAAGTGGTTGCCTAGGACTGAGGGTTGAGGGAAAATGGCGAGTGCTGGCTAACGGATATAGAGATTCTTTAGAAAATGCTCTAGGGAGTACCCTGGGGGCCTAAGTGGTTAGGATTCCGGGCTTTCACTGTCATGGCCCATGTTCAATCCCTGGTCGGGGAACTGAGATCCCATAAACTGCAAGGTGTGGCCAAAGGAAAAAAAAAAAGAAAAAGGAAAATGCTCTAAAATGGATTGTGGTGATGGCTGCACAACTCTGTGAAGATCCTAAAAGACCAACCACTGAACTGTACACTTTAAATTGGTGAATTGTACAGTATATGAATTAGAGCTCAATAAAGTTGCTATAAAAAAAGAATATAACACTTACCATTTTCTATGTCCACAGCACGAGCCTGCCCACCTCAGTGCATGGGCTTCTGCTGCTCGTCCTCCACCTACTTGTGCTCACAAACACATGCTGGTGTGCTCTGACCTCCAAGCCCAGGCTGTACATATGGTTTCTGTTTTGGAAGCTGCACTCTCCGGCCAATCATCTCTACCTTTCCATTTCAGAAAATGTTTACCTCATCTAAACACTCAAACCAGGCTAAGTTTCCCCAACGGACCTCTGTACGTCTTGACAGTTGGTTTACCTAAACCTGGATCCAACCATAAATAGCATCTGCTTTTGATTCTTTCTTTTCTCTTTTTTTAAAAAAAATTTATCTATTTATGTATTTCTTTTTGGCTGCATTGGGTTTTCGTTGCTGCGTGCGGGCTTTCTCTAGTTGCAGTGAGTGGGGGCTACTCTTCGTTGCAATGCGTGGGCTTCTCATTGTGGTGGCTTATCTTGTTGCAGAGCACAGCCTCTAGATGCACGGGGTTCAACAGTTGCAGCACACAGGCTCAGTAGTTGCGGTGTGCAGGCTCAAGAGCACAGGCTCAGTAGTTGTGTCGCACAGGCTTAGTTGCTCCACGGCATGTGGGATCTTCCCGGACCAGGGTTCAAACCCGTGTCCCCTGCATTTGCAGGCGGATTCTTAACCACTGCGTCACCAGGGAAGTCCCTGTTTCTGATTCTTGACACACAGTAGGTCTTAGAGCTCCAGCACCACGCTCGGGCATCAGGTGCTCAGCAGAGCTGGTGCAGCAGACACAGCCCGCCCTGCACGAGCCAGGTAACCCAGACAAGCTGCTTGCTTCTTTGTGCCTGTTCTGTTTCACTTCTACGAGCAGCTCTACCCCAAGGCAGATAACAAGAGGTGGTCACGTGAAGCCCGTGGTGATGCCCAGTTCACGCGAGAGCTCACACAGGAAACCCGCCCCAACCACTCCACCTGTGAAGTTCCCAAGCATCGTCCTCACCAAAACCTCGCCCTCCACGAGCATCACCTGCATCATTTAACAAAAGGGGACAGGAACCCTTCTGGGCCCACCTGTCAGGGCCCTGACCCACAGGAGGGCTGAGCCTGAGGACAGAGAGGTTCTTACTCAGAGCACCGTCCACAGGAACCACCAGGGCCCGAGGGAGCGCCCTACAGGATTCACGGGAGCTGACCACGAATGGGGGTGCCAACAGCAAGGTCTGGGGTCAGAGGCTGCGCCTGCATCCTGGATGCCCACCCAATCCCCTCCCGCACCTATACCACAAACACAGGATTTTCCCACAGAATGCCACCCAACAGTGAGCAGCCACCCCGTCCCCATGGCCTGGCACCCTGCCCTCCAGCAGCGTCCCCACTGGGAGCCACCCCCCAGGGCCTTACCCGAGTCTTGGCCTTCAGAAACACGTGGCTCTCCATGTCCTTGCTGGATTTACTGTGGGCCACACCAGCCTTCCTCATGGCATCCTCTCTGGAACACAAAGGAGGAGAGATGTTGACACAGGCTCCCTGGCCAGCAGGCCCACGGATGTGGCCTGGCCCACCAGCCTGGTTGAGGCCCAGGAGAGGCACGAAGGGGGGGGCTCTCAGCACAGCGATGAAAGGCAGCTGAGCAAAGGAGAAGGCGGGCAGCGCCACGAGAAGGAAGGAACAGGAAAGGCGGTCACCATGAAACAAAGCAGCCACCCCGCTTGAGCGGGCAGAGGGGCCAGGCCCAGAGGCTCCTCACAACCAGCACATTAAACAACAGGGCGTCCAGCTGGCCTCCATTTCCTGCCCTCTACATGACCTGAGCCCCCACCCAACTCTGGCGTCAAGAGCAGTGGGACCCTTGCTCTGGAAGCCTCCTCTGCTGGAAAAAAGGGGCCATGCCTGTCACCTCTCAGTTCCTCCCAAGGCAAAGGTCCCTGTGTCGGACATGCAGCTCCTCCCAGTGGGACCAAGGAGATGAGCCCGACCTCAACAACTTCCAGCTGGGGGCAGGAGACCACACAAATGCCAACACATGCATGGCAAGACACGGAATGTGACCCCAGGTTTTCATCACATGATGCTCTGCTGCACATGGCTAAGCCCGACCTCCTCTGGATGGTAGCACACATTCCCCCACCCCCACCCCGCCCCCAGACGAAGGTAAGGATAGGTGCGCATTTGTTAGAAAGGAAGGAGCACATCAGGCTCAGGTCCACAAGCCTGGCCCCTCTGCTCACAGCCCGCCTTCTTCTCCACAGGATGGGTCTCCCGACCTGTCTTCCCAGCGCTGGGCTCACTGATAAAGACCCCCCTCTCCCAAGGGAATCCAACAAGCCTAGTCCAGCCGGTGCTGGAAGGCTTTCTGATGGCTCCAAACACACACACACACCCTGGGTACTGAAAGAGCGTGCACATGGGCTGCAGGATCACATTCGTGATCCCGAGAGAAACCCCAGACAAGAGGCTAAATGCTGAGATGGATAAATCTGTACTAACGTATAAAGAAAGATAAAATGCTGCTGACTACCACACTGCCAGATTCCACATGTGAGGCCAGAGTCCCCACCTCCCGCCTGCTTCCCTGAGCCTGCACCAGGGCCAGGAGGCAGCAACGGGTTCCCGCTGGAGAAGCATCCAGAGTAGAGCAGATGCTCGCACGAGGGGATGTGTGACCAGGATCAAAGAGAGGCAAAAGGAAGGATGCAGGAGGACAAGGCGAGACCCTGACAGGCCAGCGGGACCTGGCGCTCAGGGGCTGAGGCCAGCGGAGCAGGCATCCCACGTGCGAACGTGGGTTCTGAGCCCTCGAGCAGCTCCGACAAGTGACTGAGCAGACCTGTCTTCAAGGGGGGGTCTCCCCAGCACCCCCATCCCTCCTCCAACAGCCATATGAGGCTAACCCTACCACAGAGGCTTGCCCGAAGCTGAGGGCCACAGAGCCGCGGACCACTGGGGCAACCCCAAGGACAGCGGTAGACACATGGGGGGGCCGTGACGGCTGGCAGCTGGCTGGGAAGAGGCCCCAGGAGCCAGGTGAAGCGCAGAGTGGCCAAGAGGGGCGCAGACAGCCCTGCGTCACGAGCAGACGACCTGGGGGCTTGGCCAGGCACCTGGCTGGTGACAAATGGTCCTCCGAGCTGCTGGCAACAACTCTGAAGGGGGCAGGCTTGCAGGCCCCCCGCGGACACTGCATCTTGCCTGCAGCAGAGACCCTGGCACGTCCGCAGAGACAAGACAGACCTGTGCTTCGTGGTGGAGGGACCTTTCCAGGCCCAAAGACACCGGATCTCCTGGAGCAGGAGCCCTGGCCTGTCGTGGTCAGGGCAACGCCACAGACGATGGGGACGCACGGGCACCGGCTGTTAGTGACTCAAGAGCCTGAAGGGCATCAACTACGCAGGAGGCCAGAAACAGGTGTCTGTGGACAAGAATGGAACACAAGCAGCAGGCAGCGGGGCCTGGGTAACCACCCAGTTCTGCCTGGTGGTCTCAGCGTGCTCGTGCTCATTGTGCTCAGGGAAGGGGTCTCATGGCAGGGGCGGGGGGAAGGCTCTGCCAGGAGCACCAGCCACGTCCCCACTGCGCCCGCAGCGCCGCCCGAACAGGAGAACTGACAGGCACCCTGAACACTGTTCTCAGTTCTGCAAACCATACTGTTAAAAATGTTCTTGCTCTTGGGACTTCCCTGGCAGTCCAGTGGTTAAGACTCTGTACTTCCACTGCAGGGGGCACGGGTTTGATCCCCCGTCAGGGAACTAAGATCCCACATACCGTGCGGCACGGCCAAAAATTAAAAACAAAACAAAAACAAAAAACAAAAAACGTTCTTGCTCCTGTTTTCAGTCTGCAGATCATACTCCATAAAATAGAAGATGAGACAAAAAAGGAAGCAGGCAGTTCTGCTGTTCTAATCCTCCGCTTTCCCCCAAGGAAAGGGCCTGTCCTGTCATTTTCGGCCACCTCAGCATTTTGTCAGAGGCGCCATCCATCCGGGCTCTGACCACGACGTACTGCAGCTCACGCGCCTGCACAGGTGCGGGCTCCCTCCTTCGCACTCAGGACCCATGGGCTCCTGGGCCTCCGCCCCCAGATAACAGGCTTCTGCTGGCAACTGTCAATAAATGACTGTCAATAAACACAGTCAAACTAGCACAACTGGGGCAGAGGGAGAGCCTCAGAAGCCTGGAGGGAGGAACGTGAGCACGTGGTCTGCCCCACAGGCGAGACCCCGGCCACAGGTCCAGTACCTTGGCGGCTGTCAGGGAGGCATCAGTACCATGAGAGACAGAAGGGCTGTCTGCAGGCCACGGCCTGGGCGGACCAGCCCTGACAAGATGATTGGGGGCTGAGAGCACGCAGCCCTCACTGAGACCCAGGCTCCACAAGGCACCTGGGGGTGGGAGAGGGTTGGGGGGGCTGCCCCTGCTCCACAGCCACCCGTCTGCCAGGCAGAGCTCCACTGGTCTCTGGTCCAGACCTGACCCACCACCCGGGCCCCGTGAGTCCCCCACCTGGAGCCCAGATCCCACCTGTGGTGACACACCAAGAAAACACCCAGGGCTTCCCTGGTGGCACAGTGGTTGAGAGTCCGCCTGCCGATGCAGGGGACACGGGTTCGTGCCCCGGTCCGGGAAGATCCCACATGCCGCAGAGCGGCTGGGCCCGTGAGCCATGGCTGCTGAGCCTGCGCGTCCGGAGCCTGTGCTCCGCAACGGGAGACACCACAGCAGTGAGAGGCCCGCATACCGCAAAAAAAAAGAAAAAGAAAACATCCAACAGCCTGAGCTCTGTGCCCCACAATGGTCCAGACGGGATGCCCGGGAGCCTCCTCTTCGCTTCCGGATTCTGAACGCCATTCCCTGCAGTTCAATCCTCACCGCATGTCACACTGCACCCGTGGCCATCCCTGTGGTGGCCTCTGTCTCCAGGCCCCACCCCATCCCCACCCCCTCGTCAGCTCCCCAAGCCTCTGCCCAAGTCCATGTCCCGCCTGCCTCAAGGGCCTTCCTCCTCAGCAGCAAGGCAGGCAGCCCGTCCAGCGAGGAGGCCCCTCCCCTCCCTCACCCACTCTGCTCGTTCTCCCAGGGCGGCTCTCTCCCTAGCCCTGCCCGCTGGGCCCTCCGACCTCGTACTTACGCAGCACCCCTATTCTCTGCCTCATGGAAACCCTGTGGTCACTCTGACCACACCCACGGCACCTCCTGTGGAAATCGTTGGCTTCCTGTCTGTCCCACGAACACCTGGAGAACAGACCATGGCATCCACCTCTGCGTGCTGCAGGCGGTCATCTGTGTCAATTTTTTATAACATGAGGGATGGCGACACCATGTACTTTGACGGACACGACATGCAGAACCCAGAACTGCTGTGACAGGCTCAGGGGACACCAAGCCTGGCACAGGCACGTCCCAGTGGTAGAGGCCAGGGGGCTTGGGGAAAGGCCTGTGCTGGGCAGATGGACCTGGCAGGAAGCAGAGAAGGGAGGGCCTGGGCTCCGATCACTTGTACAGAACACACAGACCGGGGATCAAGTTCCACCCTGACCACTGGCCAGCTCTGGGTCCTGGAGGCACTCCAGCCCCAGGCACATCCTCTCCATAAAGGATGCTCAGAAGGGACTGAGGCTAGGATGAAGGGCGCTAGGACAGGTCCAGCCTCAGCACACCTGCTCCTCCTCACCTCCGCCCTGTCTCCAAAGTGGGAAACTCAATTTGTCGACTGGAGTCCAGTCCTCATCCCCGACACTGGAATCTGCAGAGGAAAGGCAAACACCCAGCCCACTGTGTGTCCCTGGGCAGGTGCGCCTGGACGTAAGCTCGACGTGCACTCAGGCTTCCGTCTGCCCTCACTGCCCACCACACCCCCCCTGCCAGTGATCCCCGAGGGAGGCGCCACCTTGAGGTGCCTGTGTGTCCTCTCCTACAGAGGGAGGACAGTGACAATGCCACCTCACGGGGTTGTCCTGAGGATTACAGCAGTAACATCATCAGGCACACTGGCACGGGAAGCACCAGGGTGTTAAGGAAATCAGTCAGAGAACAGTCTCGCCTGACTCTCCCACCTATGTTCCCTTCTCTCCTTACCCCACCCTCCTCAATGCTGCCTCCCCGGTCCAACAGAAGCTGAGTTCCTGGGAGCCCAAGTTCCTTGGCTCTGTGCCAGTGTCTAAACTCCTGGCCTCAGGCAGACGGGATGCCCTCCACCCACCCAAAGACTTTCATTCTGCCCAGAGGCATCTTCCCCTGATTTGAAAACCATGACACCCGTCAACCAACTGACCTCTCATGGATGTAAGTTTTTGCCAGCCCTGCTCCACCCTCGAGGAGAAGCTTCCTGGTGAAGTACCACCTGTGTGTGCAGTCTGTTCACCAAACTGGGACAGGAGCCTGCAGCTGGTGTGTGCAACCCTTCAACCAGTGTAAGATCCCAAACCACAAAAGTACTGGAAGACAACAGGAGGACAGTTACATACCCAGCATCAGGAGGAGGAAGGCTTTCCTAAGCACATCGCCCAAAGTAAACGCCAAAAAGGGGAAAAGATTTTACCAGATGGAAAACAGATTCCTCACACATTTTTATCAGCCACCAACCAGAGAGATAAGAAAAAGGTATCTGAACCTCAGCACCTCAAGCCCTGCCCTGACATCTGAGGAGGGGTGCTGAGGGCAGCCCCCACCCCACTCTCAGCCAGGGCCTGTGTGTCTGAGCTCCCCACACTTGTGGCACAGCCCTAGGTGATGTTTGTTTGGTAAAGCACAGCTCAGGTCAGCACAAGAGAGAAAACTGTCCCACCCTCCCTAAATGCCAGTTGGGCCCATGCATTCCACAGATGTGGCCAGCCCAAAGCTTCTGTACCTGCCCAGCACCAAGGAATCCTGGGAGCCTGCCTCCAGACGAGATAGGAGGGGAAGACAGACCAGAGGAAAACAAATCACCACAATGGCCCTGAGAGGGAAACACAACTCTGACAAATTCTCACTACATCTATGGGTTTCATATTTTCAAGTGAGAAAGGACCTATATTTCCTTTGGTTGGTCCCCCAAAATATTATACTCTCTGAGGCACCAAATTTTTTTAAAATCAGGAATTTATTTGGAGAGGAAGATGATAAAGGATCAGTCACAATAAAAGAATACAGGTTCCAGGACTTCCCTGGTGGCGCAGTGGTTAAGAATCCGCCAGGAAGATCCAGGAAGATCCCACAGGCCGCAGAGCAATGAAGCCCATGTGCCATAACTACTGAGGCTGTGCTCTAGAGCCCGCGAGCTACAACTACTAAGCCCGCGTGCCACAACTACTGAAGCCCACGTGCCTAGAGCCCGTACTCCGCAACAAGAGAAGCCACCGCAATGAGAAGCCCACGCACTACAACGAAGAGTAGTCCCCACTCGCCACAACTAGAGAAAGCCCGCATGTAGCAACGAAGACTTAACACAGCCAAAAATAAATTAATTAATAAAAAAAAAAGTACAGGTTCCAATGTAAGGTCTGGCTCTCCAAAAAGAGGAAACCCATCTGCAGAAGACACATGATGGGTGAGGTGCTAGCTTAAGTCATAATCCAAATACGCTCCCTGCAATAATTTCATTTTAAAAATAAAATTAAATGAGATATGAACCTCCAGGTTGGAAAGGGGGACTGAATCTGAGTGTCTAATTTCCAGTTGCCTTCACAGTGCCCCGATATGAGAGTGAGCAGCCAACCAAGGGCTCCCAGACACCTAACATGGCAGATAAAGACCCTGCAAGAAACTCAGCAGGAAGAAAACAGAAACTATCTCAATATCCAAGTAGATAAGACATAGCATCCATTTAACAAGAACAAGATGCTATAAAACCAGAAAAGTCAGATTACAACAACAACAAAAAAGTTCTTACAAATAAAAGCCTATTAGATGTTAGCAGCAAAGGGTCAGAGATAAAATTGAAGAAATCTCCCACAGAGCAGAGCTAGAAGACAAAGAGATGGAAAACAGGAGATAAAAGATAAAATAAAAAGAAGGTAGGAGATTGGTTCAAGATGGTGGAGTAGAAGGACTTGCGCTCACTCCCTCTTGCAAGAGCACCAGAATCACAACTAACTGCTGAACGATCATCGACAGGAAGACACTGCAACTCACCAAAAAAGATACCACACATCCAAAGACAAAGGAGAAGCCACAATGAGATGGTAGTAGGGGCGCAATCACAATAAAATCAAATCCCATGACTGTTGGGTGGGTAACTCACAAACTGGAGAACACTTATATCACAAAAGCCCACCCACTGGAGTGAAGGTTCTGAGCCCCACATCAGGCTTCCCAACCTGGGGGTCCGGCAACGGGAGGAGGAATTCCTAGAGAATCAGACTTTGAAGGCTAGCAGGATTTGATTGCAGGACTTCAACAGGACTGGGGGAAACAGAGACTCCACTCTTGGAGGACACACACAAAGTAGTGTGCGCATCAGGACCCAGGGGAAGGAGCAGTGACGCCATAGGAGACTGAACCAGACCTACCTGCTAGTGTTGGAGGGTCTCCTGCAGAGGCGGGGGATGGCTGTGGCTCACTGTGAGGACAAGGACACTGGCAGCAGAAGTTCTGGGAAGTGCTCCTTGGCGTGAGCCCTCCCAGAGCCCACCACTGGTCCCACCAGAGAGCTGGGTAGGCTCCAGTGTTGGGTCGCCTCAGGCCAAACAACCAACAGGGAGGGAACCCAGCCCCACCCATCAGCAGACAAGCGGATTAAAGTTTTACTGAGCTCTGCCCACCAGAGCAACACCCAACTCTACTCACCACCAGTCCCTCCCATCAAGAAACTTGCACAAGCCTCTTAGATAGCCTCATCCACCAGAAGGCAGACAGCAGAGGCAAGAAGAACTACAATCCTGCAGCCTGTGCAACAAAAACCACATTCACAGAAAGATAGACAAGATGAAAAGGCAGAGCGCTATGTACCAGATGAAGGAACAAGATAAAACCCCAGAAAAACAACTAAATGGAGATAGGCAACCTTCCAGAAAAAGAATTCAGAGTAATGATAGTGAAGATGATCCAGGACCTCAGAAAAAGAATGGAGGCAAAGATCAAGAAGATACAAGAAATGTTTAACAGAGGCCTAGAAGAATTAAAGAACACCTAGAAGAATTAAAGAACAAACAAACAGAGATGAACAATACAATAACTGAAATGAAAAATACACTAGAAGGAATCAATAGCAGAATAACTGACGCAGAAGAACAGACAAGTGACCTGGAAGACAGAATGGTGGAATTCACTGCCACAGAACAGAATAAAGAAAAAAGAATGAAAAGAAATGAAGACAGCTTAAGAGACCTCTGGGAAAACATTAAACACAACAACATTCACAATATAGGGGGTCCCAGAAGGAGAAAAGAAAGAGAAAGGACCCGAGAAAATATTTGAAGAGATTATAGTCGAAAGCTTCCCTAACATGGGAAAGGAAATAGCCACCCAAGTCCAGGAAGTACACAGAGTCCTAGGCAGGATAAATCCAAGGAAAAACATGCCGAGACACACAGTAATCAAACTGACAAAAATTAAAGACAAAGAAAAATTATTGAAAGCAACAAGGGAAAAACAAAAAATAACATACAAGGGAACTCCCATAAGGTTAACAGCTAATTTCTCAGCAGAAACTCTACAAGCCAGAAGGGAGTGGCATGATATATTTAAAGTGATGAAAGGGAAGAAACTACAACCAAGATTACTCTACCTGGCAAGGATCTCATTCAGATTCGATGGAGAAATCAAAAGCTTTACAGACAAGCAAAAGCTAAGAGAATTCAGCACCACCAAACCAGCTCTACAACAAATGCTAAAGAAACTTCTCTAAGTTGGAAACACAAGAGAAGAAAAGGACCTACAAAAACAAACCCATAACAATTAAGAAAATGGTAATAGGAACATATATCAATAATTACTTTAAATGTGAATGGATTAAATGCTCCAATCAAAAGATACAGGTTCACTGAATGGACACAAAAACAAGACCCATACATATGCTGTCTACAAGAGAACCACGTCAGACCTAGGGACAGATACAGACTGAAAGTGAGGGGATGGAAAAAGATATTCCATGCAAATGGAAATCAAAAGAAAGCTGGAGTAGCAATACTCATATCAGATAAAACAGACTTTAAAATAAAGAATGTTATAAGAGACAAGGAAGGACACTACATAATGATCAAGGGATCAATCCAAGAAGAAGATATAACAATTATAAATATATATGCACCCAACACAGGAGCACCTCAATACATAAGGCAACTACTAACAGCTATAAAAGAGGAAATCGACAGTAACACAATAATAGTGGGGGCCTCTTAACACCTCACTTACACCAATGGACAGATCATCCATACAGAAAATTAATAAGGAAACACAAGCTTTAAATGACACAATAGGCCAGATAGATTTAATTGATATTTATAGGACACACCATCCAAAAACAGCAGATTATACTTTCTTCTCAAGTGCACATGGAACATTCTCCAGGATAGGTCACATCTTGGGCCACAAATCAAGCCTCGGTAAATTTAAGAAAATTGAAATATCAAGCATCTTTTCCAACCACAACATTATGAGATTAGAAATCAATTACAGGGAAGAAAATGTAAAAAATACAAACATATGGAGGTTAAACAATACGTTACTAAATAACCAAGAGATCACTGAAGAAATCAAAGAGGAAATAAATAAATACCTAGAGACAAATTACAATGAAAACACAATGATCCGAAACCTATGGGATGCAGCAAAAGCAGTTCTAAAAGGGAAGTTTATAGCAATACAAGCCTACCTCAAGAAACAAGAAAAATCTCAAACAAACAATCTAACCTTAACCTAAAGGAACTAGAGAAAGAAGAACAAACAAAACTCAAAGTTAGTAGAAGGAAAGAAATCATAAAGATCAAAGCAGAAATAAATGAAATAGAAACAAAGAAAACAATAGCAAAGATCAATAAAACTAAAAGCTGGTTCTTTGAGAAGATAAACAAAATTGATAAACCATTAGCTAGACTCATCAAGAGAAAGAGGGAGAGGACTCAAATCAATAAAATTAGAAATGAAAAAGGAGGAGTTACAACAGACACTGCAGAAATACAAAGCATCCTAAGAGACTACAAGCAACTCTATGCCAATAAAATGGGCAACCTGGAAGAAATGGACAAATTCTTAGAAAGGTATAACCTTCCAAGACTGAACCAGGAAGAAACAGAAAATATGAGCAGACCAATCACAAGTAATGAAATTGAAACTGTGATTAAAAATCTTCCAACAAACAGAAGTCCAGGACCATATGGCTTCACAGGTGAATTCTATCAAACATTTAGAGAAGAGCTAACACCCATCCTTCTCAAACTCTTCCAAAAAATTGCAGAGGAAGGAACACTCCCAAACTCATTCTATGAGGTCACCATCACCTTAATACCCAAACCAGATAAAGATCCTACAAATAAAGAAAATTACCAACCAATATCACTGATGACTATAAATGCAAAAATCCTCAACAAAATACTAGCAAACAGAGTCCAACAACACATTAAAAAGATCAGACACCATGATCAAGTGGGATTCATCCCAGGGATGCAAGGATTCTTCAATATATGCAAATCAATCAATGTGATACACCATATTAACAAACTGAAGAATAAAAACCATATGATCATCTCAATAGATGCAGAAGAAGCTCTTGACAAAATTCAACCCCCGATTTATGATAAAAACTCTCCAGAATGGGCTTCCCTGGTGGCGCAGTGGTTGAGACTCCACCTGCCGATGCAGCAGACATGGGTTCGGGCCCGGTCTGGGAAGATCCCACATGCCGCGGAGCGGCTAGGCCCGTGAGCCATGGCTGCTGAGCCTGCATGTCCAGAGCCTGTGCTCTGCAACGGGAGAGGCCACAACAGTGAGAGGCTCACGTAACGCAAAAAAAAAAAAAAAAAAAAAAAACTCTCCAGAAAGTGGGCATAAAGGGAACCTACCTCAACATAATAAAGGCCATATATGACAAACCCACAGCAAACGTCATTCTCAATGGTGAAAAACTGAAAGCATTTCCTCTAAGATCAGGAATAAGACAAGGACATCCACTCTCACCACTATTATTCAACATAGTTTTGGAAGTCCTAGCCACAGCAATCAGAGAAGAAAAAGAAATAAAAGGAATACAAATTGGAAAAGAAGTAAAACTGTCACTCTTTGCAGATGACATGATACTATATAGAATCCTAAAGATGCCACCAGAAAACTACTAGAGCTAATCAATGAATTTGGTAAAGCTGCAGGATACAAAATTAATGCACAGAAATCTCTTGCATTCCTATACACTAACGATGAAAAATCTGAAGGAGAAATTAAGAAAACACTCCCATTTACCACTGCAACAAAAAGAATAAAATACCTAGGAATAAACCTACCTAAGGAGACAAAAGACCTGTATGCAGAAAACTATAAGACACTGATGAAATTAAAGATGATACAAACAGATGGAGAGATATACCATGTTCTTGGATTGGAAGAATCAATATTGACTATACTACCCAAAGCAATCTACAGATTCAATGCAATCCCTATCCCTATCAAATTACCAATGGCATTTTTTTTACAGAACTAGAACAAAAAATCTTAAAATTTGTATGGAGACACAAAAGACCCCGAATATCCAAAGCAGTCTTGAGGGAAAAAAAATGGAGCTGAAGGAATCAGACTCCCTGACTTCAGACTATACTACAAAGCTACAGTAATCAAGACAATATGGTACTGGCACAAAAACAGAAATATAGATCAATAGAACAGGATAGAAAGCCCAGAGATAAACCCACGCACCTATGGTCAACTAATCTATGACAAAGGAGGCAAGGATATACAATGGGGAAAAGACATTCTCTTCAATAAGTGGTGCTGGGAAAACTGGAGAGCTACATGTAAAAGAATGAAATTAGAACACGCCCTAACACCATACACAAAAATAAACTCAAAATGGATTAAAGACCTAAATGTAAGACCGGACACTATAAAACTCTTAGAGGAAAACATAGGAAGCACACCCTTTGACATAAATCACAGCAAGACCTTTTTTGATCCACCTCCTAGAGTAATGGAAATAAAAACAAAAATAAACAAATGGGACCTGCTGAAACTTAAAAGCTTTTACACAGCAAAGGAAAACATAAACAAGACGAAAAGACAACCCTCAGAATGGGAGAAAATATTTGCAAATGAACCAACGGACAACGGATTAATCTCTAAAATATATAAACAGCTCATGCAGCTCAATATTAAAAAAACAAACAACCCAATCAAAAAATGGGCAGAAGACCTAAACAGACATTTCTCCAAAGACATACAGATGGCCAAGAAGCACATGAAAACCTGCTCAAAATCACTAATTATTAGAGAAATGCAAATCAAAACTACAATGAGGTATCACCTCACACCAGTTAGAATGGGCATCATCAGAATATCTACAAACAACAAATGCTGGAGAGGATGTGGAGAAAAGGGAAACCTCTTGCACTGTTGGTGGGAATGTAAGTTGATACAGCCACTATGGAGAACAGTATGGAGGTTCCTTAAAAAACTAAAAATAGAACTACCATATGACCCAGCAATCCCACTACTGGGCATATACCCAGAGAAAACCATAATTCAAAAAGACACATGCACCCCAATGTTCATTGCAGCACTATTTACAATAGCAGGTCATGGAAGCAACCTAAATGCCCATCAACAGACGAATGGATAAAAAAGATGTGGTACTTATATACAATGGAATATTAGCCATAAAAAGGAACGAAACTGGGTCATTTGTAGAGACGTGGATGGATCTAGAGACTGTCATACAGAGTGAAGTAAGTCAGAAAGAGAAAAACACATATCGTATATTAATGCATATACGTGGAACCTGGAAAAATGGTACAGATGAACCGGTTTACAGGGCAGAAATAGAGACACAGATGTAGAGAACAAACGTATGGATACCAAGGGGGGAAAGTGGCGGGGGTGGTGGTGGTGGTGTGATGAATTGGGAGATTGGGATTGACATATATACGCTAATACGTATAAAATGGATAACTAATAAGAACCTGCCGTATAAAAAAATAAATTAAATAAAATTCAAAAAAAAAAAAAAAAGAGGGTCAAAGGGCCAGCTTTAAAGACATGGGGGGAGAATGAATACAGGGCATGGAGGAAACGGGACTCCCTGGGAAATGACTGAAGGGACTTCCCCTGAAGCACCGCCAGTGAGTTTTGGGAGTAAGGCAAGTCGCCCTAAAGCTCACCTGAGAGGAGAAGCAACAGGCCAGCCCTGGAGGCAAGAAAGCAGCAGGAGAGGCTTCTCAATCCTTGAGGAAGCACCTCCGCCCTAGAAGTCCACATGCATCCAAACTGACATGGCCTCCCTGGAGCCCCTTTCCTGGAAGCTGGTAGAACAAGGCAGTGAACCAAAAAGAAGAAAACCCAGGATACAGGAAGCAAGAACTCCAACACTGGAGCCCTGCAGGAGACAAGCCCTGAGAGGGCCTCACCCTTGAGGCCTCCAGAAGGGAGGTGCAGAAGGACAGACAGCCCAGCAGTACCAAGCTTGTGATAACTGCACTGAGAGGTGACTGAAGACAGAGGAAGACTCAGCCGCAGGCACACAGAACTCTAGGCACATTTCTAAGAAGGCACGTTTTTCCCAGGGAGTGAAAACCATCACAGTCTGCCACTGTGTTCGGCTGTGAACGTCTGTCCATGTGGCCCTAAACACTAGCGCTCATTACCCATTTACCCAGAAGCTGAAACACTGGTGGACAAGGGAGAGGCAGAGATAACAGCTGCGTTCCCAGAGAAAGTCAACAGATAATCAGAAACTCATCACCGTGATGACCCATGCGTGCATGTGACTTAGAACCACGGACGCTGGCCAGAAAAGAAAGCCCCGGCCAGAAAAGAAAGCCCCGAGTCAAGGGGAGGACACAGTGAGTCGGGACCACCGCACTCTCTTGTAAGTTGTTATCAGTCCTTGACTTTTAAAATTTATGCACAAATATTAGTTTGATAAAAATCAAATGACAGGGACTTCCCTGGTGGCGCAGTAGTTAAGAATCTGCCTGCCAATGAAGGGGACACGGGTTCGAGCCCTGGTCTGGGAAGATCCCACATGCCGCGGAGCAACTAAGCCCGCAAGCCACAGCTACTGAAGCCTGCGCACCTAAAGCCCATGCTCCGCAACAAGAGAAGCCACTGCAATGAGAAGCCCACGCACCTCAAAGAAAAGTAGCCCCTAGAGAAAGCCTGCGTACAGCAATGAAGACCCAACACAGCCAAAAAAATAAAATTAAAATAAATAAATTAAAAAAAAAATCAAATGACAAAATGCACCTAAAGAGTGTGCCACTGACTCTGCCATAAAGAAATATTCAAGGAACGCCAGCTATGAAGAAAGGCCTCCTTCGCCTTTCTATGCCTTCCCAACTCAGTCCACGCAGAGACAGGAAGCTCCGCTCCATCAGCAGTGCCCCCACCCACCTGCCCCAGCATTCTGCAGTTCTCCCAGGACCCCTTGGCCAGAGTGTGGTCAGAGGCACCGACCCAAGAGGGGCCATCGCACACCGCCCCCCACGGGACACGCAGCTTCCCCGGGGCTCAGACAGCCGACAGGGGGTCTTCTCTCGAGCCTGCCCCAGCACCCAGGTGGCTTCAGCTCGGAGTGAGGAAATGATGAGACACAGATGGTTTAGTCACCAACTGCAACCAGAGCAAACTACCTGTCCTTAACTCAGGGAGCCTGCTTCACCTCACTGCAGCTGGAAGCCTGTTTGCCAAACTACATCCCAGACTATGAGCCCTTCCTGTTCTCTTTCTCTTCACTTTCTTATCGGTTTAAGCTCCCCAATTTCTGCTTGCAAGATTTCTCAACCCTCGACAAATTAGATCAATGAAAGAACAACACCTAAAGATGCTACCGCTGCTCTTAAAGCATATGTCATTATTTGAGCTACAGAAGCTACACAAGTTTCATCATTTTCTCCATTCTGCGGGTTTGACCACAACAGAACCAGGATGCTGGAAAGACCTCTTGATCCATCCAGGCAGTGGCCTCTGGGCTCCAGGCCTTGGACCACTGTGGCTCCCCAGGTTCCAGCCCTGAGCGTGTCCCACTCACCACTGGGCAACCACGTGGTTAAGGACAGACTCTATCAACCCAAGAGCTTATTAAAATGCTTATCTCACGTGACTTTGTAAAATATTTCGGGGGAGGAAAGCCCTATCTTCCAGAGGTCTGCACTCGAGTCCCAGCAGTGAAAATCATACGGTATCTGGGAAGTGACTGAAGACAGTGCAGGACGGGGTGGAAAGGGATGGGTGAAACACTGGCCATATGATGCTAACTCTCCAAGTAGCTAGGAGACCATACTTCCATTATCCCTACTTCTGTGAAGGAAAAGTCCATAACAGAACTTTTAACAAGATAGGAAATAAAAGAGTTATCTCAAGCACACAGGATGACTGTGCAGAGATGCCTGAAGGAGGCTCACTCCCAAGAGTGCCCTGCAGTGGGGCCCTCTGGGCCATCACACGGGGAGCAACCATGCACTCCGAGTCTCCCTCGGCCTAGAGAGCTTGGGCCTCAGAAAGTGGGAACTGATAAGTCTCACAAAACCTGTTCCCATAACCAGAGGTTGGTCCAGTCCCTCCCCACCCAGACAGAGCCAGACTATGTGGAAGAGTCCTATCCGCCAGAAGACTTGCTGTGTCCAGTCTCATGTGAACCTGGGCCATGGGCACACAAGTCCCAGCCAGAGTCCCCCCAGGGGATGAACCTTGGCAGTGAGAAAGCCACCACTCAAACCTGAACTCAGAGTCTAATTCCACTTAAGAAACATGGGTCTGTGTGTGTGTTGGCATATTTAAAATACATACACATCAAGTCATATGCCCAAAGAAACAGGACTGGAGGAAAGAGATCAAAATGTCAGCAACAGCCATCTCTGAGCAGAGAGATCACAGAAAATACCCTCCTGTTTTGAAATCATCTGCAACATTATCTGAAGAGAATGAAGTACCGCACCCACCAGCCCGGAACACACTGACTGAAACAGGAGGTGGAGACGTGCTGGCGCTGCCGGGACTGGCTTCCCTGCACCCACATCCTCTCCCTCCGCTCCACCCACATGCCCCTTGGGGCCCCAGCGAGGCACTCCTGCAGCTGACGCTCTTCCAGGTCTGCTCCCTGCTTCTCCCACAGGCAGCTGGACTTCTCTCCTCCAGAGGGTTGACACTCCACACACCCTGCACTTCGTCACATTGCACTCACCTCTCAGAAATTAGCACAGGATCAGGGCTCGCCTCCCTCACACCGTCACCAATTCTGCAGCTTCCTTCCTGACAGATCTGTCCCTCATAAGCCATCCCTTCCATTCCTACTGTCTCTGCACCCGGTGGGTCAATCTGAGTGCGCATTAACAATTAACAAAGTGATTGTTATGAAGGCAGCTTCCTTGACAACATTGGGTGTTGGCAAAGATGTCTAACAAGGGCAACCTCCCCACGTGGCTGGTGGGAATGTCAACTGGTATCACCTGGGAAAATCATTTTCCAGACGGTGCTGAAGCTGAAGGCCACCCCTGCACCTAGCCCTGGGGTCAGAGCCCAGAGAGCGAGTACTGTACTCACAGGAGACAGGACCCAAAGCGGCCCTGGTGCAGTGTTCACACAGCCAACAACTGGAACTAACCCCAATGTCTGTCAAACACACAACAGGACAGTACCGGGGGTGGGGGTGGGGGGCGTGGTCGTGCAGTGGAATATCGGCATAAATAAGAACCTGCTGCCTACGAGGACAAACGTCACACACGTCACTCTGAACGGAAGAGTCCAGACCCAGGGTTGCAGAGCTTGGGATTCCAGTGACAGGAAATTCTGGAACAAACGTCTCCATGGCCCGGAAGTCAGGAGAGTGGGGCAGGGGCTGCACCGGCTGAAGCACAGGGTGCTGGGCCTGTTCAGGATGTAGTCTGGGCAGCTGGTGGGCATTTTCACGGTGACACGTGTCCTCGGGCCGCTCACTGCATGGGTGGGCTTTACTTCAATACAAAGTAACACTATGGGAGCCTGGTGAGGGCCCTTGAGCCTGGCCCCAGGACCTGCCCCAGCCCCACCCTCAGGTTTGGACTCCAATGGTCTGGGGTCTGAATTCCAACACTGAACCCCTGGCAGGGATTTCCCGCTGCACAGTCTCAGGCCTGAATCCTCCCTGGCATGACTCACGGCAACCCGATGGGTGTGAAGGGCCTGCGGTGGCCCAAAAGGGCCTCGCAGGGCAAAGCTGGCATTCTCTCCACTTTATATCAGGGGCTCCAGCCCACACCCAGCAGCCAGATCACTTCCTCACACAGCATCTCTGATGAGGATGGAAAGGAAGTTGGAAAGAGGGAGAGAACAGGAGACAGCGGGGATGGGAATGAGCCATTTCTGAAGCAACAGGCACTGCCCCCACACCCCCAGGAGCCTGCACTGGAAGGAGCAAGGGGTGCACAGGCTTCAGAGAGCAGAAGTCCCCACGCAGGGCCTTCTGCCCCTCCCCGCCTTGCCACCCCTCTCCCGGACTGGATGCCAAGTGGCTGGGCACAAAGGCTGACCTGCAGCCAGGCCACACCTCAGCCCTGGTCCCTACCCGCCCCCACTACCGCCTGAGTCCCAGGCAGAGCTGGAGGAAACCATGTCCAGGGGAGGAAGCCAGACAGCACCCAGCTGCTACTCGCCAAGCCTGAGCACAGAGCCATGTGAGAGAACCGGTGAATGGAGGGAGAGCACGCCAGAGCGCTCTGCTCTGTCCCTGCAACTCTGTATGTCTGAAAAAACGGTCTCAGAAAAAAAAGCTCAAAGTAAGGTCAAATGTCTCCTCCAAGGACTCACTGTCCCAAATAAGTTACTCCTCCTTGGATACTTAACTCATTCAATCAGGAACGGTTACTAACAGGCCCCGCCTAGGTTAGCAAGAGACTCCTTATATTTTTTTTTTGGCCACTGCAGCTTGAGGGATCTTAGTTCCCAGACCAGGGATTGAACCTGTGCCCTCAGCAGGGAAAGCTCAGAGTCATAACCACTGGACCGCCAGAGAAGTCCCAAGAGATACCTTATTAAAGTGGAGGGGAACATCCCTCCCTCACGGGGTTGTGGTTTCGAGATAATTATGCCTGGGCTCCTAACGCATCCTCCTCTGTCTCCGGGATCAGGTACTCATTCGCTTATCTGTTAAACAGAACCATCTAGTAACAACACCCTGAACTCCCCTGTCTTTACATGAATGTCTCAATCAAAAAAAAAAAAGGCTCAGCACTGCTTTCCACAACGCTCCCTGCAATTACCCTGCATCCCTCACCTAAGACAAGGCACCATGCTAGGAGCTCACTGGGATGCAGAAGTGTACGACCAGGTCCTGCACTCAACAAATTTATAATACTGTTGGCAAGGCAAAAAAATAATAATGAGTGTAAAAAGAGCAAAAAAGAGTTCATCTGTTCAGTTCATGCCAGGATGCATCCAACAAGGGCTCTACAAACTCAAGAGGAATTAGGGACCACTGTGGGCTGAGCCATCAGGGTCATGAGGAGGGAATGAGGCCAAGACCAGACCTCTGACAGGGCAGAGAAAGAACGACAGAGGGCAAGCCAGCCGTGTCTGCAGCCAGAGGGCCTGACGTGCAGCAGGAGTGTCTGGCTGGGGCTCTCCCACCAGCACAGAGGGAGGGTCAGCTGGAAAGGTAATTTCAGATGGAAAGCAGAATGCTTCTTAGCAGGGGTGGAAAGAACGGCTGTGCTGGCACCTGGCCCAGGCGACGGAGGACACCCACCGTGACACAAAGCACATGGCGACTTCCCACCTTATGGCAGCTGCCTGTGACCACGGCTCACCTCCTCCTCATCTGTAGACAGGGTCTACCTCTCCTTCAAAAGATTTCTGATTATGAAAGAAATACACGTTTACTGTTAACAAGCGACACACATACATATATATACTAAAAATTACAAAGAAAATTAAAATCACTCAGATAACCAGCCAAAGATGTCTATTTAACGAACTCAGCCTGTACCCCATGTTCCACGGCTCCTGAGGATGCCAGTTTGCCAGCATCCCTGCATGCGCAGTGCTATGACTTTCTCCAACTCTGAGGTGAAGGCCCATCAGGTTGGCTCACCGTCACTCTTGGAGAGGCAGGAATCAACTCTGATTCAGAAACTCTTGTAGTGTCCCTGCCACAAGGGGTTCAGACTGGGGGAAACAAGTGTTCAAACAATTCAGATGGAAACCGGTAACAGAGCATGGGTAAAGAGAGGGGCATGGTGGGTGGCTGGGTGTCCTGGGAGGGCGAGTGGGATAGGACTGCAAATGCTCAGCCACGGGAAGGACAGGTCTCTCAGGCAGGGGAACAAGCAGGAGGCAGGGCGACCAGGTCAAGAACGGGGCTCCTGTGAGGATCTGGGGCAGCCTGGCACGGTGGGGGCAGCAGGCAGGTGCAGACCCTGGAGGAGGGATCCTGGCTCAGAGCTGAATCCACAGGCTGCCATGCACACATTCTGGGCATCAAAGTGACTGGAGAAAGAGGATGGAGTCCATGAAGCAAGAGTTGACAACTTGAAGCTGAGTGGTGAACGCACAGGCATGGGGTCTTTAAACTACTCGGTCCTATGATCCATATTGAATTTTTAAAAATCCAGCAGAATTCCTTTAGAAATCAACCCTCTAGGTACATAACCAGTATCACTGCCCTGAGGAATGCTTTTCAGGGGCAGGTACCCCTTGCCCTTCATGACCAGGGCAGGAAGATAATCACGTGGTCACGGTCCTTCCCACCCCAGAATGCCCACCATGGGTCCTGGACCAGCCATAGCCACCAGGTCAGGAATGGCAGTAACAGCTGGAAGACTTCTGACCAGGAATGGACGTAAGGGATGCAGCTGGTAGGGGGGTAGGGTCACCTATGAAAGGACGCTGGTGTGGCTGGGGACTGGCTGCAGCCTGTGCAGAGGCCAAAGATCAGCTGGGGCTTGCGGTGCTGTGCCAGCAGTGTTGTGCCAACTGCAGCAGAGGGGCCTGCCACCCTTTGGGGCCCAGTGACCCATGGGGAGTTGCTAGAACTGCCAACAGGATGCCTACCGGCAGCAGCTCCTCCAATGGGCTCTCTCAGTGCACATGGCTTGGGTTAACTTCCAGGGCCATCTCCCCGCTTCCCCAAAAGAGGCGTGACCACTCTTTCAGGTGAAAAAGTGGTTTGCCTCGCCAGTCCTGCTACGGTTCAGCAAGCACTCCTCTGTGACACGCATCCATGCCTCAGTTTCCTCACCCTACACGGGAGTAACAAGTGCACCCGCCCACTCTCAGGGCCAGCACAGAGACGGTGGGTGAGCCAACACAACAACTCCTGCAGCAGGATGCACAGCACACCCCCCACGTTTCAGCTGCTGTTGTCGCTGCTGTTGAGAAAACCCTGGATGACGGAGGGCTCCCATCCCCTCATGTCACTGTCACTCCTGGCCTGGGGCAGTAGAGACAAGGGTCAGGACTCTGAAGTCAGTGTCTCACCAATCACTTTCTAGTGTCTTCGCTGGGACTTGTGGTGACCAGACAGGGCCCCTGGCCTCAGGGCACAGACATTCTGGAGCTGGGCTGTACACGGACATCAGCCCAGTCACGTGGATGACAACTGGGCTATGAAGAAAGCGGTGGGCTCAGCAGCTTCCCTGCTGGAGAACAAGGGCCAGAGTCACACCAGGGAGGCACAGGGCTGTTCGGAGGCCTGCGTGGGCTAAGCCACAGAAAAGGGTCGGCCAAGACTCAGTGGCTTCTGCCCGTGGGAGGGACCACAAGCCACAGGCAGGATCCGGACATGCAAGTTTCAGGACACTCCCTGTCCTTCTGAAGACCTCTCCAGACCCTTGGAAGTTGCTGTTTCGTTGTCTGTTCTCTTCTGCTTTTTTGCTTTGTTTTATTTTGTTTCTGGCTAAATAGCACTCGACTTTCTCCTTCTGGTCTAGGCTGAAATTTCCACACCTCCTAGGTTCCTGACCTGGAGCTCACACCTCCCTAGGGGTCCTTGGCAGAAGAGGCAGCTGACCGGTCCGCCCTCACTCTGCTCCACACTCCCTCAGCCCTTCGTGGCCCCTGACTGGAACCCTGATCAGGGCTGCCCTCCCCAACTGTGTCCTCCCCTTGCAATCTGTTCAGCCCAGCAGACATTTACTCCACGCCTTAAGATGCAATCTGCTGTACTGAGGGGTGGGAGGTACAAAAGTCTCAAGACTAAGATGGGAAGAGATGATCAAGGTGGTCCTTTTATGTATTCACCGTTCACCAACCCCATGGCATACGAGGCGCTGCTCACTTCTCACACACACTTGTTCTCCAGGAGCTGACAGACCAGACACGCGTGCTCAACACTAACCCAACAACCCAGGAGGCAGGCCCAAGGCCCACAATGACCAGCTCGGGGCCTCTAAGGGGGGCTGCTCCTGTGGTCCTGCAGGGAAAGTGGATGTTCCACAAAAAGCCCATCTGAACCCACCAAGAGTTTCACAACTACCCTCCCCAGAGGCTCCCGTGTCATCAATCCCCTAACCAGACTCAAAGGTTCCACCTTCACTCCCCAAGGCTCCTTCTCCTGCCAGGGCCTGGGGAGGGGGCATCAGGGGACGCATCACTGAGTCCCGAGCCCTCTGCTAGAGCGCGAGTGGAGGTCTCTTCCTTTTCCCTCCCACCACCCCTGTGAGACAGACTGGACTCCTGCCTTTGCATGGATGAGGGAGATGACCCAGAAAGGTGACGTATGCAAGGTCACTCAGCTCACACGTGGAGAAAGTGGGTGTTCCCAAGCTTCACAATGGCTGCTGGCGCAGGTAATGAAGGCCACTGTCATTGAGAAGGTGGCACACACAACACCCAGGAAAATATCTACTCTTGCACTCTTCAGCAAGTGGTTTATACGCCAGGTGCCATGCTTCATAGGATTGGAGTCTTACAGGAAACTCAAAGGGGCTGAGATACAAGATATCAGGGGGTGACCCACTTTAGGCAGGGTGGGCAGAAAAAGATCTTGAGTATTTAATATTTAAGCAGACATGTCAATGAGGAAAAGGAACTAGTCATGAATACAGTGAGGGGCAGTCTACCCATTGTGGAATATCTTAAATACTCGATAACAAATTGTTTAAAGGGAGAGAACAAAGAAAGAATTTGGAATGCTCAAGAAGCTGAAAGACCAGAGAGGGTGGAACGGGGTGGGGGTATGAGAGCAGGTGGCTAGGCCAGGCTGGGGTGGGGGTGGGGGGGACATCTGGAGCTCTGTTCGGACTCTGAGGACAGTCACTGATGGGTTGTCAGCAGGGCAGTGATGAGTGAGTGGAGGCAGAAGTCCGGGGAGGCCCGGAGGAGGCAGAGGCAGTGCAGGGCTAAGAAGAGGCTGCACTAGAGTCCCTTCAAGGGCCCTCCTAACCAGCCCCAACTCCAAACTGCTTTTCCTCAGTGGAAGCCAGGAGCCGTTTATTCAGCCTATTCTCTCAGGAGCTACTCAAGAGTGAGGTGAGGACAGGGAGCCCCCTCCCACTGAAACTTCCCAGGTCTTCGCTTGGCTTCCCTCATTCAACTGTAAATTACCTCGGTTCAAAACATTTCCCAAGGGATGTCCCTGGAAGTCCAGTGGTTAAGACTCCGTGCTTCCAATGCAGGGGGGCACGGGTTTGATCCCTGGTCTGGGAACTAAGATCCCCCACATGCCGTGTGGTGCGGCCAAAAAAAAAAAAATTTCCCAAGTCGGCCAACTTTAAACAACAGCATAAACACTGGAGAAAGTCAGAATTAACATGTCAGGTATCCTGACCTTCTTTTTTAATGCTGTGAACACAATAAATCAAGGCACCAAGAATCACGGCTTTCAAAGTGAAACCTGGAGAGAAAAGAGACAAATCTGAGAACTGAGAACACCCACATGATGTCAGGCAGAAAGCCTCTGAAACTCCTCATCCCAGTGGCGGCAGGCGGAAGGGCTCCCTAAAGTGCCCAGGCCTTAACCCCGGGAACACGCCAACAGTAGATGCAGAAGGGCCTTTCCAGATGTAATTAAGGTTATAGACTTGAAAGTAGGGACATCATCCTGGATTATCCAGGTGGGCTCAATCTAATCTGAGCCTTTAGTAGAGAATTATTTTCTCTGGTTGAAGGCAGAGAAATGGGGCAGAAGAGCCCACCCTTGCTGGAGGGGGCCACATAGGAAGTGTGACAGAGAATGAAGGCAGCCTCTGGGAACAAAGACTGACCTTGGAAAGGTTAACAGCCAGTTAGGAACGATTTCGCCTCAGTCTTCCAACGCCATGGAACTGAACTTAGCCAACAACCTGAATTAGCTTGAAAGCAAATTCTACCCCAGAGCCTCCAGGAAGAAATACACCTGCCAATATCTTGATTTCGGCCCTGTAAGAGCCCGAGGAGAAGATTCAGCTGAGCCCACTTAGACCTCTGATCTACAGAACCTGTCAGATAATACACCTGTGTTGTTTTTAAGCAACACAGTTTGTTGGCAGCAACAGAAGAGTAATAGCAGCAATCTGGCAAAAAAAAAAAAAAAAAAAGAACCCAGTTTCTCTAGAAGCAGAAGGAGGCTGAATCAAGAAGTACTCAGTTGGTCCTCTTCAATGGCCCCCGCAGCCCTCTGACACTCCCCCACCTGCCCCATTTCCTTTGGCGGCAACTCATTCTTCCCGTCCTTAAATTCCGGGCTCCCTCAAAGAGGACTCTCTGCCCTGGGGGCCTTTCTTACAAGAGCCCTTAAGTAGGTCAATCCTCAAGATTTCATCGATTGGTAACTCCAACATTCACTGATTCTGCAATATCGGCACATCTGTCCCCAGACAATTCCACCACAGGGCCCGGAGCCTAGCTCTCCAGTCCCCACTGCCTGCCCTGGACTGAGAGCTTCCCTGCCTTCCGCCCCACTTCCTTCCTTGCACACTGCTGCACCCCACCCCCTCCATCCAGTTAGTCATCAAGGACCATCTGCGCTCGCTCTCTGCTTTCTCTGGAATCATCTTCTTTCAGTTTCTACCACTGCCTAATGCAGGCCTTTAGAATCTCTTGCCTGACTAGGTCATTCCACAACCATTTTACGGAGCGATGTGACACACAGTGCTCTAGCAGGGGGAATACAGGCATGAAAAACGACAGGTCCCCAGACCCCAACAGCTCAAAACTCTCATAATGGGCCTCACTGGTCTCTCTCCTCTGTTCTTGATCCATCTTCGGGGACTCAGGGGATCTTCCCAACTCTGGCATCTCACCACCTCAAAGCAGGCCCCATGACAAATAGAGGCTCATCTCCCCAGCACAGCACTCCCACAGCTAACGGGTCAGCCCCCGCTGGCCCTCCTTGCACGATCATCTCCTCAAACCCCAGAACTCAGCCTAGCACGAGGTCCTCCACGCGGTGGGCACTCACGCTCCCCACTCCTCAGCTTGCAGTGATGGCCCTTCACACTCCTACTTATCATTCTGGGACTCAGTTTATTCGCCGCCTACTCCCCAACTGCTCAAGCAAACCATCAATTCCAGTAGGAGAAAGCCTGCCCTGTAACTGCGCCTTGGCGGCGGCGGCGCCTCCCCCAAGGTCAGGGGCTGATCCCCGCCAGCACAGCCCGCCGGTCCGGCAAGCCCGGTAGAAGACAGTAAACCAACAAGCAGCCGGTGCGGAGGAGCGGAAGCTCCGCGCGCGAAGCCCAGGGCGCCCGGCAGCCCCTGCATCGATGGTCTCAGCAGCTGAGACTGAAGAGGAGGCACCAACCCCAGCTCTTCACTCCCACTCCCGACCGAAGGTCGCTTCCTGACAGCCTCTTCCTGCCACCCTCCGGCGAAGTCCACGGGGGGGAGGGGGGTCACCCGTAGATTCTCGCCCCCACCGCCCCTTCTGCCCACCGCCTCCGCCCTCGCCCCGAGGCGCTTTCTCCGAGGAGGAATCGCAAAGCGCCCAGACCTGCAGAAGCCGCCGCTGGCGGCCCCGGCCTCCTCCGTCCGCAGTGGGACGCAGAGCTGGGGAAAGGTTGCCTCCCAAGCACACAAATGACGAATGAGAAAGCTCAGGACGATGATTCAGAAGCCGGGGCTCGCCGGCTGGCAGAGTTCGGCCCAGGAACGCTAACCCGCGACCGCGGCGGCCGAGAGCGGAGGGGACAGAGGGGAGGGCCACGCCCCGGTACCCCGCGATCCGGCGCCCGGAATCCCCCGGTCCGGCCGCGCCTCCCCCTCCGCGAGGAGAGCTGAGAGGAAGGATGAGGAGGGGAAGGCTGAGGGGAAGGCCGGGGGTCGCGCCGCCGCCGCCTCGGCCCCTACTCACATTTGGCTGACCAGCTTCTGCCGGAAGGCGGCGCTCCGCCAGTCGGTCTCCTGCCCCGAAACGTCCATGCCGGTGCCCCGCTCCCACCGCCTGCGCCCCGCTCGGCAGCCGCCGCCTCAACCGCAGCGCCAGGCCCAAACCCGGAAGCCGTCGGCTGCGTCTCGGCCGCGCCGGAAGCGGAACGGGGATTGTGGGAACTGGGGCGCGAGCGGGGGCCTGTGGGAAATGGAGTCCGCGGGCGCCCGGGAGCCCCACCCCCACCGCGCTCCCAGCCGCCCGAGGCTGACGGCAGCTGCACCTCGTCGAGTGCCTAGCCTGTGGCCCTACTGTGGGCTGGCCCTGCAAGTCCAGGGGATCCACACCCCTCGGGGAGACCGCGCGCGGCCACCCGCTACCTGAGCGGATGCCGTGGAGAGATTATCAGAGATTTATCAGACACCTGCTGTGCCCCTGCTGTGCCCGCACGATCCGGGCCCTACTTCCCTGAGGCTGCCTTCCAGCGCCGCATCCCAAGAGGGACCAGACGATGCTTCTCTCCGTTAGACTTTTGGAATCTCATATCCCACCAATGGCTATATTTTGTAGGGGTTGGAGATGTGAGGAACCCAAACCACACTGTTAATTTTTAGACACAGGCTTTCCTGTTTGGCCCTACAGGAGAACACCTTCCAGATGCTCGCTGACAGCGCACAAACTTGCTGAGTGGAGGAGGCAGGGGAGTTGGAGGCAGGCGGGAATGGACAGGGGTTGAAGCCTGAGGATACTTTTAGGAGGATAAAAGTTCTGCCAGACTGAACCTATGCGGCCTTTCTGTGGCCCTGCGGAGGGAAGACAGGTGACAAAAATCCTAAGCCCAACTTAGGTCCCCAAGTGGTAAATAGACAGTCACCAAGATGGGCCTCACAGAAAGTGAACTGGCACCTACTGACGCCTAATAAGTGCCTGGCCCAGGAGGGGCTGTGTCCACCCCGTGTCCCTGAGCCCCAGGCAGGAGTAGGGGGTGGGGGGGAGGGATTGGGAGAGGAGGGAGTGAGCAGGTTCCCCAAAGGGGCCCGTCTTGCCCTCAGGTTTCAGGTTTTGCATTGATAGGAGAGCTGTTCACAGCTTCAAACTTTTTTGCTCTCATTCTTTCTAAAATAATTTTTAAAAATTCTGTCCTGGGAATTCCCTGGCTATCCAGTGGTTGGGACTACGTGCTTTCACTGCCAGGGCCTGGGTTCGATCCCTGGTCGGGGAACTAGAATCCCACAAGCCACGTGGCCACCAAAAAAAAAAAAAAAAAAAATCTGTCCCTAGGGTAATCAACTTGTCCTGGTTTGCCCAGGACTATCCTGGGTTTAGCTCCGAAAGTCCATGTCTTGACGACCCCCAGGCTGACCAGAATGGTTCATCACCTTGTCTCTATCCCTCTTGCACATTTAAAAAAACTGAGATCTAATGCACATACCATATAATTCACCCTTTTAAAATGTACAATTCAGTGTTTTTTGCTATATTCACATATTCATAAGGTTGTGCAACCATCACCACTGTCATGAACATTCTTCCACTGTCATGAACTTTTTTAAGTTGACCTATAAATGTTTCTCTGTGAATCACTGGAAAGGTGTAACTGTGGTGTGTCCTATATTGTATTTGGACTTCAGATGCATTTTGTTATTTAAATCCTCAACCCTGCAGATTCCATTTACCAATTTATGGAAAACTTTGGTCTTATAACTCCATCGGCAAAGCCAGTCCTCACTGTCAAATCCTTAGGCCCTTGGGGCTTTTGGAAGAAGAGGATGGACATCACATCCAACTCAAGTGAGCTTGTTATGTTAATGGGGACCCCAGGACATCTCTCCCTATTCTGCATGCTGGTTCTTTTTCTTTCTTTCTTTTTTTTTTTTTTTTTGGTTGCGCGGGGTCTTAGTTGTGGCAGGCAGGCTCCTTTGTTGTGGCTCCAGGGCTCTTCATTTGTAACATGCGAACTCCTAGTTGCAGCATGCATGTGGGACCTAGTTCCCTGACCAGGGATCGAACCCGGGTCCCCTGCATTGGGAGCACGGAGTCTTATCCACTGCGCCACCAGGGAAGTCCCTGCACTCTGGTTCTAGGAAGGTGGAGAGAGCATGGCACATAGATTCACAGACAGACTGACAGACAGAGGCCCTGTTAGGATGTGATTTCTTTTATGTTATGATTCCTGCTCATCGTGTATGAAACCTATAGGATTTAAGGTATGTTAAGCTAAGTTTAGTAGTTCAAAATGGAGTCACAGTGGCCAATGTGAATTTCCATATTAGTTGTTTTGAAACATCACTAAAGAACTGGGAGTGTCTGTGATAAACTGAGAGTGTTACTTTAGATAAGAAAGCTGTTGGGCAACGTATGTCACTGGAACAGAAGGAGCAACTGATAAAGGCGAGATCCCCTCCCCTGGGCATAACTGTTGCTCCTTAAAAAGAGACCACCAAGCTGAGTAACTCAGAGTGTTCCAGATGGAGGCTGCCAGAGAGCTACTTCCCACTCTGCTTATCCAGAGACCCATTGCTGGACTGGAGACCCTGCTTGTGCAGAGACACCTCCTTCCTGACTTCTCCTCAGAGTGGTTTGTGACCCTCTTTTCCCTACTTCAACTAACCTGTGTCGTGTGCTAATTGTGTGCAATAAACTAAGTGGTTCATGAATTAAATATTGGCTATGGATATTGTATGTCTCCAATCCAGTGATTCCTTCCTGTCCTTACTGTTGGGCCCTGAGACAAACAGGTCCAGAATGTTGTCAAGAATTTGTCATCGGGATAAACTTAAGTGCTACCCCCTTTGGTGTTTGCTCCAGTCTTCTATTTCTACTCATCCCTTCCTCTGGGACCCAGAGGTGGTGATACCTTGGTTAGAGTTTGGATGGTGACTAGGGATCACCATCCCTAGGGAAAGAGAGGTAGAGACAGCTACAGACCTCTTGGCCTTGGGGAAAGAGGGAGGCCACAAGAAGGTCGATCCTGAAATGGACCTGCATGGTTTAGACCCTGGGGAGGAAATGATGGAGGAAGCTGAAGCTGGCCAGAGGTGTGACTGTATCCCACACCACTTGGGGTGGGCTCCTGGCTGGGCTAAATCTCTGTTCTGCTGGTTCCTGAGGCTACCTTGCCATAGCTGGACCCTGTCACTGGCCACACATTTGGTGGACACCATCCTGGGCCCTGCAGGAAGCAGGAGCTGGAAGCTTCGCAGGTGGAGGAATAGTCCCCCTAGAGAGCCTTGCACACCCTCTCAGAGGCTCTGGCTCTCTCCTTCCAGCCTCACATAGGGACCCCTCTGATACCCCTCCTCATTTAGTGCTCAGTCCCTGGAAGGTGCTGACCTGCCCCTCTTGAAACCGCACACCTCAGATGGGATTTGAACCCAGCCAAAACTCAGATTGGGACTCAAACCCACTGTCTTTTAATTGATACCGCACACCTGGTCTCAGGATTTATCAAAGCTCAGGTTCCTTATGTCTCAGTGCAGAAGGAATTCAGCAAGAGGCAAAGTGATAGGTGAGAAGTGGATTTATTTAGAGAGATACACATTCCATAGGCAGAATGTGGTCCATCTCAAAAGGTGAGGGCAGCCCCAAAATATGCGGTGGTTAGCTTTTATGGGCTGGGTAATTTCAAAGGCTAATGAGTAGGAGGATTATTTCAACTATCTTGAAGAAGGAGCAGAGGTTTCCAGGAAGTTGGCTTTTTATGGTCAGCCTCGGAACAGTCATGGCGCCTGTGGGTGTGTCATTTAGATGCTAATGTATTACAATGAGCGTATAATGAGGCTCAAGATCCTGGAAGTGAATCTTCCACCATCTTAGACCTCATCGGTTCTAACCAGTTTTTGTCCTGTCCTCAATGGCTATGTCATTTTTTTTTTAAAGGTTGTGCCCTGCCCGCTTCCCTCCTGTTTCACTATCATCCCAGCACCTGCTAGATGTAACCCCTCTTCTGTGTTTGGCCTGGAGCCTGCAATCATTTATGAGTGTGGTGTTGGGGGGCAGTTATTGCTTCTAAAAGCAACACACAGTAGAAACTTTAGAAAGGACCAAACATTATAAATCCCATCACTGAAGCAGCCAATGTTCATATTTAGGTAAATTTCCCCCCTACCCCACCATTAGTTTAAAAAATAAAACAAGTCATGAGCTGGATGCCATCTGGATCCTGTATTTAAACCTACATCATAGCAGAAGCATTGTCTCAAGTATTAACAACTCTTTATTAACCAGAATTTTAATTATAATTTAGAGTATAGAACTACATCATGGGCAAATCTATATACAGACAACTGTAATGGGTGTAAAATACACACAATTTTAACTGCAAGATCATATGCCAAGGGCTTCCCTGGTGGCACAGTTGTTAAGAATCCACCTGTCAATGCAGGGGACACAGGTTCGAACCCTGGTCCGGGAAGATCCCGCATGCCATGGAACAACTAAACCTGTGCGCCACAGCTACTGAGCCTGTGCTCTACAGCCCACGAGCCACAACTGCTGAAGCCCGGGCACCTGGAGCCCGAGAAGCCCGCGCACCGCAACGAAGAGTAGCCCCCGCTCACTGCAACTAGAGAAAGCCCACGCGCAGCAACGAAGACCCAAAGCAGCCAAAAATAAACAAATAAAATAAATAAATTAAAAAGAAGAAAAAAGATCATATGCCAATCTGAAATAGGAGGGAAGGGGGCAGGGCACAGCCTTTAAAAGAATGACATAGGGGGCTTCCCTGGTGGTGCAGTGGTTGAAAGTCTGCCTGCCAATGCAGGGGACGTGGATTCGTGCCCCGGTCCAGCAGGATCCCGCATGCTGTGGAGCAGCTGGGCCCGTAAGCCATGACCGCTGAGCCTGCGCGTCCGGGGCGGGGGTGGGGGGGGGGGGTGGGGGGGGGTGGGGGGGGTGGGGGGGGTGGGGGGGGGGTGGGGGTGGGGGATGACATAGCCATTGAGGACAGGACAAAAACTGGTTGGAACCAACGAGGCCCAAGATGGTGGACGATTTGACTTCCAGTGGACCTTGAGCCGAATTATACTCTCATTGTAATACATTAGCATCTAAATGACATACCCAGAGGCACCTTGACAGTTCTGAGGCGGACCTTCAAAGGCCACAAAGTGGGCTGTTGCCCACTTCCTGGAAATCTCCGCCCCTTCTTCAAGATAGCTGGTATAATCCTCCCACTCCTTAGTCTATGAAGTTACCCAGCCCATAAAAACTAACCACCCAGGGGCTTCCCTGGTGGCACAGTGGTTGAGAATCCACCTGCCAATGCAGGGGACACGGGTTCAAGCCCTGGTCCTGGAAGATCCCACATGTTGCGGAGCAACTAAGCCCGTGTGCCACAACTACTGAGTCTGTGCTCTAGAGCCTGTGAGCCACAACTACTGAGCCCACATGCCACAACTACTGAAGTCCGCGCACCTAGAGCCCGTGCATGCTCCGCAATGAGAAGCCACCACAGTGAGAAGCCCGCGCACTGCAACGAAGAGTAGCCCCCGCTAGAGAAGCCCCACAGCTAGAGAAAGCCCCAACACAGCCAAAAATAAGGTAAATAAATTTATTAAAAAATAAAACTAACCACCCCATATTTCAGGGCCTTTCACCTTCTGAGATGGCCCACACTCTGCCTGTGGAGTGTGTATCGCTCTAAATAAATCCACTTCTTACCTATCACTTTTTGTCTCTCACTGAATTCTTTCTGTGATAAGACATAAAGAACCTGAGCTTCCAAAAAAAAGACTTGGGGGCGGGGCGGGGGGTGGCGCCAGACTTCCCTGGTGGTCCAATGGTTAAGGCTCCATTCTTCCACTGCAGGGGCAAGGGTTCGATCCCTGGTCCCTGGTCAGGGAACTAAGATCTCACAAGCTGTGCTGCATGGCCAAAAAAAAAAAAAAAAAAGAGTCATTGCTACATCACAGCCCCTAGATTACCTGCTGCAGGTCATCCCACAGGACCGATGCAGCCCGGTTTATTTATGGACAGATGTTGCAGGAGAAGGGGGTGTGAGAGGATGGTCATGTCCCAGGAATCGGGCAAGTCCCTGGGACTGGCCGCCAAGTGAGGATGCTTGGCTTCGTGAAGGAAAGAATTCAGGAGTGAGCCACAGTAAAGTGAAAGCGAGTTTATTTAGAGAGGTATACATTCCATAGACAGAATGCGTCCCTCTCAGAAAGTGAGAGTGGCTCTGGGCTGTGGGAGTGGTTAGTTTTTAGGGCTGGGTAATTTCAAAGGCTAAGCAGGAGGATTATTTCAATTCTTTGGGGGAAGGGGCGGGGATTTCCAGGAATTAGACCACTGCCCACTTTTTGGCCTTTTATGGTCGGCCTGGGAGCTGTCCTGGCCCTGGTGGCTGTATCAGTTAGCTAATGTATTATATTGAGCATATAATGAAGCTCAAGGTTCACTGGAAGACACACTTTCCACTGTTTTGGACCTAGTTGGTTCTAACCAGTTTATATCCTCGATGGCTGTGTCATTCTTTTAAAGGTTGTGCCCTGCCCCCTTCCCTACTGTCTCACATCCACTTTGGTTCTGCTTTTACACAATTGAAGATATGCCACAGTGGGTATCCTCCACTACGCTGTCTCACTTCCATCTGGAGTATTTCTCCAATGTAGATACCCAGAAGTGGCATTGTTGGCTTGCAGAGAGCCACTGTACATTTATTTAAAGGTTAATAGCTACTACCAATTGTTCTAGGTATCAGTTATCTAGTGCGGCTGCATAAGAAATTACACCACAGCCAAGTAGCTAAAAACAACAATAATAAACATTCATTATCTTCCACCCTTTCTGTGGGGAATTCAGGAGAGGTTGAGCCGGGTGCTGGCTCAGTCTCTCTTGAGGTTCCAGGCAGATGTTGGACTCCTTCCAAGGACCACAGTCCTCTGACGGCCTGGCTGGGGTGGAGGATCTGCTCCCAAGGCAGCTTGCTCCTAGCTGGCAAGGTGGTGCTGATTTTGACAGAGGTCTCGGGTCCATGCAGGCCTCTCCTCAGGGCTGCTTGAGTGTCTTCATGACATGGTGGCTCATGGCCCGCAGACAGAGCAAGACACAGGTGCAATGCCTTTTATAGTCACACACGTTTCCTTCTGTCTCATTCTGTCCCTTAGAACCAGTCACTAAGTCCAGCCCGCATTCAAGGGGAGGAAGGAAGATTGGGTTTTACCTTTTGGAGGGAGGAGAGTCAAAGATTTTGCACGCATCTTTTTTTTTTTTTTTTTTTTTTGAGGTACGCGGGCCTCTCACTGTTGTGGCTTCTCCCGTTGTGGAGCACAGGCTCCGGACACGCAGGCTCAGCGGCCATGGCTCATGCGCCCAGCCGCTCCGCGGCATGTGGGATCTTCCCGGACCGGGGCACGAACCCATGTCCCCTGCATCATCGGCAGGCGGACTCTCAACCACTGCGCCACCAGGGAAGCCCTGCAGGCATGTTTTTAAACCACTACTAAGCTCCAAATTGGCTGTTCTAACTTACATTTCCATCAGCAATGTATGTACTTTCCCACCCTCACCAACTGCTGCTTCATCTCCCCCTACTTTATATTTCGCCATGTTGATGTTGACAAAGACTCTCCTTGAGCAAACTTTAGTCAGCTCCTTTGAGTGCTCTTGACTAGGCCTCCACTGTGGCACCTGTCCCGTTCTTGGCCTGCCTAGCCCAGCCTAGGCAAACCATTCTTCCCAATCAGTTCAGGGAGAATCCCCCCCACCCCTGAAATCTGATCAAGTTCCTCGTCCCCCACTCTGGATAACCCCATTGGGCCAGTGTAGTAAGAATCCCCCACCCTTGATGTCTCAAGTTAATAATTTTTGGGGGGCTCCCCACCACACGGCATGCGGGATCTTAGTTTCCGGACCACGGATCGAACCTGTGCCCCCTGCAGTGGAAGCGCGGAGTCTTAACCACTGGACCGCCAGGGAAGTCCCTCATGTTAGTAAGTTTACATCCAACGACCCCCTCAGCCTGCTCCTTTGCTTTACATCCCCAGCTATCTTTGCTGTATCCAGAGCTGAGCCTGAGCTCTCCCCTACTGACAACCCCTGATTGCAATAGTCTTCCTGAATAGTCTTTCTTACGGTTTTAACAAAAGTCAGAATAATATTTTCTTTAACAGTGTAGGAAAATGTGGTGTAGCATTTGCATTTCCTGAGTATTAATGTGATTGAACTCTATTTCCTTTGTTTACACCCTCTGGGACTTCCTCTTCTGTGAGTTTGCAGTAAAGATCCTTTACCATTTTTCTGGTTGGTTGCCTTTCTAATTATTGATTTTTAAAAGTTTTTTATTAAAAAAAATCCCTTATACATTTTGAATAATAATCTTTTGTAGGTTATGTTGCAAATACATTCATTGATATATGTTGTCATTTGCATTTTTTTACTTTCACTGATACTCATGATTCTCTCAGGTATTAAGTTATGTATTTGTCCCTCCTTTTATTTTTATTTTTTTGGCAGTGCCACACAGCATGTGGGATCTTAGTTGCCCAACCAGGAACTGAGCCCGTGACCCCCGAATTGGAAGTGTCGAATCTTAACCACTGGACCACCAGGGAAGTCCCTGTTTTTGTCCTGTTTTGAGTGTTAACTGTTCATGTTCATTTCCATTTAATTAATGGAATCAATATCGTTTATTGTTTTGTATGAAAAAAAACTTTTATTTTTTGGCTGCACCACGCAGCTTGTAGGATCTTAGTTCCACAACCAGGGACTGAACCCTGGCCCTGGCAGTGAAAGCGCCAAGTCCTAACCACTGGACCGCCAGGGAGTTCCCTGTATGAACTTTTTATATACCATTTGCCACTTGCTGCCAATTTCCTCAATTGTTTTTTGTTTGTTTAGGATGGCTGTGATCAAACTGTTGTGCAGGCAAATGCATTGGTCTTTCCTTTAAGATGTTTCTGTTGTGTTGAGACTTCAAATCTTCCTTTATCTATACCAGCCCTTTTATTTTTAAAAATAAATTTATTTATTTATTTTAAACAACAGTGTTCCACTTTTTTTAAAATTAATTAATTAATTTATTTTTGGCTGTGTTGGGTCTTTGTTGCTGCACCCAGGCTTTCTCTAGTTGCAGTGAGCGGGGCTACTCTTTTTTTTTTTTAATTTTTTTTTAAAAATAAATTTATTATTTATTTATTTATTTTTGGCTGCATTGGGTCTTCATTTCTGTGCCTGGGCTATCTCAAGTTGCGGTGAGTGGGGGCTACTCTTTGTTGCGGTGGGTGGGCTTCTCACTGGGGTGGCTTCTCTTGTTGCGGAGCACGGGCTCTAGGCGTGCGGGCTTCAGTAGTTGTGGCTCACGGGCTCTAGAGCACAGGCTCAGTTGTTGTGGCGCACGGTCTTAGTTGCTCTGTGGCATGTGGGATCTTCCTGGACCAGGGACTGAACCCGTGTCCCCTGCATTGGCAGGCGGATTCTCAACCACTGTGCCACCAGGGAAGTCCCTATATCAGCCCTTTAACCAGTCTCTCTGCTTCTGATTTCTCTCTACTCCAATTCCCTCAACTTGTATTTACTTAGCACCTACTGAGCACCAGGCCAGCCCTGTTCTCTGTGCAGTGCAGGAATACAGACATGAAGGAGCAGATAAAGCTTGTACCCTCAGGGAATGGAGGATTTGCTAGGAAGCAAACACATCCCTGGCAGGACACCCCACTTCTGAGGCCTCCCCCACCTTGCCACTCCTCTCCTTGTGAACGTTACTGTAGGGGAACCACAGACTTGATCCAGGTGGATTTTGAGATGATGGTCCCTCCAGCTTAGAGAAAACTGGGGCATGTCCTCTCCCCTGAGTCCTGGCCAGTGGCTCCCCTTGCTCCTGACCTCCTCCCCTCACTCATCCTCATGCTCCCCACCTGCCAGCTCCTCTCTCCTACCCTGGAGGTGTCCTCCTTCAGTCTCTCCCCTCACACTGTTGTCCCATCTGTCCTCTAAGAGGTTGGGCCTCTGAAGCCTGTCTTCCTGTCCTCACCTCCTTTCACACCTCAGTCACTGCAGGCTGGCTTCTGCCACCCCGAGGAAAGGCCTCCCCTACCCCTGGCCCCATTGGGCCTTTGAGATGACTCCTCCCCTGTCCCCTTTGGGTGCCCCAGAACACCACTGTGCTCTGCACTCAGCCCACCCTCCTTTTCCCCACACCTGTTCTGACTCGCTGTATCACCTCCAGAAGTGCATGACTCCCCCAGAAAGGCCCTCAGCTGGACATCTGCAGCCTCCTTACTGTCCTGGGGCCATGGTGGGTCTTTCTTTCCCTAAACCTGCTCCTGCTCCAGGCTCCTTGTGACAAGGATAGCCCCACTGTCCACCGCCATGTCTTGGGCTCACCCCTCTTCACCCATCACTCCCCAGTACTAGGGAACCTGCCTCCCTCCCCAAGTTTCCAGCTAGCACTGTCCTTTGACCTCACTCCCTGTCCACCTGAGGCCACAGCTTCCCTGATGCCCCCTCCAGTCTAGTCTCTGCAACAGGTGCTGGCATCTGCCGCCCAGGCTGAAGGCTGAAGGCTGCCTTCAGGGCCACATCCATCTCTGGAGGTTCGGGTCTGGTCTCTAACTTTCCTTCAGGCTCAGAAACTCCTGGCAGCCTGCCAACCACTCGCTTGGCTGCATCTGTCCTCCATTCCTCTGCTAACACTGTCCCCTTCCTGGAATGCTTTCCCGCTCCCCAAAAGTCCTCATCTGTTACACAGCTGGAGGGTTACCACCTCCGTAAAGCCCTCCTGGAAGCCCTCTCCCATTGGGAACCTCCGCTCCTCGGCTGGCCCTGTCTCCGAGTCCTCTTTGGAGCCACACGCAGCTGTCTACGCTCAGCCAGGACAGTGCTTCTCTTTCACTTACTTTCTCCCTCTTCCACGTTCGCTCACCGTTCTTTTTAACCTCGAGCCATCCCCAGCCACATGCTCCTCCACAGCTCCCCACCCTCCGGAGGCGGCCATCACCCATGAGCCTCGGAGGATGGGGTCCTCTGGGGGTGAGGCGGAGAAAAATGAACGCAAGAGCCGCCGGTTGTAGTGGTGGTACCCGGCTGCGGGCTGGGGAGCGGATTTACTCCACAACCTCGATAAACAGGAAAACACCTGTTCACACTGGCGGCGTTTTATGTCCCTGCCAGCATCCAGCAGGGGGCGGGCGACTCAGGGGACCCCGAGGAAGGGACCGAGGGGAGGAAAGAGGAAATGGATTTACAGTGCCCCACCCTCGCCAGAACGCATTCCTTCACGTCCTCCTTCCCGTCCTCATTCTTTTTGCGTTCTGCCGCGCCCGGCGCCGGGGTCGGGAAGCGAGCGGAGACTCGGCCTCCAGGGAGTCTAGCCTCCGCCCGGGCCCCGCCCTCCGCTCCGCCCCCACCTCCGCCGGGCCCACGCCCTCTGCCCCGCCCCTGCCAGAGCCACGCCCTCCTCTCCGCCCCGCCTCGCCTCCGCCCGCATTCGTCCGGCGCCTGCGCAGTGAGGCCACGTGATGCCCGAGGCCCCGCCTCGCGCGCCCCGCCCCGCCTCCACGAGTGCGGCCTCAGCGTGCGGCGGCGCCAGGTGAGCTGCAAGCGCGGGCCGGCGGGGTTCTCGGCGCGGGGCCGGGGCCGGGCTCGGGCCGGGCGCGCGGGGCGCGAGCGCGTGAGGACGCGGGCGGGGGCGCGGGCCGGGCGCGGACGGGGCCGGGGTGGGGGCGGCGGCCTGAGGCGAGCCGGCGGCCTGACGTGGCGGGGGCGGCGGGCGGGATCCCCGGGCGCGGCGGGTTCGGAGCTGAGGGGCCGCGGGGACGCCGGCGTCCGGGCCTCGGGTGGGCCTGTCGCCCCCGCGGGTCCGCGCGCGTCCTTCGGAGCCGCGGCCCCTGCGCTGCGCCGGCGGCCCTGCAACAGGCGGCCGGTCGGGCGTAGTCCCCCTGGCGCGACCTTGGACCCCGGCATGCCAGCCTCGGCCCCTCAGCCGGCCCAGGTTCGGCTCCCGCTTGCTGCACGGATGGACCTGGACGGCCCCCGACAGCCCCGGCGGCCGCGCTGTCAGTGCGACGCCTCGGCCCGGAGCGCCGGCCGCTGGTCTGCCCACTCCCACCCCGGCTCCGAGCCCAGCGCTTTCCGCCCGGGCGCGTCCCTACCCCGCTCCGGCTTCCGCGCCGCGATGGTCCAGAACGCATCCCATCCGCACCCGACGCGGGCCGTCCCCTGGGAAGTGGGACCCCCTTTCCCTTTGTTGCAGACCTTGCTTCGTGCTGCCAGGGACTGGGCTTCGTGGAGGGCAGACGCTGGGGCCCTGCAGAGGACTGAGGGTGCCTACTCAGTAAATTGTGTTGAGTTGAACATTGTTCAGAGATGCTTCCGACTCTGTCATCCATGAATTCATGAAAATTCATTTTACGTCCTTCAGTTTGTATCTACTTGGGACATAAAACCTCCTTCCTGCTCCCTCCAAAGCTCTGAACTGAAAAGCACTGAACGCAGGGCCTTGCTTGCCGTGACTAGAATCGGGGACGTTATGGGGCCGAGGGTAGTTAATCTAGGGAAGGGCTTCATCATAGAGGAACCTGGGTAAAATGAATAGGAGGTCGAGGGTGCCAGAGAGTGAGCCCGCAAGAACATATTTTATTTCAGAAAAACAGGCATGGGAAGGGAATCGCAAAAGATGTGCAGCATTCCACTTAATATTTTATTCTTTGAAATTTTATGAATTAGCAAAACGAAGTTACACTGTGAAATGGTGTTTTTCATCTAAGTCAGCAAAGATAAAAAAAAAAACAACGCTATTGGTGTGCTAGACAGTGGTTGCAATCCGGTTCTCATACTTTGCTGGTGGAGAATAAATTGGTACAACCTCTACGGAAGGCAATTTGGCAATATCTATTGAAATGTCAACTGCACATTCAAATTAAGATGATCTAGCAGTTCTATATCTAGTAAATGTTCCTCATTTAACTGCTATATATATGGCAGATCTCAGTGACTTTCAGTGCAAAACTGTTGGCAACAGCAAACAATTGAAGGAAACCCAAATGTCTCTCTGAAAAGTATTGGTTAAATAAAATACGGTTATACATACAATGGACTGTGGGTGGGACACGAGGTTATCATGTGTAAAAGCTAATAAAAAGGGGGAAATTTTGTTCTACAGCTCTGCCTGCAAATGCATAGGTGCTACCTGGAGGGGTGACAGGAAAGTTGAATAGCTTCCTCTGGGAGAGGATCTGGTTAGGGGGCATAAGTGGGAGGGAAATTTAAGTTTCATAATACAGTATACCTTTCTGTTTTATAGTAGAGTCTATTTTTCCTTTTTTCTTTCAAGGGTCCAGTAGGGAATTGAAAAAGAAGCACATTTGGGGAGGGGATAGTGGAGGAACGTGAGGTGGGGAAGGGAGATGTGGCAAGTGGTCCGCTGGCTGGCAGTGCTGTGGCCTGGAGAGTTCACAGCTCAACCCCACAGGTCGGTGTAGGACTGGCTGCCCCCAGTCACTTGTGGTTGGCTTGGAGTGCTTGGTCAAAATGTGTTTGCAGTAGCTGGTTTTACTCATGGGGTTTCTGAGGCTCCTGTTCAAATCAGTTTGCATTTTTTTGAACATATTGACTCAATTATTAGAAGTTAAGCTTGAATTTAAAAGACAATGCAGACAATCTTGAATGTACCAAATTTACTTGAAGTTACAGTGCTTGACTCAAAATCTCAGTAAAAGAAGGTAGGGCCTGGAACCCTCCCCTGTACCACCACCTAGGCCTGTTGTCTTTTTTATTCATCCATTCCTGTTGCGGGGGGAACCAGTGTTCTTTCCCAATAGAAGAGAGGAAGAGCCCTTGAGAACCTCGTCTGTGCTCGTGCTTTGTTTTCATCCTTTAGGAAATTTGAGAATGCCCCGAGGGGCTGGGTGCTTGTAGTCCCCTTTTCTCAGCTGAGGGGCTTGACACTCAGATTCACCACACTGAGTCCACCGTGGGGCTGGGTTTCCTGCCTGGGTTGGTCTGTCTCTAGAACCCTTTTGTTTCATGGTGATGCTGAAGCAGATAAATGGAAAGGAGAATCTTGGCAATGAAGAGACACAGGTCAGGAGAAAGAAGGCACCAAGTTTGGACAGCAGTGGGAGGGGAGAGGGAATTAGAGGTTTGAGACCACGGGGAAAGCACAGGTGAGCAGGAGGGAGGGACCCGAAAAGCTGGCCAGCCCTGCACAGGCTGCGCTGCCTCCCAGGCTCATTCCTCGCCCCTGTGTCTTGGCAGCTGACAGCCGCGGTGCTGAGGTTGGGAGCGGTGGTCAGGATGGCGGAGGAGCAGGAGTTCGCCCAGCTCTGCAAGTTGCCGGCACAGCCCTCCCACCCGCACTGTGTCAGCAACACCTACCGGAGCGCACAGCACTCTCAGGCGCTGCTCCGGGGGCTGCTGGCTCTGCGGAACAGCGGCATCCTCTTTGACGTGGTCCTGGTGGTGGAAGGGAGGCACATCGAGGCCCATCGCATCCTGCTGGCTGCGTCCTGCGATTACTTCAGGTGAGTCTGCATAGTAAGGTAGCAGGGATGCTGGCTGCACCAGGTGGACGCCTTGGCACCCCGGGCTTCTCCCGCTTCTCGCTGTGCAGGCGTAGGGGGCTCGGGGTCTGTTTTTCTCTCAGCTGCCCCATCTCTGGGGCATGTGCTCCCTTTTTTTTCTTTTAAAGGCGGTATGCTTGGCTTCACTTATAATATTGTATTTTCTAGAATGAATTTTCTACTATAAGTACAGTATCTTGGTGTGAAACAGATTTTCTTTCTACTTTACTCTGGCTACCCATCATCTCATTTTAAAAAATTTCAAACCTATGGAAACATTGAAAAGAATAGTATCACAAACACCTGGACACCAGTTGTTACCATTTTGCCGCATTTGCTTTCACTGCCTTTGTAACACACGCCTTTTTTAAAAGACGTTATGATGCTTTATGCCTTAGACTTTTCAGCCCCACCCAGTGTTCTTGTAAAACCGTCAGGAAGCCCATACGGGCCCAGGGACCTCTGTGGGGGCCGAGGCAGGTGGTCAGTACCGTATGCATGTCGTCCACACCAGCTACGTGATGTGGAGTCACTCCGTTCGCACCCTCACCTGGCCATCCACCTCTTGCTCTCACCTCCTCATCCCTTGGGCCTCGGCCTCCCACCCTCCCTGTGGGTTTTCTGTCCCCTGAGTTTCTCATGACCTCCTACGTGACGCCAGCCCAGCCCTGAGCACATTGGGCAGAGCTGGTGCCACCATCCCACTTGAGACCTGAGACCCTCTATTCTGTCTCCCATTCTGTTTGGTTCTTTTGTCTTCAAGGCTCATTTGTAGTTCTTATCTTTTAACTTTAGGAACTAATGAGCAAAATATTTCTTTATGGTTAAGTGCTTCCTGTTCTCCAGAAGGAGTTTATGGAGAGGGTGACCTAGTGGTTAGTGGTGCCTTAGAGCAACATGTCCAGGGACAGCAGTGTCCCTTCAGTTCATCAGGATTCAGCTTTTACAAGCTTTGAGAAGACAGGGCAGTGGGCAGGGCAGAGTTGTGGGAGGCCTTAGGGCCCAGAAGTTCAAGCACTGGAGTCCTCCTGGCTTAGGGCCTCCTGGACACACCGTCGAAGCCCTTCAGGTGGAGCTTCTCTCCCCACGCAGGCCATCCTGTCACTGTCACAGTCATGGTCCTCTTCCTAAAGGACAGTTACTGGTGCCACCTCTCCCTTCTTGGTGGAAACACTCTGTGTCTCCCCACATCCTCCAGGAGCGATTCCTGGCCCTTTGGCAGCCACTTCCAGCGGGTCTGTCCTGGGAGGTGTTCCCCTCTTAGGCCCGGTCACTGTGCAGGATGACACCCCCTCCCACTGGGACCAGGGAGAACCCAGACTCATCTCTGGTATGTGCATATGCAGTGATGATTCCCAAGCTTTAGTGGGTTTATTTCCTTATTATTCATTTCAGTCACTGACTCAGGTTGAAATGATAAAGGGTTTTTCCCAGTGAGGCTGCTGAAGATATCTGATGTGGGCAGGGGTGGAAGGAAGGGCTTTGGAGGGCAGTGGGCCCATGGCTGGGCCCTGTAGGGGACGCCCTGTGGGGTGTCTGCCAGGTGCTGAGCGGTGTCCAGCCAACACACGGAAAGCTGTAGTTCCTTATGAATCAGAGTGTGTGAAATGCTCAGTGAGACCTGGGCATGTGGAGCAGTAGACGCCCGCCTGCTGGGCCTTGTTCGTGGAAGGACAGTTGGTTCCGTGTTAGGAAACCTCTCTTCCAGTGCGAGGCCCTAATCAGCCTGAGGCGACCTGGCGTGTGGCCATCCACAGACAGGTCAGCAGGCATGTGGTCACATCCAGCATCCACTGCCACAGCTGAAACGCTGCTGGAATTGGAAATCGTGGAAAGCACCACTTTATCCCTGCCCTCCCACCTCACCCCCGTGGTAACCATTTATAAACGTTCCTTATCAACCACACTATTTCCCTTGCAAATCCTAGTTCATAATACTCAAACCTCAAAGCTCTGATACTCAAAGTTGTTTTGTTTTCTGATATGTTGCTAAAACTTGTCAAGTGTCCTCTGGAAGTCTCCCGGAGCTGGTTTTTCTGTTTTTGTTTTGTTTTGTTAAAATATTTATTTATTTATTTATTTACGCATGCATGCATGCATGCATGCATGCATGCTGTGCTGGATCTTAGTTGTGGCAGGCGGGATCTTAGTTGACACACGTGGGATCTAGTTCCCTAACCAGGGCTCGAACCCGGGCTCCCTGCATTGGGAGCGTGGAGTCTCACCCACTGGACCACCAGGGAAGTCCCTCCCGGAGCTCTTTTGTTTGTGGATAGCTGTCCAATCTGTCCAGTCGTTGATCTTTGAGGGGGGAGGCAGAAGTTGGATTCTCCTACATTGCCAGCTTTTTAAAAGTCTAAGTTTGGCAGAAATTCATTAAACCACGAAACCCACCCTGAACTGATATGAGGGTACTTTTATATGTGTCCTACTTAGCATGGGTCTTTGTACATTTTGGTTTGGAAATATTGAGGTGTTTGGATTTGATTTAGACCCTATGGGGGGTAGCGTGACATCATATGTGGCACAGATAAGGGTTTCTCCAGGTGAAACGTTCTGAATTCTGAAACACACTTGACCTCAAAGGTTTGGAAGAGGGGTTGGGGGCTGGTACAAGCTGGCACAGGAAATGTTCTCCCCACCTCATATCCGAGGCAGCTCACTGGCACCTTGTGACATCTGGTTATGACATCCTGGCAGTAGAGGTGGCCCGGGTTCTCTTTGTGGTCTGTGCTATCTGTGCCCGTCTGCTGGGGACTTGGTGAACATCCTTTAAAAAAAAAAAAAAAAACCTGTAGAATTTACCGTCTTAACCATTTTTAAGTGTACAGATCAGTAATGTTCTTTTTTAAAAAATATTTATTTATTTATTTGTTTGTTTTTGGCTGCACTGGGTCGTTGTTGCTGCTTGCAGGCTTTCTCTAGTTGCGGTGAGTGAGGGCTCCTCTTTGTGGCGGTGTGCGGGCTTCTCATTGCTGTGGCTTCCCTTGCTGCAGAGCATGGGCTCTAGACGCGCGGGCTTCAGTAGTTGTGGCACGCGGGCTTTAGAGCGCAGACTCAGTAGTTGTGGCTCATGGGCTTAGTTGCTCCGTGGCATGTGGGATCTTCCCAGACCAGGGCTCAAACCCGTGTTCCCTGCATTGGCAGGCGGATTCTTAACCACTGCGCCACCAGAGAATTCCCTGGATCACATTCTGTAATTCTGTTTTTCATTTTTTGAGGAACCCCATACTGTTCCACAGCAGCTGCGCTAATTTACATGCCCATCACCGATGCACAGAGGTTCCAGTTTCTTTAAATTGATAAGACAGAGTCTAACAGAAAATGGGTAAAGCATCTGGACTGTTTGGAAAAGAATATAAAAACAGCTGTTAAACCTGTGAAGAGAGCCTCTGTCCCATTGTTTACAAGATTTCTCCCTTGCCTCCTGGCAGTTGGAGCAGCATCTTCCTCTGGTTCTGGGGGTGTGGGGGACAGGCTCCCCGCACACTGGTGGCGCTACCTGACAGGCCGTGGGCAGTGCCATCCAAGTGCGTGTGTATGAAACTCTTTGACCCAGCAGTTGCTTTCCTGAAATTAATCCTGGCGTTCACATGAGCAACAGCTCGTGGGCGCAAAACCATCCACTGGGAGAAATAACAGGAGATTAGAAGTAACCCAGGTGGACCCCGGCAGGAACGGTTAAATCAGTTGTGATCACCTTTACAGAGAGGGGCAGCGCTGTGTGTACGGATGATCGGGGCTGTTTCCAAGGTGTCCTGTGAAGTCGAAACCAGGTGGGGATTAAGGCGCGGCCACTGCCTCTGGGGATAGTGCCACCCTTGGAGGGGGGCTGGTGACCAGAGCACCCTTTCGTGTAATTTAGGTCTTGAGAGAGAGAGGGAGGGGGAGGGAGAGTATGTGTGAGTGTGTGTGTGTGTGTGTGATATAAAATGTGACAATAGCCACTCTGTCACCTCCGTGTTGCTGTCATATTTCAGCCCAGATTCCTCCCCTGACTGCCAGCCTCCTCCCTCCAAACACCTAACTGACACCCCTGCTGAGATGCCCTGGGGCACCCACAGTGTTGGAGCCACAATGGAACTCCCACTGCCCTCTCTTACTCCGGTCCCGCCAGGTGTCTTCCTGCCCAGCCTGGGTTCCTCCTGTGCTCTCCTGGGTTCCCTCCATCGCTTGTTCTCTCCTCTCGGCCCCAGGGTGGTCTCTACTCCAGCTCCCCAGCCGTGTGGCCTCCCCAGCCCTGCAGGAGCCTCCCTGCCTCTGCTCCAGCCTCTCCACTCTGGCCAAGGAGCCCAAGATCTGAAGTTCCTCTGCTCAGGCCTGTGTATGACTCGCCGAGAGCACCTCATTTGCCTTGGTTTTGGTCCAGACCCTACCCTGCCCCGGGGGTAGCAGGACCTGGCCCAGGCTCACCTCCTGCCTCTTCTTCCTTGCCCTGCCTGCCTGCCTGCAAGCTCTTCCTGGCCCTGGGCCCTGGGTGCCTGCCACCTCCACTTCCTCATCGTGGGCCCTTCTGCCATCGCTCTCCAGCCACTCTTCTCCCGCCCTGGGCACTCCTCGGTCAGATGCCCTGTTGTGGTCCTTGACAGTGATTCCACCACCGGAAGTGCCCTGTGTCTTCGTGTCTGTCCTCTGGCATTAACTCCATGCACATAGGGATCCTGCCACTTCACTTCACTGTTGTCGCATTGGCTCTGTGCACGGTTCCTGGTGTTTAGTGGCTGCTGGGTACGGAGCTGCTGAGCGGAGGACGTTTACTATTTGTTTCCCATTCATTTATCCTTTCACCGCGTGCCCTGGGCTGCGGCTGTGGCCCAGGAATTGCACGGGTGGATGCAGCAGAAAGCACGCTGGACGTGGTCCTGCCCGCAGAGGCTCACGTGCAGCTGCTGGGGCACATTAGATGGATATTTCCAGAACAGCTGCCAAGCTTGGTCAGGAGCTGTGGGCGCTTCTGGGTGCCCCTCCTCTGCGGCCTGGCGTCCTAATGGGTGTAACCCTGCCATCTCCTTTCTTCCCTTTGCAGAGGCATGTTTGCTGGGGGGCTGAAGGAGATGGAGCAGGAAGAAGTCCTGATCCACGGCGTGTCCTACAATGCCATGTGCCAAATCCTGCATTTCATTTACACGTCCGAGCTGGAACTCAGCCTGAGCAACGTCCAGGAGACGCTGGTCGCCGCCTGCCAGCTTCAGGTGAGGCTCCTGGTCTGAGGCAGGCAGAGCCAGGCCCAGACGGGTCTCGGGTGCCCGCCAGGCAGTGGTGTGAGGGTGGGCGGTGAGCCCTTTGCTCTCGAGAGTGTCGGCAGGCTCCTCGTTTGGCTCAGAAGACAGCTTTTCCCTTGTGTCCTGAAACTGGAACGATGTCTTATGCCGAGTTCCTTATCCTGACCTTTTATAAGGTCAGAGCACGTCTGGGGCAGTAGGAAAAGCAGCCTGTTTGGGGGGGTCTGGAGGCTCCCCACATGGCGGGGCCCTAATAGCCCTGTGCCTTTACTCTCAGTGGCGGGTGGGCAGGTGGAGCTGAGCCAAGGCGGCCTTCATGCAGAAGTTCCTTCTTTTACTCAGAGAGCTCCTCTGTCCCCATGTCCTGTCCCCTCATTGCTGCTCTGGGGACCACACCTCCAGTAGCCAGCCGCCCCCAGAACCTCTCCCCCTGTGCTCGCTGTCGGCGTCACCCCCCCTCCCCAGCACACCGCACACTGCCTTGCTCCCTGCACCGTGTATCCCACAGCCACTCTGCTAGCGCCAGGCTCTCCTCTATGTCCACCTTCGTCCTCTGGGTCCATGTCTGGACGAGTCATCCTTGTGAACGTGACCGTGTTCTCTGTTTCCTTGCCCTCGCCTCTATCCCGGCCTCCTTCTCTCCGTTTCTTCCTCCCAGCTGGGCTCTGCCTTCTGCTGCATCCGTCGCTGGCTCAGAGACCTGCTGCCTCCCCTCAGACCTCAAGGCAGAGCCATGGCTGGTGCTTGGGGCAGCCCGGCTTGGTTTTGTTTTATTTTTAACATACCGGGCTTCTATGCAGTGTTGTTGTTTGTTTTTGTTTTTGTTTTTGTTTTGTGGTACGCGGGCCTCTCACTGTTGTGGCCTCTCCCGTTGCGGAGCACAGGCTCCAGACGCGCAGGCTCAGCAGCCATGGCTCATGGGCCCAACCGCTCCGTGGCATGTGGGATCTTCCCGGACCGGGCCACGAACCCGTGTCCCCTGAATCGGCAGGCGGACTCTCAACCACTGCGCCACCAGGGAAGCCCAGTTTGTTTGTTTGTTATAAATTTATTTTTGGCTGCATTAGGTCTTCCTTGCTGCGCGCGGGCTTTCTCTAGTTGTGGCGAGTGGAGGCTACTCTTTGTTGCAGTGTGCAGGCTTCTCACTGCGGTGGCTTCCCTTGTTGCGGAGCACGGGCTCTAGGCACACGAGCTTCAGTAGTTGTGGCCCGTGGGCTCAATAGTTGTGGCTCCTGGGCTCTAGAGCGCAGGCTGAGTAGTTGTGGCTCATGGACTTAGTTGCTCCACGGCATCCAGGGCTTGAACCCATGTCCGCTGCATTGGCAGGCGGATTCTTTTTTTTCTTCTTTTTTGGCGGTACACAGGCCTCTCACTGTTGTGGCCTCTCACGTTGCAGAGCACAGGCTCCGGACGCACAGGCTTAGCGGCCATGGCTCACGGGCCCAGCCGCTCCGCGGCACATGGGATCTTCCCGGACTGGGGCACGAAAATGTGTCCCCTGCATCAGCAGGCGGACTCTCAACCACTGTGCCACCAGGGAAGCCGCAGCAGGCGGATTCTTAACCATAGAGCCACCAGGGAAGCCCCGCAATGTTGTTTTTAAAGCAAGTTTTACTTGGTGTAACAGTTCCGAGTCCACAGGCCCACCAGGTCATGTTTGTTCATGTAGCCAGTGGCTGTTGGTGGCCTGTCTCCCATGTGCTGTGCCCTTCGTGGTATCCCCAGGGACGTGGATCTGAGTGTCGGTGAGACTGTATCCACTGGGTCACCCCGAGCAAATGAGTTCCCTTCTCTGGGCCTCTCGTGGGCCTCCTGCATGGGGCAGGCCGGGCGATTCCTTGGTGAGATTCCCTGCCAGAGGTCCCTGCGCTGAGACAAGGATGAGGGACCTTGACCTTGCCAGGGAGGGCAAGACAGTCCCTGGTTCTCAGGAGCTGCTCCTCAGGCCCACTCAGGGCTGTCAGCCCTCACCTTCCACCCAGAACCTGGTGCTCAGCTCCTGGCCTCTGAGAGGTCAGAAGTAATATTTTAGGCAGAAGAGGCCAAGCAGAAGCACCTGCTCGGGAGGAAATGGATGGTCGAGTGAAGACCCTCAGGACCTAAGGAAGCAGCACGATGGGGACGTTCCTGGTGGGGGAGACACACGCCTGACACTTTGCAGGTTTCCATTCAGCCTTCAGCATGTCACCTGGCAAGCACCAAATGTCTAGAACCAGAAAAAATAAAAAGACTTTAAACATTTATTAATAAGCTTCAAATTCCAGCAGAATTAGTTTTCATGTAATGAATTTGTTGATGGTGCTGGATATGAGAGGTATTCCCATTTTGAGAAATTCTGAAATCCAGTTTTCCTGCAGAACTTAGCAGCCCCTGAGCAGCCTTTCCGGGCCCTTGCCTTGCCTTCTGGGTCCTTTGGTTACCTAATCGCAGGGTGTCCTTGCCCCACAGTGTGGTGGCTGTCCTGCTGCTTGCACTTCTCTGGAGATCCCATGCTTTTGATCCAAAGGGAGCTGGCGTGTGTCAGGTGGTTCCTCGCCACGTCATCCCTGTTTTACAGACGAGGAGGCTGAGGCTCAGAGACCACCTCCAAGCCCAGACTTAAGCCCCGAAATGCTGTGAGCCCCGGGTGTGTCCAGTGTGGCGGGGAGTGGGGCCGGCGGAGCCTGTGAGCCCCACCCGCACCTCCGCGCTAGGTCCCGCACCCAGACGCTTTGCCTGGGCTTGAATGTATGTGTTCTGTTCACAGATCCCCGAGATCATCCACTTCTGCTGTGACTTCCTCACGCCCTGGGTGGATGAGGACAACATCCTTGACGTCTACCGGCTGGCCGAGCTCTTTGACCTGAGCCACCTGACCGAGCAGCTGGACGCCTACATCCTCAAGAACTTCGTGGCCTTCTCGCGGACTGACAAGTACCGCCAGCTGCCCCTGGAGAAGGTCTATGCCCTCCTGAGCAGCAACCGCCTGGAGGTGTCCTGCGAGACGGAGGTGTATGAGGGTGCCCTGCTCTACCACTACCCTCCGGAGCAGGTGCAGGCTGACCGGCTCCCGCTGCATGAGCCACCCAAGCTCCTGGAGACCGTGCGCTTCGCCCTCATGGAAGCCGAGGTCCTGCAGCGGCTGCACGACAAGCTGGACCCCAGCCCCCTGAGGGACACAGTGGCTGAAGCCCTCATGTACCACCGGAACGAGAGCCTGCAGCCCAGCCTGCAGGGCCCACAAACCGAGCTGCGCTCGGACTTCCAGTGCGTCGTGGGCTTCGGGGGCATCCACTCCACGCCGTCCACTGTCCTCAGCGACCAGGCCAAGTACCTGAACCCGCTGCTGGGGGAGTGGAAGCACTTCACCGCCTCCCTGGCGCCCCGCATGTCCAACCAGGGCATCGCCGTGCTCAACAACTTCGTGTACCTGATTGGAGGGGACAACAATGTCCAGGGCTTCCGCGCTGAGTCCCGCTGCTGGAGGTAGGGGCCCTCGGCCGGGCGGCTGCCCAGAGGGTGGCTTCTGCCAGGCACGTGCCACTGGCCAACGCAGTCATCCTCTTGAACAGGTCTGCGCCCGTTCTGTGGGCGCAGGTTGATGGGAAGAACATGGACGGCGGTGAGATGAGGAAGGGGGCCCGTGATCCCTCCTCCCGCTCTTGTCCCCCCTCCTCAGAAACCCCCTCGCCCCTCAGCACACCCCACCATCTTGTGGGTGAGGGGCTGGGATGGGGTGTTGTGGCAGGAAGGAGGGGACCAGGCCTGGGAGCATGGCCACCTTGCCTCTCTCTGCTCTCACACCCCTGGTCCCAGCTTCCCCTCACCTATCCACTTAGCTCTGCTCTCGTAACCGCACAGGCTCCTGGTGGAGGGTGGCTTCCTGTCGCCCTGCTCCCCTGAGTGCACAGTCCTCAGCCTGGGGGGCAGGGAAGGCCCACAGGCAGTGCTGAACCTCAGACCAAATTCCCCCCACCCCCCAGCCCCTAGGCCCTGTCATCAGCCATGTGCTGGGTGTAAGGCCTCGGGAGGCCATGGTTTCTTTCAGTCTGCGAGGCTGGGATCCCATAAATCCATTTCATTGGTCAGAGCAAGGAAAGTGGGGCAAATCTCCACGGCCTCCACTTCCAGGAGGTTTCTAGGGCCCCCTCCCCTGTACTTTGGTTTGATCTTAAGGTCTGGTGCCTGGGGGAAGTTTCTGCCCCCCACAAGCTGAAAGATGGCACTGCAGAGAGAGAGGGGTTGCCAGCTGTGGCAGCGGTGAGCTGAAGCCAACTGCGTTCCTGTTCCTGCTCCGTCTTGGGGGTGGGGTCAGGCCTGGCCGTGCCCCTTGGATGGGAGCCTGGGGACCCCAAGCCAGGAGGAGACCCCCATCCGTCGACCTCCTCTGCTCTCCCCACCCCAGGAAGTGATCACTTTTGTCACACTGGTGAGACCCAGAGCTTGGCAGCTCTTTGTGGTCAAACGGGAGGGGGCCCAGTTCAGAAGGGAGGAAACCATGCCTTCATCGTCTCCCTGACCTGACGCGTACTCGGGGGGCGTGGGGGTGGTGGCAGTCCCATGTTCAGGCCTCCCTCCTGCCAGGCCTCGAAGGGCTGCCACTTCCAGCTGGAGGGCCAAGGCCAGATCTTCAAAGCAGACACTCTAGAGTCCTGTCATGAGCTGCTGACCTCTGTCTCTCAAACCCGGTCTGTTTCCCTTTTGTGAACATGTGCTGTGAGACCCACCAGAACTCTGGAAGGTGCTGGTGTCAGCCTCCGTGATTGACAACCACAGCCTCAGACTCCACTCGGAGGTTGGGTCACTGTTGGAGGCGGGGTCAGGGAGACCTGCCGGGCAGGCTGCGGTGCGGAGCGGCTGGTGAGCTGTGGGGAGACCCGGGGTCTCATCTCTATGGAGTGAAAGTTTCATTCATCTCCTGGTGGACTCTTCACACTGCTAGGTGGATCTTAATTTGAGTTAAGAGTCTGGTTCTCTGCCCTTTCCTCTCAGTTCACCGCCCTTAGAATCTACAGGCTGTCAGAATATAAGAAAACAAGATTTTGCAGTAAATTAGCATTTGCGTTTTGAGGAGTTAGGGACTTAACAGGTTGTAGCGTGTGAAAAGGTAGCTCTCTCGGAGCACGTTGCCTCCGAGCTATGACACTTCTCTTTTCTTTCCTTGATTGCGTCTGTGTTGCCCACGTGACTAGGGCGCCTTCCCACAGCTGCAGCTCTGCACCCCTACCCGGTGGTGGCCAGTCCATGTTGCCACATGCCCCGACCCTACATAGAGTGATAACTTGTTTTTGTCCTTAGGCATTTTCATGACTATTAATATTTTAGAGTATGTTTCAAAAAATGTTCCTAACTGTAATGGACTTCATCAATAATCATGGGAAGGCTTAAGTCATGGAAACACGTGAGAGCAATCACTAAGTTTAATAAGGCCTCAGAACATTCTCATGCCAACCCTAGGTTTCGCCTGTGAGTTTGCAGTAGGATGGTCCAGAGTCAGCATTAAAGTGACTGAAGGATTTGAATCCTTATATGCAATGGTTTAGTTTATTTCTATTAGGAAAAAAATATTACTTGAGGACTTATTCTGACAAAGTGGAAAATTAAACCAATAAAGAGGAAAATGTGGGATACAGAACATGGTGGAGAGATAAGAAATCAGCAAAACTGTGGTTATGTCTGAATTATTGATGTGGTGTCTGTATGTATGTGTTTGTGTGTGTGTTTCCTTAACTGACACCGCAAATCCAGATGAACCCAGCCCAGGGTGCTGTGAGGGCAGGAGGCCAGAGGAAGCATCTGGAGGGACTCGTCTCCCTGGTGAAAATGGGGCAGAAGAGACGCATGTGAAATGTGAACAAGCCTTGTGCACAGGAAGGCTGTGGTAGGCGCCTTCCTGCCCTGGGCTGCCTGTCCCAGCTGGACCTCCACCTGGCAGGGCCCGGCCACTCATTCTCAGGCGCCCTCCTGGCCCTGCTGTCTCCTTCTGTCACTTCTCCTCCCCGGCACCTGTCCTTATGTGGAGACTTGGCTACTCTGCTCCCTTTGGCCTGTTTCCCAACCTACAGTGGAAAGGGGGGCCCTGGGTGCCAGCGCCAAGAGCCATGGCTGGTCCACGTTGGGGGCAGTGATGTTTGTTGAGTGATTCCACCACTGGTGACCTCGCCCCTCCTTCCCTTCCCTGAGCGGACAGTGTGTGATCTGCCCTGAGCCAGGTGCGCCACCAGGTCTGGGAAGACAGACATGGACCACGGTCCTTTAAGGAACCCTTGTCACATGACTTGACCCTCGTGATCCCTCATGGTAGCTTTTCTAGGCAGGCAGCATAACCCCATGGGTGTGGAGCTGAGTGAACGTCGGGACAGTAAAACTGATGGCCAAATATGCCCAGACCTGGGTCTGCGTGGCCCAGGTGCCTGTCCTCTCTCTCTCGGCCCGTTTCCTGTATTCTCGGCTGGCAGGGAGGGGCTGTGGCGGGAAGAAGCGGCTGTCGAGTGCACTTAACTTCTTTTGGGGGTGAAAGCTGAAATGGGGGCGTCTGGCACAGGCCAAAGAAAACTGTCTGCTTCAGAGCTGGTCTTATGGTGGAGAATTAAACACTTACCAGAGAGAGGCTGTAAGTGTGCAGGGGCCATGCATGGAGTGAGGGGGCTCCAGAGGCCGACACTCAGCTGCCGGTGCCGGAGTTGGGGGCGGGGTTGGCAGGGAGCCAGGGGAAGAGTGGCCGAGGTAGGGGATGAGTGGGCTTGGGGCCTCGGGCTCACGGGCCCTGGCCCTCGAGGCTCTGTGGTCACCTGTGTCCACTCAAACAGCACACTGGCCTCATGCCCAGCAGGGTGCCAGGCCTGGGGCCTGGAGAGATGGGGCAGGGGCTGAGTCTGGGCTTTGAAGGGCCTCAGCTGCTGGGCTCAGGCATGTGAGGATTTGGGTGTGAGCAGGGGCTTGGCTGGTGAGCGAGGGGTGGGATGTAGGGAGCCCGGGGGTCCACGTGGGACCAGTGAGCAGCCAGCTGGAGGTGGCAACGGGCATTAGCAGTGTGAGGAGAGAACGTGGGGTGGCCGCGGGCTGTCCCGGAGTGGCTGAGAAGACCGGGCTGAAAAGTGAAGCCCTCTGGAGGCAGGAGAGGGCAGGGCTGGGGGGAGGAGCAGCTCCATGCTGGGGGCATAGAGGAAGCTGTCGCATGGGGGTTAGACTCTTTTACGAAGGTTGATGGGGTGAGGTGAAGGCAGGGCTGTGACAGGGACAGTTGCGTCCCCTTGAAAGGGGCATGGAGGTGGCCCGACGTCAGGAGAGCGAGCTTTGGTGATGGTGCTGGGCTCAGCAGAGGTGGGCTTCTCTCCCCTCCCCTCTTCGCAGGCCTCTGTCCTGGAATCCCGCTGGGGAGGGCGGGAACTGCACACAGGAGATGCACAGGCAGTGGGGGACGGGGGTCAGGTGGGCTGTGATGGGAGCCTGACGACCAGCCTGAGGGAGTGCTGGCGGGAGGCCTGGAGGCTGTTGTGCCCAGTCGTCCAGTCGAGAGGCCATAATTGGGGGCGTTCCTGATTGAGAGCAGGGCCATGGGGATTTTGAGGTGAGACAGGTGAGATCGAGGTGGCTGTAGGAACAGCCATTGGGCAGCTTGGAGTGGACAGTGGAGGGTCTAGAAACCACCGTGAGGTCACACCTGGAGGGCCTGGCGCTGTGGGCGGAAACCCAGGAGGCTCCGAGCCCCACCCTCCAGGCTGGGGGAGGGGTTGCTAGGGGAGGGGCTGCTTGGTGACATGCTGTTCTCTCTCCCCACAAGGTACGACCCGAGGCACAACCGATGGTTCCAGATCCAGTCGCTGCAGCAGGAGCACGCCGACCTGTGTGTGTGTGTCGTGGGCAAGTACATCTACGCGGTGGCCGGCCGCGACTACCACAATGACCTGACCACTGTGGAGCGCTACGACCCTGCCACCAACTCCTGGGCCTACGTGGCCCCGCTCAAGAGGGAGGTAAGGAAACCCCTCCCATGGGGCCCTTCTTCGGCTGCATTGCTTCCTGGGCTGTGTGGAGGGAGTGGGAGGCACGGCCAGGGAGACCGGCCGATTATCAGAGCCCTCTTCCCTCCTTGGACTGTGCCCTAAGATTGGGGCGGGGGACTCCTGAGATTGAGCCAGCCGCCTCAGAAGAGCCCTCCTTCCCCAAAATTCCACCCCCGTCTGGGTCTCGCCACCTTGGCCCGGGTAGCTGCTTTAACCCTGCAGTCAAATGTGGACAGAAGCCTTCCCCTTCTCTTCCTCAGCACAGCTGAGATGAGCTGGAACAAGTCCAGAGATGTCAAACCTGAGGGATGCGGGAGGCAGGGCCCAGTGGCCTCAGACCTCCCCCCAACCCCCCACCAAGGACGGGGCCTTCAAGAAGCCAGAAACACTTTAGAAGTTATATTTTACATGTTTCTTTGTTTTTTTAAATCATGTGTTTCCTACACAATACTTTGGTTTGTTCCAGCTTGAAGATGTGAAAAATACGTTCATTGTGCAAAAGTGATGTTTTAAGGGGGGTATCTCTCTCACCTTATGGGCTTGTGGTGCTGAGACCCTGGTCCCCAAACCAGACATGAGACCCCAGGGCAAGAGGGGGCCTTGCTGGTCCCTGCTGCACCTCGGGTCCCAGTGCCTGTGAGCACCACTGGGCACCCTGACTCCCCCAGCGGAGAAGATGGCTCTCCTCCGGGCTCCGCTGCACCGGCCCCGAGGCCTTGGCAGGAGCTACTACCTCCCTGACCCTCTTTCCTCCCCTCCCCTCCTTTCCCCTCCTTACCTATCACCCTTTCCTGAGCCCCAGGGCCTTAGACTCCAACTTCGGGAGCCCAGGGGTCTCCCTGATGGGCCCAGCTCCTCTCCACAGTCCACGAGGCTCCAAGGAAGGCCCAGGGCTCCCACCGCAGTTCCTCCCAGGCAGGGAAAGCCAGCTTGCCTCCTGCTCCTTGGCCTCTTTGGGGAGGAAGCCCCGCTGGAGGGCACTCCCTGCCTGTTCAGAAGAGAGGTTTTTCTTGGGAAAGACCAGGGGTCCTTGAGACCTAGTGGGCGGTGGTGGACCCTGAGCTCTGTCCTGGAGGGGAGTGGGGGAGGGGCTCCAGGGGCTCTTTGGACGGCGGGGAGGCTGCACTTCTCAGCGTAGCCACAGAGGGGCAGCCTCAGCCTTCAGCCAGCTTCTCCCTGGTGTCCAGGTTCCTAACTTCCTTCATCCGTTCGTTCCTTCAGCAGCTATTTATTAAGCACCTTCTGGATACCAAGTCCTGGGGATCCAGTGGTGATAAAAAGTGACCAAGGTCCTCCCATGGTGTTTGCAACTTAGTGGGAGAGACCACTCTCAACCGCTGTGAACAGATGAGTAAAGGACCTTGAGAGCCGAGCTGAGTGGTGCTTAAGGAGGGGCTCCGGCAGGATGGACCTCGCTGGACTGTTTGGGGAGTGTCCATCTGAGGAGATGTCAGTGAGACCAGGTCCACGGAAGACAGGCAGCCATTGGGAGAGGCAGGAAGGACCTTCCAGGCCGGGAGGAAGAGGGGAAGCATGGGGAATGCATGTGAAGAGAGGGTGTTAGGGGAGCAGGGCCAGGGCACTTGGGTGATCGGGACAGAGGCGAGGGTAGTGTGGGCTGTGGTGGAGGCTGTGGGGGACGAGGGAGACAGGCAGATTCGACGTGTCGCTTGGAGGTAAACTGACCAGACTTGCTGATGGGTTAGGAATGAGAGGACATGGAGACTCCCAGGCCACCCGTGTGAGCAGCTGTGTGGTGGCTAGGCCGCTCTCTCAGAGCACAGGTGGGCTCGGGTGTGAACAGGAAAGGAGGGGCTCCATGTGGAAAGTGACAAACATGAGATGCTGGGGACATCCGGTTGAAAGCCAGGCTCGGGGATGTCAGCCTAGAGATGGAGATGGGCGGTGCTAGCCATGGGCGGGGTGATCAGCTCAGGAGCAGGGGCGGTGCCAGGCCAGAGGAGGAGCAGAGAGGCAGGGGGCCCATGGGTCTGGAGACGTGGGTGTGCAGCCACTGCAGAGGCCTTCAGGGTGTCTGCAGGGCCTGTAGCGGGGCGGACCCCTTCCTCCCTCCCTCCCTTCCTCCCTCCCTCCCTTCCTCCCTCCCTCCCTTCCTCTCTCCCTCCCTTCCTCCCTCCCTCCCACCTGTCTCTCAGGGTCCCACCCACGTGGCATCCTTAGGAACTGGTCACTGATGTGCCCCCAGTGGACTGAGAGCTCCCTGCCCCAGCAGCGGGCAGAGTCCTCCAGTCAGAGGTTCTCTTCTGCACGGCCCAGACCTGAGGGTGGCCATCCCATGCTTTTGGAGGAGAGGAAGGAGGTCTCGGCAGAAGCCCTTCTCTGCTCACTTAAAAACCTTCCCAGAGAACTTGCACCTTCAGAAAGGTAGAGTAGATGTGTCCTTCTTGGTTCCTCCTGCTCAGTACAACACAGAACTCTGGACGTTATGTGTAAAGACTCAAAAAGGTTGAAAGAAGATGGCAGACCAGCTAGGGATCTGGGGACCTGAGGATACCTTGATCTGAATGAAAATGAAAAGGCAACATGTCAGAACTTCCCTGGTGGTCTAGTGGTTAAAAATCTACCTTCCAATGCAGGGGACTCGGGTTTGATCTCTGGTCGGGGAACTAAGATCCCACATGCCGCGGGGCAACTAATCCCATGCACCTCAACTAGAGAGAAGCCTGGGTGCCTCAATGAAAGATCCCACATGCCACAACGAAGATCTTGCATGCTGCAACTGAGACCCAATGCAGGGCTTCCCTGGTGGCACAGTGGTTAAGAATCTGCCTGCCAATGCAGGGACATGGGTTTGAGCCCTAGTCTGGGAAGATCTCACATGCTGCAGAGCAACTAAGCCCATGTGCCACAACTACTGAGCCCGCGTGCCACAACTACTGAAGCCCATGCTCTGCAACAAGAGAAGCCACCACAGTGAGAAGCCCGCACACCACAACAAAGAGTAGCCCCCGCTCACCACAACTAGAGAAAGCCCGTGCTCAGCAACAAAGGCCCAACGCAGACAAAAAAAAGACCCAGTGCAGCCAAATAAGTAAATAAATATTTTTTTTTAAAAGAAAACGTCAAATTTTGTGGCACCCCAGCTACAGCTGTGCTGAGAGGGAAATTTGTAGCACTAAAAGCATACATTAAGGAAGGAAAAAAAAAATCTTAAATCAGTAATCTAAGCTCCTCAAGAATCTAGAAAAAGAAAAATAAGAGCAGAATGAAACCCAAAGCAAGCAGAAAAAAAGAAATAATAAACACCAGAGCAGAAATCAATGAAGTTAAAAGCAGAAAAACAGAGAAAGTCAGTGAAACAACTGGGTCTTCCACAAGATCAATAAAATTGACAAACTTCTAGGAAGCCCGACAAAGAAGAAAGAGAAGACAATTTAAAATATCAAGAATGAAATGGGAGCATTACTGCAAACCCTGCCAACGTCAAAAGGATAATAAGGGGATACTGTGAACAACTCTACGTGTGTAAATTCGACAACTTAGATGAAATGGACCAGTTCCTCAAAAAACACAACCTACTACGACTCACACAAGACTCAGTAGAATATGAATAGGCCTATACTTGTTAAGGAAATGATTTGCAGGTCTAGATAGTTTAATTGGAGAATTTTACCAAACAGTTAAAGAAAAGTTAATACCAATTCTGCATGATTTTTTCCCCAGAAAATAGAAGAGGGGGAATACTTCCCAGTTCATCTTCTGAAGTTAATATTACCCTGATACCAAAACCAGATAAAACAGTCCCCCCGCAAAAGAACAAGTCTGTCATAGATACACATATATATGAATGTTCTTAACTAAATATTAGCAAATAGAAGCTCCTCTCCCTACAAAAGAAATTCATGACCAAACGCTGGTTCCATATTTGAAATTCAGTCAGTGTAATTCACCGTCTTAAAAACCACATGATCATATCAGAGCAGAAATAGGATCTTATAATATTTTGCATCTATTCATGATCAAACTCTCACAAAGTAACAATAGAAAAAAATAACAGAAGAATTACCTTGACACGATGAGGAGCATCTACAAAACTCCAACCACTACGTTATACTTACTGGTGAGGACTGAATGGAATGCTTTCTCCTAAGGTAAGGAACAGGACAGGGATGTCTGCTCTCACCAGTCTTATCACAGTCCTGGAGGGTGTAGCCAGTGAAATAAGGCAAGAAAAGAAAACGCACACAGGTTGAAAAGGAAGAAATAAAACTGACTCTACAGATGACAAAATTGTCAAAAAATCTAAATGTACCCCCCCAAATTCTTGCATTAATAAGTGAGTTTAGTAAGATTGCAGGATATTATATAAACATATAAAAACCAACTGTATTTTTGTATACTAGTAATGAACATGTTGACACTGAAATTAAAAATACAACACCACTTACAGTTGCTCAGAAATGAAATGCTTAGGTATAAATCCAACAAAACATTTTTAGGATTTATATGCTGAAAAGTATAGGTGCTGATGAAAGAAATAAAAGGAAATGTAAGTAAATGGAGAAACATATCATGTTTATGAATTCCAAGACACAAAGATGTCAGTTCTTCCCAAATTGATATATGGTATACAGCACAGTTCCTATGAAAATCCTAGCAAGAGTTTTTGTAGATGTAGATGAGATTCTGGAATTTATATGGAAAGGCAAAGGATCTAGAATACTCCAAGTAACTTTCAAGAAGAATAAAGTGGGAAGACTCCATCTACCTGGTTTTAAGACTTACTACGTATATACTTGATACAGTAATTATGACTGTGGTATTGGCAGAGGGATAGAACCGGAGATCAGTGGCACAGAATGAGAACTCAGAAATAGACCCACAGAAACATGCCCAGCTGAGTTTTGACAAAGATGCAAAAGCAGTTGAATGGAGGAAGGATTACCTTTCCACAAGTAGTACTGGAGCAACTGGACATCTATAGGCAAGAAAATGGACATCGACCCAAGTCTCACACCTTACACAAAAATTGGCTCAGAATGGTGCACGGACTTATGTAAAATACAAAACTCCACAGCATTTAGAGAAAGTAGAAGAAAATATTCAGGGTCTGGGGCTAGGCAATGAGTACTTAGACTTGACCCCCAGAGCATGATTCATAAAGAGAAAAAATGATAAATTGGACTTCATCAAAATTGCAGAACTTTGCTCTGCAAAAGTCCGTTAGGAGGATGAGAGGAAGCTGCAGCATGAGAGAAAATGTTTGCAAACCAGTACCTGGGAGAGGACTAGGATCTAATATGTGTAAAGAACCCTCAAAACTCGTTGGGAAACACACACACGGGGACCCGCTGGAAAGAAGGCAGAAGACGGGAGGAGACGCTTCAACGGGGAGGATGTAGACGTGCAGTTAGGGGATGCAGACTGGACGCCACAGCAGGGAGACTGTCGAGCGGCTGAAATGGCAAATGTGACAGTACTAGGTGCAGTTAACTTCCAACTGCCATGTGACCCAGCAGTCACCATCCTGGACGTTTACCCCAGAGAAACAAAAACTCTGAACACATACTTACAGCAGATTTATTGGTAATAGCCAGAAACTGGAGACCAGTCAGATGTCTTTCCATGGGCGAGAGGCTCACCAAACAGGCAGGTACACGGTGCAGAGCAGTCGCTTGGAGTCGGAGAGGAACTCTGGGTCTGCAGATTGACGTGGGCGGCCTGTCACGGAGGTGACATACCACATGATCCCATTCAAGCCACACTCTGGAAGCGACAACGTGGGGAACAGGTGGTGGTTGCCAGGGACTGGAGGGTGGGGAGTGGATGTGACTGTAAAGAGGGAGACAGAAACGTCCTGAGTCTTGATGGAGCCGACGTCAGCACCCAGGCTGTGATGTTGTGCTGAGGCCCACAAGCTCTTCCCCCGGGGAGTCAGGGTGAAGGATGCGGGTGGTTGTATTTCTTACAATTACATGTGGATCTACACTTACCTCAAGATGAAAACTTTAGTTTAAAAAAAAACACCTCCCCAGATGCCCACCATTGGTGGGAGAAGACCTAGCCCCATGGTGTGTTTCCTGCCCACTGCTCTGTCCCCTGCCCTTTGCCCCATCCACCTCTCCAGCCCCTTGCTGTGCTACCCACAGCCTGGGTGTCAGTGACCGGCCCTGTAACACAGGCCCTGGGGCTTCCCGGTCCTGCAGGACATCTCTGCTGGCAGAGCACACGGGCACAGCAGGAGGCCCTTGTGGGCTGTGAGAGGGGGGCCTGGAGGCAGTGGGGCCGGCTGGGCAGAGAGGGTGTGCCTCCCGGGTGCAGTGGAAAGCAGGGGTGAGGTTGAGGACCAAAATCTAAAGTAGGGGGTGAGTTTTCTCCCATTACTGAAGACTGCTGTTTGTTTGATTTTGTACCTCACTTTTGTGCTCACCAGGTCATATCATTTGTTATTTGCAAACAAGCAGATTTTTTTTAAATTTTAATTTTTATTTATTTTTGGCTGCGTTGGGTCTTCGTTTCTGTGTGCAGCCTTTCTCTAGTTGAGGTGAGCTGGGGCTAGTCTTCATTGCAGTGTGTGGGCTTCTCATTGCAGTGGCTCCTCTTGTCGCGGAGCGCAGGCTCTAGGCGTGCAGGCTTCAGTTGTTGTGGCGTGTGGGTTCAGTAGTTGTGGCTCGCCGGCTCTAGAGCGCAGGCTCAGTAGTTGTGGTGCTCAGGCTTAGTTGCTCTGCGGCATGTGGGATCTTCCTGGACCACCTCAAACCCGTGTCCCCTGCATTGGCAGGCGGATTCTTAACCACTGTGCCCGCAGGGAAGCCCCAAACAAGCAGATATTGAAAGTGGAGTCAGGGGTGGGGGAAAGGTGGAGGCGACCAAGGGCCTCAGTGAAGACAAGGCTTTGATTTCCTTTGGGTCCCCGTGCAGCTGTCACCTTTAGGGGCAGGGGAAAGACAGAGATTCTGTTCTTACTCTTGTAGAAGCCCAGCGTCACCTCAGGGCCCTGAATCATCTTCCACTGGGAAGAGGTCGGGTGGGGGACAAGGATGGTGTGCCCAGCGAAGATCCAGTCAGACCGTGAGGAGGATGTCAGCAGGGCTGCACACACGCACGCGCACACACGTGCACACACGCACACCCCCGGTTCTCCCGGCCCACAGGTGTACGCCCACGCGGGTGCCACACTGGATGGGAAGATGTACATCACGTGCGGCCGCCGGGGCGAGGACTACCTGAAGGAGACCCACTGCTATGACCCGGGCAGCGACACCTGGCACACGCTGGCTGACGGGCCAGTGCGGCGGGCCTGGCATGGCATGGCCACCCTCCTGGACAAGCTGTACGTGGTCGGGGGCAGCAACAACGATGCGGGCTACAGGAGGGACGTGCACCAGGTGAGCGGCAGGGTGCCTACCTTCTGCTAGTCACCGATAAAAATTGCCGTGGGGGCAGGTTTCCCTTGTAACAGACTAATTTTTAGAGCAGTTTTAGGCTCACAGCCAAGTTGAGCAGGAAGATTTCCCGTGTGCCCCCGGCCCCCACACACCATGGCCTCCCCAGGCTCAGCATCCACCAGAGGGTGTCATTGTTATAACCGATGACCCTACACTGGCCCGGGGTCACTGCTGGTGATGCACATTCTGTGGGTTTAGACAGATGGCATGTATGCACCATTAGAGTATCACACGGAAGAGTTTCACTTGTCTTTATTATTATTAAAAACTTTAATTACATAAAGTTAATGTAACCACATTGCAGAGCTTTGAAAAAATGGAGAAGGGTGAAGAAAAACTCCCATAACCTGGCCCTGTGCCACTAGCTTCAGCCCTCCTACCTGTGCATGGTTTCCACTTAATTGTCCTCAAAGAGCATCATCCCATTTGGTTTCTGGCTCAAGTTTGTTGTGGGCGTGTCTTCTAGTTTGATGACCACCCCACCCCCACCCCACCCAGTGGCTGTGCAGAATTCCACCAAACTGGTGACGTTTGGGTTGGTCAAGTTGTGGCTATTCCAGGTAACATTTCAAGTAATATTTGCTTTATAGAGCTTTTGGGTATTTTGGGGTATTTCCTGAGGTGAGAGCAGTGGTTCTCTTAAGTGTGGTCCCCGGGCCAGCAGCACCCACATCACATGAGAACTCATAAGAAATGCAGATTCTCTGGCCCCTCCCAGACCCACTGAGTTGGAAGTTCCTGGGTGGGATCCTCCAGTGTTGAGAACCATTGGGCTCTAGCGTTTTCATTTTCTATTGCAGCCAGGACAAATCACCACAAATTTAGCCACTTAAATCAACACAAGTGTGTTACACGCCTGTGGCTCTTACCAGACGGCAATCCAGGGGTCTTTCCTTTGTGGGGCCTGGGGAGGATCCACATCCTCCTCACTTAGGGTGTCGGTGGAGTTCAGTTCCCTGTGGTTGTAGGACTCAGGTCCCGATTCCTTGGCTGCTGTGGCCTGAAGCCCTTCTTGGCTTCTAAAAGACTCCACGTCCCCCGGGTCAGGCCCCTTCCTCTTCTAAGCCAGCAGCGGCAGCTTCCCCTCCCTTTTCAGCCCCCACCAGACTTTCCCTTCTGTTTCCAAGGGCTTGTGTGACTAGGTGGGTCCCCCCAAAAATCCAGGATAACCTCCCATCTCCATGTCCCCACCCTAATGAGTCTGTAGGGTCCTTCTTGCCATGTAAAGTAATACAAGTCCCAGAGATCTGAGCACAGGCTCCTTGGAAGGCCATTCCTCCTCCTGCGGCTGGTGAACCGGAGGGGATCATCATTGAGTCAGAGGGTAGTGTCCGAGTGGCTCTTGATAATTTTGCACGTTGCTGTGCTGGCTGGTCAGACAGGTGCACAGCAGGACAGCTTCACCACGCCTCCACCAGCCCCGGGCTTGTGCCTTTTCTTCCCCAGTGGCTGCTGGTTAACAGCTGACAATTTGTCCCTGATGTTTTATTTTGCATTTCTTGGATTACTGGTAGGCTGAACATTTTCCCATGTATTTGTTTACTGTTTGTAGTAATTTTGAAGAGAAGAGATTTTTTTTTTTTTTTGGCTGCACTGCATGGCTTGTGGGATCTTAGTTCCCTGACCAGGGATCAAACCCAGGCCCCAGCAGTGAAAGCACTGAGTCCCAACCACTGGACCGCCAGGGATCCCCCAAGAGAATGTTGATGGTCATCATGAGTTAGCAAGCACCTGTTTCCTTATTTTATCTGCACCTCCCCCATTGCTGGGTGTGCATGGGGTCTGAGTCTTCAGCTTCAGTGGCGGAGGGGAGTGAGCTGGCACCCCCAGACCAACTGGAAGACACCCACACGCCTGGGGCCACAGGCTGGCTGAGGGGCCAGAGCGTCAGCCTGGCCCGAGCCCTTCCTCTGGGGGGTGCGTTTGCCCACAGCCCCACTGCATCCCTCAGCCTCATATGTGAGCCTGGGGCCTTGCCTTGCAGGTGGCCTGCTACAGCTGCAAGTCCGGGCAGTGGTCATCCGTCTGCCCGCTCCCAGCAGGGCACGGTGAGCCCGGAATCGCTGTGCTAGACAACAGGATCTACGTGCTGGGTGGCCGCTCGCACAACCGGGGCAGCCGCACTGGCTATGTGCACATCTATGACGTGGAGAAGGACTGCTGGGAGGAGGGCCCACAGCTGGACAACTCCATCTCGGGCCTGGCGGCCTGCGTGCTCACCCTGCCGCGGTCCCTGCTCCTTGAGCCGCCCCGCGGGACGCCTGACCGCAGCCAGGCCGACCCGGACTTCGCCTCTGAGGTGATGAGTGTGTCTGACTGGGAGGAGTTCGACAACTCCAGTGAGGACTAGGGTCCCAGGCCAGGTCGGGGGTGCGGGGGGTGGTAGCTCCCAGCTTCCCCCACAGCACTTTGCCCTGGAGCACTTGACCCCAGGCTAGCAGCGGCCTTCCCTCCCGCCACCTCCCATCGGCAGGTATTTTTGGGGCCCTGCAGACCTGTGGCTGTGGATCACCCCACAGTGGGAAACCTTCGGGAAGGGCTCGGTCCCCTGAAGTTCACCGGGCTCTCTCCTCCTCAGCAGGGACGGGCTGTGCCACCACCAGCTGTCCTGGCCTCCCTGCTCCCTGGTTGTGGTTCCTACTGGGCCGAGAGGGCGCCCTTCTCCCAAGGGACCTGGGGACTGGCCCCTGGTGAGGGGGCCAGGGCACATCTTGTCCCTCTCGTCGGCAGGGAGGGGGCGTGCTGAGCCCATCGCCTGCCTAGCAGCTCCCAGGGCCGGAGGGGGAGAGAAATCCATCAGGTTGCCTGAGGCTGATTCTGTGATAAAATGATGCCCTCTAGCTGGGCTTTTCGGCCCCCATGTTGTTGATAAATGAAATAAATCATCTTACACGAGGTGTGCATTGCTTTCCTTTGGCCATGGCCTCACTTCCTTTCACAGCCTGTCCAAGGCTGCAGCCCTGGAAGCTTGATTTCTGGGGGGCAGAGCTGTTGGGGGCGATGGGAGGCCGAGAGCCCACCCCCAGGCTAGAAGGGTGTCACCAGGACGCCCGCCGCAGTCTGGTGACAGCTGGTTGCCCACCCACTTGAGCATTTTCCCTGGTGAGGACCTCTTCTCTGAACTTTAGTCCAATCCCAGGTGGCCATCTCAGCCCCAAGTAAAGCCTAGCACCTAGGGAGGGAGAGAGAGATGCCTGGGCCTGCCCACCTCCTGCATCTGAGCATGTAGCGGGGAGGGGGCGCTGCATTTCCTCCAAGTGAGTCTCCAGGGCCATGCTCCAGCAGGTGGGACCTGTGGGCAGGCAGGGCTTCCAGCACCAACCTCACTTCTGCACAGCCCAGCCTCCATCTGAACACCCCCCCTCCTTTGGGGTCCTCGTACCACACCCCCTGCAGACCCCTAGGCCCGGGCATGGATCTGGAAAAACCCCCAGTGCTCTGTTCTCTGTTCTTTCCCGGCCACCTGGGACAGCTGGGTCTTTGTCCCTGTGCCTTGCCTAGAGCCTGCTGCCCTGGCGCCCTGCCATGGAAGAGGGGGGCAGAGGGACGGTGTGTGCTCCTTGGTGGGAGGAAGGGCATGGGGGGTGCAGGCAGCCAGCTGCTCTGGACTCCTTTGGGGGTACCCTAAAGATGGGTGTGGGGGCGAGGCAGTCGCGGTGTGTGTGACTGCTGTCTTGGGGCCCAGGTACCTCTGAGGAAACGTGCCCTACTCCCTAAGCCCACGTGACATCATGCACTTACTCTTCAGGTGGCAAGCCCAGGGTTGACTCTGATGGTCGCTTCCAGTGGGACAGGATGGCCACTTCTCCAGTGTCATCCTCCTGCTCCCAAGGGTGAGGTGTGGGAATGTGAGTTTGGAGTAGGAACCCAGCACTTCCTGTCTCTGCCAGCACCTTGCAGGCCAGGGCTGCAGTCCCTGCAGACCCCAGAGGTTCCTGGGAAGGAGAGCCAGAAATGTCTGCCTCCGCCCCCAAAATGTGTCCGAGGTTGCCAGTGCTATCTCCCCACCCAGACACCAAGGCACAGCTTTTGCAAGAGACCTCTGGTCTGCAGTGGAGGCGGGGAAAGGTCTGTGAGGCCCCACAGGGCATGGGGTGGGGTAGACATGAGCCCTGGAAGGGATCCTGAGAGCTGGGCAGCAGCCTAGCCCTGCCACTGTTCGGTCTAGCATTCACCCACCGCTAGCAGCCCACCAGCTCCTGCCCCTGGGCCCAGGCAGCCAGCTTGCCAGCTTGGCAGGCTTTCAGGCCCTGCATTCAAGCCTTTGCTTCACTCGTGGCTCATCCCTTTCTGTCTGCAAAATCCTCACCCTTCAAAGTTGGCCTCCCCCAGGAAGTCATCCCAGTCAGAACCGGTCGGCCCAGGCTCCTGGCTCCCACGGTCTGCATGCTGGTCAGTCATATGGGTGCCTATGAACCCCCAGCTTCCTCAGCCTGGTATTCACCTGGCACAGGCTGGGCAGACAGACGATCGTCCACTCCACCTGCACTCAGTTTCCTGATGGAGATGTGGTGGTTGGTACAGACGTGGGCCCTGCCCTCAACACCTGAACTCACCATCAAGTGCAAGGTGGCTGCGACAGGACACAGGCGGGGGGCTGTGGGTCTGAGACGAGGCTGGTGACGGTCCTGTCCTGCGGGCACCAGACACAGGTGGTACACGGATGGGGTGGGTAGAGATTTGTGACATTCAGGCATTCAGGTGTTGCCCCCACAGAGGTGGGGTTGTGGGGCGGGAAGCAGCCCTGGGGAGAGATGAGGGAGTTTGAGATGCCTGTCCATGAACCCAGTCTAGCTAGGGCGATGCCTCTAAAGTCAGGAGCTGGGCAGACAGTGCAGCCACACAGACCTCTGCTGGCCTCCATTGCTGGCAGCCAACGGGGGTTCCATGGGAGGGGCCCGGGCACTGCTGAATTCAGGGCCATGGACAGGCAGAGCTGCCCAGAAGTGGTTGGCCTTTTTACTTGTCCCAGAGAAGTGTTTGCATTCATGACCACATGGGTGCAACTTCCCTGCCACCCTCCCCAGCTGTGCCTCCGTCCTGCACCAGAATGGCTCAGGGAAGGGCCCTAACCTCCGAAGCTCCCTCCCATCCCAACTTCTGCCAGCCTGGTGATGCCCACAGCCTTGGGCCTTTCAGTGGCCCTTATTCCAGGCCCCCTCCGCCAGCCCCACCCTTCCAGATGGGGCCCCCGCATAACTGAGGCAGGACGCCACCTCCCCTCCTCAGCAGCTGCCCTCTCCCTGCCCAGGCCCTTCCACCAACTCTCAGGTCCTCAAAAGCCCAGCTCATCTTTTCGGGGACCTGTCTGCCCCCCTTTCTGTTCCATCCCCAGCCCTGCCCGTCCTGCCCACCCCATGGGCCTGGGGTTGGGTCTGACCCCTCTGTTTCCTGGGCCCAGGGTTCCTCTTCCTCCTGGTCCCCCTAGGCCCTCCTCACCCCCTTTCTCTGCTGCCCCTGCACTGCTCTGTGCTGTCACCCCACCCCTCCCGAGGCAGGAGCTCCCACGACTCCAGCCCTGACTCCACCTTCTGGACTTTCTCCTTGGTGACTAGCGGCCTCCAGCCCATCGTCACACCTTGACAGGGGCTGCAGGCAGGGTCTCAGTCCTGGAGCTGTCCCCCCACCACCACCATACCGCCTCCCTCAGCCTCCGACACCTGCCTTTACCTCCATATTCTCTCAGAGCCCGCGCGGAGCCATTCTGCTCCCAACATCTCTCCAGTCTGTTTCTACGGGGGCCCCTTCACCCAGGCCTCTCTGGTCCAGACCGAGTCTACTCACAGGCCTCAAGCATCCGGCTCCGCCGTCGCTGCAGGCTTTGATTGCGCCCGGCGCTCGGGAGGCGCTGACCGCACAGCCGGACATAGAAGGGCCTCACGGGGGGAGCAGAAGCCGGCTTGCAGCCTTGACCTGGAGGTTCCGAGGCGCCGCTGGCCAGGGGGCTTTCGTGCGTCGCGCCTGGTCCCCACCCGCTTCCCGCCCCGGGCCTGGCCTCGCCGGGAGCGCGCAGGGGCCGCTTCTCTGGTGGGTGTCTGGGGAAGGGAGGGAAAGGCAAGGCGACCGGTGATTCCTCCGGAGGGCCCCTTCCAAGTTCGCCCCCAAGTTTGCGCGCGGCCGCGTGGGGGCGGGGGCCGCGCGGAGGGGCGGTGGCGCGGCCGGAGGGTGGGGTCTGGCGCGCGGGGCGGGCGCTGCCGCCTGGCCGGCCGCGGCTGGCCCTGGATCAGGGAGCCGATGTGGAATTTCCTGCCCGGCCCGGCGCCCCTCCTGCCGCCCCCCGCCCGGCCGCGCACTCCGCTTCCGGCCGCTCTCGCTGCGGCCGCACCCGCGCCCGCGCCCGCCCCGCGCCTGCCCCGCGCCGCATGGAGGGCGCAGGGCCCCGGGGGGCCGGGCCGGCGCGGCGCCGGGGAGCCGGGGGGCCGCCGCCGCCGCTGCCGCCGCTGCTGCTGCTGCTCTGGCTGCTACCCGGCCCCGCGGCGCCCCAGGAGCTGAGCCCGCGCGGCCGCAACGTGTGCCGCGCGCCCGGGTAGGAGCCGGCCGGGCTGGGGGAGGGGGCCGGAGGGACACCCGGGGCCGGGGGGAGGGGGCGCCCAGGACCTCCCTGAGCCAAACGCGCGGGCCCCTCGGGCCGCCCTCGCTGACCCCGGCTCCGCTCCAGGCCGAGCCCGGGCGCCGGGCCACGACGGTGCGTCCGAGGATACCCTGGGCGAGAAGCGGCCGAGGGTAGAGCGGAGGGCAGCGGACGCCCAGAGGGCTGACACACGGGGTTCGAGATTTCAGACCCAGGAAAAGGGACCCTTGGGCCGGATTGTGAAGGCCGTAAGAAGACGGGAAGCTCATTCCAAGCCCATGGCATGGCATGTGCAAGGGCCCAGACACACGAGTGTGGCTCGAGCCGTGATGGAGGGAGGGTGAGCGTCCAGGAGAGATGGAGCGAGGCTCCTGAGAAGAGGGAGCCGCGGAGGTCTTGAGGCAGGCGAGTCGGAAGGACAGATTTGTGTCCTAGAAAGAGCGGGCGCGGGTGGGAAGAGGGTGGTTATGGAGGTGGGCGTCGAGGAGCCTGAGCTCAGAGTGGCCCAGAAGCGGGAATAGAGAGACAATGACGTGCGCCGGCATCGGGAGGATGGGGGACTCCCGGGTGGGGATACGGGGTGCAGAGGGGCGGCGCAGAGGTGGGCGCCACGAGGAGCCGGGCTGGGGAAGCCAGTGTGGGACAGGAGGGGACAGGCTCTGCCGGAGGGCGCCGGGCTCAGGACCTTGCGCGGAGGTCGAAGAGCGCAAGCCAGGACCCAGGAGTGGGCGCAAGAGTCGGAGGACCCGGTCGGTCTGTCAGAGGCCACTGCGAGGTCAAGGGCATCTCCGCGCGGGGGCGAGGAGCCGGCGTGAGGGGGTGCCTTGGCGCGGGCCGGGGGCGCCAGGCAGGCGGGAAGCTGGAGAAGCATCACGGGCTCCTGGCGGGTGCGGTGGGGGCGCCCTGGGCCGCAGGGCCCAGGGAGGCCGCGTCCGGGGGCAGGCGGTCGCGGCAGACAAGGGGCTGTGAGGGGCCGCGCGGGGTTTCCGAGCTCGGATCCCGAGGCGCGCAGACCCCTCCCCGCTGCGAGCCCCGCCTCTGGGGCGGGGGCCGGCCTGGCCCGCCATCTGCTTCACGTCGACGCCGCCGCCGCTGCCTCCCGGGCCTCCCGGGCCTCCCCGGCCCCAGGAATGCAGCGGCTGTGGCGGGCGGGGCCGCCTGGGGAGTGGGAGGGCGCGATCGTCGCCGGCCCTGTCCCTCCGCCTCGGCTCTCCTTCCCTGTGGGGGTCCGTGCCGGGGGTGGGGGGTGGGGGGATCCGATGGCAGGCCAGAGCTGTCCGGAGCCTCCTCCACTCCCCCTCTCCCCGAGATGTTCCATCAGGCGGCCTGTTCCAGTAGCCAAGAGCCTGGGTTGGGTTTCAGATCCTGGTGCCACCTCTCCCCATCTGAGTGGCCCCGGGCACAACGCTTAACCTTTCTGGGCCAGTCCATACTCCTGTCCAGTGGGGGGGGGGGGTGGTGGTAGAGGAGGGATGACTGTGATCCTGTGTGGAGCTGGTTAATGGGAAAGACGGCACTCCCCCATCCCCCCCAGGGTCTGGACCATCTCTTCATTACCTTCCCAAGGCTGGGCCTTGCCAGGTTCCCATTAGCATTCCCTCCCTCCGGAGGCAGGAGGACTAGGGCAGGGAGCAGCTCTCAGTCAGTAAAATCCCATACACTTAATGTGTGCAGGCCTGTTGTTGGTGCAGGGATACAGCTGTCCTGTGTGGAGGAGATTTACAGCAAATCATCTGACATCTGGCAAGGGCTGGGGAGGAGGTGTTCAGTTGGGGAGACCCAGTGGGAAGTGATGAGTGAGAGAGGCCTGTGGGAGAGGAGGCAGAGCAGGGTGGCATCTGGGGCAGGGCCCTGAGTGCAGAGGGCCTGTTGGAAGCACAGGAAGGAGCCCTGGGGGCTGGGACAGGGATGGTGGAGGAGAGGCCACAGGGCGATGGGAACCCCCGTGGGCTTTGCACAGAAGAGGGGCAGGATGTGACCTGGGTTGGCTGTCAGGTGGCAGATGAACTGGGGCAGGAGGGCAGAAGGTGGGAGAGAACCAGGGAGGGTGAGGGTGGCTCTCACAAGGCTGGGCGGGGGACAAGTGGCCTGTCCCATCCTAGATCCAGTTTGGAAGGTAGAGCTGGCGTGTTTCTCAGTTGATCCACTCTGGGAGAGAGCAGAGTCCCCTTCCAGCCTCCCAGCCTGGAAGGACAGTCTTTACCCTGAGATGGAGAAGACTCGGGGTGGGAGGGGCTAGTGGGGAGGAGGGCCTCCCTCGAGGCCTCCGAGGCATTGTCAGTGTCTGGATGGGACCTAGGGAGCTTCCCCAGGGAGCTAGAGTGGACAGAGCAGGGGAGGGAGGCGGGGTGGGGGGGGGGTGGTGGGGGGGTGGGGCAGAAACCAGGGGAGGGGTGCCCAGGGGGGAAGGAGGAGAGTGGGGCAGGCATGGAGTCCCAGGGGGCGTGGAGGCAGAGGAGCTTCCTGTCTGGACTGGGGAGAGAATGGGACAGACACTGGCACAGTGAGCAGGCAGTGCTCTTGGGGAGCTTTGCCGAGGTGGCTTGGGCAGGTTCAAGATGAAGGTTTAAATCACCGCAGCTTCATTTGCAGTAACAGTGATCTATGGGGGGGCAGCCTGCAGCACAGCCTGCTTGCTGAGGGGCCTGGATTGACACCCCAGGGTCCTTCCCTAGTGTAGGAGCTACCCCTGCACTGGGCCATCTTTCTTGTCATCTCACTTTCATAAGATCTGAGAAAATGGGCCTGCCGACCTAGCCCAGCCTTTTCTGCCAGCCCGTCCCAGAAGGAAAAGTCCCACAGACTCATCCTCCACGTGGGCTCTGTCCTGCCGGGGAGCAGGGTTGTTAGCTCTGTTGGGTGGGGCCTGGGCACCAGCCATGCTGGGAGGACCAGGTGAACTCAGGGACTTCCTAGAGCCTGCTCAGCATGGGCTGGAGCTCACAGCACAGCCTCGGCTGAGCTCATAGTTTGTGCTGGACACATCTTGACTCTCTTAATCCTCCTGCCAAACCTATGGGCCCCATTCTACAGATTTAGCAGCTGGAGCTCAGAGAGGTAAAGTTCTGTGCCCAAGGTCACACAGCAAGTGGCAGACCCAGTCATCCAATCCAGCTTAGTGTGGCCCTAAAACCAGGCTCCCAACCTGATTACAGAGCCATGCAGCCAGGTCGTCCAGGATGGAAGGTGGTCAGTGTTCCTGGGCCATCCCAGCAGGCCATCTGGTGAGGCTGCCTGCAGGAGGGACTTCTACAGAGGCTCTCCATCTGGAGACCTGGGTTCATACTGGCAGAAGAGGCAGGAGGGTGATAGGCCCTCGGACCTGGGTCTCCCTACAGATGGCCATCTCGGAGCTGGGTGGGTGGGGACAATGGGGGCCAGAAAATCCAGGCCTGCTTAGAGTTCCTGTCTCTGGTTTCCAGTTTTATTTGTGGAAAATAAGGTGGCCCATTCCTTGAAGTTTGGGGTTTTATGGATCCTGTTCCCCAGGTCCCATATCTTTGGCCCAAAGGAGAATCCAGCCCTTTCTGGGAGAGGGGGCTCCCTTGGAGTCCGGGGGCCCCATCCAGGGTGTGGTGATCATTTCGAGCTGGGAACGGTTGGGGGGCATCTTCTGAGGGGTGTGATATGGGGCAGCTGCAGCCTTTCCCTTCTCAGGCCATCCCACCCCCACCCCAGGGTGCTCAGGCCCCTCCCACCTCCTCCCATCACCATATCCCGGTTCTAGATTCACATCCTTCCCAAGAGGCCCTCTCCTTTTCTCTGAAGTGTGAATGGTGGCTATGTGCCTTTAGCATTTGGCTGAAGTTCTAGGTCTGATGGGACCCTGCAGAACTGCAGCCTGAGTGTCTGTTCCTTCTCAGCCTCCTTTGCCCCACAGTGTGGGCACACCCCACCTCAGCCCTCATGGCCCTCACCAGTGGCCATGGCTTCACTTGGGCAGGGCCTCCAAACCTTTGTGCCTACACACCCCATAAGCCCAGGCCTTGGGAGGCTGCACCACCCTGATATGGGACACATAAATTTTTTACCTCCTACTGTACCTTGTAAAGCCAAATAAAATTAAACAAGATTTTATGAAAGTTCACGGAGAGGACATTCTAACGTTGCCTTCCTCCAGCCCAAGTCTCGCCCTGGTGCTCTGCAGCCCTCAGTTTTACTTTCCTTACTCAGATGGAGGACTCCCTGGGTGTACCTTTCCCCTCTCCAAGTGGACACCTCGCTGTGTCCACCACACTCAGAGACAACCCATCTGCCTTGGTGCTCCAGTTGGGCATCCAGATGTGCCCACCCGGCCCAGCCAGTCCTGGCACTGCCCAGGTCACGTCATATCTGGATCCCTGACACCCATCTGGCCAGAACCCCACCCCCAGGGATGCCCTAGACCTCCATGTCTGAGCAGGTCCTGGAGGCCCAGGGACCTTTGCCCCACCCCCACCTCACTGCTGCCCCTCCTGGGACATGTGGGGTCTCTTCTCTGGCCTAGTGGATGGGGGAAGAGGGCACAGATCAGGAGGAGTGGCGAGACCCCTTGTAGAGGGAACTGGGAAGTTCTTGGAGGTGGTCTGCCATCTGCCGCCTCCCAGTGTCCGCTCTAGAGGGCTGGAATTTGTGTCTTATTCGCTTCGAGTCTCCCAAACCTACAGCAGTGCCGGGCACACATGAGGGCCTTTATAACCACCTCCCTAGGGCAGGGTGGAGGTTACTGGGGGACCCAGCGAGGACTAGGAGTGGGTCCCGAGCTCAGGCGCCCTCTCTCTGCCTGCAGCTCCCAGGAGCTCACTTGCTGCGCCGGCTGGAGGCAGCAGGGGGACGAGTGTGGGATCGGTGAGTAGGGCACCCTGGGACTTGGGCAGGGGGCGGGGTCACGGAGAGGAGGGATAGTGTGGGGGCTGAACTCGGGACGACTTGGGCGCGTCTCGTCCACAGCTGTGTGCGAAGGCAACTCCACGTGCTCGGAGAACGAGGTGTGCGTGCGGCCGGGCGAGTGCCGCTGCCGCCATGGCTACTTCGGTGCCAACTGCGACACCAGTGAGCGCGGATTGTGGCGGGCGGGGCAGTGGGGCAGGATCCCAGAGATGGGCGGGGCCTGAGTCGGGAGTGGGTCCCCGGGGGCGGGGGGCTGGACGCGGGCAGGTTCGGGCTGGGTCTGGGCCCCGTCGCGAGCACCTGGGCTTCCCACCCTCTCCGCTCGCTCTGCAGAGTGCCCGCGCCAGTTCTGGGGTCCCGACTGCAAGGAGCTGTGTGTCTGCCACCCACACGGGCAGTGCGAGGACGTGACGGGCCAGTGTACATGTCATGCGCGGCGCTGGGGCGCACGCTGCGAGCATGCGTGCCAATGCCAGCACGGCGCGTGCCACCCGCGGAGCGGCGCGTGTCGCTGCGAGCCTGGCTGGTGGGGCCCACAGTGCGCCAGCGCGTGCTACTGTAGCGCCACGTCGCGCTGCGACCCACAGACGGGCGCGTGCCTCTGCCACGCAGGCTGGTGGGGCCGCAGCTGCAACAACCAGTGTGCCTGCAACACGTCGCCGTGCGAGCAACAGAGCGGCCGCTGCCAGTGCCGCGAGCGCACGTTCGGCGCGCGCTGCGAGCGCTATTGCCAGTGCTTCCGCGGCCGCTGCCATCCCGTGGACGGCACGTGCGCGTGCGAGCCCGGTTACCGGGGCAAGTACTGCCGCGAGCCTTGCCCTGCCGGCTTCTACGGCCTGGGCTGCCGCCGCCGGTAAGCGCGGGCCCCGGCCGGGGAGGGAGAGGAGGGGCAGGCGCCGAGGGAGCCGGGGTGAGGCGGCCGGGACCCCGCCTAGCCTCCTGCCCCTTCCCCAGATGCGGCCAGTGCAAGGGCCAGCAGCCATGCACGGTGGCCGAGGGCCGTTGCCTGACGTGCGAGCCCGGCTGGAACGGCACCAAGTGCGACCAGCCGTGCGCCACCGGTTTCTACGGCGAGGGCTGCGGCCACCGCTGCCCGCCGTGTCGCGACGGGCACGCCTGCAACCACGTCACCGGCAAGTGCACGCGCTGCAACGCGGGCTGGATCGGTGACCGGTGAGCAACCCGTGTCCGCCTCAGACACACAGCCCCCAGCCGGCCTCCCCCGATTGCCCTCCACGGAGGGCTCTGTGGGCTTAAGGGTCGTTTGCCTGTTTCCGCTGACGCCTCCTCCCCGCGTTCCGAGGTGTGAGACCAAGTGCAGCAATGGCACCTACGGCGAGGACTGCGCGTTCGTGTGCGCCGACTGCGGCAGCGGCCACTGCGACTTCCAGTCGGGACGTTGCCTGTGCAGCCCGGGCGTCCACGGGCCCCAGTGAGTGCCCGGGGACCCAAGGGGTTTGAGGGGTCTGTATCCGGCACTGGGCTCCAGCCAGACCCCAGGTGCTGCTGCGTTGGCCGACCAGGCGGGACCCAGGCTTGGCCCCTCAGCCTTGGCCCCCATACTTCAGCTAGGGAGAGACAACAGGCTCTTTGGGGCAGCTTCCTGCCCTGGGTGGAGCCAGCTCTCGAGCGGGATCTAGCAACCAGGTCAGCCTGTGGCCAGTGGGTTCCTTGAGGGCTGCAGGGCTGAGGTGACCCGGAGATGATGTGGAATGAGCAGGGACCTCCACGTACAGCCAAGGGTCTCGTCTGGCAGCCCCTTTTCCCCCCACAGAAGAGTCAGCCCCAGCAATGGGCACTGCGGCCAGTGTCCACGGCCCGTCCCCTAGACTCCGTCCCACTGGAGTGCACACATTTGTTTCCAAAACATTGATCGCTCAGGGTGTGCTGGAGGTGGGGGTGGGCTGCAGTCCCTAGAGAATGGAGAACCGGGGCCGGGCCGGGGCTGGCTGGCCGCGGGGGCGAGGGCGGGAGGCGTAACCGAGGGCCGCTTGGCTCTCCCAGACCCCACGCCCCTCCCTGACCTCGCGCCCCCGCAGCTGTAACCTGACTTGCCCGCCCGGGCTCCACGGCGTGGACTGCGCCCAGGCCTGCAGCTGCCACGAGGACTCGTGCGACCCGGTCACCGGTGCCTGCCGCCTGGGTGAGTGGGTGAGGGCGACCTGGCGGGGGCGCGGGGGCTGCCGGCACCTCGCTGACCCTGTGACCCCCACAGAGACCAACCAGCGAAAGGGTGTGATGGGTGCGGGCGCGCTGCTCGCCCTGCTCCTCGGCCTGCTGCTCTCGCTGCTCGGCTGCTGCTGCGCCTGCCGCGGCAAGGACCCCGCGCGCGGGTGAGGCTTCCAGCTCCCTCCCTTCCCCGGTTCCGGCCGTGCGGGGACTGCAGCGCGGCGCGCCGTTCCCGGCCCCGCCCTGGGGGGCCCCACCCTTCGTTAGCTCAGGCCCCGCCCTCCTTGAGGTTCTGCTCCCTTGGGCCTCTCCCGGCCTTAGGCCCCGCCCCTCCGCTCAGGCCTCTCCCTCCCTGTGGGTGGGCTCCCACGGGCTCGCCCCGCCCCTCTGGAACAGGCACGGCCCCGCCCCTTCGCTCAGCCCCCGCCCCCGCAGGGAGCTCTCGCTTGGGAGGAAGAAGGCGCCGCAGCGCCTATGCGGGCGCTTCAGCCGCATCAGCATGAAGTTGCCCCGGATCCCTCTCCGCAGGCAGAAGCTGCCCAAGGTCGTAGGTAAGGATGACGTAGGTAAGGAGTCTCCGGGGAACACCCCCCGACGCAGGAGGCTGCTGGGAAATGGGTGTGACGGGGTCGGTGTAGGAACTGCGGGGCCTTGAGTGTCGATGTGGGGGCGTGGGGAGGTGCGACCAGGGGGAGGAAAGAAGGATTGCGGATGCAGGGGAGCCCTGGAGGAAGGCAGGGGTCCTACGTGTGCGGGCAGGTGTGGGCCCTGTCTCGCTGACTGTGAGTAACTGCATGTGTGGTGTGGTGGGGCAGTGTGGACTGGACATCCGCGGCCGGTAGGCCCCCGCAGTCTGCGGGAGTGAGTACACTGTCGGTCCTGATGCGAGCTGCAGGTGGACGCGGGCACCTGTGAGTGGGAATGCCCTGCCACAGGAAGACCCGCCCCCGGCCCGGATCCCCAGCTGTGCCCTGGGTCTTTCCTGGAAAGTGGGCAGGCTGGTCCCTCGGCCCCCACCCTACCTCAGGACGGGGCTGGGTGCGGGGCGATGCTGCTTCTCTCCTTCTGCCTGCACTGACTCACACCGGGGTGGAGTCTCTCTGCGTCTTTCCCACTTGTTTCCAAAGATGAGGGATATGGGGAGATGAAGTCTCCTGGGAGGTAAAGATGCAGACAGCTGAGAAAACCCCTGGGCCCACTCAGCAGAGTGGGATTTATGGGCACAGATGTGGGGGCTGGAACCCACATCCCATTTGTGAGAGGGGGACGGGCTGGCCAGCCTCTGGGATTCCCCCGTTGTGGGGTCTATGTCTGTGGAGGCCGTGCCTAGGGGTGCAGCCTGCTGAGACGGCTGCGGCAAAGGGTGGCCTCACCACTGCACATTTGCATTCAAAAACTGCTGCAAGACAGGGTCTGAAGCGTGGCTTGGAGGCCCTGATGGGCTCTCCCAGCCAGGTGCTCTCTCTTTTCCCAACTTTCGGCCCGACCTCACTCAGCTCCCTGGCCGTACACTAGCCTGTTGAATTGCCTGTCCCACCCACTATCTTGGGGTAGGGCTGGCTTGGGTCCCTCCATCATTTGTGGCAGGAGGGCTGGCGAGGGCACTGGCTGGGGCAGGCGGGGCCCCTGGCAGCTATGCCTCCCTCCTTCCCCAGTGGCCCATCACGACCTGGATAACACGCTCAACTGCAGCTTCCTGGAGCCACCCTCGGGGCTGGAGCAGCCCTCGCCATCATGGTCTTCCCGGGCCTCCTTCTCCTCCTTTGACACCACGGATGAAGGCCCCGTATACTGTGTACCCCATGAGGGTGAGTGCCCCTCTGCTTGGGGTGAGGACCCCTCTCGCTCTGACCCAGTGAAAGGTTCCAGCTGAAATTTCTGTGCTCTAAGAGACAGGCAGCATGGGGAGGAAGGGCTAGTGATGCTGTTAACTGGGGGGTGGATACACAGTTGAGGTTGCAGAGTGGGCTTCTTTGCTGCCTAGCACCAGACTGGGGTAGGGTCTGGGGAGGTAGCCACAGCCCAGGTTCACTTCTGGGGAGACCAGGCAGAGAAAATTCCGGGCCTGGGGAGGAGGTGGCAGAGGAGACAGGAAATGGGGTTTGCAGGATATGGGGACACACTTTCACCTGAAGCCTTGGCTCACAAACATCAAGAAGCAGCCTGAATAGCTGGGCTTCTGGCCTCTCTCTTCCCCAGACCACCCCCGTGAATGACTTTGGGCAGGTGACTAACCTCTGAGCCTTAGAAGGCCTTTCTCTTAAAGAAGGACTATGAATCGAGGGTCAAATGTGGTGATGGTGGCCCCCCAGGCTGGGGATGTGGTGGGGGAGGGGTGCGAGTCCAGGCCGAGTTGGGGCTGCAACCCAGGAATTAGCCCCACTACCCCAGCCCTCCACCTCCGGGGCTCTGAGCTAAGTTTGTGGTCAGTGCAGTGAATGTGCCAGGCATGTCTGGATGCCACGGCGACTGAGCGCCAGCTAGGGCGGGAAGAGGAGGGGAGGCGGGGCGCCAGCGAGGGTTTGCTCTTGGAGGCTGGGGGGCCAAGCTCTTTCCGGAGGAGGTGACCGCCCCGCTCGTCCCTTGTCAGAGGCGGCAACCGAGAGCCGGGACGCGGAGGTCCCCATCGCCCCAGCCACTGCCCCTAACGAGGCGCTGGCTTCGTCCCCTGCACCGGTGACTACGCCCGCGGAGGAGGCCACGCCCCTCCGCGCGTCCTCCGACAGCGAGCGGTCAGCGTCGAGCGGGGACGGGCCTGGCGGGGCGCTGTATGCGCGTGTGGCCCGGCGTGAGGCCCGGCCGGCCCGGGTCCGGGGCGAGGCCCGAGGCCTGTCGCTTTCGCCATCGCCCGAGCGCAGGAAGCCACCGCCGCCCGACCCCGCCACCAAGCCCAAGGTGTCCTGGATCCACGGCAAGCACGGTGCCGCCGCCGCGCGTGCGCCGTCGCCGCCACCCGCGGGCCCCGAGGCCGCTCCCAGCCCCAGCAAGAGGAAACGGACGCCCAGCGACACATCGGCGCGGCCGGACGAGCCCTGCAACCCTAGGGCCCGCGACCCGACGCCGCGACCCCCGGGGCTGGCAGAGGAGGGGCCGGCCCTCGCCGCACCCTCGCCGCCCCGGGCTCGAGCGCGGGGCCGTGGCCCTGGCCTCTCAGAGCCCACGGACGCTGGCGGTCCCCCGCGCAGCGCACCTGAGGCCGCCTCCATGCTGGCCGCCGAGCTGCGCGACAAGACTCGCAGCCTGGGCCGCGCCGAGGGGGCCGTGGGCACGCAGGGCCCCCGAGAGAAGCCGGCGCCGCCGCAGAAGGCCAAGCGCTCGGTGCCTCCCGCCTCGCCGGTCCGCGCGCCCCCCGCGCCCGAGGCCCCAGGGCCCGAGAAGGCGGCAGCGGGCGCGCCCGGATCCGACACCCCCCGAAAGAAGACCCCCATCCAGAAGCCGCCTCGTAAGAAGAGCCGGGAGGTGGCGGGCGAGCCGGGCCGAGCGGGCGCGCCCACCCTGTAGTAGGTCGGCCCCGCCGTGCCTGCAGCTCCTCGGCTTAGCAGCGCTGCTTGTCACCCCGCGTCCCGTGCGCGCCCGGCGTCTCCCGCGGGGGCCCCAGCCCAGAGCAGCCTGGCGGGAGGCTGCGTCTCACTGGCTCAGGCCCAACGGCCCTCCTGGATGGGGTCCCGCGCTCGGGCAGGAAGCCCCATCCCAGTGGCTAAGGCCTGACAGACGCTTTGCTGGCCCCTCCCTTCCCATGGCCTGCCTGTGGAGGGCTCCCACCAGCCCGGGTCTCAAAGGCCAAGGGCAGGAGGGCTCTGCCTAAAGAACACCTCTTACTGGCCAAGAGTGCCTTGGCTGGGTCACCTTCTCACTGGCTGAGGCCAGAAGCACTTCCACCCTGGCAGTCTCTCTCTGGCCAGGGCCTGGCGCCTCTGGCTGGAGGTTCCCTTCTGTGACCCTAGCCAGAGGCTACTTCCACTGGCCGAGCCCCAGGGCATCTGGTTGACCGGAGCCTGGGGAGGAGGGCTGGTCTCTGCTCCTCAGGAGGCTTGGCTGTCTCCCCACCCACCCCAGCCCCACCCACGCTCTCCCAGCCCCAGCCTCCCCAGCCCTGGCCCCTCTGCTGTCGAGCTGGTTTTGATGGCCTCCCACCACCCCACATGCCTGGGAATCCGAGGGGCAACTCCAGTGGCCTGTGGAGATGTATTTATAGGCCCCCGGCAGGGCTGCTCCCACCCCATCCGGGTGCCCCAGGATGGGCTCCTCCCGGCAGGGGCTTGGCCAAAGCTTTCTTAATAAAGTGCCTTTTTTCTCCCCGTGCTCTGACTGCTTCCTATCTGCGGGCCTCTTGACGAGGATGTCCCCCCCAAAGAAACTGTGCCAGGATCCCTCGACCCAAGTGGAGCCTGGGAGCCCAGGTGTGGGTCTCCCAGGACTATGTTGGAAGTGGGTCATGTCCATCTGCCCATCCTTCACCTATTTATCAAGTTTATTGGGCACCCACCTCGGCCCACCCCATCCTGGACTGGCAACCTGGGATGAAGGGTGTGTAGGAGCAGATAGAGTGGCACCCTTGGCTACGAGGAAGGAGCCAGCGCATGGGGCTGCTTCTGCCCTGCACCTTCCCCACTGCCCACTGCTGTTATACTGGGGGCCTCGAGCTGTTTGGTGTGGCTGGGGCGGGTCAGAGGCTGGGGCCAGGGGGTAGCGGGCCACGGGCACAGCCTCCAGCCGGGCCGCATCTGGCACAAACAAGACAGTCTGGCACCACACAGAGCCCCGCTGTCCATCTCAATGGGCTCCCTGTCCTCAGCCGGAAACTCTCCCGGCCCGAGAGGTGGGGGGAGGGGGAGAGCCCGCCTGGCCCAGAGCCCTGGCTGGCCCTGCTGGCAGTGCCCCCCCTCCCCTGCTCCCCCGCCCAACCTCGGCCTGCTCCCACTCTGGCCTGGCCTTCTTTCTGTGGCCATTTGTCCTAATGTCTTCACTGCTTCTGGCCCTCAGATGGCCTCGCAAGTGACCTTCCTGAGCTCCAAAGCCTCACTTTTCTACCGTGTCCGCTGTCCCTCATCCATCTGGGCTCCTCCCATCTCGCTGCCTCTGCCTAGCAGGCCTCTTCCTCACCTTTTGCTGCCAGCTCTTTCGATCAGGAGATTCTGCCAAGATTCTCCATTTATCTCCCCATCCCCGCCCCATAGGCCCCAGCACGACCAGAGTCTGGCCAGTGCTGGCAGCTCAGGGATCTCACCTGGCAAGTCTCTTGCCCTCTGGCCAGATGCCACGTGGAGGTAAACGTCAGTGACATGTACAGGGGCTGAGCCACCTGAGTGGAGATGGCCTCATGGCACAGGCGGGACATCTGGCGTGGCTCCCGTGGCCGTAGTCCCTGCATCTGGCCTGGTCAGGCAGCACGTGGAAGGCAGGCTCCCTGTCCCCGGGGCACGCACCTTCCCTCGAGCCAGCTGGGCACCCTCCCAGCCGTGGCCCTGCGCCTGGCCAGCCTCATCCCTTCTGGCACCAGGCCATGCTGGCTGCCGGGGCTCAGAACACAGGCTTAACGTCAGCCAGGAGGGGCAGCTGCCCAGCTGGGCTCAGCAAGGGCAGGGCAGTGGCTGAGGAAGGTGGTGGAGGGCAGTGAGGTGGTTCGGGCCACAGTCTTGCCATGTACTCCCCACCCACCATGTGCCACCCTGCCGCTCCCCAACCCCTGAACCCCTGCTCCAGCTCGCCTGCTCCCTGGCCTGGATCAGCACCGTGTGGGGCGACCAGAGCTGTCGCATCGGCCGGGCCTTTCCTGAGGCCCCTCCGCCGCCTGCTCTGGGAGCCTCCAGGCATCCAAGACCCTGAGCTTCAGGAGCCCCTCTGTGTGGGTGCCTCACAGAGCAGGAGCACCTCCCGCACTTCTGGCAGCCAGCCCTGCCACCCTGGGGGCCAGATGCTGTGGCCTGGAGACCAGGCAGGACCTGGCCCAAGAAACCCCCCAGGATGATCCGGTAGCCGCCTGGAGAGGGAGCTGCTGGGACCCCCTCCCCACCCCCATAGGCCTGCAGCAGTGCTAGCTCCCAGGGCAGGCGCCACAAAAGGGAACCGCGGCTGCTGGAACCTCCGTTGCCATGGGGACGAGGACCACAGGACCCACATCTGGTAGCGATTGAGGAGGAAAAATTATGAGTCGTGGAAAACGCAAATATTTTTTGTAGCACAGAGCACAAAGGAGCGGGAGGAATGTGGGACTGGAGAAGGCCTGAGCCCTGCCGGCTTTCAGGCGGGGACAGAGAACATATCACACAGAGGCAGAGCTACACCTACACGCGCACACACACACACACACACACACACACGCATGCACACAGATGCACCGTCAGACACACACACTGAAACATACCCACACCTACAACCAGACCCAAAGAAAAACAGAGATACTCACCACCAGTACACTCACCCCCCTGGACGGAAATGGACAGTCCCGCCAACACAAACACACAGAAACGCTGAGACAGAAGCCCTGCCACACTGCACACACGGACCAGAAGAACCAGTGAAACACCAGGAGAGATGCACACACTGAAGCAAACATGCGCGTACAGGGAAGCACACTCACCCTGCGAGACACACACAGACAGAGAAGACTCAGCAGGGACGTCCCTGGCAGTCCAGTGGTTAAGACTCTGAGCTCCCACTGCAGGGGGCACGGGTTTGATCCCTGGTTGGGGAACTAAGATCCCACAGGCTGCACCGCAAAAAAAAAAAAAAAAAAAAAAAAACAACTCAGCAGCATACACGATACCACCAAGCTCGGGGCACCGAGATGGACATAACCCTGCAACGCAAAACACACTCCCTAACTTACAGAAGCGTCGGGAGAGACACAGACCCTGCAACACACACACGCGGACACACACACACAGCCAGACCCATAGCAGCACCAAGAGCACTCACTCAGTCCACCACACACGCAGGAGAACCGAGACAGGACGACGATACTGAATTTATCTGAGCCCCATGCCCGAGATTGCACCCTGCTGCAAGCCCAGAACAGGCCAACCCTGAAAGGCCGTGTTGCCCTCTCACGTGCCAGACCCCCTTATTCTTCCTCGCGACTTCCTTGATCCCGCCTCTAGAAAACCCCAGCCACTGCCTCTCCTTGTGATGTTCCTTGTTAGTGAACCTTCCTCCTGTTGCTGTAGCCGGAATAAAATCATCCCCTGATCATCTCCCCTCACGGTTCTGCCACCCCGACCCTTGTCTTCAGGTCCTGGACACCTGCTCCAAGTAGCGCCCTCCTGACGTGCCCTGGCCCGCAGCAGCCCCAAGGTCCTGTGCTCTAGGCTCTTGTCTGTTGGGAGCACGGTAAGAATTTGAGTTTGATCCTTTTTGAGGGTTTGTTGATTTCTGGTACTGGATTCTTTTGGGTTCATAGTCTGACCATTTGGTCTTGTGTCTGTTAGTCTTTTCTGTTCGCCTATTTGTCTGTTTTGAGCTTAAATCAATTAAGAGTTAGTACCCGCTGGGAAGATGGTTTGAGGTGGTGATAGATGAAAGAGCCATGTGGACACGAAGGGTTCCTTAAGGCCACCGGAGAGGCTGTGACAGGAACAGGGGCGCCTGTGACACACCCAGCAGTTGGTACCTTTGGGGATGCTCACCCAGATGCTTGGTGGTGCCCCGCACAAGAGGGCCCTGGTGAAGGGGGTGGGGTTAGGAGAGCAAAGGTCTGGGAGCAGAGAGTGAGAGTCCAAAGACAGGTGAGGGTGTCTGCAGAGGTTGGGGCCCCAACAAGGAGGAGGGCAAGTGGGAGCATGAGAGGGAGTCTGGGTGGAGGAGATATCGGATGGGGTCCAGATCACTCGTGCACCTAGGCAGGTAAATGGGATTTTCACTAAACCATAACAGACTTCATATTTTCTTAACCAGTTTTTCAGAGTTTTTCCTTCCCACCTTGATTTACTTTTTAAAAATTTATTTATTTTATTTTTGGCTGCTTTGGGTCTTCGTTGCTCTGCACGGGCTTTTCTCTGGTTTCGGCGAGTGGGGGCTGCTCTTCGTTGGGGTGCATGGGCTTCTCACTGCGGTGGCTTCTCTTGTTGCGGAGCATGGGCTCTAGGCACGCAGGCTTCAGTGGTTGCAGCCCACGGGCTTAGTTGCTCTGTGGCATGTGAGAACTTCCCTGACCAGGGCTTGAACCCATGTCCCCTGCATTGGCAGGCAGATTCTTAACCGCTGTGACACCAGGGAAGCCCTTGATTTACTTTTTTTAAAAAATAGTCTTTATTTTTTAGAGAAGTTTTAGGTTCACAGCAAAATTAAGAAAAAAGTACAGAGTTCCCATATACCCCCTGCCTCCCAGTCCCCCCACTATCAACATCCCCCCCAAGTGGGACATTTGTTACAATCGATGGACCTACACTGACACCTCAGCATCATCCACAGCCCATGGTTCACATCAGGGGTCACTCCTGGTGATGTACATCCTATGGGTTTGGAAAAATGTACAATGACACGTGTCCACCATTAGAATATCATACAGAGTAGTTTCACTGCCCTAAAAACCCTCTGTTCTCCACCTGTTCATCCCTCCCTCTCCCCCAGGCCCTGGGAACCACTGATCAGTTTATTATCTCCATAGTTTTGCCTTTTCCAGAATGTCATAGAGTTAGAATCACACAGCATGCAGCCATTTCAGACTGGCTTCCTTCACTTAGATGTACATTAAGTTTCCTCCATGTGGGCTTCCCTGGTGGCACAGTGGTTAAGAATCTGCCTGCCAATGCAGGGTACATGGGTTCCAGCTCTGGTCCGGGAAGATCCCACATGCCGCAGAGCAACTAAGCCCATGCGCCACAACTACTGAGCCTACGCTCTAGAGCCCACGAGCCACAACTACTGAAGCCCGCGCACCTAGAGCCCGTGCGCTGCAACAAGAAAAGCCACTGCAATGAGAAGCCCGTGCCCCCCAACGAAGAGCAGCCCCAGCTCTCTGCAACTAGAGAAAGCCAACGTGCAGCAACGAAGACCCAACGCAGCCGTAAATAAATAAGTTTATTAAAAAAAATAGTTTCCTCCACGTGCGCTTACGGCTTGACGGCCATTTTTTTCTACGTCGAATGCTTTTCCGTGCTCTGGATGTACAGTTTATTCATCATTCACCTCCTGCAGGAGGTCTCCGCTGCTTCCAGTTTCTTTTTCCTAACGGTCTGACATGCATTTCCAGAGGCAGTGTGTTGGTGGGAGGGGCCGGGCAGGGGGCTTTCAGAGTAGCTGTGCTACTTTCCGAGCGGTGGAGCTCCTAAGGACTGCCGTCCACTCGGGGAAGGGCTCCCGCGAGGCGGAGCGGGACGGTGGCGCCATCTAGCGGTAGGCCTCGCAGCACCTGCCGTCTCCAGTCCCCGGGGCAGCCCAGGGATGCGGGTCCCAGGCCCAGATAGTCCGGTAAAGCAGACAGGGCCAGGGGAGGAGCCAGAGGCCGGTGATAGCCTCGCGTGACGTGGGTGTTATGTCACCCTAGACATCGCGGTGACCTGATCCACGGGCACAGGCCCGGACCTCAGCTGGGACCACAGCCCAGTGCTCCCTGCTCTGTGCCCAAGCATCCACTGGCTTTGCCCTCCACGTTCCGCAGGCACAGGGACAGTCAAGTGCGGAATTATTGGACACTTTAAAAAAAAAAGTTAAGGGACTTCCCTAGTGGCGCAGTGGTTAAGACTCCGGGTTCCCAATGCAGGGGGCCCAGGTTCGATCCTTGGTGGGGGAAATGGACCCCCCATGCATGCCAGCCAGCTAAGAGTTCACATGCCACAACTAAGGAGGCCGAGGGTCGCGACTAAGGAGTCCGACTGCTGCAACGAACACCCGGTGCAACCAAATAAATAAAATTTAAAAAATTTTTTTAAATTAAAAATAAGAGAAAAAAAAAGTTAAAATTGGGACTTCCCTAGTGGTCCAGTGGTTAGGGCCCCACACTTCCACTGCAGCGGGCCTGGTTTGATCCTTGGTCAGGGAACTAAGCCACGTGGCCAAAAAAAAAAAAAGAGAGAGAGAGAGAGAAACAACCCAGTTAAGATTGATGTTACCTGTATTTTATCACAATTAGTATATATACGTATCTATTAAACAAACGTGACTGTGAGTAGAGGCTGGAGGTTGCTGGAATAAGGACTGTATAGAATATATTAGCCAAATGGTAACAACAGAATTCTGGCCATTGGAGCACTGCCTGCCGGTGCCACTTCAGCTGTGCTGGGACAGGCCTTAACTGACCACTGGTTAAGGTCACAGCAGTTCACCACGAGGTGCCATTTGTCCTTTCTGGGTTGAAAACCAGGCCAGTTTGAACTGATAGCTAGAGAAAGAGGGGGATAATCACCCCTTCCCTTAATGCATCTGTGTAATGGGTCTCCTCCTTCAAGTCCCAGTTTTAACGTATTTTGGGCCATATTAACAATTTTAATGGCTCAGCAAGTCTTCAGGGTCTGATTTGGCAAGGTCAGAAGTAAGGGACAAAGTTTTTTGTTTTTCCTTTTTTAAAAATTTATTTATTTATTTTTGGCTGCATTGGGTCTTCATTGCTGCACACGGGCTTTCTCTAGTTGTGGTGAGTGGGGGCTACTCTTCGTTGCAGTGAGCGAACTTCTCATTGCAGTGGCTTCTCTTGTTGCAGAGCACAGGCTCTAGGTGTGCAGGCTTCAGTAGTTGTGGCACATGGGCTCAGTAGTTGTGGCTCACGGGCTTAGTTGCTCCATGACATGTGGGATCTTCCCTGACCAGGGCTCGAACCTGTGTCCCCTGCATTGGCAGGTGGATTCTTAACCACTGCACCATAAGGGAAGTCCCTGCTTTTGTTTTAATATTTATTTATTTGGTTGCACCGGGTCTTAGTTGCGGCACGTGGGCTCCTCAGTTGCGGCACGTGACCCGGTTGCACCGGGTCTTAGCTGTGACATGCATGTGGGACCTAGTTCCCGGCCCAGGGATCGAACCAGGGCCCCCTGCATTGGGAGTGGGGAGTCTTAACCACTGCGCCACCAGGGAAGTCCTGCAAAGTTTTAATTTCATTCCAATTAAGGCTTCTATCTTGATAATGGGCGGTCCCAGAGGAGCGGGAGCCAGACCCTGGAAGAGTAAGGTGCATTTTTCCTTCTGAGCTCTGACCCCTGGGGAAGCCCAGGTCACAATGTGCTGAGACCAGGTGGGGGCAGCCATGGACATTCTGAACTGGGGGCTTTCCTTGGTGGGAGGGTTTGGTGCTTTGGGATGAGAGGACCAGGTCTTGGGATGCTCCTCAATAATTCCAGGTCACCTAGGGCCTCGATAAGGGTAGTGGTTCCTCGGCAAAGGATGCTGTGCAGCCTCAGAATCTGTAGGTGCTTCTCTGAGAAATGATGACATGTGTGTGCCGAGAGCCCTTCTTCCCAGGCATCCTTGAGGCCAGTCCCCATTCCACTTCATCTGCCATACTTTTCCTTCTCTACCTCAACTCTGTACCACGATCCAGAGGGGGAATTGCCAACCTACAGCCTGGGGGCGAAACCTGGCTGGATGCATGTTTTCATAAATAAAGGTTGACTGGACCCCCCCACCCCCACCCCGCGAGCGCTCAGCTCAGTGTAAAGCCCTTGAACCCTGCCAGGTTGTTTAATAATTGGCCTCCCTCCCCTAAAGTAGCCACTGAGTGAGAGCAGGCCACTGTCCAAGCCACAGATGGCGGAGCGAGGGGAGGGCGGAGGTCCTGCCCAGGAATGCGATGCTGTGAGGGTGGATGGGGCGTGGCCATTCCTGAGAGGCTGGTGCACCTCGTGGAATAGATTATTCTTTTGGGGGCCCAGTTTGAGGGCACTGAGATGTGCTGGCCAATTAAAGTGAATCCAGAGCCGGTATAAGCAGGGGCAAAAGCTACTTAGTGCCTTTTTCGTGGTCCAAATCCTTAACTGTGTATTAAATTTTGAAATTCTGATCGAACCAAATCGCAGGCCTGTGTTCCAGATTCTCTTTCTCCCTTGCAGAGGGGGGTGTGTGTATGTGCGTGTGTGTGCACTCTCACAATATAACTCAGAGGTACCCTGTATCCTCTATAGGTCCTTCAGTGTGTCCTATATCCCATAGGAGGTACTCATGCTGCGGGCCCCCTCCTCCAGGAAGCTCCAGGCAATACTGTCAGTATGAGCCTGAGGCCTTGGGCCATGGACCAGTTAGACACGTTTATCCTAAGAATGTGATTTATGGTGAACACGTGTTTTGCTCTGGGGTGTGGGTTTGGGGCCTGGAGTCTGAGAGACGGAGGTCAGTGGCATGGGTGTTGCAGCCCGTGTAATTGACCCCCAGTAAAAACTGAGGCTGGGGGGCTTCCCTGGTGGGCAGCCCTTTGCTCCCAGTCACACGTAGTTGCTGAAAATTAAGTGGGGCTCCGTGGGGGAGGGGGACGCCTGGGAGCCAGTGCCTGGTCTCTCCTGGATGTTGTCCTGAGTGCTTTTTTCCTTTGAAAAGGGCACTAGTTGGCCTTTGTGACCAAATGATCCTGGCCCCGAATTTGCTTTAACCTCTGGGAGACGTGAGATGGGGCTACATATCCGCGGGCCTCAGTCTAGTAACAAGGGGGGCTGCAGGACTTGGGGATTGGCTGGGTCCCCCTGCCGGCTCTGCGCACACCTGGTGGCCGCTGCTCACCCCTAATCACCTGAACCCTGGCCCCAATTCCCCACTCCCAGCCCATCCTGAACCCCAACCCTAATTTGGGTCTCTTGGAGCCTTGCCCTGACCATGACCCTGACCCTGACCCTGACTAGCACCCAGATGCCGTGACTGCTGGACTCGGGAAGGTGTCCTCCACTGCTGGGGTGGGCCTGCTGCCCTCCCGTCCTCTTCAGGCTCTGCCACAACCTGCCTGCAGGCGAAATGTCCAGGAGCCCGTGGAGGTGGCCTGGCTGGTGCCCTCCACCCCCTCCTATGTCTGTCATCATGACATTGGATAGGAAAGAACAGTGTCACCCCAGAGCAGTGCCGCGGGAAGAACTATGGACCCAGTAGTTTCTTGTTCACAGTGGAAATTGCTTTTTGTACTGATATCAAAAGTAATATGTCTGTTGTTTTAATAATTCAGAACATGAACAGTCAGTCCTAACCCATCACCTAGAAATCAGTAGCATCTGGTGCATATATTAGGGGGTCCTTGTGGGTTCTGTCCCAGCCCCCATCCCCACTTCAGTCTTCATTTCTTCTTCTTTTTTTTTTTGAGCTTGCTGGAGACCAGCCCCGCAGGAGGAACGCAGCCACTGCGAGCTACTGAGGTTGGGCCCCTTCCCGCTTTGGAGCAGGACAAAGCCCCCATCACGGGTGGTTATTTCCAGGGAAAACCAGAGTGACGTCTCAGGCTCACTGCTGGGTAGTCCTGCTGACTGCACCCCAAGTCCACCCATCCTAAACGTTAACACACTGTTGACGAATGGGGTTCATCCCAGTGTTACAAAGATGATGGGATGATAGAAAACCTCCTCATAATCCAGCTGTATCTCCGCCACAGGAAAGAAACCCATACAGTCATTTCTGGGACATGCTGAGGTGTGGCTTAATTCTGCATCCAGCCCTGATTTTTCAAAGACCTAGCAAACTAGGCCTACAAAGATAGTTCATTAACAGGATAAAAATCCGTTGTGGCCAAGAGTCAGCATTTCGCCCGACAGTAAAATACTAGCTCTGTTCCCCCTTAAGTCAAGATGGAGACCTGAGCCCATGGATAATCAGCCAAGTTTGTTCCACCTGCCGTCCCTGGTCAAGGTGGGTTTAAGACATACATGTCCTCCAGGTGGCATGGAGCCTAAATAAGGTGTTTGCCCAAGTTGTTTTCCAGGAGCCTGGAGTCAGCTGCGTCTAGTTCGAGCTGATATGGTTAAGCCTGGATGGGACCACCCACCCTCCACCGCGCCTGCGCCTGACCTTTCCCCCATCACCTTTCCCCAAGCCTCGGACTGCCCAGCTCCTTCAACGCACAAGTGCTCCAGCCCCTGGCCTTCGGGGAGGCAGCTCTGCAGCTAGTGCTCTTCATGGAGCTGCAAACCTTGGCGGCTCAGCATTTTCCTTGCTGCATGTCGGGCAAGACGAGCCTGGTCGGGGAACTAACTTAGCGGCCAGTCAGGAGGTAAGTCCGGACGACTTTTTGCCTGTGGCTCGTCCAAGGCTGGTACTGAGAGGCTGTGGACGGGTCTGGGCAGCGGCCTGGTCTGTCTGTTCCAGGACCGTCCTCGGATTTCCCTGGAGAGGTGCTGAAAACTTCCTCTCTTAGTTCTGTTTTGCAGCAAAGTGACAGTTTGGGGGTTTGGGTTTGGAAGACACTTTTGGGTGAGTAACCTCATTACAGAATCGCACATGTGCCTAGATTGCCTGGTAATCCATCCAGGTTGGAGGCCCACTTGGCGGGATGCTGACAGAGGACACAAGGTTTGCGGTTGCTGAGGTACCGCAGGCCAGGGTTAGAGGCTGGGGCTCTGGGTTTTGGTCTTGTTTGTTCTGGTTTGTTTTGTCTATGATTGTCTTAATTGTTAAGAGTTGGCTACTGGGCATTGAATAAGGACCCATAGGGAGATTTTGCTGCTATGACCACCTGGAAACAATCCCCTTCAAAATGGGAAGTGTTAATTCAATTCCCCCTTGCAGCCCTCAGGCTGCATTCTCCAAAATTGGGTGGTTTTTCAGGTGTAAATCCATAAGAAAAAGATGATAACACTGTGTGGCCACCATTTCCTTTAGACTCTGGAGCAAAATGGTCTGAAAATGGATCCTTAAGTTAGAATACAAATTTGCGACTTGATTTATTTTGTAAACGGGAAGAAAAATGGGATGAAATCGCTTCTGTACAGTCTTTGATGTTACTGTATCAGAATAAGCCTGTGCCGGGCTTCCCTGGGGGCGCAGTGGTTGAGAGTCCGCCTGCCGATGCAGGGGACACGGGTTCGTGCCCCGGTCTGGGGAGATCCCACATGATGCGGAGCGGCTGGGCCCGTGAGCCATGGCCACTGAGCCTGCGCGTCCGGAGCCTGTGCTCCGCAACGGGAGAGGCCACAACAGTGAGAGGCCCGCGTACCGCAAAAAAAAAAACAAAAACAGAATAAGCCTGTGCCAAGATGTCAAGTTGTGACTCAGCGGGAAAGGAGGCCAAGGAACCCCTCTTGCTTGATTCTGATGAGGAGGAGGACTTGCTGCTGCTCTTTACCTACCACCGCCTGAGCCTCAGGCTCCCCCCTCCCTACCCTTCGGGTCTGGGGATTGAGAAATAGGAATGGTCTCGGTCTCCCCATCTCCTACCCTCCAGGGCACTCGACTTGGCCAGGGAGCTGCCTAAACTCAGGCCAGGAAGCATTGGTTAAGGGGAGTCCCCGCTGGGGGTGTGAAAGCTGAGAGTGGACAGCGATGGGATGGGAGGGATCCGGGTCCACGCCCCTCCTTCAACTTCAGCTTTTTTTTTTAAATTAATTAGTTTTATTTTTTCAGCTGTGCCACGCAGCATGTGGGATCTTAGTTCCCCGATCAGGATGGAACCTGCACCCTCTGCTTTGGAAGCCTGGAGTCTTAACCACTGGACTGCCAGGGAAGTCCAACTTCTTATTTATTTAATTGGAAGAACAATATGCCAACTTAGAGAGATGACCAAAGAGAACAGAAAATCTTTCATCGATCCTTGCAACCTGCAACCGGACCTGGGCAGATGCTTGAAATTCATTAACTACCCTCCTCACCTCAGAAAACCTTCGAGAGATGCTGGGTGGAGCCTGGGAGGAGGCAGATCAGCTTCACGAAGGAACCCCTGGTGCCCCGTGCAGCCTGCAGCGAGCGTGGCTTTGCCAACAGCAGATCCTAATTGGGATGTGAGTGCTGGGGATGGGTGAAACTCAAACATTATGGAGATCGCATTCTTGCAGGATAGTGAAGAAGGGGCCAAGACAAGGAAGCCTTACTAAAGCAGAGGAGGTAAGACAGAAATCAAATGAGGAGGCTTCAGAATTTCTAGGCAGTGTCTGTAAAGCCTCCAGGCAATACAGATGCAGACCCTGAGGCCCCAAAGAATTCAAAGGTGGTCAGTGTGATTCTCATTGGCCAGAGCGGCCCCTGACATACAGAAGAAACTTCGAAAAGTCGGGGGGCTTTGGGAACACCTACCTTTCAACTTGTTAAGTTGCCTTCAAAGCTCTTGATGGCAGAGACCAGGTTCAGGAGAAAAGGGAACAATGAAGAATGAATCGGGCCACTCTGCTGGCAGCTGACTGAACCCAGGGAAGAGCCGGACCAAACCGAGGAGGTAAGCGGCCTAAGCTTCCACTTGAAGGGGACACCTGATAGCAGGATCCTGCCAATGTGCATATTGCAAAGAGCAGGAACACGTCCTAAAAGAGAGTCCCGCCCTAAATCAGCCTTTTTTTTTTTTTTTTTAGGCTGTGTTGGGTCTTCGTTGCTGCGCGGGGGGCTTTTCTCTAGTTGCGGCCAACGGGGGCTACTCTTCGTTGCGGTGCACGGGCTTCTCATTGCAGTGGCTTCTCTTGTTGTGGAGCATGGGCTCTAGGCACGCGGGCTCAGTAGTTGCAGCACATGGGCCCTGGAGCACTGTCTCAGTAGTTGTGGCGCACGGGCTCAGTTGCTCCATGGCATGTGGGATCTTCCCCGACCAGGGATAGAACCCGTGTTCTCTGCATTGGCAGGCAGATTCTTAACCACTGTGCCACCAGGGAAGCCCCTAAATCAGACTCTTGAAGAAGGTAAATAGGTGGTACATCAGCTGCCTGAGCTAAGCATGACGGTGACCACGAATGACGGGGCCCTGGGGAACCCTTTAAATCCCACTGAGTCCATCACTACGTCCCACACAGAGCTCCGGTGACCATGACGGTTGGAAATCAACTTGACTTTGTGATGGACGCGGGGGCCACTTACTCAGTTTTAAATACCCAGTTTTCTAAACTTTCTTCTGAGACTATTAGTAACTGGGGTGTCAGGAGAAACCTTCAAAAAGCCTTTTCTCCAACTGCTAGACTCTCAGATGGAGCATACCTTTCTGTACGAGATTTACAAACTAAATACCAGGGTTATCTTTACACCTGGATGAATGGACATTGAATCATCACAAGAGCAGGCTCTCAGCCCCCAAAGAGAACAGCCTGCAGCCACTGGGAAAGATATCCTGCAGGAGGTGAGTTTGGAGGTGTGGGGTGTGTGTGGGCAGGAGGCTGCACCTCTACGGGTTAGGCTCTGTCCCAGAACAAAAATTCCAAACTTAAAGCCCTTCTTATGAAAGGAGCCGGCAAAGTGTGGAATTCAACCCCTGCCTTCCTGGAATATGACTTAATACACCCCTGCTGGTCACCTTATAAGACTCCACCTTTACCAGTCCAGAAACCAGGCACAGGTGGATATCAGTTTGTACACCACTTCAGAGCAATGAATCAAATTGTAGGAGATACTCATCTCTAGATCCTAACACTGCTCACTACTTTGTGCAGAGATTTGTTGGTTTACCCTATTGGATTTGAAGGACTTTTTGTTTTTTTGCATAACCTGGGTTTTGAATCCCGAGTTGTCTGCTTTCAAATACAAGATACAACAGTTAAACACAAGTACTGCTGGACAGCACTTCCTCCGGGATTTAACAATCTCCCCTCAAGATTGGGAGAAATCCTGACCACAGGTTTGAGGGACCCTCACCTAATGAGGGAGCCCCCAGAATGTGGATGATACTCTGATGGCCAGTCCAACAAAGGACGCCCGAAACCAGAATACAGCTTTGATGGAATTTCTTGGTTGAAGGGGGCGGTAAGGTGTCCAAGAAAAAAAGCACAGAGTTGTCAGTCCTCTGTTAGACACTCAGGTTTTGAACTCACAAGGACAGAAGCTGCTCCTTGATGGAGGGAAGCTCTCGCCAGGGTTGCTGTTCCCACCAAGAAACAACCACGGGGGCTCCTGGTGATGACCGGGTTAGGTCCCACTTAGATCCCCAACTTCTATGTTGTAGCAAAACCCCTTTAGGAAGTTCTTTTTTGTTTGTTGTTTTTGTTTTTTTGGATTTTTTTGGCTGCACCAAGTGGCTTTCAGGATCTTAGTTCCCTGACCAGGTATGGAACCCGGGCCCCCAGCAGTGAAAGTGCCGAGTCCTAACCACTGGACCGCCGGGGAATTCCCTAGGAAGTTCTTAAAGGGGGAGACCATGACCCTTTAGACTGAAGTCTTGGAAGGATAACCATCCTGAAGACCAGCTCCATCCTTCCTGGACTGGACCTTGGGTGGTTGTCCTCATGACCCCTTCCTCGGTGAAGTTGAAGGGACACAGACATCTCTGGGCTGGCAAATGACTCCCTAGCCATCTTAAGTTGGTTTCCAAAAAGAAGTTGTTTAGGGCTTCCCTGGTGGCACAGTGGTTAAGAATATGCCTGCCAATGCAGGGGACAGGGGTTCAAGCCCTGGTCCGGGAATATCCCACATGCCGCGGAGCAACTAAGCCCATGCACCACAACTACTGAGCCTGTGCTCTAGAGCCCGCGAGCCACAACTACTGAGCCTGTGTGCCATAACTACTTAACCCCGTGAGCCTAGAGCCCATGCTCTGCAGCAGGAGAAGCCACCACAATGAGAAGCCTGTGCACCGCAATGAAGGGTAGCCCCTGCTCGCCACAACTAGAGAAAGCCCGTGCAGCAACGAAGACCCAAGCAGCCAAAAATTAAATAAATAAATTTATTTTTAAAAAAATGCTGTGAGCAAGAAATGAAGGTGTAGGGATTGATGCAGAGCTGACTTTGGTAAAGTGAAACTCTTTAGAAGGCAATTTTTTTTAATTGAAGTATCGTTGGTTTACAATGTTGTGTTAATTTCTGCTGTACAGCAAAGTAACTCAGTTATACACATATATATATTCTTTTTTTTTTTTTATTCTTTTTTATATTCTTTTCCATTATGGTTTATCCCGGGAGTTTGGATATAGTTCCCTGTGCTATATAGTAGGACCTTGTTATTTATCCATCCTATATGTAATAGTTTGCATCTGCTCATCACAAGCTCCCAGTCTATCCCTCTCCCAACCCCCTCCCCCTTGGCAACCACAAGTCTGTTCTCTATGTCTGAGTCTTTTTCTGTTTTGTAGATTGGTTCATTTGTGCCATATTTTAGATTCTACATATAAGTGATATTATATGGTATTTGTCTTTCTGATTTCACTTAGTATGATAATCTCTGGTTGCATCCACGTTGCTGCAGATGGCATTATTTCATTCTTTTTTATGGCTGAATCATATTCCATTGTATAAATATACCACATCCTTTTTATCCATTCATCTGTTGATGGACATTTAGGTTGTTTCTGTGTCTTGGCTATTGTGAATAGTGCTGCAATGAACATTGGGGTGCATGTATCTTTTCAAATTATGATTTTCTCCAGATATATGCCCAGGAGTGGGATTACTGGATCATATGGTAAATATATTTTTAGTTTTTTGAGGCACTTCCATACTGTTTTCCATAGTGGCTGCACCAACTTACATTCCCACCAACAGTGTAGGAAGGTTCCCTTTTCTCCACACCCTCTCCAGCATTTGTTATTTATAGACTTTTTAATGATGGCCATTCTGACCGATGTGAGGTGGTACCTCAGTGTAGTTTTGATTTGTATTTCTCTAATAATTAGCGATGTTGAGCATCTTTTCATGTGCCTATTGGCCATCTGGATGTATTCTTTGGAGACATGTCTATTTAGGTCTTCTGCCCATTTTTCTATTGGGTTGCTTTGTTTTTTTGTTATTGAGCTGCATGAGCTGTTTGTATATTTTGGAAATTAAGCCCTAGTCGGTTGCACCATTTGCAAATATTTTCTACCATTCTGTAGGTTGTCTTTTCATTTTGTTTATGGTTTCCTTTGCTGTGCAAAAGCTTGTAAGTTTGATTAGGTCCTATTTGTTTATTTTTGCTTCTATTTCTATTGCCTTGGGAGACTGACTTAAGAAAACACTGGTATGATTCGTGTCAGAGAATGTTTTGCCTATGTTCTCTTCTAGGACTTTGATGGTGTCACATCTTATGTTTAAGTCTTTAAGCCATTTTGAGTTTATTTTTGTACATGGTGTAAGGGAGTGTTCTAACTTTGTTGATTTACATGTGGCTGTCCAACTTTCCCAGCACAACTTTCTGAAGAGACTTTTTCCCATTTTATATTCTTGCCTCCTTTGTCAAAGTTTAATTGACCATAGGTGTGTGGGTATATTTCTGGGCTCTCTATTCTGTTCCATTGATCTGTATGTCTGTTTTTGTACCAATACCACACTTTTGATTACCGTAACTTTGTAGTATTGTCTGACATCTGGGAGGATTATACCTCCTGCAGCTTTTTTTTTTCCCCCTTAGGATTGCTTTGGCAATTCTGGGCCTTTTATGGTTCCATATAAATTTTTGGATTATTTGTTCTAGTTTTGTGAAAAATATCATGGGTAATTTGATAGGGATCGTGTTAAATCTGTAGATTGCTTTGGGTAGTGTTGCCATTTTAACAATATTAATTATTCCAATCCAAGAGCACGCAGTATCTTTCCATTTCTTTGAATCCTCTTTAATTTCCTTTATTAATGTTTTATAGTTCTCAGTGTATAAGTCTTTCACCTCCTTGGTCAGGTTTATTCCTAGGTTTTTTTTTTTTTTTTGGTGCGATTTTAAAAGGTATTTTTCTTTTTTTACATTCCTTTTCTGATATTTCATTGTTAGTATAAAGAAATATTACTACTTTGTTGAATTCACTTATCAGTTCTAGTAGTTTTTGTGTGGAGTTCTTAGGGTTTTCTATATATAGTATCATGTCATCTGCATACAGTGACAGTTTTAACTCTTCCAGAAGGCAATTTAAATATCTTGCTAGTTGCCAGAATGACTGTTCTTTTCTCTTGTGATGCTTTCTTTGTTTCTAACCTCCCAGGCTTGGAAAGACAATTTAATGATTCGGATTTCTCAAACTTTGGCAAAAACAGGTCATCTCTCTAGCTGTTGAATTTGTCATCCAAAAATTCTTTCTGTATTTGATCATGCTGACCCCTTGACTGTGACTGTCACTCATTTTTCAACCATCCCTAACTTCCTTGACTTCAGAGATAACATATCAGATTAGGCTCATCACCTGTCCCATCTTTCCTTGACGAAGCTGAAATTCGGTTCTCTCCCTGTGTCCTCAGATAAAAATAAATAGCCCTGGTGTGTGTAGCCCCCGTCAAGGTCATACTTGATTAGGATATTGTAGAAATGGTTCTTATTTCCCCAGCTTAAGTCCCTTCCATATTTAATTCCTAAGTGTTTCAGCCAAACAAATAAAGATCCAGATGCTCCAACATGTAAAAAGGTAAGACACTGATCCCTGCCTGAGTGTCCTAGATAAAACCCATATGTGTGTGTGTATATATGTGTGTGTGTGTGTGTGTGTGTAGATATATATCCATGTGTATATATATATGTGTGTGTGTGTGTGTGTGTGTGTGTGTGTGTGTGTAATTTTTTTCTTTGGTCGTGCTGTGCAGCTTGTGGGGTCTTATTTGAGCCACCAAGGATTGAACTCATGCTCATAGCAGTGAAAGCGTGGAGTCCTAACCACTGGATCACCAGGAATTCCCTAAAATCTCTATAAGTAAGAGCCTAAATTTTTAAAATTAATTAATTAATTATTTTTTATTTTTGGCTGTGTTGGGTCTTCTTTGCTGCACACGGGCTTTCTCTAGTTGTGGCGAGCGGGGACTACTCTTCGTTGCGGTGTGCGGGCTTCTCATTGCGGTAGATTCTCTTGTTGCGGAGCATGGGCTCTAGGTACATGGGCTCAGTAGTTGTGGCTTGCAGGCTCTAGAGTGCAGGCTCAGTGGTGGCACACGGGCTTAGTTGCTCTGTAGCATGTAGGATCGTCCTGGACCAAGGATTGAACCTGTGTCCCCTGCACCAGCAGGTGGATTCTTAACTACTGCGCCACCAAGGAAGTCCCAGTAAGAGCCTAAATTTTAACAATATATCTGACATTCTGTGTGCCCCCTTAGGGTGCACTTTGTGGTTATTTTTTTCTTTGGCCACAGCACGGGTCATGCAGGATCTTAGTGCCCTGACCAGGGGTCAGACCCACACCCACTGCAGCGGAAGCACTGAGTCTTCACCACTGGATGCCAGGGAATTCCCCTGTCTGGTTTTAATGACCAATTTTGGGTCTATGAATGCCTTAACAGTTGGCCTGAGGGTGATATGTTACCGGGATCAAATGTTAACTTGAAACCAGACAAGAGAATATTCTCAAATGAGTGCTTAACAGTGTCATTCCTCAAGCCCCTGTTAGGTCTACACCCCTTATCAGCAGGAAGTGGCCAGAGTGGCCATTGTCCATCTTCCTTTTGATTGTTGAGAAACAATCAAAAATGGGCAGTGGGCTGAACCTGTGTATAATCAGTCAAATCTATTCCACTTGCCATCACTCATCAAGGCCATTTTAAGACTGCGTGCCCTCCAGGTGGCCTGGAGCCTAAACATTAAAGTGTTTGCCCAAGTTGTTTTCAAGGACCTTGGAGTCAGCAGTGTCTAGTTTGAGCTGAGATGGTTATGACTGGATAAGACCAGCCACCCTCCAAGGGGGCCTGCATGAATGTCTGCTCGGCAACTTTTTTTTTTTATGACATTTCTTTCTTTCTTTAAAAAAAGGTTTTTTTTTAATGCATTTTACTTCTATGCTAACACGTTATATACTTGGTGAGGTACAATCTTTAGTTCTTTTTTCTTAAATTTATTTATTTTATTTTATTTATTTTTGGCTGCTTTGGGTCTTTGTTGCTACATGCAGGCTTTCTCTAGTTGCGGCGAGCGGGGGCCACTCTTCGTTGTGCTGTGCATGCTTCTCATTGTGGTGGCTTCTCTTGTTGCAGAGGATGGGCTCTAGGTGCACAGGCTTCAGCAGTTGTGGCTCGCAGGCTCTAGAGCACAGGGTCAGCAGTTGTGGCGAGTGGGCTTAGCTGCTCCATGGCATGTGGGATCTTCCTGGACCAGGGATCGAACCTGTGTCCCCTGCATTGGCAGGTGGATTCCCAACCACTGTGCTACCAGGGAAGTCCTCAGTGACTTTTTGAACATGCAGAGGCCTGTAGCTTAGTTACACCTGCACAAAACAACAGTCATAAGACCTTTTTCCAATCACCTTTCCCCACCACTCAGACTGCCCTGCTGCTTTACTCTTCATCCCATAAGTACCCCAGCTCCTTGCCTTTGAGGAGACAGATCTGAGGCTAGTTCTCCTCGCTTGGCTACAGACCTGGGCGTCTCAGCATTTTGGTTTGCTGTGCATCAAGCAACCAGATGCTGTATCAGTGAGGAATACAATTGTGGGGAAGGACAAATGTGAGAAAAGCAGCTAAAGTCCATAACAAGAACTCAGGAAGTTGAATGTCAATGGCTGAAATGGCTGCTCAAATTCCATTCAAGGCCTAGGATCCTTTTATTTTCCATTCCACTATGTGGGTCTTTGTCCTCAATTATCTCATGGTTGCAAAATGGCTACCACACCTCCAGGCATTGCATCCAAGTTCCAGGAAGAAGAGAGGAGGAGGAAGGAGCAGTATCTCCTATCAGGAAAGCAGACTTCCCCAAAATCTGTAGCAGACTTTGTTGGTCAGAACTGTGACCACCACAGCTGTGATGGTTTTAGAGGCCAAAGCGTTGAGGTGGACATGTATTGCTCCTCACCCCAGACAAAGTCTGCCACAGGTGACCACTGCCACCAACACAGTGTTGCTCTAAAGTGCTGGGCAATGTGGGTTTTAAGAAGAAATGAAATAAAAGGCTATCTATATGAAAAGGAGAGGCAAGCTTTTTATTTCCAAGTAATGACTTTACCTAGAAAACAGGATAAACCAATAAACTGTTAGAGGCCTTCTGGAGTGACTCAGTAAAGCTGCTTGGTGTAAAATAAATAGACAAAAGTGTACCCACAGTCAAGAGTTGTTCTATATATGTTATCACAGAGCCAATTTACAAACCCCACAAAATTAGACTGAATTTAAGAATAAATATATGAACATATATGAAGAAAACTATAAACCTTTTCTGATGGTTAGATGCAGACTTAAATGGACAGTCATTTACCACATTCTCTGATGTGAAGACCTTATATCATATAGAACTATGTTAATTCTTCACAAACTGGTCAATTCTAATCCAAATCCCAATGAGATATGCAGGGGCATGAAGAGGCTGAGTTCCAAGAAAATGATTCCTGAGTCACCTGAAGAATAGACTAAAAAAATTTCAGGCTTCCCTGGTGGCGCAGTGGTTGAGAGTCTGCCTGCCGATGCAGGGGACACGGGTTAGTGCCCCAGTCTGGGAAGATCCCACATGCCGCGGAGTGGCTGGGCCCGTGAGCCATGGCCGCTGAGCCTGCGCGTCCGGAGCCTGTGCTCCGCAATGGGAGAGGCCACAAAAAAAAATGTTTTTTTAGACCTTCTTAAAATGTGGTCCCAGTCCTACCATCTATGAAAGTGAATGATGGAGCAGCAATAATGGAAAAGACAAGCCTATGGACCAGTAAGGAATGCAGTTCAAGAACGATGCAGGGACCTTGGATTTTTACATCCCAGATGGATGGATTTAAGAGTTAAATGTATAATATAACCAAAAAGGGACTTAAGGAAGGGCTTTCTTAGAACCAAGTAAAAATATAAAGAAAAATTGGATAGACCTGATTACACAGACTTCAAAAACCTCTGTACACTAAAAATGCAGTAACAAAATGAACATTCCAAATATGTGTGTACATATTGCATATGTGTGCATTGTATATAAGCATATATGTGTATATATTGATATGTATGTGCATATATTGTATATATGTATACGTGTATGTATTATATGTATACATGTGTATATATTGATATGTATATTTGTACTGCTTATATATTGCATGCATGTGTGTACACAAAAGAATGGAATAGTGGACAAAAGATAGGACTAGACAATTCATATGAAGAGAAGAACAGTCAAAAACAAGAACAAGTAACATCCTTAGATCTGTCTATTTATTTATTTATTTATTTATAGCTGCATTGGGTCTTTGTTGCTGTGCACAGGCTTTCTCTAGTTGGGGCGAGCGGGGGCTACTCCGTTGCAGTTCACAGGCTTCTCATCGCGCAGCTTCTCTTTTTGCGGAGCACGGGCTCTAGGCACGTGGGCTTCGGTAATTGTGGCACGTGGGCTCAGTAGTTGTGGCTTGCAGGCTCTAGAGCGCAGGCTCAGTAGTTGTGGTGCACAGGCTTAGTTGCTCCGCGGCATGTGGGATCTTCCCGGACCAGGGCTCAAACCCGTGTCCCCTGCATTTGTAGGCGGAAGCCCAGGGAAGCCCAGGAACAAGTAACATTCTTTTTTTTTTTTGCGGTACATGGGCCTCTCACTGTTGTGGTCTCTCCCGTTGCGGAGCACAGGCTCCGGACCTGCAAGCTCAGCGACCATGGCTCACGGGTCCAGCCGCTCCATGGCATGTGGGATCCTCCCGGACCAGGGCACGAACCCATGTCCCCTGCATCGGCAGGACTCTCAACCACTGCGCCACCAGGGAAGCCCAGGAACAAGTAACATTCTTAATGTATCAAAATGGCAAATATAAAAAGTGATTGGGAATTCCTGGGCGGTCCAGTGGTTAGGACTCAGTGCTTTCACTGCCATGGCCCAGGTTCAATCCCTGGTGAGGGAACGAAGATCCTGCAAGCTGTGCAGTGCAGCCAAAAAAAAAAAAAAGAAAAGAAAAAGCGTGTGTAGTTGAGGTCTATATCGACGGGGCTTTTTCTGTAGACTTACATGGTTGGAAACGCCTCACAGAGTAACTATGTGGTTTCCTTTCTCACAGGACTAGATCTGTGGAGAAGAACTACAAGATAGAGTTGCTAATAAACTGTGAAAAACCTAACAGTCAAACTTTTTTTTATCTTACGTATTGGCATATGCTAACTGTTCTAGGGTATGATAGCTTAGGAGTGAATATCATTTGAACTTAATGCATGTTTAGAGGGTGTCTAAAATTCAGAACCAGGCAGATCCATCTCCTGACCCTAAACATGGTTGTACAGTAAATTGCTTGAGGAAACTGGTTCTCAAAGACTACAGGAGGGAATTTTTTTTTAATTAATTTATTTTTGGCTGCATTGGGTTTTTGTTGCTGTGCGCGGGCTTTCTCTAGTCGTAGTGAGCAGGGGCTACTCTTCATTGCAGTGCGCGGGCTTCTCATTGCGGTGGCTTCTCTTGTTGCAGAGCACGGGCTCTAGGTGCCAGACCTCAGGAGTGTGGCTCAAGGGCTCTGGAGCGCAGGCTCAGTAGTTGTGGCGCACGGGTTTAGTTGCTCTGCAGCATGTGGGATCTTCCCGGACCAGGGCTCAAACCCGTGTCCCCCGCATTGGCAGGCAGATTCTTAACCACTGTGCCACCAGGGAAGCCCAGAGGGGAATTTTTGAAGTGTGTCAATGTTCCATTAAAGATCAAAGAAGCTCAACTAAAAAAATTGTGGACTGACTCTCACAACTATGGATTGAGCAAAAATTCTTTTTTGAAAGGGTTATTTTGAAGATTATTACTCTAATACTGGAGAAGCTAAGGTGATTGGCAGTGGAATGAATCAGAACATGTACAATTCCTTAAAAATTTATTTATTGACTTAAATAATTTTGCCTATAATACAGCCCTTTACACTTTTTTTGTAAAAAAAAAAAAAAGACGTGTATACACACAGAGGAAAAAAACAGAAAGAAATCCATCTCCAGGTCATGACCTGTGAACTGATTCTAAGGGTCATTTTAATTCTTATAAAATTGATTTTTTCCCCCAAATTTCTTCAATATACATGTATTACGTGTATGATCAGAAAACAAAGTTTATATGTAAATAAAAGAACATCGAGACTTCAATGGAAGGGGGCCGAAGGGTATTTCAAACAGTTTTCAAGAAGACCAACAATAAGAACACATTCCATTTCAACCTCACCGGTTATCAAAGAGCAAGGTGCTGCTCTCAGCTGAGGGCGTTAACAGCCCCGCCAGGCAGACAGCAGGTGTGGTGTCCGGGGTCCCCCAAGATGTTTGCATTTGAATTTCTTTTAAAATAGGAAAAATGAGTATGAAAATGAATCAAACCGAGATTTTATCTATCTTTTGCCAATGCAGTTGTCCAATAGAACTTTCCCTATTTGTCATGGAGGAAGGGCCTGAGACCAGCCCCAAGGACGCTGGAGGAACGATGGGGGCGGACACCTGGGATCATCGCCGTGGCACCCAGAAGCAAGCCCGTCTGGACCCAGCTCGGAGCAGCGTCGGCCTCCGGGACCTGGACGCGCCTGACAACTACTGTCGGTTCTCCTCACACTGAGATGGTATTACTTTTGTTATCACACAACCAAAAATATACTAAAACGATGCCTTAGGCTGTTCATTTCCTTTATCTCAAAACTCTCACTTCTAGAAATCTACTCTAAGACAACGCTAAAGAAGGATAATGCAAAAAGATGCTATATGAAGAATGACTTGTAACAGTGAAAACTTGGAAATAACTTCTGCATCCAACAAAAAAACAGCTAATAGAACATCACGCCCCCATCCAGAAGGACAGCTCCAAAGACAGTGAGGCTCTGCGGGAAAAAGAAGTCCTGCTATGCAGGTAAGCAGGGGAAAAAGATTAGAATGTTGACTGTATACACCGTGTTTAATGTAAAAATGCAATATCAAAAAGCAGAAGGTAACGTACCAAAGTGCGAAATGCAATTTTATTAAGAATTATGGGTATTTTCCCCTTAATTCTGTATTTTCTGTAAAGTGGTTATTTTGCCTCCATAGTTTAAAAAGTATACTAAAAAGCATTTCATAAACTCTAGCACTTTATACAAATGTGAAGTATCATCACTGAGAAGGCAGCTTATATCTGCTTAGAACTGAGCAGAAATGACATGAGTCCCAGATGAACACCGTCTTTTTCCTTCTCCGGGGAGCACGGGGCCCAGCTCCTCTCATAGGGCTGAGCTACGTGGTACCTGAGCGGCCCTGCAGGTGGCCTTGCCAGCCAGGGTGGAGGTGTGCTTCCAGACACCTGTGTGCCAACACTGCACCCTGGAGGCACACCCCTGTGTCCTTCCAGCTTCCAGCATGGACGAGGTGGCCAGGCATGAGGCTGGCATGTTAGGACCCGGCTACGTGGATGCTGGGCCAGGTTCCAAGACAGCTGCGCTAACAGCATGACTAACAACATGACTCTGCAGCAGAGCTATGTGAGTGAAGCGAGTCCAGGAAATTTGCTTTTTCCCAAATGCCTACCACCTGAGCTTATTCTCTCCTGGAATATAACGTTCACTTAGAAGTAATACTGTTCATAATTCAGTTTTTTTTTTAATTATCATTCTAAACGTAAGAGTTTACAAAGGAAATTCCAGATCGAAATCACACCAAGAGGCTGTCCAAGGACACATGACTGACATACCTCCTTTTCATATGCAGGGAAGATCTGTCCCCCCTCAGTGACTTCCAAACCCATCAAAGAAAAGACCGGAAAAAAAAAACCCAGGAAGACTGTACATCCTCAAACGCGCTCAATTCTCCTCTCCTACGGTGGATCCCTTCCCAGGAGGTGACAGCCTTAAGGGGTGTTTCCGGGTGGGCAGGTGGGTGTCTCTCGCACACATGAGTTAATTTCTGGGGTTGCTGCCCACGGGGAACTCCTTCCGGCCAAGGGTGGGACCACGCCCAGGAGCTCAGCCACGCCTAGGGCATCAACAGGGCCCACGCTGCTCCCGCCGGAGCCTCCTGTACCCAGTAGGCTGCCAGGCATGCAGTAAGTGCTCAGCAAGCGCTTGTCGAACTGGACGGCAAAGGGCTTCTCCCTGCTGTGCAGCCTGCGGTGCTCTGCCAGGGGGCCGCTCCAGCCGAACACCTCGCCGCACTCATGACACTTAAAGGGCTTCTCCGCGGAGTGGGTCTTTTGATGTTTAATGAGACAGTGATTCTGGCTGAAGGCCCGGCCGCACTGGCCGCACTTATAGGGTTTCTCCCCGGTGTGGACGCGCTGGTGCACGATGAGCGACGAGTGGCAGCTGAAGGCCTTCCAGCAGCGGCTGCAGTCGAAGGGCTTCTCGCCGGTGTGGACGCGCTGATGCACAATCAGGTAGGAGTGGGAGCTGAAGGCCTTGCCGCACTCGTTGCAGCGGAAGGGCTTCTCGCCACTGTGGACGCGCTGGTGCACCACCAGGTACGAGTGGCAGCTGAAGGCTTTGCCGCACTGGCTGCACTTGAAGGGCTTCTCGCCCGTGTGGGCACGCTGGTGCAGCGTCAGGCGGGAGCGGCTGCTGAAGGCCTTCTGGCAGTCGCCGCACTGGAAGGGCTTGTCCCCGCTGTGGAGCTTCTCGTGCACCGTCAGGGACGAGTGGCAGGCGAAGGCCCGGCCGCACGCGCCGCATCGGTAGGGCTTCTCACCAGTGTGGATCCGGCGGTGCCGCGTCAGGTGTGTCCGCTGGTTGAAGGCCTTGCCGCACTCGCCGCACCGGTAGGGCCTCTCACCGGTGTGGACACGCAGGTGCATGCCGAGCAGCGAGCTGCAGCTGAAGGCCTTGTCGCAGGCGCCGCACTTGTAGGGCCGCTCGCCCGTGTGGACGCGCCGGTGCACGTTAAGGGATGAGTGGCAGCTGAAGGCCTTGCCGCACTGGCCGCAGAGGAAGGGCTTCTCGCCGGTGTGGACACGCCGGTGCTCCAGGAGGTTGGTGCTCCAGGTGAAGGCCTTGCCACACTCACCGCACTTGTAGGCCTTCTCTCGCGCGTGCCACCGCCGGTGCAGTGCCAGGGCCGCGCTTCGCTGGAAGGCCTTGCCGCACTCGCCACACGTGAACGGGCCGCTCCCGGCACCCGGGCTCCGATGCCTGACTCTGCTGGACTGCACGCTCCCCACGCAGCCGTCCGGAGAGGCTCCTTCTGCGGGAAGGCTGGGCTGGGCCAGGAGGGCACACCTCCGGCCAAGAGCCTCCTCAGACACCACATGGCCCCATCGGTGCTCCTCTGTGGGACCGTCCCTGGTGCTGGCGGCCTCACATTGTGACAGAGCAGTCGCCAGGGCCCCCTGGGCGCCCCTGTCACCAGGACCGGGGCTGTGGAGACCGGACCTCGCCAGCCCACCTGCGATCAGCTCCCATGACGGTTCTTCTTTGTAAACGCACAGCTGCTGAGACCATGGCTCCTCCACCTCAGGCCCCGGCTCCCATTCTGGTTCTGTAAGAAATGGAGATACTACCTTCTGAGAGCAGGCGGAGGTGCGGCGCTGGGGCTCAGGGCTGAGATCTGCCGGGAGAACAGGTAAGTGCAGGAGAGAGAGTAGAGATCAGCAGGGGGAGAGAGAGAGCGCAAGCTCAGGGCTGTGCGGAGGGGAGCACTCAGGGCAAGGCAGGCAGGCTGGCGAGCAGGGAAGAGGAGGAAGAAAGAGGGAAAGGAGCCTTGGAGAAGCCAGGGGATGCTGAAAAGAGCCAGGGGGCGGGGGGAGGACAGAGGAGCAGAAGGGGCACTGAGCAGGTGCAGACGGAGCAGGGCAGTGGACCGCGGAAGGAAAGCAGGCCCCATGGGGCAGTGGGGGTGGGGCTCCACATCCTCCCACTGCATCCCACTCACCTGGACCAGCCCCTCCAGGGACAGCTCTAGGCGCCCACCATGGCTCCTCGCCTCGTTCCAGGTGAGAGATTACATCTGGCTTGCAGACGGGAGGCCCTGTGTGAAGGGAGAAAGCGGCGTGGCTCTGGGTGCTGTGCTCTCCAGACCAGCCCACAAGCCCAGCAGCCCTGGAGTGGCCCCAGCGGCCTGAGGCACGGAGAGGTGGTGCCAACTTCAAGGAAGGGGGCCTGAGACATGGAACCCATACTGACATGTGTGTCTGAGGACCCCACAGGTACTGACATGCCCCATCTAGGGCAGGCTGGGCTTCCAGGGCCCTGTCCACCCCCTCCCTTTCCTCTGGGCCCCACCCCAGGACCAGCCACACTTCCAGGTAAAGATGCCAGTTGGTGCCACAAGGGCCTGGGGCATATACCACAAGGAAGACTCAGGAACACATACAGACTGGTGGATGCCCAGACTGCGGCCTCCTCACCTTGGGAGCCATCTTACCCAGGGCAAGAAGGTTCTGGTAGTTCTCCAGCATCACGTCCCGGTACAGGGCCCTCTGAGGGGAGTCCAGCTGTCCCCACTCCTCCTGGGTGAAGTCCACGGCCACGTCCTTGAAAGTCACCAACTCCTGGAATGACACACATGTTCTCTCTCACCCAGGATGGGAGTCAGTCCACTTGCGTTTTTGGGTGACTGAGGACCTCAGTAGCAGAGATAACCTCGGGTGACCTCCTGAGCGCAGAAGATAGGGCTGTAGACACCATCTGTCCTATAGCCCCGACGCACACACCACAACTCAGCCAGGAATTGCCACGCAGCCTGGCCTGGGAGGGCCCAGCTAACTGGGCAGCCCACGTATAGGTGCTACAGTGGGGGCACAGGCTGAGGCCATAAATTCTGGCCAACTTACAGAACTTGAAATATAATACAAAGAGCCTCAAACCCTATTCAAGTCCCATCATCACTGCAAAAGGCCCCAAACCCAGACAGGAAGCCCTCACTGCACCCTAAGGAAGGACCCTGTACTGCTCCGTGTCCTTCCTGCTTGCCCCCCACTCTTTCCTGCCAGACCCCTGCTCCCTTACCCTCCTGGGGCCACATCCCAGCCCACCCCCTCGCAACCTTCTCCCACTTTCCCCCAACACTGGCCCCTGGTCTCGGGGTAACCCCCCCAACTCGGTCACTCTGGTTCCAAGTGTCCTGAAAGTCCCAAATGACTTCCCTTATGTGACTCCTCCTCTGGAACCCCAGTATTCTGCCGGCCAGGGCTTCTTACCTCTCCAGCTGGGCACGCCAAGAGGTTGGAGACCCAGTGCCTGTCCCATGAGAAGAGAACAAAGAGCAGCCCAGGCCACATACAGTCATGACAGGGATGCATTAGAAGATAGGCAGGGACTTCCCTGATGGTCCAGCGGAAGACTCTGCACTCCCAATGCAGGGGGCCCGGGTTCGATCTCTGGTCAGGGAACTAGATCCCTCATGCCGCAACTAAAAAGATCCCACGCGCTGCAACTGAAGACCCTTCACGCAGCAACGAAGATCCTGCTTGTCGCGACTAAGACCCAGCACAGCCAAATAAATAAATAAATACTAAAAAAAAAAAAAGGTGGGGGTTGGGGGGACACAGAAGTGGTGGGGCAAGCAGGTCCTCAGCAGTAAAGTGAACTGGAGTCAGGGAGGAGGTGGGGAGGCAGGCCACAGTGGCCAGAGTATGAAGATAGGTATCTACTCCAAGGTGACAGCGTCTGCATTCTGCGGCAGGCAGCATGGGGGGAAGGCAGGAGGGGGACAGGCGTGAACAGGTTCTGAGCATGGGCCCAAGGAGTGACCTGGTTAAAAAAAGCAGCCTGGTAAAAACTGAGTTTCAAGTTCTGTTTCTAGACACAAAGGGGTAATGGGCACCAGATTTGCCCTCCTTACCTCAAACAACTAGTAAACTGGGTAAGATGTATGAAACAATGGTCAATTTCCAGACACTGGACAAAGGACAGCTCAGAACAGAGACCCCTGAGAACAAACAAAGTGAGCCCTACAACAGCCTCACCTTCCCACATGTAAGTAGTCCCTGATCACAGTGCAGGGTGTGAGAATCCAGAGAGAGCTTGTGGTCCAAGGAGTTGAGGAGACAGAGAACAGAGTTTGGGGAGACCAGGAAACTAGAATTTTCAGGGCAACGTGCCACAGCAAAGGGAGCCACACAGGCTTGGAACTCTGGATGTGCTCAAGATTGACTGAGGAATGACCCCAAACCAGGGAAAGAAACAGCAGAAAGAGGTGTGTGCAGGACAATCATTAAAACTCAAACAGGACTGGGAACAGTCTGTGCTCCAACCGGCCGGAGTGAATGTCCTCCTGCTCTATGGGACACTGAGTAAAGTCCCCAGAAGGATGCTGCTTCAGCAGTGGGGCAAAATTAGCCTGAGATTAAAGACTTCTCTGGACCCACCTTAACAAAACCTAAAAGTAAGCTTTGGAAGGATCCAACTGACTCTAAGTAATTTCACTGCATCACAAAACATTTAAGGAATTAAACCCAACACCCAACAAAGTAAAATTCACTCCATCTAGAATCCAATCAGGTAACTAAAAGGAAAAAAAGTTAATAAAATCAGAATTAAAAGTATCATAAAACTAAACAAAACAAAACAACAACAAAAAAGTATCATAAAACAGTATTTGTTTACCTCAAAAGAAAGCGTTAAGGGTGAAAGAGAATTAAAAAAGATACAAGACGTAGAAAACAAATAGCATAACGGCAGATATAAACCCAGCCGTATGGATAATTATGTTAAATGTGAATAGTCTAAATATCCCAAGTAAAAACTACAGATTGTCAAATTGAATTTGAAAAGTAAGACCCAGGCTTCCCTGGTGGCACAGTGGTTAAAAATCCACCTGCCAATGCAGGGGACATGGGTTCAAGCTCTGGTCCGGGAAGATCCCACATGCTGCAGAGCAACTAAGCCAGTGTGCCACAACTACTGAGCCTGCACTCTAGAGCCCGCAAGCCACAACTACTGAAGCCCATGTACCTAGAGCCCATGTTCTACAACAAGAAAAACCACCACAATGAGAAGCCCACGCACAATGAAGAGTAGCCCCTGCTCACCACAACTAGAGAAAGCCCGCACGCAGCAATGAAGACCCAAAGCAGCCCCTCTGCAAAAAAAAAAAAAAAAGATACCCAGAAAATTCTCCACATATTTAGAATTAAACAATACACTCCTGAATAATACACAGTTGAAGGAGAAATTACAAAAAAATTAGAAACTATTTTGAACTGAAAAAAAGGGAAATACAACAGAAAATTTGTGGAATATAGCTAAAGCAGGACTTAGAGGTAAATTTATAGCACTGAATGCTAATGAGAATAGGTGTCAAATCAATACCTCAGTTTCACCCTTAAGAAAACAAAGTAGTATACACTGATGTGTATAAAACTGATGACTAATAAGAACCTGCAGTATAAAAAAACAAACAACAAAAAAACAACTAATACTAAACTTTCTTTGGTTATTTGTATGGAAATATGTTAATATAAATGTTTCAAACATTACATGAAATTTCTGAAAATCTTATATGTTCTGGTATAATGTTAAGTCATAATTCTAGTTATTACTTTAAAATGTATATCTCAGAAATAACTAAATTTCCTTGTCAATTCCATTATTATGAACTTTCATCAAATCTTTAACCGTGGTCATTTTTAAGTCTTTTGTCATTTACAGACAGTTCTGGGTGTACGCTGATGCTTTCGCAAAAATGTTCCTACAAAAGGGTTTCATCTTCAAGGAATTCATGGAAAAGACTCTGACAAGTACAGGTTTCTGGTAACTGACTATACTGCTGAACTGAATGAATAAGCATTTTCAGAACTCTAACGGAAAACTGATGAATTCATAAAAGTGCTAACAAAAGATCAAGATGAAAAAAAAATTAATTACATGGGACTGAGTGAACTGATGACGATGATTATAATTTTTGTGACTTTCTGTTTGAATAAAAAAAAAATCCCACAAGGACTCAGAGGCAAAAAATATACAAATCAATTTTCACTGCAAAGTAAAGGAGCTGTTACAGTGGAGAATTACTGGACTGAATGTCAATATTATGACATAGTATGAGTGTGTTTCGTGTTTGGTAACTGCAATCATTGTTGCTTTTGTTGTGGTCATCCATTTACAATGCTTGGTGTCAGTTTATTTATCTCTTGTAAAAATAAAATACTGTGTGTGTGTGTGTGTGTGTGTGTGTGTGTGTGTGTGTGTTGTGAAAAAAAAGAATTCACTGGTGTAGGTGGGGTGATATTTGCATAATTACTCCTGTAGATTTGATTATTTATTTTATTATTTTGATTAAGCAATGCTACAATGCTAAAAGAAAATGCATACTTAGCTGTTAGCAGGGTTGAAGCTCCTGATGGTTGTAAGAGCTACCTGCCTGAATTTGGACATTAGCATTTTATGCAATGAATTAAAAGCAAAAAATCATTTCAAAAAAAAAAAAAAGAAGCCAAAGTAGCTACCTCCCTGGTGGTCCAGTGGTTAAGACTCTGCCCTCCAATGCAGGGGATGTGGGTTCGATCCCTGGTTGGGGAGCTAAGATCCCACATGCCTTGGGGCCAAAAAACCAAAAACATAAAACAGAAGCACTATTGTAACAAATTCAATAAAGGCTTTAAAAAAAATGGTCCACATCAAAACAAACAATCAAAAAAAAGCCAAAGTAAAGAAAGGAAATAATAACCAGAAACTGATGAAAAAGAGCACAGAAAAGCCATAGAGAAAATCAATGAAACCAAAAGATGGTTCTCTGCAAAGACCAATAAAATCAATAATTAAACATATATTTACTATATGACTCAGCCATTCCACTCTTGGGTATTTATTCAAGAGAAATTAAAACACACATCTATACTTATACTCCAATATTTATAGCAGGTTTATTTGTAATAACCTAAACGAGGAAACAACCTAAACGTCCATCAGTTGGTGAATGGATAAACAAATTGTGGAGTACATATGCAACAATGTTATGTGCTGAACTGTGTCCCTCCAAATTCATATGTTGAAGCCCTAAGCTCCAATACCTTAGAATGTGACTATATTTGAAGACAAGGCCTTTAAAAAGGTAATTAAGGTAAACGAGGTCATTAAGATGGGTCCTAAAATGGTAGAATTAGTGTCCTTATAAGAAATGGAAATTTGGACACAAATATGTACAGAAGGGAGAACGTGAGGACACAGAGAAGCACCATCTGCAAACCAAGGAGAGAAGCTCAGAAGAAACCTATCAACACCTTGATCTTAGACTTCTAGCCTCCAGAACTATGAGACAATAAATTTCTATTGCTTGAGCCACACAGTCTGTGGCACTTTGCTGTGGCAGCCCTAGGAACCTAAAACAAATGGAATATCACTAGACAATCAATAGGACCAAGCTACTGATTCAAACAAGGAAATGAAGTCAAAAGCATAATGCTAACTGAAATAAGTCAGAAACAAAGACTACATATCTTATAATTCCACATGAAATTCTTAAAAAGACAGAATTACACTGGATGCCAAGGGGGTGGGTGGAGAAGATGGGCTTCAAAGGGACATGAAGGAACTTTTTGGGTGATGGAAAAGTTCTATATCGTGATTGTGGTGCTGGTTACACGACTGTATACACTTGCCAAAACTCACCAAATCCTACATATATAAAATTGGAGAAATTTATTGTGTATAAATTACACCTCAATAAACCTGATCCAAAAAACCCACCGGATTTCAGGGAAATGAGAAGGTCGGAGTGAGGACACATGCTGAGAACGTGCCCATAACTAAGGCATGCAGGGATGAAGCATAATGGTGATGGCACTGGCAGAAAGAAGGAGGAAATGGGCAGAAACAAAGCTCCAGAGACATCACAATGCGGTGCTGGCGAGAGAGCACTGTCAGAGGCTACGTGGTTTCAGTATGGAGGTGTCAACAGGCAAGAGCAGGACAGGATTTGAGCCTTGGCACAGGACTTTCTGAGGGGTATTACCAACCCACCAGCAAAAGCCCATGTCTGGTGTGTCTTCATTTTGCAGGACAGGAAGCAAAAGGGTGTGGGAATCAAAGGCAGACGTGGAGGGGCTTCCCTGGTGGTGCAGTGGTTAAGAATCCGCCTGCCAATGCAGGGGACACGGGTTTGAGCACTAGTCTGGTAAGATCCCTCATGCCACGGAGCAACTAAGCCCCTGTGCCACAACTACTGAGCCTGCACTCTAGAGCCTGCGAGCCACAACTACTGAGCTCGTGTGCCACAACTACTGAAGCCCGCATGCCTAGAGCCCGTGCTCCGCAACAAGAGAAGCCACTGCAATGAGAAGTCCGCGCACTGCAACGAAGAGTAGCCCCCACTTGCCACAACCAGAGAGAAGCCTGCGCGCAGCAACGAAGGCCCAACGCAGCCAAAAATTAAATTAATTAACTTTATTTAAAAAGAAAAAAAAAGGCAGATGTGGAAATAAAACTAGCAGAAGAGTCAGAACAGCTCACGGGGGATGTCCCAGCAGAGCAGAACCCTTGACGTAGTATGAGACTGCTGGGAGGGGAGAGTACTTCGGAGAGAGGACCAGTTACTCAAAGACCTGAGAAGCTGGTATTTCAGGAATAATATCTGTGCACAAGAAGGGGAGTACCTCCCGAGGTGGTCACTCTCACACAGACACCACTTTTTCCTGAACCTTTTCAAGGCAAGTTGCAGACATCAGAACATCTCACCTTACATTCTTCAGCCTGTATCTCCTAAGGATGTTCTCTGACACAATCACAATGCCATCATCACACCCATGAAATTAAATATTCATACAACATGATCTAAGATACAGTATATTTTCAAATTTTCTCAATCTTTCTAAATGCCTTTGATAGAATATTTGGATCTATAACCCATCAAGGATCATGTATTGCATGTGCTTGTTATGTCTCCCAAGGGTCTTATAGAACTACAGCACATTCTAACATTACAGAAGCTGGGCATATCTCACCATACATGTTTTACAGTCATTTCTACTTTTCAAGTGGTAAGTTAACAGAATTGCCAAACCCTAAAAAAATCAAAGGATTCTCAATCCTCCTGACCTTTCACCACCTCACACTGTCTTTATCCAGCGCACTTTTCTAAACACTACGATGAGTGGGGGTAGTTTAGGTGGTGGAACAAAATGAGGAGCAAAACCCAAAATCTATAAAAGGAGGGATTTGCACCTCTCCCAGCTGCAGAAGTGGCCCCAGGGCCAATTCCCTGTCGAGCCCACAGATCCTCTAAAACTCCAAGTTCTTCCATGAAGGCCCCATGTCAGGAGCTGGGTACAGAGGAAAAGCACACAGGGACACACCCCCTACCATCACTCTGACCCCAACACTGCAATGCAGCCCTTCCATCAGCTGTTCCACATCCTCCTACCTAATTCCATCCCGGAAAACTCCCCCAAACAAGGACCAACTGCTACAAACATCCCATGGGCCTGAGTGTGGAGATAAGTGAAGTGATCTCATGTGAGCTGTCACCTACTTGCTTGGGTGGCACTAGAACCACTCATCAGAGCTCCCAGCACAGTGCTGGGCACACAGCACAGTCCTCAGCAACAGACACATGGCTGGACTGAATCAGGCTGGAACATACACTCATGTTGATAGCACACCCCGGCGTCACCTGCACCTGTTCCCACGCGCAGAGCTTCCTGAGGACTGGAGAACAGGCCCCCAGGTGTGTGTGTGGGGTGTCCTTGGATGACTAAAGATTCTCGGCGGCCGAAGGAAGGTGCCAACCCTCCACATAAACAACGAAATGTTCAAAAAAGAAAAGACAGCCACTCACCTCGGACCTGCCTTCCAGGAGACCCTGACTCAATTTATCTTCTGGAATCTCTTTGAGGGGAAGAACAGGGTCCTGAGAGGACGGAGCTGGAAAGGAGAAATGAGTCAAGAGGTCTGCTCTGTCCACAGCCACCAGGCACCCCCAGCACGGGGAGAATGAAGGGGAGGCAGGAAGGGAGCCCCAACTTCGTCACAACCTGATAGGGCATCGGGGCTAATTCTGCTACTCAGTGTATGGGTCACTCCCGTTACGGAGGAAAAGCGCCGCCATTCCCGTCCCCATCATCCCCGGGGTGCCCACGGTGAAGAGGAGGAGACCTGAATCCGGGACGCTTTCGGGAACCCAGCCCGCCCTCTCCGTGCAAATCCACAGGCCCACGGCCTGACAAGCCAACCGTACCTGCCTCCCGGGGCTCCGGGGCCTCCATGGCACCCTCCTTTGGCGGCCGCCCCGGGCGGGGGCGGGGCGGGTCCACCTCCCGGGGCTCAGAACCCTCGCGCAGCCCCGCGGGGCCGGCCCGCGCCCCGGGTCGGGGTCAGGCGGGCTCCGCAGGCGCCCCGCGCCCCGGGCTGTGCTCTCGCCCCATCGCTTGCCCCATCAGCCCGTCACCGACGTTGTCCGGGCCCGCGCGGGCCGGCCAGGCCTCGGGCTCTGCCGCCCGGCGTTGGGAGTCGCGGAGGCGGCACACAGGCCTGGGGCGGACGGGCTGACGAACCGACGGCCGGCCGGACGCGCGGACGAGCTCACCCACCTCACACAAGACTGCCGCCGCCACAAAAGAGCTCGGGCGACCGTCGCCAGACGTGCGCCTGCGCAGACCGGACGGGCACTACAACTCCCGGGATCTTTTGCGCCGCGCAGGGGTGGACTGCATTTCCCAGAGGGCATCGGGGCCGGAGCCGCCCTGACGTCTAGCACGGACGAGCGTGTAGCACAGTCTTCTGGGAAGTGTAGTTAAGGCGCCAGCGACCTTGCGCTCTGGCCCCGCCCCCTCTCCCCCATTGCTGTGGAAAGCGCTTGCATCTCGGGGTGTGTGTGTGATATGTGTGGTGTGTGTGTGATGTGTGGTGTGTGTGTGTGTGTGTGGTGTGATGTGTGTGATGTGTGTGGTATGTGTGGTGTGTGTGTGTGAGGTGTGTGATGTGTGTGTGCGCACGCCTGGTGGGGTGAGTGTGGAGAGTTTAGGTTGGGTAAGTGTGGAACATTAAGGGTGAGTGACCTCTGTGTGAGAGGGACAGGGCCCCACGGGCACCTGCTGGGTCCTGACACTTGACCTACCAGTTGTCCCATCCCCAGGGATGGGAGTGGGTCCATTTCTCTTTGCTGGGAAGATGGATTCCTTTGCTTGGGACCACCCAGAACTGGAGGGAAGGGGCCCTCAGGAAGGCCCAGCTCCTGCACTCGGCCCCTGGCCCTTTCTTCTGACAGAGGGGGGATAGGGTGGGGTAGAGTGAGGGTGGGGTTTGGGGGGAGGGGTCTGCAGACTCCCCAGCCTCCCCATAATGGGTAGAGAGGCGGCCACCCTGAGGGTCCTGGAGTTCTGGGAAGGTGAGAGCCCTACTGGGCCTGGCTGGGAACCTCCATGGTGAGGCCCCGGGTGCTATGGGCACAGAAACAAGGACGAGGGTGGGACGCCACAGGGCTGGAAAATGTGGCTGCTCACTCCCAGGCCTTGCTGGGTGGGGACCCAAGGCCAGGGTGGCAGGTACTGAGCGGCTATCCAGCTCGAAGAAGGGAGCGAGTGCCCTGTGCAGTCCAGGGCAGGAGGGGCCGTGGCATCCAGGGGCCTTCCACTAAGACCCTCACTTTTCAAAATTGAGAAGTTAATCGATCCTGAGGAGAGGGTCGTGGGAACTTCTAATTCGGTCAGAAACCCAGGCTTCTGAAGGGGGTCGGGGACATGGCGGGGGGAATGTTCTTGTGGGCCTGAGCCCTTAACCTGTGGGGTGTGATGCCACCCTGGGGTAGACAGTGTCAGAATCCAGTCGAATCCTCAGACACCCTACTGGGGTCGGAAACTTAATTGTTATCATGGGGAAAATCCTCCACGCATTTGGTGACCAGAAGCGTCAGAAGTGAAGTGTTGTCTGTGAAGGGAAGGGAATACACAGGGAAGAAAGACAAGTCGGGAACAACTGGGTTTTTTCCTACACAGGAAGGAACACACTGAGTTTTCCCCTTTACACCTTCTTGGGGGCCGGAGGCGAGGTAGGGTTGGTGGTGGCAGTGGTATCTGTGACCTGAGGATCAAGGAGCAGGACACACACTGGCCCTGAGGCAGGAAGCTGTTGGCATGATGGGCAGGAGGGGGCGTGTCCCTGGGGGCAGGCCCAGAGCCCAGGCTCTGCAGGGAGTGGAGAGGAGCCCTTGGGTTGGAGGGTGAGGGCAGAGGGGGTTCTGATCAGACGTAGGTTTTTTTTTTTTAAAGGAACATTTTTTTAAATAGATCTCTATTGGAGTATAATTGCTTCACAATACCGTGTTAGTTTCTGTTGCACAACAAAGTTAATCAGCCATATGCATACACAGGTCCCCATATCCCCTCCCTCTTGAGCCTCCCTCCCATCCTCCCTATCCCACCCCTCTAGGTCATCGCAAAGCACCGAGCCAATCTCCCTGTGCTATGCTGCTGCTTCCCACCAGCCAACTGTTTTACACTTGATAGTGTATAAAAGTCGATGCTACTCTCACTTCGCCCCAGCTTTGCCTTCCCACTCCATGTCATCAAGTTCATTCTCTATGTCTACCTCTTTATTCCTGCCCTGCAACTAGGTTCATCAGTACCTTTTTTTTTAGATTCCATATATATGCATTAGCATATGGTATTTGTTTTCCTCTTTCTGACTTACTTCACTCTGTATGATAGACTGTAGGTCCACCTACCCCACTACAAATAACTCAATTTCCTTTCTTTTTATGGCTGAATATTCCATTGTATATATGTGCCACGTCTTCTTTATCCATTCATCTGTCGATGGACATCTAGGTTGGTTCCATGTCCTGGCTATTGTAAACAGTGCTGCAATGAACATTGTGATGCATGTCTCTTTTTGAATTATGGTTTTATCAGGGTATATACCCTGCAGTGGGATTGCTGGGTCATATAGTAGTTCTATTTTTAGTTTTTTAAGGAACCTCCATACTTTTTTCCATAGTGGTTGTATCAATTTACATTCCCACCAACAGTGTAGGAGGGTTCCCTTTTCACCACACCCTTTCCAGCATTTAATGTTTCTAGCTTTTTTGATAATGGCCATTCTGACTCATGTGAGGTGATATCTCATTGTAGTTTTGAGTTGCATTTCTCTAATAATTAGTGATGTTGAGTATATATATATATATTTTTTTTCTTTTTTTTGCGGTACGCGGGCCTCTCACCGCTGCGGCCTCTCTCGCAGGGGAGCACAGGCTCCGGACGCGCAGGCTCAGCGGCCATGGCTCACGGGCCCAGCCGCTCCGCGGCATGTGGGATCTTCCCGGACCGGGGCACGAACCCGCGTCCCCTGCATCGGCAGGCGGACTCTCAACTACTGCGCCACCAGGGAAGCCCGATGTTGAGTATATTTTCATGTGCCTCTTGGCCATCTGTATGTCTTCCTTGCTGAAATGTCTATTTAGGTCTTCTGCCATTTTTTTAACTGGATTGTTTGTGTTTTTTATATTGAGCTCCATGAGCTGTTTGTATATTTTGGAGATTAATCCTTTGTCCGTTGTTTCATTTGCAAATATTTTCTCCCATTCTGAGGGTTGTCTTTTTGTCTTGTTTATGGTTTCCTTTGCTGTGCAAAAGCTTTTTTTTTTTTTTTTTGCGGTACGCGGGCCTCTCACTGTTGTGGCCTCTCCCGTTGCGGAGCACAGGCTCCGGACGCGCAGGCTCAGCGGCCATGGCTCACGGGCCTAGCCGCTCCGCGGCACGTGGGATCTTCCCGGACCGGGGCACGAACCCGTGTCCCTCTGCATCGGCAGGCAGACTCTCAACCACTGCGCCACCAGGGAAGCCCTGTGCAAAAGCTTTTAAGTTTAATTAAGCAAGTCCCATTTGTTTATTTTTATTTCTGTTACTCTAGGAGGTGGGTCAAACAAGATCTTGCTATGGTTTATGTCAAAGACTGTTTTTCCTATGTTTTCCTTTAAAAGTTTTATAGTGTCTGGTCTTTTTAAGTCTTTAATCCATTTGGAGTTTATTTTTGTGTATGGTGTTAGAGAGTGTTCTAATTTCACTCTTTTACATGTAGCTGTCCAGTTTTCCCAGCACCATTTATTGAAGAGGCTTTTTCTCCTCCATTGTATGTTCTTACCTCCTTTGTTATAAATTAGGTGCCCATATGTGGGTGGGTTTATCTCTGGGCATTCTATACTGTACCATTGATCTATATTTCTGTTTTTGTGCCAGTACTATACTGACTTGATTACTGTAGCTTTGTGGTATAGTTTGAAGTCAGAGAGCCTGATTCCACCAACTCCGTTTTTCTTTCTCAAGATTCCTTTGGCTATTTGGGGTCTTTTGTGTTTCCATACGAATTGTAAGATTTTTTGTTCTAATTCTGTGAAGAATGCCATTGGTAGTTTGATAGGGATTGCACTGAATCTGTACATTGCTTTGGGTAGTATAGTCATTTTCACAATATTGATTCTTCCAACCCAAGAACATGGTATATTTTTCTGTCTGTTTATGTCATGTTTGATTTCTTTCATCAGTGTTTTATAGTTTTCTGAGTACAAGTATTTCGCCTCCTTAGGTTTATTCCTAGGTATTTTATTCTTTTTGTTGCAATGGTAAATGGGAATGTTTCCTTAATTTCTCTTTCTGATTTTTTGTTGGTGGTGTATAGGAATGCCAGATATTTCTGTGCATTAATTTTGTACTCTGCAACATTACCAAATTCATTGATTAGTTCTAGTAGTTTTCTGGTGGCATGTTTAGGAATTTCTATGTATAGTATCATGTCATCAGCAAATAGTGACAGTTTGACTTCTTTTCCAATATGTATTCCTTTTATTTCTTTTTCTTGTCTGATTGCTGTGGCTAGGACTTCCAAAACTATGTTGAATAAGAGTGGCGAGAGTGGACATCATTGTCTGGTTCCTGATCCTAGCAGAAATGCTTTCAATTTTTCACCATTGAGTATGATGCTCACTGTGGGTTTGCCATATACGGCCTTTATTATGTTGAGGTAGTTTCCCTTTCTGCCCATTTTCTGGAGAGTTTTTATCATAAATCAGTGTTGAATTTTGTCAGAAGCTTTTTCTGCATCTACTGAGATGATCATATGGTTTTTGTTCCTTAATTTGTTAATGTGGTGTATCACATTGATTGAAGAATCCTTGCAATCCCGGGGATAAATCCCACTTGATCATGGTATATGATCCTTTTAATGTGCTGTTGGATTCTGTTTGCTAGTATTTTGTTCAAGATTTCTGCATCTATGTTCATCAGTGATATTGGTCTATAATTTTCTTTTTTTGTGATATCTTTTTCTGGTTTTGGTATCAGGGTGATGGTGGCTTCATAGAATGAACTTGGGAGTATTTCTCCCTCTGCAAATTTTTGGAAGAGTTTGAGAAGGATCTGTGTTAGCTCTTCTCTAAATATTTGATAGAATTCGCCTTTGAAGCCATCTGGTCCTGGACTTTTGTTTGTTGGAAGATTTTTAATTATGGTTTCAATTTCATTACTTGTGATAGGTCTGTTTATATTTTCTAATTCTTCCTGGTTCAGTCTTGGAAAATTGTACCTTTCCAAGAATTTGTCCATTTCTTCGTGGCTGTCCATTTTATTGGCATATAGTTGTTTGTAGTAGTCTCTTATAATCCTTTGTATTTCTGCAGTGTCAGTTGTGATTTCTCCTTTTTCATTTCTAATTTTATTTTATTTATTTATTATTATTATTTTAAAATTAATTAATTTTTGGCTCCATTGGGTCTTCCTTTTTGCATGTGGGCTTTCTCCCTAGTTACGGTGAGAGGGGGCTACTCTTTGTTGTGGTGCGCAAGCTTCTCATTGCGGTGGCTTCTCTTGCTGCAGAGCATGGGCTCTAGGCACGCGGGCTTCAGTAGTTGTGGCTTGCAGGCTCTAGAGCACAGGCTCAGTAGCTGTGGGGCATGGGCTTAGTTGCTCCGCAGCATGTGGGATCTTCCCAGACCAGGGCTCGAACCTGTGTCCCCTGCATTGGCAGGCAGATTCTTAACCACTGTGCCACCAGGGAAGTCCCCCCTCTAATTTGATTGATTTGCGTCCTCTCCCTTTTTTTCCTGATGAATCTAGAAAAGGGTTTATCAATTTTATTTATCTTCTCAAAGAACCAGCTTTTACTTTTATTGCTCTTTGCTCTTGTTTTCTTCATTTCTATTTCATTTATTTCTGCTCTGATCTTTATGATTTCTTTCCTTCTACTGACTTTGGGTTTTCTTTGTTCTTCTTTCTCTAGTTGTTTTAAGTGTAGGATTAGATTTTTTTTTTAATAAATAAATATATTTATTTATTTTTGGCCGTGTTGGGTCTTCATTTCTGTGCGAGGCCTTTCTCCACTTGTGGCAAGCGGGGGCCACTCTTCATCGTGGTGTGCGGGCCTCTCACTGTCGCGGCCTCTCCCATTGCAGAGCACAGGCTCCAGACGCACAGGCTCAGTAGTTGTGGCTCACGGGCTTAGCTGCTCCACGGCATGTGGAATCTTCCCAGACCACGGCTCGAACCCGTGTCCCCCGCATTGGCACACAGATTCCCAACCACTGCGCCACCAGGGAAGCCCAGTTAGATTGTTTATTTGAGATTTTTCTTCTTTTTAAAAAATATTTATTTATTTATTTTTGGCTGCTTTGGTTCATTGTTGCTGTGCACGTCTTTCTCTAGTTGCAGTGAGCAGGGGCTACTCTTTGGTGCAGTGCACGGGCTTCCCACTGTGGTGGCTCCTCTTGTTGCAGAGCACGGGCTCTAGGCACGTGGGCTTCACTAGTTGTGGCTTGCGGGCTCTAGAGTGCAGGCTCAGTAGTTGTGGCGCATGGGTTTAGTTGCTCTGCGGCATGTGGGATCTTCCCAGGCCAGGGCTTGAACCTGTGTCCCCTGCATCGGCAGGCGGACTCTCAACCACTGTGCCACCAGGGAAGCCCTTAACAGTCTTTATTTTAAAGTCTATTTTATCTGATACGAGTATTGCTACTCCAGCTTTCTTTTGACTTCCATTTGCATGTAATATCTTTTTCCATCCCTTCACTTTCAGTCTGTATGTGTCCCTAGGTCTGAAGTGGGTCTCTTGTAGACAGCATATATATGGGTCTTGTTTTTGTGTCCATTCAGCCAGTCTGTGTCTTTTGGTTGGGGCATTTAACCCATTTACATTCAAGGTTATTATCAATATGTATGTTCCTATTACCATTTTCTTTATTGTTTTGGGTTTGTTTTTGTGGGTTTTCTTCTTCTCTTGTGTTTCCTGCGTAGAGAAGTTCCTTTAGCATTTGTTGTAAAGCTGGTTTGGTGGTGCTGAATTCTCTTAGCTTTTGTTTATCTGAAAAGCTTTTGACTTCTCCATCGAATCTGAATGAGATCCTTGCTGGGTAGAGTAATCTTGGTTGTAGATTTTTCTCTTTCATCACTTTAAGTATATCCTGCCACTCCCTTCTGGCCTGCAGAGTTTCCACTGAAAAATCAGCTGATAACCTTATGGGGATTCCTTTGTATATTATTTTTTGTTTTTCCCTTGCTGCTTTTAGTATTTTTTCTTTGAATTTAATTTCTGTTAGTTTGATTAATGTGTCCTGGTGTGTTTTTCCTAGGATTTATCCTGTATGGGACTCTCTGTGCTTCCTGGATTTGGGTGACTATTTCCTTTCCCATGTTAGGGAAATTTTCCACTATAATCTCTTCAAGTATTTTCTCAGACCCTTTCTTTTCTCTTCTTCTGGGAACCTGATAATTCGAATGTTGGTACATTTAGTGTTGTCCCAGATGTCTCTGATATTGTCTTCAATTCTTTTCATTCTTTTTTCTGTATTCTGTTTCTCAGCAGTTACTTCCACCACTTTGTCTTCCAGTTCACTTATTCTTTCTTCTGCCTCTGTTATTCTGTTATTGATTCCATCTAGTGTAGTTTTCATTTCAGTTATTGTGTTGTTCATCTCTGTTTGTTTGTTCTTTAGTTCTTCTAGATCTTTGGTAAACATTTCTTGTATATTCTCAATCTAGGTTTCCATTCTATTTCTGAGATTCTGGATCATCTTTACTACCATTACTATGAATTCTTTTTCAGGTAGACTGCCTATTTCCTCTTCATTTATTTGATCTTGTAGGTTTTTATCTTGCTCCTTCATCTGTGACATATATTTTTGCCATCTCATTTTTTTCTTTTTTTTAATGAGTGGGACTGTGTTCCTGTCTTACTGGTTGTTTGGCCTGAGGCTTCCAACATTGGAGTCTGTAGGCTATTGGGTAGAGCTGTCTTGGTGCTGAGATGACAAACCCCGTGAGACCTCACTCAAATGAATATTCCCTGGGGTCTGAGGTTCTCTGTTCGTCCAGTGGTTTGGACTTGGACCTCCCACTGCAGGAGCATCCCCCCGACGCTGGGCTTGTGAATCAAGATCCTGCAAGCCCCGGGCTTCCCTGGTGGCGCAGTGGTTGAGAGTCCACCTGCCGATGCAGGGGACATGGGTTTGTGCCCCGGTCTGGGAGGATCCCACGTGCCACGGAGCGGCTGGGCCTGTGAGCCATGGCCACTGGGCCTGCTCCGCGACGGGAGAGGCCACAGCAGTGAGAGGCCCGTGTACTGCAAAAAAAAAAAAAAAAAAGATCCTGCAAGCCCCGTGGGGAGGCAAAAAAAAAAAAAACAAAGAAAAAGAAAAATAACAAAGCAAAAAATAAAATTAGACTAGGAAACTAATAGGTATGTTAGAAAGAATGTAAAAATTAAAAAACAGATAAATCAAGAACTGGAAGGTTTATCAGTACCACAGTAGTAAAAAAGAGGAGGAGGGAAAGGAAAAAAAAAAGTGTGGGGGGGAGGAAAGGCCTTGGATGTGCAGAGCGGGGCCTAAGCAAGGGTGAGGTTTGGGCGGTGGGCAGGGCCAGTACTCACAAGGCTGGAAAAGGCCCTGGGGGCTGTGGGGGGTGGGACTTAGGCTCAAGGAACAGAAGGGGCCCAGGGTGCCCCCCACCTAGGTCTCAGAGAGAAGGGGACCTCACCTGGGAGTCCAGCAGACTTCCTGGACTCAAGTGGGCAGGGCAATCACCCTCCACTCCTCTCCTGCCTGCGTCCTGATCCCCCTGTCCTCCCTCCTATGACCCCAAGGACCCACGCAGCCTGGAGGCAGCTTGGAGGGCAGGGGACCAGCCTGGGAGCTCGGCAGGCTCCCCATGCCCAAATGGGTGGGGTTAACACCCTCCGCTCCTCTCCTGCTCCTCCCTCAGGGCCCCTCCCGCCTGCCTGTCCTGATCTCTCCAGCCTCAGGGGCGCTGATCTTGCCTGGCCTCCACTTATGTTCTACCGGTTCACTTTGGGGTTCCTCCCGTCTCCTTGGGGGTCAGAGTCCCCCACCAGCGCCCGGCAGCCACCCTAGTTGTGGGGAGATGCTAACTCTGCGTCTTCCCACACTGCCATCTTGACTCCTCCCTCATAGGAACATTAATTAATTAATTAATTTATTTATGGCTGCATTGGGTCCTTGTTGCTGCACCAGCTTTCTCTAGTTGCAGTGAACGGGGGCTACTCTTCGTTGTGGTATGTGTGCTTCTCATTGCGGTGGCTTCTCGTTGCAGAGCACAGGCTCTAGGCGTGCAGGCTTCAGTAGTTGTGGCACATTGGCTCAGTAGTTGTGGCTTACGGGCTCTAGATCTCAGAAGCTGTGGCACATGGGCTTAGCTGCTCCGCCGCATGTGGGATCTTCCCAGACCAGGGATCAAACCCATGTCCCCTGTGTTGCCAGGCGGATTCTTAACCACTGCGCCACCAGGGAAGTCCCCAGACGTAGGTTTAACAGGTTGCCTGAGAGGGTCAGGGCCAAAGCCAAGGACTGGAGAAGTGAGGCCAGTGGGGATGTGGTGGCTCTGTCTGGGGGGCCAGTGCAGCAGCAAGAAGCGCCAGGGTCTGGGGTGGCCGGGAGGGTGTGAGTGGAAGGGCACAGCCAGCTCTGTCAGTGCTGCTAAGAGATCAAAGATGAGGGCAGAGAGGTGACCTTTGGCCACAGGGAGGTGGAGGGGCTCCTGATGGGGCCCAGTCCTGTTCACCAGGAATGATGAGACGAGGTCCATCCCAGGGGCCAGTCGAATAGAGACCCCGGCTCAGCTGGCAAGAGAAGGGGGACCCCGAGGACCCCTGCATGGGCAGCGTGCCCATCTGAGGCGGCCCTCCCCGCTCTGCCCCATCTGTGGGTGGAAGGGTGATGCACAGAGTGGTGACTGGCCTCAGCTGCCCAAGGTTGGGGAGCTTGTCCCATTGAGAGCCGAGGCTGGGCCCTCGGGGCACACACAGATGCTGGCATGCCTGATGCCCCACCTGGGGCAGGTTGGGGGGCCAGGGGCCCAGCCCAGACTGATCAGAGCTACTCCAGGCTGCTGACGCCAGGACGAGGCAAACAAAGCCATTACCAGGTAATGAACTCATTACTGAGGTCAGGCAAGGTCAACACCGGGTAATGAGTTGCCCCCCACAGAGCCACCTGACCCAGAACAGTTCCCAGGGAACACCTGGGTAGCTAGAGCCACCAGGAGGCCATGGCACAGTTCCAGGGCCTGATGGGCAGGGAGTGTTCAGGGGCAAGGTGTGCCCGAGTCCAGCGCCCACAGGAAGCCCCGTTCCAGCACTAGGATCCAGAGTGAGTCACTTCCCCTCTCTGACCCTGTCTTTAAAGGAGGGACCTCAGGACTCAGGCCTCCCCTGGCCACTGCACGCCCTCCTGCCTCTGTCGCCTCTGCGCCTTCACCATCTCCTGGCCAGCAGAGACTCGTCCTGGGCTCTGACAGGGGTGGGAGTGGGGTGGGGAGAGACAGGCGAGGCCACAGGGACCACCAGTGGCCCGTGAGGCAGGATGAAGCTGCCCAGAACTGTGCTGAGCGATGGCTTGAGCCAGACCTGCCGGCTTAGTCCATCGAGGTCCCACAACGTGGCCTGCACTCTGGGGGCCTAAGGGCACCATAGCCTTCCCTTCCCTACAGCCCAGGGCCCGCGGTCCAGGCCCCCGCCAAGATGGCTTGCTCACCCTCCAAAGGCCCAGCCAGTCTGGCCAGAGGGAGATCACAGCCCCTACCCTAGAGCCCCGGGCCACACCGCCCCTTCCAGGACCAGCTCCAAAACTAAACCCCATCCCACCCGGTGGGTGGCCTGCACAGAGGTCCTGTCCCCCTTGGGCCCTTGCCTGGTGTGTCACCCACCCCCAACACAGGCCCTCAGATCCCGCCGGCTTCAGGACTGCTACCTGCCTCGCCATATCCCCCGCTTTGCCAAGAACCTGGTGGGGCTTCAACTGCAGAAGACAAAGACCTCTGTGCCCTCAGCACCCACACCCCCTCTACCTCATGCGGTTGGGGACCTGGGGACCTGCATTACCAGATGCTCCCCTGAGGACTGTGAGGCTGCAGTCACATGGCTGCTCCCTACCCACCCCCCAAGGCCACCAGAGCTCCTCCAACATGCAATGCCGTCTTGGCTTCCGACTGCCCTCAGGCTCTGGGAAAGAAAACCTCCCGCCTAGGTGACTGCCAGGGTTTAATTGCAACAGACTGCAAGGGTGACCACAGGGAGGTCACAGGGAGTGACCACCCCCTTCTCTGGGCAGAGGCTGAGCCCAGGGCGGTCTCTCCTCCCTGAGTTAATGAGCAGCTACTTGCCCACCCTGCCTGGTGGGAGGGCTGGCCTGAAGGCACAGAGCCCGGCTGGGGACAGCCCGGGGGGGTCGGTGGCTTCCCACAGAAACGGCTGGCCTGGCCCCTGGCACACAGAGAGGGATGGGATTGCGGAGGAGCTGGGCCTGTCAGCCCCCCCATACAGGGAGCCCCCTGGCAGGCTGGCTCCAGGGCTGTGAGGAGCTTCTGGGAGGACCTAGAAAGCAGGCCTGTGTGCAGCCCCCCACCCAGCAGCTCTGTCCCCTGAAGGGACAACAGCCATTTGACTCTGACCAGCCAGCTCCGGCCAGGGCACTCCAACCTGGCTCCGCACCGCAGGCCTCACCTGCGCCCTGGCTTCACTGATGAACATGTGGCCAGGGTCACCACACCTTGCTTCCTGATCCTCACTGAATTTGACCTCTGGGGATCAGTCGTGCTGACCACCCCTGCCTGTTCGCCCCAACCAACACATCTGCAACTCCCCTCAGGACCCATGGGGTCCCCAGGGCCTCCCTCTCAGTCTGTCTCTGCTCCTATCACACCCCCTCCTTTGGCCTCTGTTTTCCCCAGGCCCAGGCTGCCTGGGCAGCCCACTCTAGGCCCTCCTGGCTCTCACATCCCTAACTGCTGGTCAGCAAATCTGGAGTCCCTCCCACATCTGCTCCCACCCTCTCGGCCTCCCTGCCGTCCCCTCCTGGGGACCTGAGGGCCTCCTGTGTTTCACAGGTAAGGCTCAGAGAGGGCAGAGCCCTCGGGTCACACAGCCGGGCTCCAGCAGGCCTGGAGAGGAATGCAGGGCTCTTGTGTCAGTCGTACTTTAACTATGGAGGGGAGGGTAGTGGCAGGTATGGTTAACAAGGCTCTAGGGAGCAGCAGAGCCACAGGCTGGAGGTCCTGAGGAGCCAGGTGACTCAGCAGGAATGGAGGGTCAGAGGGGTTGACAGAGCACCAAATTCTCCCATCTCCCTGCACCTTCCAGAGCAACAGGCTCCAATGAATGAATGAACCGAGGGGATCCAGGCCTTTTCACAGTGGCCTGGGGCCAAGGCTGCCCAAGAACAGGGTCGACGGCACGCCTAATCTCACACACACACGCACACATGGGCACAGAGCTGCAGAGAGGGTAGGCCCCGGTGGGCCCTGGGGACACAGGCTCCAGTGGCTGTCTTGCCATCTCCCCTCCCAGCCCAGCCTGGATCCACACCAGGCCCTCCCTCCCCACAATTTGCTGGGGAGGCCCCAGAGTCCTAACTAGCCCCTCGGGTGCCGTGAGCACAACATGTTGGCAGGGGATACTGCCTTCCAGAGAGGCCCACAGCACACTGCCCACGGCTCTGTGATGGGCACGGGCGGCAGTGCGTGTGGCAAGGCACCAGGGTGAGAATGAATGGGGTGCAGTGGTAAGGTGGGAGGGACAGGAAAGCCAGCAGGGATGGCCGTGAGGGCCTTGAATGCCAGGCAAAGGAGGTGCACAGCTGGCCAGGGGTGGGGTGGCCCCACCCGGGACTCTCAGCCCCAGATTCATTCACCCAAGGACTTCATCCAACATCCAACCCGCTCAGCACCACTGGGCCCGTACTCGGGATCCTACTGTGGATGGAGGTGGACAGAGAACAGAGCCATTTAATCATGATTGCGAGGGTGCTGTGGGGGAGGGGCCTGAGTTCCCTGGTAGGGGGTGAGATGGTCAAGGAAGGCTGCCCCGGAGAAGTGGGATGAGTGGGAGCAGCCAGTCGAGGGGGGAGCAGGGGGCACATTCCAGGCCAGACAAACAGCCTAGGCAAAGGCTTAGGGGGTGAAGACGGTCACTGGGTTAGAGGAGGAAGAGGACAGGGCCAGTGCACAGACAGCAGTGAGGGATGGGCTGGACCTCCAGCAGCCTCCTGAAGGCAGGGGTCCAGCAGAGAGCAATGGGGATCTTGAATTCAGGGGCAGAAGTGCATGTTGTGTGTGGGCTGTAGGGGAGCAGTGCAGAGATAGCAGCCTGGACTGTGGTATGGGAGGAGGTGGCCCCAGCCAGTGAGGAGAGCTTCAGGCAGTGACCACACCTGCCGTCCCCTGACTGTGATGGGGACTGTGGCTTTGAGCAGAGTATGTGAGCTCGGTTCCCCACTTGGGGTTGAGCACTTCCACGTCCCCATCACCTCTGCCTAGAAGCCTGTTCAAGCCCCTTGTTTGGACCCACTGACAGCGCAGCACCACGGGCAAGTCCTGCACACTGAAGCCTTTGGCGTCGTTCCCCCGGTTCCTCGGGGCCCCATTCGCCCAGGTTTCAGCCCTGCGGGGGTTCCGCGGGCCCCTGGCCAGATTCCCCGAGGCTTTGGTCGTTCCCACAGCCGTCCCGGAGGCCCTCTCCACGAAGCGTCTCCCGGGCCCCATTGATCGCTAGGCTATGGGCTGGGGCTCCGGCCCGGCCGGGCTCTGGAGGCGGCGGTGGAGGCAGCGGCGGCGCGGATGGCGGCAGAGCCCCGGAGCCCGTGGGCCCAGGCGCGCAGCGCGTACGATGCCAGCGAGGCGCTGCGGCGCGCGGTGGGCCGCCAGCCGGACCCCGGGCCGCAGCCCCACAGGCTGAGCCCCAACGAAGCCCGCGCCCCAGGCCGCCTGGCGCGCCTGCGGTGCCAGTTCCGGGCTGAGGTGGCGGCGCGGGCCAACGCGCCCCGACTGCCACGGCTGGTGGACCGCGCGGGGGCCACGGAGCCCGAGAAGGCGCGCAGCCGCGGCTCCGTGTGCTCCGGGTGCGGGGAGCCGCGCGGCGGGGCCACCTACCCGGCGGGCGTCCTGGAGGTGAGCGAGCGGCAGCTGCAGGAGGGCCTGGCAGCCGTGCGCGCCGAGCTGGGCGGGCGCGGGGCTTGAGGCGCTGCGCGCGGAGCTGCGGGCCGAGCTGGACGCCCTGCGCGCGCTGCTGCCGCCTCCGCCGCCCGCCCCCCGCGAGCCCCGCGGCCTCCGCGGCCTGGCCCTGCTGCGGGCGCTGGGCACCGTGAACGCGCTGGCCACGAGCGCGAGACCCACCGACAACGCCTCGGACAGCCCGGCCGACGGCGGCGCTAGCCGGGCCCCGGTCCGGAAGAACCTCAAGAAGACGCCGCCGGGGACCCCACAGGGCAGCGGGGATTAAGCACAGGGGGAGGGAGCCCGGGGCGAGGACCTGGCGCGCCGCCGCCGGCCGCGGGGCTTTGCTACCTGGGACCGGCCAGGTGGCTCCTGGAGCGGGGCTTGGAGCGAGAAGGGTCCTCCGACGCCGCTGGCTAGCGCTCTGGTATCGGAAGGGGCTGGGGAGAACGGCTGGCTCCGCGCAGCTGGAGCCGGAGTCCCGGCGGGGTAAGGCTCGGGCCAGGGGTATGTCCCCTTCCGGCAGTGAGCGCAGCGGGAGAGCCCAAGGTCTCCTCTGTCTGGGGGAGGTGGTTGCAAGTGTATTTTCTTGAAGGGTCTCAAGGGAGGAGGTCGGACCTTCATGCACTGGGGTGGAGAGTGTGACCCACACACCAAGTGACAGACACCGGGGACACGTGGGCTGCTGGGACACTGTCACCTGGACACAGGTTCACTCAGGACAGTGTCACTTGGATGTAAGAGCACATTCTACCGTGGGCCCTGGACAGCAGCCTAACTCTAGCCAGCTTCACTCCCCTGACAGTCGGGCCCACCCTCTACTGGACAGCGTTGCCTGGACAGAGCGCATCTGGTCAGTGCCCCCTGGACTCTCAGCTTTGCTTTGACAGTGACACGAAAGCCACTTACCTTAAGTAGCGTCACGGCAGGCAGTCACCCGACAGCAGTGTCTCTCCAGTGTCAACCTACATCAGACTCCACAGCCCATCTTCCCAGAGTGTCGCCTGGGTCGGGTCTCACCTGTTATAGACAGCCCTTCACTCACTGTCCCTGTCACCAGGACCCACCACTCTGTGCTGCAGAGCTGGGATCCAGCAGCTTCTCACCTCCTGGCCTCTGGGAAATGGCAGCTGGAGGCATCACTAAACCACACAGTGTCTGGGGTGGTCAGCCAGCTCGTTTGTAAAATAAAATAGTAATTTTAGGTTTCAGCAGGTGGAGTTTCTCCTTCTATCTCATCGGGGGGTTCAGGCATAACGTGTAGGATGGGAGTGGGGGTGCCTTCTCCCCGAGAGGGATCTGGGGAGGTCTGGGGTTCTGGATGGGGTCTGGGACTGGCTGTGGTGGAGTCGGGAAGGGTGGCACAGGAGACCTCCGTAGGAGCTTTGGTGCGCCCAGGCCGCCCCCCCTCCTCCCAGCCATAGGAGGCCAAGGTCACTCTGTGAGTCGTTTATTGCAGGAAGGTGGCCGTGTCTACATCCTAGGGCCCCTGCCAGAGCCACAGGCTGAGCCCCAGGCTCAGGAGAGCCCCGTGCTTCGGGCCGGGGTGGGGGCTGCCGCGCGGACCGAGGCGCTGGGGGAAGCTACAACCCTGCGTACACAGAGAGGCTGCTGCGGCCGGAAGTTCTCCGTGAGAGGTGCGGGGCGGGAGCCGGGGGGCCTGGCCTGGGCCACGATCCGGAACTGGGCCACCTGACGGTGTGGGGCGGAGGCGGTCAAGGCGCGGCGCACGGGAGGGTGGGGCGGCTGGGGGGGTGGCGCGGGCTGTACCTGCGCGCGCCCGATGGGGACCGTGTCCTCGAAGACCGTCCAGAGCTCCACGGGCTCGCAGCACCGCGTGGTCAGCGACCCCGCGTAGCGGTAGAAGCGCGAGAGGCCAAAGGCGCCCAGCAGCAGCGAAGCCAGCGGGAAGGCGGACGCCAGGTTCACGGAGGCCCCTGGGAGAGAGACGGCGGCGGGTTGGAACCAATTTCCCGGTGTCCTGCCGCCCCGCCCCTGCCGCGGGGAACCGCGTCCCTCACCGCGCGCAGACACGTTCTTCAGGCCCGACAGACGACCGAGCGTTGTCAGAGTCCTGATCCTCGGAAGGGGGCTCCAAGTGAGAGGGGCTCGAGCGAGGGTCTTAAAAGGGGGGAACACTGAGGGGGGTGTAGGGGAGACTAAGTGGGAAGAGAGGTGAAGGGGGTTTGCTGGGGGGAGGGCCACCCCCACTGACCCTGCAGGTCCACGACTTCTCACTGGCCAAACCCCCTCACAGAACCCGTTCATCCTATAAAGCCTCTAGGGGCCCCAATGCCCACCCAAGATCACACAGGCCACCTGTCCCCTCTACAGACCCTCATGGACCCCCTTTCTTGAAAGCAGACTGTCACATAGCAGCCCCCCTCCCTGCAGGAGGCACACGGCCCCTCCCTCACCGTCAAGAGCATGGCCAGCACTGCCAGACCATCAGGGTGACCTCGGGCTTCCCCTATCCTCTGGTACTGGGTGTTCATATGGACCACGTGCATCTGGGGAGACACAGACTACGGGAGGTACCCAGCTACTCCCACCAGGCTGCCCTGGCCTCCATGGGGCACTCCCACCACCCCTCCCCATGACCAGGCCCACCTCCATGGGGCGGTGCTGCCCGTCCAGGCTGTGCTCTGAGCCTGCTCGCCCGGGGACCCCGCCAGTGGAACTGCAGCTGCAGGGCATGCTAGGCTGGTGGTCGCAGCCTGGCGCCCTGCATCTCCAGCAGGCTCTGCGGGCCAGTGTCCGTGCAGAGCACTGAGGGGGAAGGAACAAATGACACCCTCTCTTCCCCCCCTCAGCTGCCCTCGTGCCATTAGGGCACAAGGTGCGAGCAAAGGTACCCCCTCAGGCCAGTCTGCGCCCTGGCTGGGCCTCTTTGGAACTATGACACCCTGGGTGTCCAGGCCCCTCTGCTGGCCGGCCAAGTGGGGCTCCACAGACTGCAGTGGAAACCCCTGACCCTGCACGGAGGGGAGAAGGCAGCCTCCCGTGGCGGGGGTCCTGATCCACCTCAGCTATGGGATTGTTGGGGGTTGACTCCAGGAGTTCTGACCTCTGGGTACGCCCTGACTTCTGGTCCTCAGGGACAATGGCTGATTGCTACTGGTAGGGGGTTCCTGGCACCTCTATGTGGGGGTTCCAGACCTCCATTGGGGGATGTCTTGACCACTGTATGTGGAGCTTCCTGTGCCATTTATGGAGATTTTGATTTCTGTGGGGGTGTTCCCATCCTTATGTAGAAGCTCTTAATCCATCTGTAGGGGTTCCTGACCCTTGTGGGGGGGTCCTTGGTCTCTGTAGGGTGTCTCATCTCCTGTGTGGGGATCCTGATCCTTGTGCAGGGGGTTGCTGTCCCTGTCTGTGGGAGGGGGAGCCTGACCCAGGGTGCTGACCTGTATGACCATGATTCTCCAGTGTCCACGGGCCTGGAGGTGCTGAGTCATAGCCTTGGAAGATGAAGGGTCCAAGGGTGGGGTCCCGCTGGACCCAGTGAAGGTCGATGTTTATGGGGGACTGGCCTGGGCCCCCACAGGTTGGGGCCATCTCCTTCCAGTGGGTGGGGCCTGGGGGAACAGGTCTAGGTCTCTTGGGGGGCTGAGACATGGGGGTGCACAAAGGTGGCCCTCCCCCCACACACACACCCAGGGAAGAGCACCCACCTGACAGGTCACAACTGCCACCCCCCCAAACCTGGCCTGGACATAGTGTTTGCAACACCATCACAGGTACAGCCCCTGCAGGCAGCTGCTCCACAGGGAAGGGGCCTGGGAAAGTCTCCTGGCACCCGGCCACATGCCAACTTTGGGGACCTCCACGACCTGCTCACATGTGGGCTGGCCACATGGCACACTTATGGGTCCCGCTTGATGTGAGCAGCTTGGCACACACAGGACTGGAGAGCACAGCAGCCACAGATCCGGACACACACAGAAGGGGACAGTCATACACACACTGCGGGCTCCCAATCGCTGCGACCCAGGACTACAGACAGAAAACCCGCAGAGACCACAGAAGTGCAGTGGACACAGGACACAGACCAATGCCACACAGCCTCACACAACACTCTGTCCTCACCACAATTTGGGTCCTGGGAGTCGTAGCACCAGGCACCTGCAGACGGTGGGAGGGGACTGGGCTGATGCAGGCCATCTGGGCCCTGAGCACCATCCCAGCCGGGGTCCAAGGGTGGGAGCACAGGGCTTTGGCCAGTGGATGCCAGGCAGACCCTATTCTCCTGTCGCCCCAATTCCAACCTCTCCTCCCCAAAAGTCGCACCCCCCCAACTAGGGGCAGGGCCTAAAGCGGAGAAGAGGGAGCGTCCGGGGAGGGTAAGGCAGAGCAGAAAGGCAGGGTCCTGTGTTCACCCTCCGAGTCGGCGCGCACCACCAGCGGCACGTCGAGGAAGGCGAGCACCAAGCCCAGGGACCGCATGGTGCAGCAGTAAGTGGCGGAGGACGCGGGCCGAGGAAACCAGCGAGGGCGGCGAATTTACCAGCGGGGTGAGTTAGGGACGTGGCTGAGTCCTGGGGGCTCCAGGCGCGGGGAGGGTCGGAGGGGCGGCGCCTCCAGTGGGGAGACAGCTGGAGCTCGCCAGTCACTCGCTCTGATCTCGGGGCAGGGACGGCTGCCAGCAACAAACGCCGGCGTCGAGACAAGCTGCACGCTTTCACGGACCCCCCCACACCCCAACTATTCCTGGGTGGGGGGATGCTATTATTATGCCCATTTACAGACGAGGAAATGGAGTCTGGAGACCAGAAGTGACATGGCAAGGCCACCAGAAAGGACGAAGTTCGAGGGAAATGGCACCTTGGATTCCAGTGCCTTGACTTGGGGGCCTGGGGTGGGGAGGACGACCCAAGACCACAGCCTCTCTCCTACCAGCGCACCCCTGCGGACCAAAGGGTCTGGGAAGCCACTGCTTCCTCCGCTCCGCCCCGCCCCGGTGGGACCCCGGCTTCCGCAGCAGTTTCGGAGGTCCCGGCGCCCAGCGGACCCCAGGCTGTGGCCCGAGCCCCAGTCGCTCTCTTGGAAAGCGGGGTTCCGATTTCCCCGCCCCGCGAGTGGCCAGGAGAGACGACGACGCACCGGAATGCGCTCGGCGGGCGCGCCTTCCCAAGCGCGAGGGCCGCGCCCCAACCTCCCACCCCCGACCAAGGCGCTGTCCGCGGTGCTGTCCGGACCGCCCGCCGCCCCGCAGGCGTTCAGGCCCGAGGGCCGCCTCCCCAAGGCCCCAGGGGCCGCACCAGTGCCTTTCCTAAACCAACCCCTTGCCCGCCCAGCACGAGGACCCACCCGAGGCTGAGTCCCCTGGGCGCCCTCTTTCCTCACATCAGGAACTGAGAAATTATTGAAAAGACCACGGTCAGAGAACGGAAGAGATAGGTGTCTCAGAACGCCACGCCTGCCCTGGCTTCCAGAGGTGGCCCAACTCCTCCACACAGCCACCTCTGCACCTGTCCCTCGGCCCCAACTTGGCTGGAGCCTCCTGCTCCAGCTGGGGCCGCACCGAGGACGGACCACACTTCTTCCAGAACACAAATTTATTTGGCATTCGGATGAAACGGTTCTCACAGCATCTTAAGAATTAGTGCCAGCCCAACCAAAATAAACCCAAACTAAAAACCCTTAGTGAAAGGAAAACATAAACAGGCCTTGAGACAACGGCCTATAGACACCCACCCCCACCAAGCAGGTCAGCAGCTCTCACAGGAGCACAAGACTCTCAGCCAGGGCTGGTTGGGATTCGTCTGACCACGGAGCACAACCAGATCTCATGATGGTTGGCCTAAGCAGAAGGCCGACCCAACCTCTCCCCTTACTCCCCCACCCCCATCCCCAGTGGAGCTCAGCCCCTGGGGCACTAGCTCCTGGGGACACTGCCAGCAGCAGGCAAGGCCTGAAACAGTGCTGCACGTGGGCTGAGCAACCCCGGAGCCCTGGCCTGTCCAGAAGCAGGCCCCCATCTGTGGCCCCCACAGCCTGCTCCGGGCCACCCCCTTAGTGACTCCCACATGCCCAACTGGCCCAGCAGTCCTTCAGTCCCCAATCCCACACATCTAGTGCCAGACGCCCTGCCCTGTACACACGGGTCTGAGGCCTGGGCCAGAGACATGGGGGTTGGGAGGGACCCTGAGCTGTTGGGGGCAGGATCCTCTGGGGCTCCACGGGGGAGCCCACTCCAAAGCAGGAGTGCTCAGGACCCTCACCTAGCACCAACAAGGCCTGTGACAGCTGCTCAGTGCCCAGAACACAGTGGAGGCAGGACACACGTTCTGCTTTGTCTTCAGCAGCCAGTGCAGCCACTCTCCAGTCCCAGTCCTTGGCAGGGGGAGTGCAGGCCTGCTCAGCATGCAGCCTGCCCGCGTGGGGCTGCCTGCAGCACTCTGGCTCCTGTGGGCCAAACCCCGGTCTGTGGGCAACTTGAGAAGCTCATGCTGCCCCGGGAAGAACAAAACGGTCCCCAACGGGAGACTGTGAGAACGTGTCCAGAAATGGACTGTGCCAGCGAGGCCTGTCACCACAGAGCACCCACTTCAAGTCATCCCCCGCTCACTGCTGGTCTAGGAGGGCACGAGGGGCCAGGGAAGGGCTCCCTGCTCTCAGCTGAGGGCCACGCCTTGGGGCCGCCCCGCACGCCATGGCTGGCCCTGGAAAGGGGGGCCCCAGGCCTGAGTCCCCGTGTACCGCCACCACCTGCAAACACTTAGACACATACACACACATACGCACACAGATACACATGCACACAACAAACAAAAGATCCAGACATTCAACGTAGAAAAGATATGAATGTGCTAAAAATCGCACAAAACCCGCTTAACCTCCAAACCTCAGAAATGCTAAAAACCCCATGTCAGGAGACAAGACCACTGCCCAGAAACAGGCAACATTGACCCTCAGTCAAAGGCCCCCCAGGGTAAGACACCCAGCACCTTGCTGCTGGGGACAGGAAGGTGGCATGCGGCCACTGGGCACGTGGCTCCAGTGGTGGCGGTGGTGGGCAGGAAGTGGACTTCTGGGAGATGGACAGCCCAGGATGTGAATTTCAGCCATCCCTCCCCCCAAAGACACAACCCTTATGGCACAAACAAGGTGGGGTGGGGGCAGGCCAGGTCCAGGGGCAAATTCAGCAGGAGTGGGGGCTCCAGAGGGCAGCAGCCAGGAGCCAGCCCCAGTGGAGGATCCAGGGCCAGGACACTCATGCGTGACTAAAGGCCCCAGCCCGACCCCAGAGCTGCCCAGGGCGGGCCACGCATTGTGTTGCCGGGGAGAGAATGGTTGGGGTGGGGCCCAGGCCTCCTGGTGTGCAACTGAGCTTCACGGAGCCCAGCTGGAAAGACAGTACAGAGTCCAGCCTCCTTCCCAGCTGCCCTCCTCAGGGCCTTGGGCACCTCGGGCACCAGGCCAGCCCCCAGCCCCCACAGCTGGATGTTCACAACTGGACCTGGGGGACCACCCCCAGAGCAGCCCTTGTGGCAACCTCCAAGGCCATCTGCCCCGACTGCACTGACAGTCCTCAGACACCCGCCACCCGGGCGCGCCTTCTCGAGCGGCGGCTAGCTAGGCGTGCGCGGCAGCCCGGGCTCCTCTGGAGGGTGCGTGGCAGCAAGCAAGTCCATCAGAGCTGGAGTGTCCAGCCCCACTAGAGCGTATGGCGCCTCCTTTGTTCCCTGCTCCTGACCCGTGTGGTCTCACCAACTCTGTCATCCTTCTGCCGTTTAAAAAGAAAAAGACAGTGACCCAAAGCTACGCGTGTGTTTGAAGCCCCCAAAGACCCTCGGGCAGGTGCTGGCGCCCTGGGGGCTGGCGTGGTGTCTGTGTGCCCGCCGTCAGGGGTGTGGCTGTGCAGCTGGGTCCAGGCTCACTCAGGGGCCCCTCAAGTCTCTCAAGGGGATCAGCGTTTTTCTCGACGGCAAACAGGTGCTCCCTGCCCATTTGGGCCGCGGGCCCGCCGTCCTCTACACCACAGTATTGAGGGAACTTCGGCTGTGGCGGCCGCCCCCCGGCAGCGCCTCTGTGGTCAGGGCACTGCCACTCTGGGCGGGGTCAGGGGGCACGAGGAGGACACTGCTGCTGTCGGCTGAGTCTTCCAGTTCGGCCAGAGAGGCCCTGGGGGTGGGCAGGGGCTGCTCCAGGCGCCGGGGCGCTGCACCCTCACCACCACCATCCCCTGTGGTCAGTTGGGCGGCCTCTGCTGGCTCAAAGGCGTCATCATCTGCGGGAGGAGATGGAGGTCAGCAGGGGGTGGTCCTGGCTCGGGGTATGCTCTTCCTGCTTGCTTGCTCCCACCAACACTGCCGGGCAGGCGAAAGCCTGCCCCACGGGGCTCCACCGTGCTCACCCCGCACCTTCGCCATGCAAGTGGGCTGTGTGGGGCTGGAGCAGGGGTACAGCCGTGAGCAAAGCATGATGTGTGCGTAGGGGACACGCTTTGACTGAGTCAGCAGATCAAAGGGAGGGGAGGGGGAAACCCTCTCAGACTCTGGGGGTCCAGGCAGGGCTCACATGCATTAGACATGGGCTGGAACACGGGGGCAAGTGCAGGAGATGGACCAGAGCAGGCAGCCCGGCCAATTGTCTGGGGGTCTGCAGAACACCCTGGTCTGAGGGAGACCTGGTGGCAGCCCTTCCTTATTCCTGCAGGTGCTCTCTGAAAGCTCGGGGCTCAGGGACCCAGCACCGCCGCTCCCCTGGCCGACACCCCCAGCCCAGCAGTCCTGCCATCCTGCCCCGGGGAGCATTTGCTCCCCTGCAGCCTGGTCTACGGAGGCATCTGGAACTCGCACTCCCAGAAGCATCCCTCGTCCTACCCACCCTGGCCCCCTGGACAGCATATTGTGACAATCAGTGTCCCAAGGACAGAGGTCAAATCCAAGGCTTTCCTGCCGGTGCAGACCACAAAGGACGGGACTAACTGACGGGAACAGACCAAGAACACAGCAGTGCCAGCCTTGCAAAGCCCAGCCTGCTGTGTTACGTGTGCATGTGTGTGTAACACACAGGGAATCAGGATGGGACACCTGCGTGCACACCAGGGACAGGGACAGGTCAGGCCATGGGCAGGACACCTGCTGTTCTTTCTGCTTCACCTGTGAGGAATGATTTTCCATAGTATCAGATGAACAACAGACTCAAGTGGCCGCTGGACAGGAGGGCATGCCGAGGGGGTGTCTCCTCAGCTCACCACACGTGCACCATGCCTGACAGCCCAGCGTCCGGGCACCCCACTCCCCACAGGGCCCTGCTGAGGGGGCCCCGAGGGGTGCTCACTAACAGGAGTTCCCGGGAGGGAGGCAGGGGCAGGGAGACCACTGCCAGTGGCCACCTGCGACCCTGGGAAGAGTGTGCCCACCCCAGACGGTGGGACCATCTTAAAGGGAAAACCAAAGCAAAAGCAGAAGGCCGGGCAGAAGTTGGGGGGCCACAGGGCCTTGGCCCGCATGCCAACTGGTTGTGACCCATGGCTCCCTTGCCCTGGGGGTCACCTGCAGGGTCGTAGAACATGCTGTCCGGGTTGATGGAGGCCTCGTAGGGTGGCGGCGGGTCATCGGGTTGGTCGATGTCCGGGTACTTGTACGCGGTGTAGGGAGGCGGAGGGTCATGGAAATGGAAAGTACCGCCTTCCCCATCGTCGGAGAGGTGCAGCGGTGTGAGGCCTGTGCCGAACCCATCTGGGCCATAATCAAAGCCAGGGATCCTTCGGCCGAGGTTGAAGTGGTGCACTGGGCGGTTGGAGAGAGAAACAAGCCCGGAGCCATCACTCCTGGGCTGGACCTGCCACGTCCAGGCCCAGGGCACCCCGCACTCCGACAGTCACACGCCTGTGCCCGGCTGCTACCTGCCATCCACACTGGGAGCCCCACCCACCCACCCACCAGCTCCGGCCCGCAGAACCCGGGCTCTCAGCGCATCTGGGCGTGACCCGCGACGGCCTCGGCGTGCTGCCCACCCTGCAGCTCCATCTCCAGGAGGGCTCACCGTGATGCGGGGCCTTCAGACCTGACACGTGTGCCCTCGGAGGCCCTGGGGCCCTAACACAGCAGCTGTGGTCCCTCGTCACCATGATCCTTAGCCCCCCTCCCCACAGGGACTGGGAAGCCTCCTGGCTTGCTCACTGAGACAAGGGGGAATCTCAGAAACTCTACGCAGGCACAAGCTGTGGCAGAGAACGTGGGCTGAGGAGGGTGGACCATGCTCCCTAAGCTGCCACCAGCCACGGGTGTCCAACGTCTTTAGCGGGCAGGCTGCCCCGGCAGATGCCCACACACCCTGGGAGGCCAGGGCTGGCGCCCCTCCCACCACACTCGTGTGGCTCAGCCTGGGAGTGGGAGCAGGAGCAGGCAGGGCACAGCTGCCGGGCAGCCCTGTCTTCCTCCTCCCTGCCCTGGGACCGCCACCGAGCCACTGTGTGGGAGGCAGGGCTGGGCACTCACGGTTTGCTCCAATCAGGGACTCAATGCGCTCCCGGCGCCTCTGGCGCAGCCGATGGACCATGAAGAGCAGCAGTGACAGGATGAGGAAGGAGGACACACAGCTCACAATCAGACGCATCCCACTGGCCATGGAGTCCAGCAGGCTGCTGCCGTCTGTGCGGACGGGGAGAGCTGCTCTCAGGAGGGGGGTTGGCCCCCCAGGCAGTGTACCTCCTGACCCCTCCTAGTGCCAGGCCCCGCACACAGCCACTGGGATGCCGCAGCCCGGCCTCAGCCCCTCCTGAAGGCTCTGTCGCTACCCCATTCCCCACCCGCCCCCATTGCTGGGGTTGAGCGCCGGAAGCCACTCGGGGCTGGACGGGGTGCTGAGCAGGACTGTGCATCCGGCTGCAGCACCCAGGTCCTCCCTGATGCAGGGGAGCTGAGGTCAGCAGGGCTGTGTCAGTGGCCTGAGTTCAGAGCTTGGCTTCAGTCCTACGGGGGGCCCAGAGCTCTCTGCCCCTCCCCTGCACCCAGCAGTGCTCACATGTGGAGGCTGGGGTCACCTGGACCCCACAGGTGATCCGGAGAGGATGCAGGTGCAGCTTCCCCTGGACCCCAGAGTCCCTGTTTACAGCCCCTGTCTACCCTCAGCCCTGTCAGTGTCTGTTCTGATTCTTTTTTTTTACCTTTTTATTTTATATTGGAGTACAGTTGATTAACAATGTTGTGTTAGTTTCAGGTGTACAGCACAGTGATTCAGTTAAACATACACGCATTGGCTATTCTGATTCCTGACCTCCCCACGCCCACCCTCCTGCCCACCCTCTCTGTGGGTGGGGAGCCTGGGGGCCACCGCCAGGGACTCAACTGCACACTCACGGTCTCGTAGGATGGAGAGGGGTCACCCAGGGAGAAAGTGTTCACACGGGAACCCCGCCGCCAACTCACGCTCCTCTCCCCATCGGGTCATAGCACTCGCCCGAGTAAGGCTGGGCAGGGCCTGCTCTGGGCCAGCTCCGTGGTGGAGGCCCAGGGTCCCGCAGCAGCTTCCTTGGGGTGCCAGAGTCCGGCCTGCACCCAGATGTCTTGGGGCAGAAGCGGTGGGGGCCTAGGGCCTGGGCAGCAGCTCCGTGGTGAGCACCAACCCCGCCCCACCAGCCAAGCGTCCCAAAGTCCTCTGCTTGTGGAGGCTGCAGCTGCAGGGCGCTCTGCTAAGGGCCCTGTGCCTCTGACCACACGTGTCCAGGGGCCTCACCAGGGTGACTCTGCACCCCCGGGGACACTGGCAGCTTCTGGTGATACCTTTGGCGGTCCCCAACAGCAGGCGGGGGAGGCACTTCTGGCACCTGGTGGGCAGAGGCCGGGGATGCAACTCAACATCCCACTGGCCACTAGCTCAGGGTCTGACCTGACCTGCCCGGCACACACCAGGCTTGTTGGGCGCTGCTAGGAGAGGTGCTGGTGCAAGGCAGAGAGGGAGAGAACGGTGTCAGGCATTCCCAGGGCTCTCGCCTGCATGAGGTTGCCACTTCCGCCGAGTCACAGAATCGGAACCAGGGGGATCTGGGAACACCTGCCTCCAGACGCAGCATGGAGGCCAGGGAGCTTCACTGGGCAGGAGTGACCTGAGCCATGGGAGCCTCTGTGTCCACTCCCACTTCTGCAACAGCCACATGGGCAAGTCCCCAACTGCCAGCCCTGAGGAGACACTTCACAGCCAACACAGGTGCCAACTGGATGGCCAGGCTCATACTGGCCCTCCTCCCATGGGGCCAGAAAGCTTCCCCCAAAGCTGCATTTACTGCTGACAACACTGGAGTAAGTGTGTGAAAGGAAACATCCTCTCATTAATTAGCTGCTGTTCTGATGCCGGTCTCAAGGGAACATTTCATCCCCGTCCGGGAGGAGGTCTGTCAGCCCACGGGGCTGCTGTTAATTGGCGGCCAGCTCAGAGACCCCAGGGTCGGGGGGTAACTAAAGCAGCGGGCCTCTGCAATGACTAATTCCTGCTCAGTCCTAAAATAAGCCCAAGGACACGGCCAAGGTCCCTGACCGTCATCCACGGTACTCACCAGGAAGAGGTACCAGCAGTCAGACATGAAGAAAAGAGTACTGTCCCAGGGGGCAGAGGCCAGCCAGGGGCCCCCGGGGGCCCTCAACATGTCAGGTCCCTCCATGGGGTCCGGACAGTGCCAGGCGGGGCTGCCTGCTGTGGTCCAGGCTGCAGGTCCCTGGCCAGCCCTGGGCCCCGACAGAAGACACATAATGCTGCAGCAGACACTGCTGAATGGAAGGGGCCCCGGAGGCCGCTGGCCTGACCGTTGGTCTGATGCCTAAGCCTGCCCAGGCCTCCCCAGGCCACCACGAGGAGCTTGGCGCCCCACTGGGCTCGGTGCCAACGACAGCATCCAGTCTCTGTGGAGGAAGCAGGTGGAGCCGAAGCTCAGCAGGAATCGGAGGCGGGTGCCTGGTCCCTGATGCAGGCTCTGCTACCGGCTGGTGCACAGCCAGCACCTCACACCTCTCGGCCCCAAGCCCGGGCACCAGCGCAGGACGGAAGGAGAGGCCGTTGCTCAGCGTCGATTTGTTTCCTGAATGAGCTGAATGACCATTGAACATCTTTTCAGGTGCTTGGCTGACTTCGTGCATCTGCTCTGGTCAAGTGTCATTTTAGAGCCTCTGCCCATTTTTTAACAGGGTGGTTTGTTCTCTTATTATTGAGTTTTGAGAGTTCTTTATATACTCTGAATACAAGACCTTTGTCCGATCTGTGTTTCTCTGTTGGTGGTTTATCTTTTCAATTCTTTAAGGGTCTTTCAACGAGCAGAAGTTTTCAATTTTGATGCAGTCTAATTTATCAATGTTTCTTTTGTGGACCATGCTTTTGATCTAAAAATGTTGCATATCCCAAGGTTACAAAGATTTTTCTCCTGTTTTCTTTTAAAAGACTTAATTTTAAAAGAACATATGTTGGGGGGAGGGATAAATTGGGAGATTGGGATTGACATACACACACTACTCTATATATAAAATAGATAAGTAATAAGACGCTACTGTGTAGCACAGGGAACTCTACTCAATACTCTGTAATGGCCTATATGGGGAAAGAATCTAAAAAAAGAGTGGATATATGTATATGTCTAACTGATTCACTTCGCTGTACACCTGAAACTAAAGCATTGTAAATCAACTATATCCCAAAACTAAAAATAAAAGAACGTATGTTTTTTTCTAGAAATTTTATAATTTAAAGTTTTACATAGGTGTATGACCATTTTGCAAGAAGTGTAGTGTAAGGTTAATTTTTTGTTTTGCTTATGGATGTCCAATTGTTCCAGCTCCATTTGTTGAAAGACTATCCTTTCTTCATTGAATTGTCTTTGTACCTCTGTTAAACAGCAGTTGACCACATAAGTGTAGACTATTTCTAGACTCTCTATTCTGTTCCACTGACCTATGTGTCTATTCTTGTGCTAAAAAATCACAGTTTTGATTACTATGACTATATAGTAAGTTTTATATCTGGTGCTATGAATCCTCCAACTTTGTTCTTTTTAAAAACCGGTTTGGCTATTCTAATTCCTTTGCCTTTCCACATAAATTTTAGAATCAACTTGTTAATGTCTATAAAAAAACCCTGCTGGAATTTTGGTTGGTACTGTATAGAATCTATAGATAATTTGGGGAGAATTAACCTTTTAGTGATATTGAGTCTTCTGATCCATGAACCTTTTATTTCATTTATGCCCTTGATTTCTTTCATCAGTGTCTTAACGATTTGTAGCATACAGACGGTGTGCATATTTTGTAAGATTTGTACCTAAGTATTTCATGGTTTTTGGTGCTACTAATAAATGGTACTTTTCTTAAAAATTTCAATTTCCAACTTTTTACAGGTAGTATATATAAACATAATGGATTTTTGCATATTGACCTTGTATCTGGAGACCTTGCTAAACTAAACACATTTATTAATTCTAGCAACATTCTTGTAGATCCCCTAGGATTTTCTACGCAGACAATCACATCATCTACAACAAGAAATGATTTCATTTCTTCCCTTCTGGTCTGGATGCCTTTTCTGACATTGCCCTTGACCTCCCATACAACCCCGAACATGGTGTGAGAGCAGACGTCCTAGCCTCGTTGAAGGAGATATTTTCCTGGTGTCTCTTTCCTTGGTGCAGTGTGGGCAGTTCCCAGAAGAGGATGCTTGGCCTGGGAGGCAGTCAGAAGGCTGCAGAAGCAAGGCCACAGTGTGGGGCAGGGTGAAGCCTTGACTGGGCTATTCTGGCTGCACTGGAGAGAGGCCTGTGGCAGCTCTGATCCTGCCCAGATGCCCTGAAGGCCGTGGTCTGCTGAAAAGTCCTCAGAGCTGGGTGGGCTCCACGGGCCATGCATGCCCACAGATGAGTCACGCTTGTATATGTTTGGTCATTCTTACAGAGCCTGGACAGAGAGTCAAGGCAGCAGAAGTCAACTCCTGAGAAACGGAACCAGGAATCCTGGTGAAGAGACTTGTGAAAGCCAGCATTTGACTCCCGTGGAAGGTGAGTAAGCTGGAGGCTGGAGTGATGTGGCTGGGGCGCAGGAGACCTGGCAGGCACCCAACTGGCTTGTCAGACATCTGCAGGCATGTGCCCTTCAGTAGCGGGTACCATCTACCCTGTGGGATGGGGAGGCCTGAGCGCACCCCAGCTCCATGTCCCCTGCTGGCTCCTCGCAAACATGGCCTCTGCATGCACCACAGCCAGCCACACAGGTTTGGGATACACGCCAGAGCACCCGGCCCGCCGAGCCTCAGCCAGCCTGACGCTGTCTGGCTTGCCCTGATGGCCCTGGGGAGCAGGACGGCTCTCGGTGTGTGGCCCTCACATGTGGCTCCAGCTTCCCTCCATAGGTCCTGCCCAAGCCGTCCGCTGTGGGGCCCACAAGCCCGTGTCGCTCACATTGAAATTCATGCTTCTGATTTACATTTCTCTTGAGGTCATGAATTCACAGGGAGATGCCAGCTGCTCTGGCGTGGAGAACAATCAGGTGCGTGAGTTGCTGTGCTAAGGGCTGAAAGGACAGTCCCACCCGCTGCTCTTTTATCAGCAGTGGAAGGAGGAGGGTCACCCAGAGACCACATGGCCCCTGGCGTCCACCGTGAGTCACCACCGAGTGGGGAGGAGTTTTATGTCAAAACTGTGGGTAATATTTAATCTTTTTCTTAAAGATTCTAACAGTAAAGACTGATAATGGCAAGCAACAGAAACTGTCATCACCTTCCACGTCACCACACTCAGAAACAGGAAGAGCTCCAATGGGGACCACGACGGAAGCCAGTTCTGAGTGTAACCAGGAGAGAAGACAGGCCTACAGCCCTTGGTCACAGCTGCCATGTGAACACGCAGCCCCACGCAAGGCCGAGCTTGCCATCTCACCTGGGTCCAGGCACATGAACTTGCAGCACTCCTTAGGGTCCTTGCGGTACTGCTGGCAGCCCTGGGGCCGCTCGCACAGGGCAGCTACGCACATCTCGGGCTCCCCTCTGTGACAGGTGCAGCTCAGGCACGGATCGTCCCCTTTGGGGGTGAAGTAGAACCCTTCATCCACAACGTTGTCCTTGATGTCGACACATGTCTGACCTGCAATAGGAAGAGATATGTGGGTCACCAGCCAGAGGAGCCCTGACTCCCCACCCGGGCCTGGGCCAACATGACAGCAGAGGAGTTGGCAAGATGGACCTGAAGCACCCCCTTCCAGGGTGGTGGGTCTGCCCGTGGTCACAGGGAGGGGCTGAGAGACCGCCCGGCACACTGTCAGGACAACATGTTGCTCAGCATACCTGGCCACGAGCAGACAGCAGGGACACAGAGCCCGGGGAGAAACGCTTGCTTTCAAGTGCCTAAGCGCATTACATGTGAGATTCCCTCCATTATAAAATGCAGGTATCATGAGTATCAGCCCTTTTAGCATCAGAATGTATCTCAAATGAGCCTTCGGAGACGGTCCACTGGAACTGAGACACACAGTGAATTCGCACAAAGCCGACTGGTACCAGAGGAGGAAGAACTGCTGGTGTGAGACAAGAGGGGGTGAAGGCGCAGGCCCTGAAGCGGGTAGGAGACACGCCCAATGCTGGGCATGAGGGCTGAGGCAGGGGTGTGGTTCTCTTCAGGGACACGAGGAGGAGATGTTCTGGTCTCTCAGTGGGGTAGGGACATCTAGGAAAACTCGCAGAAGATGCCACACCTCGGGTCTGTGCCACACTTGACTGGAGTCAAATCTGTGTGACCCACATGATCAGGAGTGTGCAGGGCAAGAAACCTACATAAAAGTGTTCCTGCTCAAACAGAGGGAGGAAGGATGAAGAAAATGAGCAGAGCCCTTGGAGATGCAGGAAAACCATGTGGAGACACAACGGACAAAAACGCCCACATTCGCTGCAAAGCAGAATCCTGCACATCTAGGAAGCTCAACGGACTTCAAGTAGGATAAACACAAAGAACAGACATGGCACAGGGAGAAAGCGGGAAGTCAGAGAGGACGGAAACCTTAAAAAGAGCAAGAAAAAATGACACAATACTTATTGTGGACCCCAGTAAGATTTCCTGCCAAGAGGCCAGAAGGCGGTGGGATAATGAATTCTAAGTGCTCAAAGGAAAAGCTGTCAACCAAGAGTTCTCCATCCAGCAAAGCTGTCTTTCAAAAATGAAGACTTTCCCGGGTAAACAAAACCTGAGAGAACTTGTGCTTTCTGACTCCCAGGATAAGAAACACCAAAGGAAGCTCTGCAGCAAAAAGCAGGTGACCTTCAGAGAGTAATCTGAATCCATACAAAAAGCCAAAAAGCACTAGAAAAGGCGATTATGTAATTATAAGACAGTATAAATGCATATTTTTCCTCCTTTATTCTCTCAACTTAATTAAAAGGCAGTTGTATAAAATAATATATCTATAGTGTAGTGCTGGGCCCATAACATATGGAAAGGTAATATACCTGGAATGTATGTGCCAGTGACAGTGAAAGAGGTGTGTGGAAGCAAAGCTGCAGTGGGCAAAGGAAACGGCTGCAGATGGTAAAGCAATTACAACTGTGCAGTGTTGGGTTTTTAACACTAAGAGATCTAATGTATACAGTACTCATGCGGCAAACAGAGGAAAAGAGAACGGAGTTTCACAGAAGTATGTGACAGTGTGATTTAGAAGAAACATATATTTGGTCATTCAGATGACCAACATACACTTCTCATATACATTTGGTCTTCGCCCACAGTTCCTGGCTCACAAATGCTTGGAATTTCCTAAGTGCAGAGAGTGATACAGGAGTCTTTTGTTCTGTGATGAAGTGACTTTTGGAATCTGGTTGACAGGAGGACCGACCCTGTGATCAGAGGGTTGGAACTTTCGGTTCCCATCCCTTGATTTCTGGGGAAGGGGTGGGTAGGGGCGGGTGGAGGTTGAATCAATCATCAACGGCCGATTTAATCAATCATGCCTATGTAATGAAGCCTCCATAAAAACCCAAAAGGACAGCTTTCTGGCCTTTTTGGAAAGCTTCCATGACACGGAACCAGACCATTCTGCAGGCTGCTGTGCTGGGCACCAAGCTCCCCAAGAACAGAACTCCTTCATTGGGGACCTCGCCTTATGTGTCTCCTCATCACAATAAATCAGTAATCTAGTGGGTAGACAGGTTTCCTGAGTTCTGTGAGCTGTTATAGCAAATTAATCAAGCCTGAGGAGGGGTCAGGGGAACACCATTTTACAGCTACCACTGGAAAAGAAGGAGACTTTAAGTAAAACAAACAAAAACTACTATGGGTAAAAAAGGTTCGATTAATGATTGAAAGGTTCAACTCACCAGGAAGATATAATAATTATAATGGCTTATGTCCCTAACAACATGATCTCAAGAAAGATAAAGCTAAAATTAGAGAGTATCAAGGAAAAATGGATGAATCAACAACCATAGTGAGAGATTATAACATGTCTCTTTCAAAAACTGATGTATCATGCAGCCAAAAAAGATCTGAGCAAGAGCACCAACAAGCCTGAGCTACCAGATGTATAAAAACCCTGTGGCCGGGAGTTCATAAAGATGAATCAAAGAGGCAAACCTCCAGTGAGACTGATCAAGAAAAAGGAAGAGTACGTAAATGATATCAAGAAACAAAAGGAGAGCACAATGACAGACATACAAATGCTTCAAAAAAATCATAAGCTATTATTTAGATTAGATTACATGGGCAATGCCCTAGATACACATGACTTACCGAAACTGACTCAAGAAAACTAGGAGATGTGAATACGCCTATAGCCATTAAAGGAACTAAATCAGTATTAAAAATCGCACATGTATACACACATACACACACACACACACACACACACACACACACACACACACACACACACACGTCTTAGCTCTGCCCATTGAAAGGGCATAAAAGCAATGAGCATTAACTAATACATAATGCTCATGAAAGAAATAAAAGAATATCTAAGTAAATGGAGAGACATACCATGTTCGTGCATTGGAAGATTCAACATTGTAAAGATGTACATCTCCCCAGATTGACCTATATAGGTTTAATGCACTTCTTATCTAAATCCCAGCAAGGTTTTTATAGACAGATAAGCTTATTCTAAAATTTAGGTAGAAAAGACACAGGCTCTAGAACAGCTAAAACCATCCTGACCTAGAAGAATAAGGTAGGAGGAACCACTTCCTGATTTCAACACTGATTATACAGCTACAGTAATCAAGACAGTGTGGTAATGCAGAAGGTTCAATGGAACAGAATAGAGAACCCAGAAATATACCCACACAAACATGCTTGACTAAGTTTTGACAATGGCACAAAATGCAATGAAGGCAAGACAGCTTTTCAACAAACAGTGCCGGAGCAACTGGACATCCACAGCAAAAAAATGAAGCTTGACCTAATTCTCACACCTTATTAAAAAATTAACTCAAAATGGATTATAGACTCAAATGTAAAATACAAACTATAAAACTTTTAGAACACAACACAGGGTAAACTCTTCAGAATGTAAGGCTAGGCAAAGAGTTTTCAGACCTGACACCAAAAGAGTGACCCATAGAAGGAAGAATTGTTAAACTGGACTTCAGCAAAACTAAAAACCTTTGTTCTGTTAAAGCCCATGTGAAGAGGATGAAGACAAGCTACAGAATAGGAAAAAGTACCTGTAAAAAACTCATCTGCCAAAGAACTAGAACCTACAATACATAAAGAACTCTGAAAACTCAACAGTAGAAAACCCAAACAATCCAACTAGAAAATGGACAAATGACATGGACAGATATTTCACCAAAGAAAATATACAAATAAGCACACGGAAAGGTTTAACATCATTAGCCTCAGGGAAATGCAAATTAAAACCATGAGATAGTACTACATACCTATCAGAATGGCTAAAAATTAAAAATAGTGAAAATCACAAGTGCTGGCCACGATGTGGAGAAAACTGGGTCACTCTTACATGGCTGGTGGGAATGTAAACACTCTGAAAAAGTTCACTAGTTTCATAAACAATGAAACATGCAACTACCATACAACCCAGCAACTGCAATCCTGTGCATTTATCCCAGAGAAGGGAAAACTTACATTCACAGAAAAACCTGTGTGCACATGTTTATGGCAGCTTTAACTGTAACAGTCAAAAACTGGAATCAGGGGCTTCCCTGGTGGCACAGTGGTTAAGAATCTGCCTGCCAATGCAGGGGACATGGGTTCAAGCCCTGGTCCGGGAAGATCCCACATGCCGTGGAGCAACTAGGCCCGTGAGCCACAACTACTGAGCCTGCGCGTCTGGAGCCTGTGCTCCGCAACAAGAGAGGCCGCGATAGTGAGAGGCCCACGCACCGCGATGAAGAGTGGCCCCCGCTCGCCGCAACTAGAGAAAGCCCTCGCACAGAAACGAAGACCCAACACAGCCATAAATAAATAAATAAATAAATATTAAAAAAAAAAAAACAAAAAACTGGAATCAGCTCAGTTGTCCTTCAACAGGTGAGTGACTGGTTAAATGCTACTCAGCAATAAAAAGGAACAAAGTACTGACAAGACACACATGTAACAACTTGGAACTGTGCTGGCAGAGAGCCAATCCCCAAAGGATGCATAGCAATATGGTTCAATTTACACAACACTATTGAAATGAAAAAACTTTAGAAGTGGTAGTGATTTTAAGTGGTTAGGGATGGGCTGGCTTCTAGCCAGCCCACTCCAGCTTCCCACACCAACCACATCCAATCCGAGCACACCTGGAGCCATCATGGCACCGCTGAAAAGCCCCTTGCTGGCTCCACAACCCCAGCTGGAGGTGGGGAAGCACTTGAGGAGCCCACGCCGCCGGGAGGCCTTGAGGACAGATGCCCTGAAGAGGGGCCCAAAGGGAAAACCTAAAGCAGAGGCTGGAACAGACACTAAGAAGAGCCCTGTAGCAAACAAGATGCATAAAGGTAGCCACAGCCCAGTCTGACTCCTGCTGAGACAGACCCCTCCACCCACTATACCCAAGGCACACAGAAGAAAGGCCAGCCTATTTCCAGGCACCAAAATGACTGGACTCCCCTCCACTGTCCTATACAAGGCGCTGACTTTCAACAAAATATGACAAGGCACACGACAAACCAGAAGGAAATACCAAACTCCAGAGACAACACGATCATCAAGGATATGACACAGAAGAAGGAAGTAACACACAGAAAATTTAACACAAGTAGGATTAATATGCGAAAACCTCTAGTGGAAAAGTTGACAACATACAAGATGGGAAATTCAGCAGAGAGAAACCGTAAGAATCAAACAGAAATGCTAGAAATGAAATGTTAAAAAAAAAAAGAGATGAAGAAAGCCATCAGTGGGTTCACAAGTAGACTCAACACAGCCAAGGAAAGAATTAGTAAACTTGAAGCCAGGTCTATAGAAATTACTCAAACAGAAAGACCAAAAGGAAATTAAAGAGACACCACAACTAAGTGCAATGCATGATTCTGAACTGGATCCTGGGCCAAGAAAAAGAAAACCCGTAAAGCACGTTATTGAAACAACTGAGAACACCAGAATAAATTGCAGATTGTTGTGCGGCGTTTGTTGTGTAGTATTTATTGTGCAGTATTGCATCTAGATCAAACGTCCTTGTTTGGATAATTGTGCTGTGGTTATATAAGAACATGCTGTTTTTCTTAGAAATACGCACTGAGTATTTAGGCCTCAAGGGAACAGTATCTCTAATTTACTCTCAAAAGATTTAGGAAAAATAGTCAAAGAGAGAATGATAAAGCAAATGTGGCACAATATAAATAACTGGTGATTCTGTGTAGAAGGCGTATGACAGGAAGTTCCTTATCATTCTAGTAACTTTTCCCTAAGTGTGGAATGATATCTAAGTAACAAGTTAGAAAGTTCCCTAGCCCCTGGGCCCAGATGCTCCTATAAGGTTGGTCTATCAAACAAGGTCAAGATTATAACCAACTAGTACAAACTGACTTAGAGGCTGGTAAAAGAGAATGCTTCCCAGCTCATTTCATAAACCTAATATAAATGTGATAACAAAAACTATTCAAGGAGCACGTGGAAAAGGAATGATAGTAACAGGCTAAGCTCACTTCTTAAAGCAGTTTCAAAAATCCTAAATAAAATATCAGCAAACCAAAGCTGGCAATAAACATACAAAAACCAGGAGGACGGTTCAAAATGAGAAAATCTATTAATGTGAAAGAGTAAATGATAAAATCACGTAATATAAACAAAGCAGTAATGTAAAACAGTAAAGAAGAAACACCACACACTCCCAATAAATGCAGAAAAAGGATTAATATAAAAATCAATACATTTTTGTAATGTAAAACTTCCCAGCAAACAAGGACTAGATGGGTACTTCCTTAGCCTCATAAAGGTATCTGGTTTTCTAAGTCCTAGAGAAAATCTTACATTTAATGCTGAAACACTAAAAGCCATCCCTTTTGGGTTGGGAAGATAAGAATGCTTACTATTACCACTTCTAAGTGAAGCTGCAAGAAAAGAAACACCAGGAAAAAAAAGTAAAGAAGTTTTAAAAGAGAAAAAAGATTTGAAAGAAAACACAAAAATGTCTAAACAGAAAGTCTATTCTCTAATAGACAATTAATAAGGGAGTTCAGAAAACTGATCCCCAAATTCATACAGAAGAGGAAAAGGTCCAGAACAGGCAACACGATGGCTGAGGACAGAAGAGGAGCCCACCAACTGGGAGGACTTGTCACGAAGCTCCTATAAATGTGATGAGATGGTGCCCGTGCAAGGACTGACCAACGGCCAAGTCCAAAACCAGGCTCTGGCCCCTGTGAAATCCTGACCCACGACAAATCAGCAGCGAAGGCAGGGATGGTTCCCAGAGGGGACAGATGAGGGAGCCCTGCCCTCGGGCTGCACAATCACAGCATGGCCCTGAGGCTGGAAGAACCTCAATGTGGAATGTGGGCGAGCGAGCTGGCAGAGGGCCCAGAACAGACCTGACACCACAGGCTGGAGGGCAGTGGCCCAGATGGGGCTGACAGAGAAGCAGAGTGAGGGCCTCTGGAGGACCCGCGGAGAGCAGGGGGAGGTGACTAAGAGAGTCCGAGGCTCCAGGACACCACGAGATGTGGCAGGTCCTCTGGTCACCACCGTCATCCCAACTCCTAACGACACGGGGTGGGCAGGGCCTCTGTCCTGGGGGGAGATGAGGGCTCAGGGATGACACTGGGGCCCAGCCTACAGGGCCAAACGGGATGCCTGCCTGCATCAGATGTGCGCTTACTTCTTTTACACAGAAACGAGGACTTGTCGTGGCAGCTCTCAGCATGCCAGCTATGCAGGTCGTGGTGGCGGAGCGTGGGGAAGTGGAAGCATTGCAGCTGCGCGCAGAACACACCGTCACCCTCTGACGTGGCCGCCGCGAAGATGGGGTCCGGGGGCAGAAGCACCTCTGAGGAGCCTGCGGGACAGACAGCGTCACAGCATGATGGCAGCAGGCCAGGGAGCAGGGAGGCAGGCACACTTAGAAACGTTACTACAACATCAGAGGCCCTGCAAGGACGGCAGTGCCCACAGGAAGGAGAAAGACGCCCCTTCCTCCTCAGAGGGACTCAGCCAGTGAGAAGCTGTGGACTCTCTTCGACCACAGTGTCAGGACCACAAGTGTGCCCAGGAGTATCCGCACTGTCCTAAAGGCTGGCACCCTCTACTGGGGTTAGGGATTCACCCCAAGAGCTGGGATTAGGGCAGGTGAGAACCTACTAGAATGATCCTCTGCAGGCATGCTATGACTCTTGAGCCTGGAAACCTAATGGCCATTTCCGAATCAACTACTCCACCGGGAAATAGGAACAGGCACTCACACTCCAGGAGTACAGGTCAGGGATGCTCCAGCAGGACCTTTGAGGACTGAGGGGGGGCCACTTGGGGGGAAGCCACTGCCCGGGGCCCTGACCGGTCTGTGTGGAGACACGGCCGCCCACCTGCCACAAGGTCCCCCAGGCTGGGAGACAAGTGAGCTCTGCCCGAGTGCAACGTCCCTTCACTTTCCACAGGGAGGTGACAGAGCAAGCAGCCCGGGATCCCCAGGCTCACCAGCCCTCACTTGTCCTCAGAGACACATCAACAGCAGGACTGGGATGTGTTTGGGAAAAGGAACTGGCCCCAAGCTCAAGCCAGAGGCCCAAGGAGCAGCCTAACAGGAGAGGCCCAAGGAGGGACAGGGCAAGGCATGTGGCTCGGGTGGCAGGTGGAGGAACCTGCCAGCACCCGGGCAATGGGACAGGAGGGGTGACCACGGGCGGGTGGGAACGCAGCTGCTCACATGGCTCCTGACGTCACCTCGGTAGTTAAAGCAACACACATGTACGCTCACACATGCATGCTCACACTCACATAATCTATTTTAATTCCACCTGCCTGACGGTTCTAGGATGTTTTGGACCCTAACTCTGACCTTCCCTGTTCTAGGAAGCCTGTCCCTCCCTCTCTGGCCTGAGTTCATGTCCGCTGCACACTCTGCTCATTTTTATGCTCCAATTAAAGTTGTGGACTTTGAAACGAGGGTGGACAGTCTAGAAATGGCCAAGGCAGAAGCCACCACAGGTTCCGGAGGAGGCCAAGCCCCACCTGGGTCTGGCGGAAGGGCCTGACCGGGGCTGGGCCATCACAGCCTCCCCGGGTGTGGGGCCCAATCCTCCACACAGCCCCGCACCGGGCACCCGGGTGGGAGAAGGTTGGAGTGGAGAGCTTAGCAATAGTCGCCCTTGTCAGGATGACGCCCCCCAGGTTCAAGCCCAACAACTCTTCTGAAGGACCAGGAAGCCTTACCTTTGAATGCCACCTCCCAGTGACCTTCTAAGGAGCGGTTCCGGCCAGTGATGACGTACTGGTAGCCGACCCACAACCTACAGGAAGACAGATCGCAGGAGACCTCAGTGGGACAGGGGGAAGCAGGCACCACTGTGTGCATGTTTTTTTTAAAAAAATAAACTTATTTATTTATTTTTGGCTGCATTGGGTCTTCGTTGCTGTGTGCAGCCTTTCTGTAGTTGCAGAGAGCAGAGGCTACTCTTCATTCCAGTGCGCAGGCTTCTCGTTGTGGTGGCTTCTCTTGTTGCAGAGCACGGGCTCTAGGTGCGAGGGCTTCAGTAGTTGTGGCACGGGGGCTCAGTAGTTGTGGCTCACAGACTCTAGAGCACAGGCTCAGTAGTTGTGGCACATGGGCTTAGCTGCTTCACGGCATGTGGGATCTTCCCGGACCAGGGCTCGAACCTGTGTCCCCTGCATTGGTAGGTGGCTTCTTAACCACTGTGCCACCAGGGAAGTCCCTGAATGTGTGCATTTTTAATAGTTACATTGACCTTTAAAATATTGAGCTTCAAAGGCATTAATGATTTTTGAAAGTTTTGATACTTAGTTTTAATAAAATGCATTAAAATTCTAAATAATAAACTCACTAGTCAGAAAAAGTTTTTATCTCGGGTGACTCCTGCCAAGACTCTTCTTATTAGCTGAACCAATAAAGCTTTTACATTCTAAGTAAAATCAATTTAGTTCTTGGTGGACACAAACCTGTGAATACACTAAAACCAAAGAGTAGTATGCTCTGAGGGGTGAGTTTTATGGCATGTGAATTACACCTCAATAAAAGACAACCCCTATGAGCACACACTGCCTCCCTTGGAGCCTCCCACCCAGCAGGTGCTCCCGACCGCAGCCTCCCAGCTCTGGAGATGTCCATCAGTGGGTCCCCAGCTGCCGTGGGTGCCACTCTGCCCCTCCAGCCCCCACCATGCATGTGCCCATCCTGAGGGCACATTCCCACCCCTCCCTTTTCCAAGGACTCAACCACCCAGCGAGCTGGGAGTTATCTTTCTCACTTTGGTGATTTGCCAAGCTCACAGGGCATAACGGTGGAGCCTCCACCTGCCACGGTCACTGCGTTCCTATGGCAGTGTGGCAGCCTTTGCCATCGTGCGGAGGGAGCACTGGCAGTATGGTGACCCTGTGATCCACTGCTGGCCCCGGCAGTGTGGAAGGGGTCCTCAGCACACATCTGACCCCAGAACAAAGCCCCCTGAATGCTGGGCCTGGGAGAGGCCGGCAGTTGGCCAGTTTCCACACTTGCTCTCTGATGCTGTGGAGCCTGGGGGTCTAGGCCAGGTCCGGAGCCAGACTGCCTGGGTTGGAACCTGGCACACCCCAGTTAATACGTGCCCTGGTCACCACCCTGGGCCCTGTGGTGTCTGGGGGACTGAACGAGTGGGCCCATGGAAGGCACTGAGCACGGGCCTGGCAGAGCCCACTTTCTCAGAAGGATCGCCCCACCTACCTGCATGGCCCGCGAACCAGGCCTACGAAGCCCCATGTGGAGCAGCCCCTCCTGACACAGGCCCAGACCCCCTGCAGTTGCAGCAGAACCCACACAGGGGGACCAACGAAAAGGACTGGCTCAAGGTGACACAAGGTGGCAGCCCATCCCTGCCCCTCTGAGAGACCCTGCCCCGTCGCAACACCTACCCTAAACCCCCATCTCCATTTGCTTCCAGGGGGCGGGGCTGCTGCGGGCTGCCAGAGGCTATGTCCTGGAGGCCATCATGCTAGGCAGGCCTTGGCACTCCACAGGCCCCGGACCCCACCCCGGACTCACTTGTGCTGGTCCTGCCACGCGAAGCTCCGCTCGGGCTGGTCCCATTCCTGGGTCAGGACGAAGCGCAGCTCCTGGTCAGTGGAGAAGGTGGCGAGGGACCCGTTCACGCGCTGGCAGGTCTGTGCAGCATCCCAGTAGTTCTCCCCGCTCAGGTAGACTCGGTAGCAGCTGGCCGTGCCCTCGTAGTGGTGCCACCCTGTCGGGCACTTCCCTAGGAAACATGAAAGACGGCGGGGAGTTGTCCCCCAAGTTAGCATCCTCACTCCAAAATGCAATTGTACATGCTGCATCTAAGCAGCTCAGAAACCACCCAAGAAGGGGGAAGCTGAGGCTCAACAGGGGAGCTCTGCCTCCAAGACCATAAGCCTCCCAGTTGTATGAGGCTGTAGCCGCTGGGCAGTCAAGACCAGCCGCTGAGTTCGCTGAGTAAAGTGGCTGATGAGCTGGTAGAACGCCTCAGGCTGGCAGTGTGAGCATTCCCACTACATCACCACACCTAAGTATGTCTACTCAGAAGGGGGTTTCAGCTGTGGTTTTTCTGCCTTTCAATTTTCCTTAAATTTATTCTGCTCTTTTAAACTCCTAATATTGTAGAGAGTTCATTAAATAACTAGTTATTTAAAAAAATTTTTAAATGGAGGGAGAGCCTGCTTCTCCACCTACAAAAGGGTGGGTACAGTTCAGCCCCCAAAGGTAATAACCATCTCTTAAAAAAAAAGCAGCCTGGTTCCAGAGCCTGGGTTCAGGTCATGGCTTCCTCACTCGGGCTGGGTGGCTTTGGGCAGGTCATTGTGCAGCTTCACCCATCAAAGGAGGCCCTGAAGGGCTATTTTAGGTGGACACTCCGGCACAGCCAAGTGGCATGGGAGAGCCAGGGACCACGTGGGGGGTGAGCCTTTGTTCATGAACAGGGCAGGTCTGCAACTTACTGCTGAAGCGGACGGGCTGCGCCACATTCATGGCATGGAAGTGCGTGGGGTCGCCGCCTCGAGCCCGCCCCGGCCTCGGATCCACAGCCTCCTTCCCATGGTAAGGACGCGCCTCCCCGATCACTTCTGAAAGCAGAGAGAGAGTGGCTGTCAACACTGTTCATGAGGGCCAGACGCCAAAGTGAACCCCGGTACAGTCAGATGGCGGGGGGATTGGGAGGGCAGGGAGGAGGAAGCACAGATTCCATCTATTCAGGTTTTCTTTAGAACTCTAAAACGTGCCGTTCATGCCAAATGGGTTACATGAGCTTCTTGCTGAAATTACGCCTGGGCAGTCTTCATTTTTCATTATGACTACGAAATGGGGACTCTCAGTTGCATTTTCTAACAGGCTACTGTGGGCACATCACAGGGTCAGCCACTCCTGCTTAACACCCTCCTGCATCCCTGGCCACAGGGGGTTCTCTGCAGAGTCCAGGCTGCTCCCCCACTGACCTGGAGCCTCCCCTCTTAGCTGTGTGTGGCCCTCTCTGTCTGCTTGCCCCTCTCTCAGCCTCAAGGCCAGGGTCAGGGCACCTGGCACAGGCCCTCGTGTGCAGCAGGCCTGGAGCATGGTTAAAGTGTGACCAGAAAGCTCAGGGTGAGGAAGAATGCTAGCTTTATGTGTGGTGGTCCAAGAGTAATTCGCAGGTCTGAGAGAGGAGACCCAGAGAAGTGAGGAGATTTACCCAAGGCAGGAGAGAGCCAGGGGCTATGTTTCCGAGGGGCCTCTGCGCTCTGCCTGCTGGGGGGCGCCTGGTGGAGGATACCGGTACAGGGTCAGCACAGGCAATGAACTTGGTCTGCACGACTTCGCAGACACAACAGACACCTGCCTGCAGCTGGCTCAACAACCTCAGGCCAGGCGGGGGTGGTGGGGTGGGTGGTGGGTGGAGTGTGGCCCAGGAGGGGCGTGGCGCATGCCAAGGTGGGGCGATGGGCGTGGTAGGGGCGTGGCATGGCAACGGGCAGTCCCCACCTCTCCCACCTGCGGGCAGGGGCAGAGGACCTTAATTCCCCAGCAGGGATCGAACTGGGCCCTGGCAGTGAAAGGAGACCGCCAGGGAATTCCCTGACACTGTTTTTATTTAATAAATTATCTTTATTTTTTCCCATTATAAAATAACACATATTCAATGTAAAATATTTGAGAAATACAAAAGTTTGAAAAGACAAAACAGATAAACTGTACTATTCTAGAGGTTGCTGCCCTTCCAATCTCTCCTTTCTACACAAATCCTTAAAACTATTGGGATCACGTCAAGCACTATTTTATGATTTGCTTTGCAAGCTGAAGACTATAAACAGCTTTCCATATTCTTTAGTGAAGATCACTTTCAATGGCTGCTCAGCATCTGTGAATCGATTTCTTTAATTACCACAACGCCTAAGGTTCCAAGCTGGAGCTGCCTGCATTTCCTAATTTTTGTAGAAGAAGCACATGTGTGTCCTTCTGAGACCCTAGCAGCTTTGTCCCTCTTCCACTAACTACTCAGTAGAGTATTTCCTCGGAGTTTCCATAGTCCCTTCCCAGGCAGGTGATGGGATCAGCTTGCCAATCACTCTAACACATAAAATGTGTTCCCAGTGCCTGAGATAAGTTGGACCCCAGGCAAAGACCTAGAGGAGAAGCTGCCCTCTTCAAACACTGCCCTGGGGTGGGACGGCTTCAGCTCTCTGGGACTGGGGTGCCCCGTGCACATGTCTGAGAACCACCACTTCCCGCTCCCCGGAGGAGACAATGCAAAGCCCCTGCCTCTGTCCCTCCAGGGCGCCAGGCAGAGGAGTGGGCAGATCCCCACTGGGCTGAGGGATAAGGAGGGAGGGGAGCAGAGCCCTCCCAGGCAGAGGGCGCAGCCTGGGCAAAGGCCAAAACCGGGCATGTCTGCGACAAGCTTGAAGACCAGCTTGGGTGTAGCTGAAGCATATTTCGCTACGCCTGCACTTCACACCTCCCTTTTGCCTGCTCTTCACACCTCCCTTCTGCCTGCTCAAACGAGCAAGACCTGTGGTTCCACTTGGTCTTGGCCTCTTCCCCAGACCAAGCACAGCACCTGGGCACCTGGTATACAACCGGTCAAACTGCTCACAGAGGGACGAGGAATCTAGGGCAGAGGGGAAAGAAAGAAAAGGACCGGTTCTGCCGGGGGCACCAAACACCAGGTGGCCAGGATGCTGCCCGCAGTGAAGCCATCTGCAGCCCGGGGAGGGGGTGGGGGGGCAGGTGAAACAGCACAGTAAAGTAACCAGAAAGCCTGGTGGCGGTGGAGGACGCTGCTCTGTGATGAGCAGGCTTCTCTGTGGTTCAGGCAGCAATTCTGAGCCTTCCTCTCTACTCCATTTTCCTTCATATCCAAACGCCCACATCCACCCCCTCATCACTCATTATTCAGCGTCCATTACATGCTGCCACCGAAACCCACCAACAGACACAGGCCCCCTGAGTGTCCTGGGGGCCAGAAGCAAGAGGTGAGGGTGGCTGGGGAAGGCAGAGTTCACTGGATCAGCAGCCTTACAGCACTCTTAGGACCACCTCTGACAATAAGGAGTTTTCTCTGAGCCCCACAGACAGCGCGGCGGCCAGCTGGAGGGTGTGCGGCCAGCCCCAGAGTGCGGGTTTCAGGGTGCAGACGCCCCAGAGCAGCTCTAGGCACTGTCCCAGGCACCCGGTAGCAGGTGGCCCTGACCCCTTAGTGGAAGGTCTCACTCTCACTCCCTGTGGTGGGGACGGGGATGAGTCCAAGCCTGGAACCCAACCTGAGTCCAGCCCTGACGTCTCCGAAGGAGTGCTCCTCTCTCTTCAGATGTCCGTCCCCGGACTTCAGAATGGGAGCCCAAGGAGGAGACCCGGCTGAAACGCTACTGAAAATCTGAGGAAGAGGGAATGTCTGAGATGGGGAGGCAGGCAAGGCCGTGACAGACCTGCTTCAGAGGAGAAGTGTCCCGCCTCAGGACCCTCGTGTGCCCTTGGAGATCAGGGCAGCAAGAGCTGGAGGCCTCGAGTCCAACGGGGAATCTGAGTCAGTAGTCAGGGCAGGCAGTGTCCTGCTTGCTGCTCCCAACAGCAAGTGGCCGGAAAAGAAGATGATGTGCAAATAAAGGACAAAATGTGAGTGATTCTAATTTGTGTTTCCAGAAACTTAAAACTTGTCCAGATGAGCCTGTAACATCTCCGAATGAGGGAGAGGGCAGGACAGACTGGAGCCTCTTCAGTGTTCTGAGCTGTCGGGACACATGTCACTGTCCTATTTCACACCAAACAGGTTTAGAATCATGGTCAAAAATCAAATGTTTCTAAGTTAACCAATACTTGCTAACCAACGCAGGATTTCTAAAACCAGAGAGCCAGGAAATAACAGTTACTAATAGCATTTCCGTTACGCTGAACACGTTCTTTAAACTGATTCTCTTTCCCCACAGCTGGGGCCAGTCATGTCGCTCAGGGGGATCTCACTGGGCTAAAGTTTGATGGTTTGGGGGAGCCCCAGGGACCACCATCTCTCTCTGTTCCATCAGGGACATGCCAACATGAGCACTCTGTCTTCCCATTTTATACCCATGTGGACAGTATATGCGGTACACAGAGATTAACTGCAAAAACACAGCCCTATAAGTTTCAAGTTCAAAATCTGCCTCCCTCCGGCGGCTCCTATAGGTCCATGAATGTCTCAGGGCACAAGTTCACAGAAGGGACATTTTACCTTCTGCTACTGCCTGGGACAGAAGCTGAAGCCACCAGTCCCAGGCACACTCCACCTGTGGCCACAGCTCTCAGATGCCAGGAGTGCTGTGGCAGAAGCAGACTGACCTGAGTGGGGCTCCTCCCTCAAGGTCTTCTCAATTCTTAGGTATGTACATCACAGGATGAAATAGAAATCCTGCCTCCCCTCCCCCAGCCCCCTGCTCCTAATCCCATTTCCCACAGAAAATTCTTCAGATAGTTTTTAAATTATTTTTTCTTACTTCTTCCGGTAGTTTAAAAAGAATTACTTATTTTTACTTATTTCTTCTGTTATGTCTATATTTCCGAATAATAGGTTTACCCTGCTATTTCTAGTGTTATCAATTTTAAGTGTTACCCACTGACTTAAGGTCAGGCAGGTACAGGCTTATTATTAGCTCACATACACTCTTACCTTCCCAACAGAGTAGCATCAATTTCAAAACTAAAGTCAGTAGAATAACGTAATAATGTAAGTATTCTTCACTTGTGAACCAAATAGCATACTAAGGTTATTTCGATCCTCTAACAACTTTCTTTTTTCCTGGAGTTAATATTTGCATCGGTTTTAAATTTTTCTTAGCTTTCTGTATATGAACCACTGATTTTTTCAGTTACTACAGCAGATAACAAAGGCTAACAGTAAAAATTTTAAACACTCAAAACACTGTGTCAGAGCCACCTGGCTCCACTTTGTTTCCTGGAATCCCTGCCTACCTTCCAGCTCCAGGCTGAATGGGCCGCTCTCTGGGCTGGGGCTTGGCTGTGATCCTCGGGTCCACTTTGCTACCCTCCTGCACTGGGACCCTGTTTCCTGGACCCCAGGTCATCTTCTTTCTTGCTTAACCCTCTCCTTTTACAAGATCACATCTTTCTAAGAAAGGGTATAGCAACATTTATGAGTCTATTCATATCTACAATTTCTTTATTTTATCCTCATATATCATTGACTTCTCTGGATATAAAAATCCCACATTAATAACATTTTTGAAGCTTCTGGTTAAAGATATCAGATTGAACAAACACACCTTGTTCTCTGAAACCCATTAAAACAACAGTAATGGGATTTTATTTTATTATTATTATTTTTGGCCCCCCTGTGCGGCATATAGAACTTCCCCAACCAGGGATCAAACCCATGCCCCTGCAGTGGAAGCACTGAGTCTTAAGCACTGGACTGCCAGGGAAGTCCAGTAACAGGATTTTTAAAAAGGCAGTCACTAGGACAAACGGAACAGTTAAGAGAATGACAAAGTTCTAAAAACTGGAAAACAGGACTTCCCTGGTGGCGCAGTCGTTAAGAATCTGCCTGCCAATGCAGGGGATACGGGTTCGAGCCCTGGTCCGAGAAGATCCCACATGCCGCGGAGCAACTAAAAGCCCGTGTGCCAGAACTACCGAGCCTGCACTCTAGAGCCCGTGCTCCACAACAAGAGAAGCCACCGCAATGAGAAGCCCGCACACCACACTGAAGAACAGACCCTGCTCCCCGCAACTAGAGGAAGCCCGCGCGCAGCAATGAAGACCCAACACAGCCAAAATAAATAAATAAATTTATTAAAAAAAAAAAACAAAACAACAACTGGAAAACAGAAGGACAAGTGATAACGTAGAGAAGGTGACCACATGTCCTAAGATGCCTGGTTATGCCCGCTGTCCCAGTATACCATCCAGTTTAGCATTTGTCAGTCTCAAAATTGTCTTATTTTAGAAGTAAATCACTCCAAATTTATTTGAGCCTAGAAAGCTAAATCCTAGGCCAGCAGCTGGGCAAAGTAAGAAATTTGCAAACTATATACATTGACCCTTAGACCCAGCAATCCGACATTTAAGAATTTACACTGATGATACATCTCCAAAACTCCCTCCAAAACAAAAAAGCCCCCCCCATAACCCCGCATATGCACAAGGTTACTTACTGTGACGTTATTTTTAATAGCAAACTAATGAGGACAACCTAAAGGCCCACACATAGGAGACTGGCTAAATAAAATACGGTACGTTCCTAAGATGGAGAGCAATATAACAGTAAGAAAGAATTTTTAAAAAAAAAAACTTTATGAATTAATACAGAGTTATTTTAAGGATATTCTACTGAATTAAAAAAGAAAAAAAATCAGGGCAAAAAGTACACACAGTAAGACACTTTTTTTATGTAAGAAAGGGTAAAGAAAAAGAAACAAGTAGTAAAATATACACACATTTGCTTATTTTTGTAATCAAAAAAATGCCCAAAACTCAGAAAAGATAGGCCAGAAACCAATCAAGCTAGTGGCCTATTGGATATGGTGGAAACAGGTAAAGGGAAATAGAACTTCTAAGTGTATGTTTTTATACAGTTACAAGTTTTGAATCTTGCTAATGTTTTACATATTCTAAAAAAAAAATCAGTTAATCTTGTGGATACACTAAAGCCCATGAAATTGTACACTTTAAAGGGATGAATTTTATGGTACATGATTTATATCTCAATTAAAAACTAAATGAAGATGAGGAGGCAAAGTCCTAAAACTGAATGCAAACATTCAGACGTTAACACATCACACAGAAGAAAAACAGGAATGAATCTGGTGGCTTCTGACTAGACAATGACTGTACCCCCTCAGTGCAACACAGTCTAACATCATAAAGAACTGAGAAGAAATCCTAGAATTTAGTTAGTAGGTTTGTTCTTGGCCGTGGTACAAGAGCAGTAATTCCAAAACTCTTTTATGTGTGCTTTAGAATTGGCCAAATGAGTACATATACAGATGGTGCTGGGAACCAGGGTTCGTTCTTATGGGAAAGGGAGGTACAAATATGAGATGGGGGAGGAGAGGAGGAAGTCTAGATTAGAATCGGAGGTACAGCAAATACGAACTCATGATTTAAAAAAAAGTTTTCTGGGGCTTCCCTGGTGGCGCAGTGGTTGAGTCTTCCTGCCAATGCAGGGGACAAGGGTTCGAGCCCTGGTCTGGGAAGATCCCACATGCCATGGAGCAACTAAGCCCATGCGCCACAACTACTGAGTCTGTGCTCTAGAGCCCGCAAGCCACAACTGCCCACATGCTGCAACTACTGACGCCCGCGCGCCTAGAGCCCGTGCTCCGCAACAAGAGAAGCCACCCCAGTGAGAAGCCCACGCACCGCAACAGAAGAGTAGCCCCCGCTCGCCTCAACTAGAGAAAGCCTGCACGCAGCAATGAAGACCCAACGCAGCCAAAAATAAATGAATAAATTTATAAAACATAAATAAATGATAAATAAATAAATAAAAAGGCTGGGGACACCTCTTGACTAAAGGACAGAGCAAGATGGCAAGAAAATACAACATGTAACCTTTGACTAAATCCTGGACTTAAAAGTTTAAAAAACCTGTAAGTGACACTTTTGTGACCATTGAAAAAAATTTCAATATGGACTATATATAAGATAATAGTGTTATAGTAAGTTTCTTGCATGTGAAAATTGTACTGTGGTTAGAGTGGATTGTTCTCATTCTCAGAAGATGCTGAATATTTAGGGGTAAATATCATATCTGTAATACACTCTCAAAGGGTTCAGAAAAAAATGTACATAGAGAAAGCAACTGTAGCAAAATGCTAATGGCTGATGAATGCAAGTAAGGGCTACAGGAGCGTTCACTGCACTATTCACTGCACTACTCTCAAGCCTTTTCTGGAGATATGAAATTTCTAGTATTAAATCAGGGAGAAGGCAGGGACTTCCCTGGTGGCGCAGTGGTTGAGAGTCCGCCTGCCAAGCAGGGGACACAGGTTCGATCCCTGGTCTGGGAAGATCCCACATACCGCAAAGCAACTAAGCCCGTGTGCCGCAACTACTGAGCTTGCACTCTAGACCCCGTGTGCCACAACTACTGAAGCCCGCATACCTAGAGCCCATGCTCCACAACAAGAGAAGCCATGACAATGAGAAGCCTGTGCACCGCAACAAAGAGTAGCTGCCGCTCACCACAACTAGAGAAAGCCCGTACACAGCAATGAAGACCCAATGCAGCCAAAAATAAATAAATTAATTAATTTTTTAAAAAATCAGGGAGAAGGCAGTCCACACACCCAGCTCCCAACCCCTGCATGGTGTGCTCAGGAAACCTGCCCCTCCTTCACCCTAGCAGACCATGAGGGATTTACTAAAAAAGTAAAACAGGGGGTCTCTGGTATGGGGGATACCAGTTCAGCTGAAAGTCATGGTTCTTTATTTAAGGAGGGGATGGCAGACTCCCAGCTCCTCTTCCTCCACTAAGCTCCTCCTTTATTATGTTTAGGTAGTTTCCTTCTATTCCTAGCTTGTTGAGTGTTTCACCATGAAAGAATGTTTAATTTGGCCAAATGCTCTTCCTGCATCAAGAAGATCATGTGTTTTTTCCTACATTCTACTAGTGTGGTATATTACACATTTTAGTTTTTTGAACCACCCTTGCATTCCAAGAATAAATCCATTTGATCACGGTGTGTAAGCCCCTATGTCCCAACTTTCATTTGTTTTTTTTTTTTTTTGGCTGCGTCAGGTCTTAGCTGCGGCACGTGGGATCTTTGTTGAGGCATATGGGATCTTTCATTGCCACGCAGGCTTCTCTCCAGTTGTGGCATGCGGGTTTTCTCTCTCTAGCTGTGGCGCGCGGGCTCCAGAGTGTGTGGGCTCTGCAATTTGCGGCAGGTGGGCTCTGTTGTTGAGGCGCGCAAGCTCAGTAGTTGTGGCGCGTGGGCCTAGTTGCCCTGCAGCATGTGGGATCTTAGTTCCCCAACCAAGGATCGAACCCGCATCCCCACTGGAAGGCAGATTCTTTACCACTGGACCACCAGGGAAGTCCCCTCAACTTTCATTTCTTATTTTAGTTATTTGAGTCTTTACTCTCTTTTTTCTTTCCCGGCTTCACTCACTTTATTTTTCTCCCCATTTCAGGGCCCCCACGGCCTCTGGGCCCTTCCACAGCAGTGGCACCATTAGCCATTCGGTGTTTCTACGAAGAAGTTGAGTCTTTTCTCTTTAGTCAATCTAGCTAAAGGTTTGTCAATTTTGTTGACCTTTGGTTTTGTTAATTTTCTCCATTGTTTTTCTATTCTGTTTACCTCTGTTCTGATCTTTATTATTTTCTTCCTTCTGCTAGCACTGAGTTTAGTTTGTTCTTCTTTTTCTACTTCCTTAAGGTGTAAAGTTAGATTGTTGATTTGAGACCCTTCCTCCCTCCCTCCAGCTGACACTCTCTCTCTCTCTCTTAATATAGTGTTTACAGCTACATATTTCCTTCTTAGTACCATTTTTGCTGCAGCCCCTAAGTTTTGGTTTGTTGTTTTCTTTTAAATAAATTTATTTGTTTATTTATTTATTGGCAGGCAGATTCTTAACCACTGTGCCACCAGGAAGTCTATGGTTTGTTCTTTTCATTTTCATTTATCTCAAGATATTTTCTAATTTCCTGTGTGATTTCTTCTTGACTCACGACTGTTTAAGAGTATACTGTTGAATTTTCATGTATTTGTGAATGTTTCAGTTTTCCTTCTACTGTTGATACCTATTATGGTTTCATTCCACTGTGATTTATATGATTTCAGTCTTTTAAATTTGTTCAGACTTATTTTGTGGCCTAACATATGGTCTAGCCTAGAGAATGTTAAATGTACATTTGAGTAAAAAGATGTGCATTCTGTTGGTTGTTGTTGGGTGATCCTGCAAGTCCCCAAGGCTCTGTTCACCTTTCTTTGTTCTTTCTGTTCCAAACACTCAGTAATTTCAAATGTTCAGTTTGCAAGCTCACCTAGTCTTTCTTCTGCCTGTTGGAGCCTGCTTCTAGTGAAGTTTTCAATTCAGTTTAGTTTTTTGTCCATATTTTCCTTCACCTCTTTGAGCACACTTAAGATGGTAGCTTTAAAGCCTTTCTTTAGTATGTCTGAGGCCCACTGTTTCTTGAGGGATCGTATCTGCCACATAATTTTCTTCCTTCAAATGGGCTGTGTTCTCCTGCTTCTTTGTCTGTCTGTTATTTTGTTGTTGAAAATTAGGCATTTGAATAAATCCTCTCCCAATCTTTGCAGACTGGCTCTGTATTGGGGAAGACCTTCATTAATTAGCAGGGTTTATTCTAAGCCTTGAGAACAGCTCAGGGTGAAGGCTTAACGTCTTCTTAGGCCTTTTCTACACTTGCATTGTGTCTGGTCCTGTGTGTGAACTTCTTTTGATTCTTAAGTATATATGCCTGCTTTAAAATGTCTTAATTTCCCAGAGCCAGTCACCTGCTTCTCAGGGTCTTGGACGTACTATTGTATTCCTCCACCCACAGTCCCTTACCCCAGGCACCTGCAGGTCTGTACCCAGTTTTTGTGAGCATTGCTTGACACTTTCTGCAGTTTTTTGCTGGCTGAGATCCAAACTATGTAATTTTTCCCTATCTGAGTTCCAAGTCAGAAAAAACAGACATCAGTCCCTCAGGCAGCCCCCAGACAGGTCAGAATGTTGCAAATAAGGTCACTCTGCTCCCTCTGGTTGGAGGCAAGGAATTTGGAATTGGGTTGTTGCTTCTTTTAGACTGTGCTGTGCCACTGGGGGAGGAAGTGGGCCAAGGGTGAGTAAAAATGCCATGATATTTCCTACCACTTGAATGTGGCTTCTTCCTGATTGGGTGTTCCCATGGTTGCTATAGACTTTGACCGTTTTCCAGAGCTTCCATGAAGTTATTTTACCCATCTTCTAGTTGCTTTTTGAATGTATGCATGGCAGAATGGGCGTCTGAAGTTTCTGAGACAGCCATTTTGCTGACATCAGAATATATTGCTATGCCATGCAGCGCAGCCACAAAAAAAACAAGAAGAATATATTGCTGAAGTTTTCTTTTACTCCCTGAATTAATAAAATAAGAGCTAACATATAGTGAGTGATTGCTGAGTGCTGTGTTCTGCTCTAAGCACACCTTGTGTACATCAATCCTCTAGCAACCCTAAGGTAGGCACTATTATCCCCCGTCTCACAGGTGAGGACAATGAAGTTCAAAAAGCATCTTGCCCACAGGACTACAGCCGGAGGAGGCGGAGGCGGGGAACCAGCCCAGGCAGCTTGGTTCTGAGCCCCCACATCTAACTGCTATTTTACACACAGCAGAGTTAGCTACCTCAGCCACTCTGTGCTGGTCCTTTTGGTCTAGGATGCTCTATCCAGAGTCCAGGGAGCATCCCGTGGCTGTTTTCTTCCAGAGTCTAGAGAGCACTGGGTGTCTTTCATGTTTAAGAGGAAAGCGGTCCAGCTTGCCAGAGGCTCTGTAGGTACTCGTGGGCCAGGTGCTGGTAGGGTTCAGGTGAGTTCAAGGTGAGAACCCTCCAGCTTGTTGATACCGCTTCTACCTCATCCATGATGCACCAATTTCTCCAGAAAAGACTCCGGCAACCCCCTGCCTGAGGAAACAGACCATTTGGGGAGCAGGGCAGAAGATATGGTCAAGGGTCTCATCTGTCCCCATAGAGAATTTCTCTTAATTCCTCTGTTTACCACCTCCATGGCTCCCCTCTGCTGGGCCTGGTACCTCCTATTCTGCAGACTGTAAGTCCAAGTGCTATCTAACAGAAATATAATGCAAGCCACATTTCAAAAGAGATGAAATTAATTTTAATAATTGTATTTAACCCAATATATTCAAAGTACTATAATTTCAACATGTAATAAATATTAAAAAGTATTAATGAGGTGTTTTACTTTTTTGTACTAACTCTTTGATATTCAGTGTATACTTTACAGTTGTGGTGCATCTTAGTTGGAAACGGCCACATTTCAGGCACTCAGAAGCCACACGTGACTCGTGGCTACCATACTGGACGGCCAAAGTCTGGAAAATAAGCTTCATGTCTGCCATGGAAGAGTCATCTAGCTCCGTGGAGAAAGTGAGGAAGTGAGGAAGCCCAGCCACCCCCAGCCAGATGCCCACCAGCCTGGGCATTTAGGGCCTGCTGGGCAAACTGGCTCATTTCCTGGTGTTCTCTCCCCCAAGCAGGCCCGCGGTTGCATTTTCTCTGCCACATCAGTTTTCACTTTCCTTCCATTGGCTTCTCTTAAAAAACAAACAAGGCTGTCTAATATCTGAAACATTCCAAAGAGTACATGCAGCACTTATGTAAGATGTAAAGCCTAGTAATAAAGTACGTCATGAACCCCCAGCCCCCACTAAGTAGGTCATCTGCTACAGGGCTGCACCCCGACGTCTGCTTCTCCCAGGCTGACACCTCTGTCTTCCCACCAGCGAGGAACCAGAAGCCCGGGTTTTGTGTATCTGGGCTGTTCAGCCTTTCTTCCTCTTGGTTTACCACACACAGATGTATCTGAAAATGAGATGGTGCTCAGTTATGCTTGTCTTTACTGTACTGTGTGTACTTTGGGGCAACTTGCCCTGTCACCTACATCCTGCTTTAAGGGTTTCCGTGTTGGGCTTCCCTGGTGGCGCAGCGGTTGAGAGTCCGCCTGCCAATGCAGGGGACACAGGTTCGTGCCCTGGTCCGGGAAGATCCCACATGCCGCGGAGCGGCTGGGCCCGTGAGCCATGGCCGTTGAGCCTGCGCGTCCGGAGTCTGTGCCCCGCAACGGGAGAGGCCACAACAGTGAGAGGCCCACATACTGCAAAAAAAAAAAAAAAAAAGTTTCCATGTTGCTACAGGAACCTAACAGGCACCTGCTGTCGCTGGGTCAAATACTCCGCTATGTGAATACACATTTGGGTTGTTTCCAAGCTGTACATTAGTATGAACAGCACTGCAAAAATTTCTCCAGAGCTTCCCCCAAATGGCAATCCTGGATCACAGAATATGAGGATGTTCAGCTTTGCAGGTTAATGCCTGTTTTCCAAAGTGGGTGTGTCAGTGCACCCCTCTCACCAGCAGCCCAAAGACCTCCAACACCCGGGTTTGTCAGACGTCCTCCGTTTCGCCAATCTAAGTATCTGCAAAGTGGGAGCTCACTGTCGCCTCTGAATACTAATGAGGTAGGACATCTCTTTATGTGTTGAGCCACCATTCTTGTTCGTTTTTCTTATTCGTTGACATGCCTGACCGTCTTTTGTCCATCCGCAGGAGTCCTCTACACACGTTGGATTATAATCCTTTATAGGCTTCCCACTCTGTACTTGTCTGTTCACATTCTTTATTGGGGCTTTTTGATAAAGGGGAGACCTTAATTTTAATCTGGTAAGACTGGTCGTTTCTATTTAAGAGTTAACATTTTTTTGTGACTTAAAAAAAACTTCCCTACCAAGGTCATAAAGGTATTCTCCTCTACGGTCTTCCAGGAGTTTTTCTTCAATTAACCTGAAACCAACACTGTTCATCAGGGATCTGATGGCATTCCTTTCGGACTCCATCCTTTGTCTAGTGACGGGTAATCCACTTCTGTCTCAAATCAAGTTTCTCTGGTCCATTTCTGGCAGCTCTTCTGTCTCACCAGCCAATCCCTGAGCCAACTGTGAAGGAAGCCTCAGCACTGGCAAGGCTGGTGTGTGCTTCTTTCTCTTCTTCAAAGTGGACAAATGATATCAGGACTTTATCCTTCCATGGGTTTTAGAACTGACTTGTCATATTTCCCAGAACACTGAATCCACAGATCAATATAAGAAGAACAGGCAGCTTTACCACACTGAGACTTCCTTGCTAAGAACACCCTGTCTCTTCTTATTCAAGTCTTCTTTAATGTCTCTTAATAAAGCTGTGAATTCTTCTCCAGTAAAACTTTTACATTCCCGTTTGTATCAGACATGGTTCACTCAGGAGAGCAGGGACCACATAGGTATTTCCAACACAAAGGGAATTTGTGCTTTCAAACAACTGACAAGGCTGGGGGGTGCACAAAGAAAATGGGCCACCTCTAACCGTCAATGCCCCCTCTGTGCTGCAGCTGAGAGCGAGCAGGCCAGTCTGCCACCCACTGCTGAGCAGAAAATGCTGCTGGGACAACCACCACTCTGCAGCCCTGCCACGCTCCCACTGTCTGAGCCCACACACCCACACTGTGGCCAGGGGAAGAAGGGGTCCCTTACCTTCCACCTTCCAAATGTCACAGGAATGCATCTCAGGGGCTAAACAACACCAGAAGCCTCTGGCAGGGGGTCTGGGTAAGACAGCTCCAGCCCCTGAAAGGCAGGGACTGTCCTGAAGGCCCAGACTGCATCAGGCACACCATCTGCTTTCTACCTCCCCAAAATACTGCTGAAATTACTGATCTACTGTGTCATCTTTTCCCATTTTCTTGGTCCCTGTGGTTTTACATATTTTGTACTCTTTTGTTATAATTTTAGCAGGCTTTTAGCAGGACAATGAAATAAACTCTTGTGGTCACTCAAGAAGTCCTGCAGTCCAAGTTCAAAAGCAGCCAGACCTAGCACGGCTAGGACTTTCCATGGATTTACTTAAACTTCACCACATCAGGGAGGTCACAGCTGAGACCCTGCCTGCACCCCGCACCCACAAAGATATTCAATGACTGGGTGGGCTCCCAGACATGGGCCTGCCCTGGAAGCTCCCAGCCTGGCCGCCACTATCCCCAATGTCACCAAAAAGACAGACACCTCAACCAGAGACATGCAAGAGATAGCCAAGCCAGAACAGGATCCAGGATGACCGGGAGGGGTCGCCTCTCAACAGTCACCTTCACAGGCAGATACTGTCCAACACCTCGAGCCGACACCCAGGTCTTCAGCGGATGAGTGTGTGATGTGTGTGTGTCACAGGCACATGCACACACCCTGGACCAAGCTGAGAGCTAGGGCTGCCATGAACACGTTGCTCTTGGGGGCAACCCTAATCGAGGGGACGGGGGCAGAACTGAGCAAAGGAGCTGCAACTCAGATTTCGTGTGGCATCCACCCCTGTCTCCAGGGCCCAAGTGGGCAGGATGGCAAGAGGGCCACGGCCGGTCACCAGGGCTGCCACACAGGGGCTCGCTGTGGGCCGCGGTGCCTCCAAATGTGGCCTCTTGGGCCCCCTCATGCCCCCTATGGCCCTGGCCCTGCAACCGGCCGCACTGGGACCTGCGGCACTGGGCATGCATTTTTTAAAGAGACACAGAGAGAGGGAGGAGGGGAGGGCGGCCACCACACGCGTCCCCCGGCCTGACACTCACCTGGACAGTTGGCTTCATCACTCTCATCCTCACAGGTCACCAAGCCGTCACACTGCCAGGGGAGGGGGATGCACTGGATGGCGCCGCTGCGACAGGCAAACTGGCCTGGGTTGCACCGCAGCTCTGTGGGACCAAAGGCAAGAGGCCGTTGAGGATGCGGTGCCACCTGCACCTCTGAGCACACGGGGCAGGGCCGACACAGACACTGACCAGACAGAGGTGCCAGCATGCTAGGTGAATGCAGGGGGAGAGGCCGCCCCCACCCAGGGCCTCAGGCCACTGCCTGGATGACGTGGGGGCACGGGGCTCCCGAGGCTTCACAAGGTGCATAGGATGGCGCAGGAAGGGAGGAACAGGGGAGCCTGCCACGAACGGAGACCACGGGGAACGGGGGGAGGAAGGTATTTTGAACTTCAGGTCACATGCTGTATGGAGCAAAGGTGATTTAGCCAGTAAGTGACATTACAAGACCTGTGCTTTAAGGAAGTGGTTTCTGGAAGCAACTGTAATAGGGGACAGACAAAACAGTGAGTAACTCAATACCGAAGGGCCTGACTGAGGCTGGGGTCAGCCAGCTCCTGCCACCCACCTGCCCTGGCTCTCAGGTGTGCTATCAGCAGGCACGGCCGGGGAGAGACCATCCTTGGGGTAAGAGGGAACAATAACAATAACTGAAGCTCATCAGAGCCACAAAAGCACCTGTTCTCAGGATCCACACTGGAAACAACTTCTAATTCATGGGGCACTGGGTCAAGATGCAGAAGAGTCTTGCCTGGTTAGTGGGGAAAAATTAACTCTAGGCTGAATGCTGCCCTAGTCCTGACTAACCAAGATTAAAATGAAGAGCTGAAATGACCAAACTGTTTCCAAGTCACACCCTAAAACAAAGCTCAAGAATATTTATAGGAATATGCAGAAATATGCAGAACTCAGAAAGTCAAAATTCATAGTCTGGGCTTCCCTGGTGGCACAGTGGTTGAGAGTCCACCTGCCGATGCAGGGGACACGGGTTCGTGCCCCGGTCCAGGAAGATCTCACATGCCGCGGAGCGGCTAGGCCCGTGAGCCATTGCCGCTAAGCCTGCGCGTCCGGAGCCTGTGCTCCGCAACGGGAGAGGCCACAACAGTGAGAGGCCCGTATACCGCAAAAAAAAAAAAAAAAATTCATAGTCTGCCATCCAATAAAAAAATTACCAGACATGCAAACAGGAAATTATGACCAAAATGAGGAGGAAAAAAAATCAATCCAGAAATGGCAGAAATGACAGAAAAGATAAAAACATTAAGAATTATTATAACTGTATTGTAAATGTTGAAGAAGTTAGAGGAAAGATTAAACATGTTAAGTAGAGATATGGAAGACACAAAGAAAGAAACCTACTGTGAGAGATACAAACACACTGCACAAACAACAGAAACTCTAAACAGAAAGAAAAGAAGGCTAGAAAAAAATGAATTGTGGCTCTGGGACCACTTCAAGCCACCCGTACACATGTACACGGAGGGGAAACGAAAAAATATTTGAAGAAACAATGGCAGAAAAATTCCCCAATTTGATGAAAACTATAAACCCACAGATCCAAGTAGCTCGATGAACCACAGACACAAGAAATAGAGAGAAAAATACTCCAGGGCACATCATAATCAAATTGCCTAAAACCAGCAATAAAGAGAAAAGTCTTAAAAGCAGATAAAAAAGACATGATGCACAGAAAAACAAAGTAAAGATGACAGCAGATTTCTCACTAGAAACAACACAAGCTGGAAGATGGTGGAACAACACTTCTCAGTTCTGAGAGGAAAAAACAGAAGACTGCCAACCTGGAGGCACTTAAAGCAAATGCACACATACTCCATTGTGGGGCTTATAACCTGAGTGGAAGTAAAATTGTGACAACAGCAGCTCAAAAGCCGGGAAAGGAGAAACTGAAGCATACCGTTTAAAGGCTCTAACACTACAGGTAAAGTGGTCTGTCTCATGAATGTGATAAGTTAAAGCTGAATATCACTAAACTAACACAAGAGCTACAGCAAATAAGCCAACGAGGAAGACAAAAGGAACAAAACATACTCAACCCAAAGGAAGAATAAACAAAGGGAAAAGGAAACAACGGTTGCCACAAATAGAAAACAAACGACAAAATGGCAGACTGTAATTAAATTTGCCTGATCAATAAATATATGGGGTGATCGAAACACCCTAATTAAAAGGCAGAATTTGTTACATAGGTAAGAAAAGCACGATGAAACTACATGTGTCTAAAAGAAACCCACTTTATATAAGGACACAAATAGGTGAATATGAAACAATGGAAAAAGATATGGCATGCTCACATGGATGAAAAGAGAGGGCTTCCCTGGTGGTGCAATGGTTGGGAGTCCACCTGCTGATGCAGGGGACACGGGTTCGTGCCCCGGTCCGGGAGGATCCCACATGCCGTGGAGCGGCTGGGCCCGTGAGCCGTGGCTGCTGAGCCTGCGCGTCCGGAGCCTGTGCTCCGCAATGGGAGCGGCCACAGCAGTAAGAGGCCCGCGTACCACAAAAAAAAAAAAAAAAAAAAAAAGAAAGCAGAGGTGGCTGTATATATATGTATTTTTTTTTGATTTATTTTTTGGCTGTGTTGGGTCTTTGTTGCTGCGTGGGGGCCTTCTCTAGTTGCGGTGAGCGGGGACTACTCTTCGTTGTGGTGGGCATGCTTCTCATTGCGGTGGCTTCTCTTGTTGCGGGGCACGGGCTCTAGGCGCATGGGCTTCCGTAGTTGTGGCATGCGGGCTCAGTAGTCGTGGCTTGCGGGCTCTAGAGCGCAGGCTCAGTAGTTGTGGTGCACGGGCTTAGCTGCTCCGCGGCATGTAGGATCTTCCCAGACCAGGGCTCAAACCCGTGTCCCCTGCATTGGCAGGCAGATTCTTAACCACTGCACCACCAGGGAAGTCCCAGGGGTGGCTGTATTAATACCACACAAAGGAGACTTCAGGGTAAATAATATTACGATAAATGAAGAAGGTATTTAATAGTGATAAAGGACATAATAACCTTAAATGTCTCTGCATCTATAGCAGAGCTTCAAATGAAGGAAAAACTGCTGTAACTGCTAAGAGACAAATTCACAATCAACTTCAATCCCTTCTCTCAATAACTGATAGAACAAGCAGACAGAAGATCTGCAAGGATACAGACAACCTGAACAACACTATCAACCAGCTGGACCCAACCAACATTCACAGAAATCTCTGCCCAACTACAGCAGAATACACATTCTTTTCACATGCGTACAAAACATTCACCATAATAGATAAATATATGAGCCATAAAACAAATCTCAATACATTCATAAAGGTTCAAATTTAAGTGTGTTGTTTGATCACAATGGAATTAAATTAAAAATCAACAGCAGAAAGATGTCTGGGAAATCCCCTGACTATATAGAAAACAACTGACATTCTTCTAAATAGCCTATGAGTCAAAGAGGAAATGAAAAGGGAGATTAGAAAGCATTTTAATTTAATGAAAATTTGTGAAATGCAACTAAAGCAGTTCACAGAGGCAAATGTATTGCATTAAATTTCTATATCAGGGGATTTCCCTGGTGGCACAGTGGTTAAGAATCCACCTGCCAATGCAGGGGACGCGGGTTCGAGCCCTGGTCTGGGAACATCCCACAAGCCGAGAAGCAACTAAGCCCGTGCACCACAACTACTGAAGCCCGAGCGCCTAGAGCCCATGCTCCACAACGAGAAGCCACTGCAATGAGAAGCCCATGCACCGCAACGAAGAGTAGCCCCTGCTCGCGGCAACTAGAGAAAGCCTGCGTGCAGCAACAAAGACCCAACACGGCTGTAAACAAACAAACAAATAAGTTTTTTTAAATGCTTAAAATTCCTATATCAGAAAAGAAGAAAGGTCTCAAATCAATGACCTCAGCTGCCACTTTAAGAAATCTGAACATGGCTTCTCTGGTGGCGCAGTGGCTGAGAGTCTGCCTGCCGATGCAGGGGACACGGGTTCGTGCCCCGGTCCAGGAAGATACCACATGCCGCGGAGTGGCTAGGCTCGTGAGCCATGGCCGCTGAGCCTGCGCGTCTGGAGGCTGTGCTCCGCAACGGAGAGGCCACAACTGCGAGAGGCCCGCGTACAGAAAAAAAAAAAGAGAACTTTCCTTTTCAAAAGACATTGTTAAGAGAATAAAAAGAAAAGTCGCATACTGGGAGAGAAGAACTGTAAATCACACATCTGATAAAGGATTTGTATCCAGAATATATAAAGAACTCTCATATTTCAATAAAAAGAAAACAACCCACCCAATTCTTAAAATGGGCAAAAGATTTTAATGGACAATTAACTAGGGAATTCCCTGGCGGTCCAGTAGTTAGGACTTGGTGCTCTCACTGCCAGGCTGCCAGGGCCCCAGGTTCAATCCCTAGTTGGAGACCTAAGATCCCACAAGCCTTGAGGCATGGCCAAAAATAATAAAAAAAAAAAGAATGCACAATTAACCAAAGAAGATACAGATGGCAAAAACACATAAAAAGATGCTCAACATCATTACTCATTAAGGAAATGCAAATTAAAGTCCTAATGAGATACCATTACATATTAGAATGGCTAAAATGAAAAATGACGATACCAAGAGCTGACAATATGTGAGTTAACCAGAACTCTCCTACAGTGCTAGTGGGAATGTAAAAATGGTACAACTGCTGTGGAAGACAGTTTGACAGTTTCTGAAAGGCTGAATATATACGTACTATATGACACAGTCATTCCACTCCTAGGGATTTATCCAAGAGAAGTATATGACCATACAGAGACATATTCAGAGTAATATTATTTGCAATAGCCAAAAGCTGTAAACAATCCAAATGCCCTGAACAACTGAATGGATAAACAAACTGCAGTGGAGCCATACCATGGAATACTACTCAGCAGTAAAAAGGAGTGAACCACTGAGATGCAGCAACGTGTAAGACAAAAGAAGACCAAAACGAGCAGCCAGCTGCAGGCTGCAGTTTGCCAAACGCTGTTCTAGAGTTAAGTGTCGAAATAAATCTACCCATACCCAGCACCTAACACACGGACGTGTCCACGGAATGTCTGCCGAACTGAACTACTCTGTTCTTTAAGTCGCTAACGAAGTGTCATCAGTTCTGATATCCCCGGGAAGGTTCTTTCCCTTCCTGACTCACCTGCACAGTGTAGGGGCTGTTCAGAAAGCAATCCAACCTGTGAATCACTGGTTAACACATGTGAATTGCTCATTCAAAAAATATTTGCCAAGCACCACTTTGTGCTGGGCAACCCTCCAGGTGATTGTGCTAGTGTGGTCAATGGAGCAGGGAGAGTCAGGACGTGGCACAGCCTGCCTTGAATGCTGGGCGGGGACCAACACACAGTCAGCTGCTTACTGTGTCCGATGGGGATTCCCGAGGGTCTCACTGGTGTTACTCCAGCTGTAAATCAACATTCCCTTTCCTTTCTTCCTCAGTATCCTCTCGGGTCCCCTTGCAAAGCATCCAGCACACTTTCTGCCACATACAAAGCTGCTCAAAAATCGTCTCCCCGTCTTTTCACTACTGGGTTCACCAAGGTCCTGTCCCAGCCCCCTCTTGTGATGACTATCTCCTGGCTGGCTACTCTAGCCAATGGATTGTTGATGCTTTTTGAAATAATCCATGCCCTCACCATGTACATGCAAGGCCACAACACCAAAACACGAACTTCTTTCACACTAGTTCTCAAATCTTTTCATTTCAAAACCTTTTTATACTCTTAAAAATTCTGAGAACACCAAACATCTTTTGTTTATATGGGATACATCTATCAATATTTACTGTATTGAAATTAAAGCTGAGAAACTGTGTAAACACAAGCTTCCCAAGCATTTACTCAAAAGGTTAAACACATAATAAACACTGGAGAGGGTGTAGAGAAAAAGGACCCCTCCCACACTATTGGTGGGAGGTAAACTGGTGCAGTCACTATGGAGAACAGTACGGAGGTTCCTCAAAAACTAAATATAGAGCTACCATATGATCCGGCAATCCCAATCCTGGGCATATATCTGGAGGAAACCATACTTTGAAATGATACATACACCCCAATGTTCACTGCAGCACTATTTACAATAGCCAGGACATGGAAGCAACCTAAATGTCCATCAACAGATGAATGGATAAAGATGTGATACAGATATACAATGGAATATTACTCAGCCATAAAAAAGAATGAAATAATGCCCTTTGCAGCAACATGGATGGATCTAGAGATTATCACACTAAGTGAAGTAAGTCAGACAAATAAAAACAAATACCATACGATACCACTTACATGTGGAATCTAAAAATGATACAAATGAACTTATTTAGAAAACAGAAACAGACTCACAGACTTAGAAAACAAACTTATGGTTACCAAAGGGGAAAGGTCAAGGGAAGGGATAAATTAAGAGGCTGGATTAACATATACACACTACCAGGACCTCCTGTATAGCACAAGGAACTCTACTCAATACTCTGTAATAACCTATATGTGAAAAGAATCTGAAAAAAGAATGGATATATGTATAACTGAATCACTTTGCTGTACACCTGAAACTAACACTACATTGTAAATCACCTATACTCCAATATAAGGAAAAAAAGAAAAAAGCTTACACAGAGTTACTATAGGAGCTAGCAATCCCACTCCTAGGTATGTGTCCAAGAGAACTGAATGCCAGGACTCACAGACACCTGTCCTCTGATGCTCACAGCAGCATGACTCACCAGAGCCAAGAGGAGGAACAACCCAGGTGTCCAGCAACAGATGATGGATAAACAAGCTGTGGCCTGTCCATACAATGGAATATTACTGGGTCATAAAAAGGAAGCAAATTCTGACACATGCTAAAATGTGGATGAACCTTGAGGACATTATACTCAGTGAAACAAGCCAGACACAGGAGGACAAGTACTGTACGACTCCACGTACATAAAGTCCCTGGAGCAGTCAAATCCACAGAGACATAAAGTGGAAGAGGTTGCCAGGGGCCGGGGGTTGGGGATGGGAGCTTTTGTCTGATGGGGACAGAGTTTCAGTTTGGGAAGATGAAAAAGTTCTGGAGATGAATGGCAGTGATGGCTGCACACTACTGCCAATGTACTCACACTGACCTGTACACTTAAGATGGTTAAAGTGGTAGACCTGATGTCATGTGAATTTTACCACAATTTTTAAAAAACCCTTTAAAAGAAAGGAGAGGGCTTCCCTGGTGGCGCAGTGGTTGAGAGTCCGCCTGCCGATGCAGGGGATGCGGGTTCGTGCCCCGGTCGGGGAAGATCCCACATGCCACAGAGCGGCTGGGCCCGTGAGCCATGGCCGCTGAGCCTGCGCGTCTGGAGCCTGTGCTCCGCAACCGGAGAGGCTGCAACAGTGAGAGGCCCGCGTACCGCAAAAAAAAAAAAAAAAAGAAAGGAGAAAGAGAATGAATGAATGAAAGAATGAATGAATGAAAAGAGAGAGAATCCCAAGCACATATCCCACTGGCCATCGCATCAGGTAGCCTCCAGAAATAGCACTCTGCACCTGTGAGAGAGGGAGAGAGAAAGGCAGACGACCCCTTGGTGCTGTCATGAAAATCATCCGACCTCTTGGAGTCCTAGAAACCCCAGCCACACGGTGACAGCTACTGCTTTTTTTTTTAAAAAAATATTTATTTATTTATTTTAATCTTTGGCTGCATTGGGTCTCCGTTGCTATGCACTGGCTTTTCCTCTAGCTGCGGCAAGTGGGGGCTACCCTTTGTTGTGTGCACAGGCTTCTCACTGCGGTGGCTTCTCTTGTGAAGCATGGGCTCTAGGAGCATGGGCTCAGTAGTTGCGGCTCACAGGCTCTGGAGTGCGGGCTCAGTAGTTGTGGCTCACGGGCTTAGTTGCTCTGCGGCATGTGGGATCTTCCCGGACCAGGGCCCAAACCCGTGTCCTTCGCATTGGCAGGCGGATTCTCAACCACTGCACCACCAGAGAAGCCCAGAGCTACTGCTTTAACCACGTGATGTCTGGGGCCTGGAGGACTCGTGCCCCGTAGAAATGTCATGTCTCTGCAGTACAGATTCTTTCTCTAGATTCAATTTCTTCTTTGTCAGCAAGTCTCGGCCTCATTTTATATTATGTAAAGTGAGCTGTCTCAGGTTTCTGTATGAAATTTAGTACATGGCCTAAATTGTCTGGAACTGATTTCCTCTCACCATTTACCCACAAAGAAATAGAGGAAGGGACTTACATGGCACACCAATAGTTAGGACTCTGTGCTTTCACTGCCCGGGCCCGGGTTCAATCTCTGGTCAGGGAACTAAGATCTCACATGCCATATGGCGCGGCCAAAAAAAAAAAAAAAGGAAGAAAGAAATAGAAGGGGACTTCCCTGGTGGCACCAGTGGTTAAGAATCCACCTGCCGGGCTTCCCTGGTGGCGCAGTGGTTGAGAGTCTGCCTGCCGATGCAGGGGACATGGGTTCGTGCCCCGGTCCGGGAAGATCCCACATGCCGTGGAGTGGCTGGGCCCGTGAGCCATGGCCGCTGAGCCTGTGCGTCCGGAGCCTGTGCTCCGCAATGGGAGAGGCCATAACAGTGAGAGGCCCGCGTACCGCAAAAAAAAAAAAAAAAAGAATCCATCTGCCAATTCAGGGGACACGGGTTCGAGCCCTGGTCCAGGAAGATCCCACATGCCGCGGACTAAGCCTTTGCACTACAACTACTGAGCCTGTGCTCTAGAACCCAAGTGCCACAACTACTGAAGCCCAAGCGCCTAGAGCCCGTGCTCCGCAACAAGAGAAGCCACTGCAATGAGAAGCCCGCACACCACAATGAAGAGTAGCCCCCGCTTGCCGCAACTAGAAAAAGCCTGCGCACAGCCACGAAGACCCAACGCAGCCAAAAACAAATACATAAATTTATTAAAAAAGAGAAAGGGAGGAAGATGGCATACAGCAGAAGCCCATCACTTGGGAAATCAAAACTCAGCCCAGAAGTGCAGGAGCGGGTTGGGCCCCCTCTCCCCAGCCACCACGGCCCAGGCTCCTAGTGATCCGCAGGCCTAGTCCTAGGCTACCCGGCCTCCCCAACATGGTTCGCACATGCTTCCCCAGAAAGAGCTCAGGGTGGGGCCCAGTGGGTGCTGGGCAGCGCTGCGCAGGGCTAGAAGGCATGGCGCCTGGGCATGAGGGCTGCCGGTCCCTGCTAACAAGTGCTGACAACGCAGAGAAGTCAGATGCAGATCTGCGGGTCACCCTTCAAGGCAGGCCCCCTGCAGAGGGCTCACCTGAGTCCCGAGATCAGAGGCTGAGAATAAGGGGCCTGAACCCCCAGTGACAATAGGGAAGGCCCTGGGCTGCCACGATCAGGGAAGGTGGGGCATGTGCCCTGGAGGGAGCCCTGTGTGGCCGGGCCCAGCGGGACACATGAACCAAAGGGACCAAGTGGCTTCACGGTCACGCTGTGAGGAGCCACAGAGGAGTAGCCCCAGAACACCCATGACAGCAGGGCCTGGGAAGCCGTTCTAGAACCAGCTGTGATTACATCAGCAACTCCCACCTTCCCGACGGGTTCCAAGTGCCACTTGCCCTTTCAGGAGGCAAAGGGCCACCTCCAGCCTTCCTCCGGCACCCCCTCCTCCCATGTTCTTGGGAACCCTGACTCAGCTACTCCCATGGCTCCCCCTGTAGCACCCCTGGCCCGTTCCCAGTGGTTCCCAGTCGCTATCACTTCACGGCTCCAGCAGGTTCCTGGCATGATATACAGGGAGATGAGCTTTGAAACAGGCCCCAGGGACCTGTCCTGAGACAAACCACAGGCCTCAGCTCCCGGACTGCAGTGAAGCCCCTTGTCAGCCAAGACCCCTACTTCACCTTGCTTGGCTCCATCCCCTCCTGCGGGTGGTGGACACGAGGCCCCAAGGAGGTGGCCGGCTGCGCAGCTTCATGTGTGTCCTCCATCCCCTGGAATGACTCCGGGGCCCTCTGAGGAGGAACATGCTCTTGGAGGGACCTGCCCGGGGAAAGGGGTCAGGCCCAGGGTTCTGAACGGTGCGGTGCCCCGTCAAGGCCCCGTGGACGGGAGACCTGGGCATCCCTAGGCTCAGGCAGACGCCAGGGTCACAGCAGGAGGGACACTGGCATCTGATCTTCAAGCCGCAAGGCGCTCAGAGACCAGCTGCCTGTGACCCTCAAGCCCAAGGGCCCAGAGTTCTAGAGCGAGCCGGAGGCATGTGACTCAGGGCAAACTATAGACTGAAGTGTTACCAGTGGGGTTTAAAGGCAGGCCAGACACCCTGCTGCTTATGCTATCCCAGCCTCGGCCGCCTGGCTCCCTCAGCAGAAGGGCTGACCCACCTGACCTGTCCCCTGTCGGGCTGGCACAGCAGGATAGGACCCAGATCCCAGCCCCGAAGCCAGCACAGCTAAGCGGAATCCGGGCAGGAATCACAGCCGCCCCGCCAGGATGCTCTGCACTCTGATGTGGGGCGTGACTAACCCATTGTCCTTCAGAGGGTTGGGTCCAAATTTTCTGATTCTGACCCATATTCTCTCTGTTAAGACAGAAGTCAGAGGACTCATGAAATGCAGCGCCTCTGTAGAGGTCAGCCCCACAAAGCCCCAGGGGACCAGGGCTGCCTGTCTGCCAACGGGACCCACAGAGTCAGGGGTGCACCAAAGCACTGTGAACATGAAAAGGCTCCTGTGGTGGTTTCAAAATACGTCCACTGATGCTTTGATGTGCCTCCCTACCACCAGGGGCTCCCCAGTCACTGTGACCTTCAAACCCTTCACTGAGCCAGGGCCAGGCTCCCCCTCACTCAGCCCACCCGAGGGAGAGAAGACGCCCCCTGCTTCCCGGCACCTGCCTGCCCCAGGGGAGCGGCAGCCACTCCCGCCCATCAGCTGAGGAGTCACAAGGCTGGACATTGCCCCCCCCAGCATAAAGTGACAAGGCCAAAGTTCAGTGTTGATTTCTCATAAATAACAAGCACGTTCTACATCCAGGAGGTGAAGTGACCATCACCTGCAACCTTCCCTCCTCGGACACGGCCCAACCAAGACACTGGCTGGTCTGCTCTGCCTGCCCTTCCCTATGAGTCTCCTCAGTGGATGCTCGGGAAAGAAGGCCTAGCTGCAAGTGAGTGAGCCTAGAAGAGGAGGGGAGACCCCAGGAAAAGGACGGGACCAGAGAGGAGAGGCAGGATCGCAACGCATTTCTACTGAACCAACAGCACCTCAAGGAACGAACAGCAACCAGCAACAAGTCTACACTTTACGAGGGCTGGGTGCAGGGGAGGGGGGGTATACTTGGGAGGGAGACCAGGGCAAAGGGGTGGGCAGAACTGGAGTAACAGCATCCGCCTCTGACGGAACATCCACTAGCAGCTTCATCCAACACTCATGCCACACATTTTTTACTTTTATTTTTTCTCCCGGTTTTATTGAGATATAATGACAAACAGCACTGTATAAGTTTAAGGAGTGCACCGTAATGATCTGACTTACAGACATCGTGAAATGATTATCACAGTTAAGTTTAGTGAATATCAATCATCTCATATAGATACAAAATTAAAGAAGCAGAGACATTTTTTTCCTTGTGATGAGAACTGTTAGGGTTTATTCTCTTAACGACTTTCCTATATAACACGCAGCAGTCTTAATTCTATTTATCATGTTGTAGGTTACATCCTGAGCACTTATTTATCTTACAACTGGAAGTTTTTACCTTTCGACTGCCTTCACCCAATTCCCCCTCCTCCCCCAACCCCCGCCTCTGGTAACCATAAATCTGATCTCTTTTCTCTGAGTTTATTTTTTGAAGTATGACTGACCTACAACGCTATGTTAGTTTCCGTTATATAACATAGTGATTCTATATTTCTATACACTTCAAATGATCACAACTCCAGCTACCATCTGTCACCATGCAAAGTTATTATAATATTATTGACCATATTCCCTATGTTGTATATTTCATACCTGTGAACCAATTACATTGCAACTGTAAGTTTGTACCTCTTAATCTCCCTCACCTATTTCTTTCCTTCCCCCACCCCTCCCCTCTGCAACCACCTGCTTCTTCTCTGTATCTATAACTCTGTTTCTGTTTTGTTACACTTGTTTGTTTTGTCTCTTTTTAAATTTTTATTTATTCATTTACTTATTTATTTATTTGGCTGCGCTGGGTCTTAGTTGCAGCACGTGGCACCTATGTTGCGGCATGCAGGATCTTTAGTTGCAGCATGCAGGATCTTTGGTTGTGGCATGCGGGATCTTTAGTTGCAGCATGCGGGATCTAGTTCTCCGACCAGGGATCGAACCTGGACTCCTTGCATTGGGAGGGCAGGGTCTTAACCGCTGGACCACCAGGGAAGTCCCTGTTTTGTTTTTTTTTAGATTCAACATATAAGTGAAATCATACGGTATTTGTCTTTCTCTGACTTACTTCAATTAGCATAAGACCCTCTAGGTACATCCACGTTGTTTTGTCTCTTTTTAAATTTTTACTCTTTGTCTCTTTTTAAGATTTTACTCTTTTTATGACTGAGTAATATCCCACTGTATATATATACCACATCTTCTTTATCTACTCATCAACTGATGGGCACACTTAGGTTGCTTTCATATCTTGGCTATTGTATACAATGCTGCAATAAACATAGGCGTGCATATATCTCTTTTACTTAGTATTTTCATTTTCTTCGGATAAATACCAAGGAGTGGAACTGCTGCACCGTATATGGTGGTTTTATTTTTAACTTTTTGAGGACTCTCCATACTGTTTTCCATAGTGGTTGCACCAATTTACATTCCCACCAACAGTGCACGGAGGTTCCCTTTTCTGCACATCTTTGCCAACACTTGTTGTCTTTTTGATGACAGCCATTCCGACAGCTGTGAGGTGATATCTCATTGTGGTTTTGAATTGCATTTCACTGATGATTAGTGGTGTTGAGCATCTTTTCATGTGCCTGTTGGCCATCTGTATGTTTTCTTTGGAAAAACATCTATTCACATCTCTGCCCATTTTTAAATGTTTATTCTTTTTTATGTGACTGTAAATGGGACTGTTTTCTTAATTTCTCTGACAGTTCAGTGTTAGTGTATAAAAATGCCACAGATTTCTGTATATTAATTTTGTATCCTGCAACTTTACAAAATTCATTGATGAGCTCCAGCAGTTTTTTGGTGGCGTCCTTAGTTTCTATGTGTAGTATCATGTCATCTGCAAACAGTGATAGTTTTACTTCTTCCTTTCCAATTTGGATTCCTTTTATTTCTTCTTTTTCATTCTTCTTTTTTGGCCATGTCGTGCGGCTTGCGGGATCTAAGTTCCCTGACCAGGGATGGAACCCGGGCCCCCTGCGTTGGGAGCACAGAATCTTAACCACTAGACTGCCAGGGAAGTCCTTATTCCTTTTTTTTTTTTTTTTTTTTAATTTCTTTGTCTTGTCTGATTGCTGTACCTAGGACTTCCATTACTCTGCTGAATAAATAGTGGCAAGAGTGGTAGTGGCAAGAGTGGGCATCCTGTCTTGTTCCTGATCTCATAGGAAATGCTTTCAGCTTTTCACTGTTGAGAATGATGTTAGTTGTGGACTTGGCATATATGGCCTTTATTATGTTCAGGTATGTCTCTTCTACACCTACTTTGTTGAGAGTTTTTTAAAATTACAAACGGATTTTGAATTTTGTCAGAAGTTTTTCCACATCTATTGAGATGACAAAATTCCAAGCTGAATTTTGTCAGAAGTTTTTCCACATCTATTGAGATGACATTTTTATTCTTTAATTTGTTAATGTGGTACATCACATTGATTGATTTGTGGATAGTGAACCATCCTTGCATCACTGGGAGAAATCCTACTTGATCGTGGGGATTTTAATGTATTTTTTGTTTGTTTATTTTTTATAATTTTATTTTTTTTAATTTTTGGCTGTGTTGGGTCTTCATTGCTGCGCACAGGTTTTCTCTAGTTGTGGCGAGCGGGGTCTACTCTTTGTTGCAGAGCACGGGCTCTAGGCGCACAGGCTTCAGCAGTTGCAGCACGCGGGCTCGGTAGTTGTGGCACGCGGGCTCTAGGGCATGCAGGCTTCAACAGTTGTGGCTCACGGGCTCTAGAGCGCAGGCTCAGTAGTTGTGGCACATGGGCTTAGTTGCTTCCCAGACCAGGGATCAAATCCGTGTCCCCTGCACTGGGCAGGTGGATTCTTAACCACTGTGCCACCAGGGAAGTCCGGGATTTTAATGTATTGTTGAATTCGGTTTGCTAATATTTTGTTGAGGATTTTGGCATCTATGTTTATCAATGATATTGGAATGTAATTTTCTTTTTTTGTGATATCTTTGTCTGGTTTTGGTATCAGGGTGATGCTGGCCTCACAGAATGAGTTCAGAAGTGTTCCTCTCTGTAATTTTTTTGAATAGTTTGTGAAGGAAAGATATTAACTCTTCTCTAAATGGCTGGTAGAATTCACCTGTGAAGCCATCTGGTCCTGGACTTTTGTTTGTTGGGAGTTTTTTTTTTACTTACTGATTCAATTTCATTACTGGTAATTGGTCTGTTCATATTTTCTATTTCTTCCAGGTTCAGTCTTGGGAGATTTTACATTTCTAGGAATTTGTCCATTTCTTCTAGGTTGTCCATTTTATTAGCATATAATTGTTCATAGTAGTCTTTTATGATTCTTTGTATTTCTGTGGTATCAATTGTAATGTCTCCTTTTTCATTTCAGATTTTATTTGGGCCCTCTCTCTTTCTTACTGATGAGTCTGGCTAAAGGTTTATCAATTTTGTTTAGCTTTTCAAAAACCCAGCTCTTAGTTTCATTGATATTTTCTATTGTTTTTTAGTCTCTATATTTTATTTATTTATGCTCTGATCTTTCTTCTTTCTTTCTACTAACTTTGGGTTTTGTTCTTCTTTTTCTAGTTTCTTTACATTGTTTGAGATTTTCTTATTTCCTGAGGTAGCTTATATCATTATAAACGTTCAGAACTGCTTTTGCTGTATCCTATAGATTTTGGATCATTGTGTTATTTTTTATTTATTTTTGGCTGCATCAGGTCTTAGTTGCAGCACGCAGGATCTTTTGTTGCAGTGTGTGGGCTTCTCTCCAGTTGTGGCGCGCGAGCTCCAGATCACATGGGCTCTGTAGTTGCAGCACGCAGGCTCTCTAGTTGCGGTGTACAGGCTTAGTTGCCCCACGGCATGTGGGATCTTAGTTCCCCAGCCAGGGATCGAACCCACGTCCCCTGCATTGGAAGGTGGATTCTTAACCACTGGACCACCAGGGAAGTCCCTGGATCACTGTGTTTTTGTTTTCATTTATCTCCAGGAATTTAACACTTTTATTTCTTCAATGATCCATTGGTTGTTTAGCAGTATATTGTTTAGCCTCCACATGTTTGTGTTTTTTGTATTTTTTCTTGTAGTTGATTTCTAGTCTCATAGTTTTGTGGTAGAAAAAGATGCTTGATATGATTTCAGTCTTCTTAAGTTTACTGAGACTTGTCTTGTGGCCTGGCATATGGTCTATGCTAGAGAATGTTCCATGTGCACTTGAAAAGGATGTGTATTCTGCTGCTTTCAGATGGAATGTTCTATATAGGTCTATTAAGTCCATCTGTCTAATGTGTTGTTTAATGTTGTTTAAGACCAGTGTTTCCTTACTGATTTTCCTTCTGGATGATCTTTCCATTGATGAAAATGGGATTTTAAAATTCCCTACTATTATTGTGTTACTATCAATGTCACCCTTTATGTTGTTTTATGTACTTAGGTTGCTCCTATGTGTGTATATATATATATATATATATATATATATATATATATATATATATATAGTTTAAGACTTTTTTTTTTAATGTGGACTGAATTTTTAAAGTCTTTATTGAATTTCTTACAATATTGCTTCTGTTTTATGTTTTGGTTTTTTGGCCCTGAGGCATGTGGGATCTTACCTCCCTGACCAGGGCTCGAACCCGCATCCCCTGCATTGGAAGGTGAAGTGTTAACCGCTGGACCGCCAGGGAAGTCCCTGGGTGCATGTATATTTACAACTGTTATATTTTATTCTTGGATTGATCCCTTATTATGTAATATCCTGTCTGTCACTTCTTCCAATCTTTGTTTTAAAGTGTATTTTGTCTGATGTAAGTATTGCTACCTCAGTTTTCTTTTCATTTCCATTTGCATGAAATACCTTCTTCTATCCCCTCACTTTCAGGCTGTGTGGCTTTACATGTGAGGTGAGTTACCTTTAGGCAGCATATATATGGGTCTTATTTTGTGCATCCACTCAGCTACTCTCTGTTTTTTGATTGGAGTATTTAGTCCATTTACATTTAAAGTAATTATTCATAGCACCTACTTAATTGCCATTTTGTTGACTGTCTTTGAGTTGTTTCGTATTTCTTTTTTGTTCCTTTCTTCTTCTTTTGCTCTATTCCCTTGTGATTTGATGAATCTTTCATGTTATATTTGGATTCTTTTCTCTTTTTTTGTGTGTGTATTTATTACAGGTTTTTGGTTTGTGGTTATCACGAGGTTTATATATAGATATAGTTAGATAGATACATACATAGATAGATATGATTACTGTAAATTGCTGATCTCGAGTTCAAATGCATTCTAACCTGCATTTTTACTGCCCACCCCTGCACAAAGTTTACTGGTTTGACAACATATTTTATATCTTTTTGTTTTGTGTATCCCTTTACTTATGATGAATATAGGTGATTTTACTACTTTTGTCTTTTAACCTTCCTACTGGCTTCATACGTGGTTGATTTACTACTTTTACTGTGTATTTCTTTTTACCAATTAGATTTTTCCTTTCATTATTTTCATATTTCTAGTTGTGGTCTTTTATTTTCCACTAGAGAAGTCCCTTTAACATTTTTTGTAAAGCTGGTTTGATGGTGCCGAACTCTTAGTTTTTACTTGGCTGTTAACATTTTGATCTCACCATGAAATCTGATGAAAGCCTTGCTGGTTTGCAGAACTGGAGTGACAGCTATCTCACATCTTATGTAACATAGATCAGCAATTTCATACAACACTCAAAACATATTCTGATGACAGCCATGGTATAGTATAGCCAGTACATCTCAAGAGAAACAACAGCTATAGCAAAATCAGATTCTTGAAAGTTCATTTTGCATGTGCCAAGCAGTGTATAAAGTGCCTCGAATACATTTTTACATTTAAATCCTTAAGACAAACCCATTAGCTCCTTCAAACAACAGAGCCTTGTGCCTCCTGGGGGCCAGGTACTGTGCTGGATGCAAGCGAGAACAGAAGGAGAAGTACAAGGTCTCTGCCCTCACAGAGCTCAAAGTCTAGTAAGGAGGCAGATCTTCCCAACCATGGAGTAGGCAAAGATTACCATAAAAGAAAAAACTGATAAATTGGACTTCTTCAAAATTCACAATTTCTTTGATCAAAAGCTCAGTAAAGATACCTAGTTCAATGGAACAGAACACAGAGCCCAGAAATAAACCCACACTAATGTGGCCAATTGATTTTTGACAAAGGTACAAAGACAATTCAATGGAGAAAGAATAATATCTCAGTAAGTGGTAGTGAAACAGTTGGAAATCCACATATCAAAAAATGAAGCTCAACTCACAGACATACAAAACAAAATTATGGTTACCAAAGGGGAAAGGGGTGGGGGGCAGGAGGGATAAATTAGGAGTTTGGGATTAACAGATACACACTACTATATATAAACTAGGTAAACAACAAGAACCTATATATAGCATAGGAAACTATATTCAGTATCTTGTAATAACCTACAATGGAAAAGAATCTGAAAAAGAATATATATAATATAAATATATGTATAAACATATATGTAACTATAAATATATATACATATACATATCTGAATCACTTTGCAGTACACCTGAAACTAACACAACAGTGTAAATCAACTATACTTCAAAAAATAAAAAATCCCAGTGCTCTACCACTCAAACAAAAAAACAAAAACAAAAACCCCAGAAAAACAAACCTCAACCCATACCTTAATATTAACCCAAAACAGATCAAGGACTTAAATATAAAACCTAACACTATAAAACTTCTAGGAGAAAATATAAGAAAATCTTTGTGAACCTGCGTTAGGCAAAGAGTGCTTACATTCATCACCAAGAAGAAAAATTATTATAAACTGGACTTTACCAGAAGACAAGTGGTTGCCAGGTGGGACCTCAAGGCAGAGGAGGCACTGACCACAAGGTGCACAAGGGAACTACGGGGGGACAGAAGTGTGTTCCGCATCCTGAGTGTGGTGCTGGTTACATTTGTCAAAGCTCAAAGAATGATATACAGGAAGAGTGAATTTTAGTGTACTAAACAAATAAACAGATGTTTTTAAAAGTACAGTTAAGCAAATGAATGGGTAAGTCACTGACAGAAAATATCTGCAACACATCTAAGAACTTTTGTATATCTGGAATACAAAAAGAACTTCTACAACTCAACAATAAATATAAATAACGAAAAGGCAAAAAACCTCATACAAGTGAGCAAAATATTTGAAGAAATACTTCTCCAAAGAAGATAAATGAATGGTTAAAAAGGACATGAAAAAGGAGTTCCCAGGTGGTTCAGGGGTTAAGACTCTGTGCTTCCACTGCAGGGAGCATGGGTACAATTCTTGGCTGGGAAACTAAGATCCCGCATGCCGTGTGGCATGGCCAAATTAAAAAAAAAAAAGGACATGAAAAACTTCTCAACATCATCACTCACAGGGAAATGCAATTAAAAAGAACCACCTGGGCTTCCCTGGTGGCACAGTTGTTGAGGGTCCATCTGCCAATGCAGGGGACACGGGTTCGTGCCCCGGTCCGGGAAGATTCCACATGCCACGGAGCGGCTGGGCCCACGATCCATGGCCACTAAGCCTGCGCGTCCGGAGCCTGTGCTCCGCAACGGGAGAGGCCACAACAGTGAGAGGCCCACATACCGCAAAAAGAAAAAAAAAAAAAAAAAGAACCACCTGATGGGACTTCCCTGGTGGCACGTGGTTAAGAATCCACCTGCCAACTGTTGGTGGGAATGTAAATTGATACAGCCACTATGGAGAACAGTATGGAGGTTCCTTAAAAAACTAAAAACAGAACTACCATATGATCCAGCAATCCCACTACTGGGCATACACGCTGAGAAAACCATAATTCAAAAAGAGTCACGCACCACAGTGTTCACTGCAGCACTATTTACAATAGCCAGGACATGGAAGGAACCCAGGTGTCCATCGACAGATGAATGGATAAAAAAATATGGCACATGTATACAATGGAATATTACTCAGACATAAGAAGAAACGAAATTGAGTTATTTGTAATGAGTTGGATGAACCTAGAGTCTGTCATACAGAGTGAAGTAAGTCAGAAAGAAAAAAACAAATACCGTACGCTAACACACATATATGGAATCTAAAAAAAAAAAAAAAAAAAGGTACTGATGAACCTAGGGGCAGGACAGGAATAAAGACGCATACGTCGAGATTGGACTTGAGGACATGGGGAGGGGGAAGGGTAAGCTGGGATGAAGTAAGAGAGTAGCACTGACATATATACACTACCAAATGTAAAATAGCTAGCTAGTGGGAAGCAGCTACATAACGCAGGGAGATCAGCTCAGTGCTTTGTGTCCACCTAGAGGGGTGCGATAGGGAGTGTGGGAGGGAAACGCAAGAGGGAGGGGATACGGGGATATATGCATACATATAGCTGATTCGCTGTTATACAGCAAAAACTAACGCAAAGCAATTATACTCCAATAAAGATGTTAAAAGAAAGAAAGGGAGAGGGAGGGAGGGAGAGAGAGAGAGAGAGAGAGAGGAAGAGAGGAAGAGAGGAAGAGGAAGGAAGGAAGGAAGGAAGGAAAGAAGGAAGGAAGGAAGGAAGAAAGAAAGATAAAGAAAGAAAGAATCCGCCTGCCAATGCAGGGGACGCAGGTTCGAGCCCTAGTCCAGGAAAATCCCACATGCCACGGAGCAACTAAGCCCGTGCGCCACAACTACTGAGCCTGCACTCTAGAGCCCACAAGCCACAACTACTGAGCCTGCGTGCCACAACTACTGAAGCCCGCACACCTAGAGCTCGTGCTCCGCGACAAGAGAAGCCACTGCAATGAGAAGCCCACGCACCGCAACCAAGAGTAGCCCCCACTCGCCGCAAATAGAGAAAGCCCACGTGCAACAACAAAGACCCAACACAGCCAAAAATAAATTAAAATAAATTAAAAAAAAATAGCACAAGCACTCTGAAAAAGCATCTGGCAGTTTCTTATCAAGTTAAATCTTGTTTTATTTGATAGAGTTTTAGAAGCCTTAGCTAGTGCAATTAGGCAAGAAAAAGAAATAAAAGGCATCCAAATTGGAAAGGAAGAAGTAATATTATCTCTCTTCACAGCTGATGTGATCTTGTAGGTCATGTCTAAAGATCACACACACACACACACAAACTGTTAGAACTAATAAACAAATTCAGCAAAGTTGCATACAAAATAAACAAATTCAGCAAAGTTGCACAGCAAAGTTGCAACACACAAAAATTAGTTGTGCTTCTATACACTAACAATGAACAACCTGAAAAGATAATTAAGAAAACAACTCCATTTACAATAGCATCAAAAAAAAAAAATTCAGTAATAAACTTAACCAAAGAGGTGAACGACTAGTACACTAGTAAACAAACTACAAAAGATCGCTGAAATTAAAAAAGACACAAGGGGCTTCTCTGGTGGCGCAGTGGTTAAGAATCCGCTTGCTAATGCAGGGGACACGGGTTCGAGCCATGGTCCGGGAAGATCCCACACGCTGCAGAGCAACTAAGCCCGTGCGCCACAACTACTGAGCCTGTGCTCTAGAGCCCACGAGCCACAACTACTGAGCTCACGTGCTACAACTACTGAAGCCTGCGCACCTAGAGCCCATGCTCTGCAACAAGAGAAGCCACTGCAATGAGAGACCAGCGCACTGCAACAAAGAGTAGCCCCCGCTCGATGCAACTAGAGAAAGCCCACATGTAGCAGTGAAGACCCAATGCAGCCAAAAATAAATAAATAAAATAAATAAATTTATTTAAAAATATATAATAAAGAAGACACAAATACGGACTTCCCTGGTGGTCCAGTGGTTAAGACTCCATGCTTCCACTACAGGGGGCATGGGTTCAATCCCTAGTTGGGGAAGTAAGATTCCACATGCTACGTGGTGCAGCCAAAAAAATAAAAAAGATAGAAATAAACAGAAAGACATCCAATATTCATGGACTGGAAGACTTAAGAGGTCAATACTGGGACTTCCCTGGTGGTGCAGTGGTTAAGAATCCGCCTGCCAATTCAGGGGACACAGGTTTGATCCCTGGTCCGGGAAGATCCCACATGCCGCAGAGCAACTAAGCCTGTGTGCCACAACTACTGAGCCTGCACTCTAGAGCCCATGAGTCACAACTACTGAAGCCTGCTCGCCTAGAGCCCGTGCTCCGCAACAAGAGAAGCCATTGCAATGAGAAGCCCACATGCCGCAACTACAGAAAGACCGCGTGCAGCAATGAAGACCCAACAAAGCCAAAAATAAAGAAAATAAATAAATTTCTAAAAAAAAGAGGTCAATACTACCCAATCTACAGATTCAATACAATCCTTATCAAAATGCCAATGATTTTTTTTTTTGCCAAAAGAGAAAAATTCATCCCAAAATTAATGTGAAAACTCAAAGGACCCTGAACAGCCAAAACAATCTTAAGAAATAAAAATGAAGCTGGAGGCCTCACACTTCCTGATTTCAAAACATAGTAAATTACAAAACTACAGTAAACAAAACAGTGAGTGGCATAAACAATGACATATAGGCCAATGGAACAGATTAGACAGCCCTGAAACAAATCCTCACATATACGGTAAAATGATCTTTGAGAGAGTAGCAAGGTTACACAATGTGGAAAGGATAGTCTCTTCAACAAATAGTGCTGAGAAAAGTGGACATCTACGTGCAAAAGAATGCAGCTGTACCCTTACCTTATACCATATACAAAAATTAACTCAAAATGATTAAAGACTTAAATATAAGACCTGAAACTATAAAACTCCTAGAAGAAAACATAGGAGAAAAGCTTCATGACATTGGATTTAGCAATGGTTTCTTGGATATGACACCAAAAGCACAGGCAACAAAGGCAAAAGTAGACAAAGGGGACTACATCAAACTTAAAATAACAACAAACTAAAAATGCAACCTACAGAGTAAGAGAAAACATTTGCAAATCATGCATCTGATTAGGGGTTAGTAACCAGAATATATAGAAAACTCCTAAAACCCAACAGCCTAAAAACAACCCAATTCAAAGACAGGCAAAAGACTTGTTCCACTAATGTCCTTTTTCCATTCCAGGATCCAATCCAGGACACCACATTGCAGTTAGTATTACAAAGGAATTTCTTCTCTTTAAAAAAAGTATTTATTTATTTTTGGCTGCATTGGGTTTTAGCTGCGGCACGCAGGATCTTTCGCTGCCGTACGCGGGCTCTTCATTTCGGTGCGCAGGCGGTGCGTGGGCTTCGCTCTAGCTGTGGCGCACAGGCTTAGTTGCCCCACGGCATGTGGAATCTTAGTTCCCCGACCAGGGACTCAACTGGCAGCCCCTGCATTGCAAGGCGGATTCTTAACCACTGGACCACCAGGAAAGTCCCACAAAGTAATTTCTAATATACTCCATCAGTAACAAAAGGTAACAAAATAAAAAACATTCATTAATAGCATTTATTAATGCTAAAATCTAAATAATTTAATTGTAATAAATTTTACTTGGCCTTTCTCTCCACTGCTGCTGACTGGTTGTCTACTCAACATACATAATTCTCTTCATACCATAAAAGCAAAACTGGAAAAAATATTTTAAGCAAACAGCAATATATACTAATGAGAGTTGACATGTTAAAACTATAAATATCTACTCCTAAAATGATACTTTAATTTACCCAGGAAAATACTACAACCCACTGGAAAAAGAAATGTTTCCTTACCAATTAGTGTGATGAAATAGAAGCTTGGTATAATAATGAGATTATAGTAAATACTTTTCTCAATATTATTTGTTTAATAAATGTGGTTTCAAATCAATACAGTTTTGAACCTAACTGTTTAACAGACACACATAAGAGAAGAGAATTAATCCAAATAGCTTTTGGACTCAGTACTTTGAGTACATACCATCAGTCTAAAGACAAAAAAAGAGCTGGAGGGCTTCCCTGGTGGCGCAGTGGTTGAGAGTCCGCCTGCCCATGCAGGGGTCACGAGTTCGTGCCCCGGAGCAGCTGGGCTCGTGAGCCATGGCTGCTGAGCCTGTGCGTCCGGAGCCTGTGCTCGCAACGGGAGAGGCCACAACAGTGAGAGGCCCACGTACCGCAAGGAAAAAAAAAAAAAAAAGGAGCTGGAAAAGAAAAAAAATTCCCAAACTCTAACTCAGTCAGTCTGCTGTTGGTAGTGGTAACAGGTATAGCACTCCTGAAATGGTTTTCTGTGCACTGTGGGAATAAGAAAATAGTAAATCTACTGATGTTGTCGGCAGCTCCAGTTCTATTGTAGAAAAAGGGCGATACCAATATGAACCAGGGAAAGGAAGCAAGACCCTGGGATGCTGGGTTGGAACTAAAGATACAGTATGAACTTATAAACAAAGAGACTCACACGGACACACCCATACGCCCACACTACAGAGAGGGACACACGCCCCAGCTGGACCGAAAGGTCTAGCGGCAGCAAGGTCCTCTTGGCGATGAACATGCCTAGCACCAAAATCTTGGTTTCTCCCAGAATACCATCTCCCACTAAAAGGAACCAGTGCTCCGTGGAAAAATGCTGGGGGCAGGAAAGATACAAGATGAGCTTGGTAATGAGGAATGTTCAACAGCGCTTGGGGCATGTCAGAAGGATACAGGAACCAGCCTGAAGGGGTTCCCACTGCCCAAAACAACTGCAATATAATCACCAAAATGAATGACAATAATGACTATCATGCATTGAATAAGAAGAATCCATGAGTCCATACCGATGTTAAAGAGGAAGAACAAGCTTTTTTACAGTAGACTAGTACTAAATGAAAAAGGAATAAGAGAAAACCATCATTTAGCAATCATCACAGCAATAACTGATTCAGGCAAGAATCATCAATAGATGCTTAAAACCACTGGGCCAGGGCTTCCCTGGTGGTGCAGTGGTTAAGAATCAGCCTGCCAATGCAGGGGACATGGGTTCGAGTCCTGGTCTGGGAAGATCCCACATGCCACGGAGCAACTAAGCCCGTGAGCCACAACTACTGAGCCCATGAGCCTAGAGGCTGTGCTCTGCAACAAGAGAAGCCACCACAATGAGAAGCCCGCACACCACAATGAAGAGCAGCCCCCACTCACTGCAACTAGAAAAAGCCCGCACGCAGCAACGAAGACCCAATGCAGCCCAAAAAACCCACAAAAAAACAAAAAAAAACCCACACAGGGCCAGGTGATCTGTCTCCCTAACGAGTACCTGCTGACCACAAAGGGGGAAAGAAAGCCACCTTTCCAGTTGAGAAATGCAGTCAAAGCCACCTCACCACATGGCCACAGTTAACAAGGCCATTCCTGGGAGAAGCTGCCAGCTGTGCCCAGGATGCACGCGCTGAAGGGGACTCAATGTCTCGGGGGATCACTCCTGCCAAAGAGGCGGCAACTGAATCTGACCATGAGGAAACAATCTGATAAACCCATAAGGAGGAATATTCCAAAAAATGGCCAGCCTGTACTGTTTAAAAAGTCCACACCACGAAAGACAAAGAAAGCTAGGGAACTGTCCCAGATTTCAGAACATTAAATGCACATGACGATTAAATGCAGTAGATGATCCCGGGGGAAAAATGTGTGGTGAATGGGACAACTGGCAAAGTGGGGATATGGCTCATGGTACTACCCCCGTGTTAGCAGTCCTAAACGTGCTTCCAGGAGAATGGCTTGTTCTCAGGAAATAGGGGAAAGGAACTTAGAAATGAAGGGTCATGTCTGTGTGTGCAGATACATTTCATCTCTGGACGTGCGCGCACACACACACAAAAAGCGTGCAGATGTGGGACGAGTCAGATGTCACAATCGGTAAATTTAAGTGAACTGTATACAGTTGGAGTTCACAGTACTATTTTTGCAACTTTTCTAGAAGCATGAAATGTTTTCAAAGTTAAAAAAGTTTTGGAAAAAGAACGAGGTAACCCTCTGCCTTCCTCTGAAGGAAGATACTTTGAAATCTTAATTCTTTTTGGAATTAAGGCTTCTTCATGCCAATAAAACATGCAGATCATTGGATCTTAGGATTTGCTTTCGCTTTTGCCAGTAAGGCACCTCACAAATGAGTAATTTTGTTCATGTCAAAGTTCCTCTAGTAATTTTGTTCATGTCAAAGTTCCTCTAAATGGTCACTCTGAGTCTAAATTATCCTTGGTGAAATTATGTCATTTAGGTAAATAAGCACACGAATTAGAGTTATAGCATAAATACATGTAAAAACCAGGAGTCGACCTGGAGCTGCTGCAGATGGTTTTAGGCTGAGACAAGCCCACGAGATCAGATCCTCAGCACCTGCCACCATCTCCAACTGTGCAGCTCTCTAAATTGCAGCTTCGGGTTGAGGAAAAGTTGTGATAAGAGGTCCCCTGGAAGAAGGCCCCGCGGGGAAGAAGGCCCCGCAGGCAAAACAAGACTGAGGAAAGTTCTTAGAAAGGCTTGTCTAAAAAAAAAAAAAAAAAAAAAAGAATGAAGTAAAGCTGTATGGACTTACCCACAAAGACCTCCAAAACACTGCCAAATGGAAAAGTAAAAATAAAAACTTGTAAAAAAAAGTATAATTCTGGGCTTCCTTGATGGCGCAGTGGTTGAGAGTCCGCCTGCCGATGCAGGGGACACGGGTTCGGTGCCCCGGTCTGGGAAGATCCCACATGCCGCGGAGCGGCTGGGCCCGTGAGCCATGGCCGCTGAGCCTGCGCGTCCGGAGCCTGTGCTCCGCGGCGGGAGAGGTCACAACAGTGAGAGGCCCACGTACCGCAAAAAAAAAAAAAAAAAAAAAAAGTATAATTCCATTTACATAAAATAATGTATGAATTTTTATAAGTGTGAAAAAAAACCCGCCATCATATTTCCAGACTGTGCTGGGCTTTTCCACAGCTCACACACCGGTCTGGACCCACGTCCTTCGCACGGATGGGGTGGAGGAGAGAATCTGAAGAACCTCTCCCTTCCAGAAGTGGCCAACAGACCCCCAGACGGCTGCTGCAGAGCCCGCCGCATCCTTTCCAGGCCCTTCCAGGCCTCCCGTTCCATCTCATATGACCATGAAGCTCTGTGGGTAACTGACCGACCCAGGGACCCTAGGAAGTCGCGAGTGACACATGAAAAGGCCCCCACGTCAGTAGACACGGTGGCAAGTGCGCAGGGGGTCCTAGAGCCTTACATCTCCAGACCGACCCTCCGGAACGCCCTCACGGTGGCTCCTGCCCCCTGTCCAGTGCCTCGTGGAACCCCAGGCAATCCTCCCCACAGCGACCAACTGCAAAGGAGGGTCCCCAGGGAGGAAGGAGGCTTCCCAGCAGGGCAGGGACTCAAGGTGGACCCGGAGGCCCTTGTAGTACAGCATCCACACAGGGCTCTGCTCTCAGCCCCCGCCTGTCCAACATGGAGCTGTCAACAGCTGAGGACAGAAAGACAGACCACAGCTGATTGGACTGACAGCTCGCAGCCAGGGGCCCGGAAGCCAGCCTACAGCAAGGGACTGGAAGGGGCAGGGGCATGAAGGACAAGAGCCAGCTCCGGTGACTGGAGCAATGGCCACGCCAGGTGGAGAGGAGGGAGAGAAGGCAAGAGGCGAGCGTGTGCGGCCCCCACACCCGTCGGCTCTCGAGCGAGGCCAGTGTAGTGCGCCAGCCTGGGAAGGGCGGGTCACGTCCTTGGGCAGAGGGCACAGCCATCGGTAGGGCAGCCTGCCCCCCCCCAGCCCCTCGCAGCCCCCGCCTGGGCGGCTGGTGAGCTTCTTCAGTGAGGACCCACAGCGATGAGAAGTCTCACCTGCCCTCACCTCTCAGGGCAGCTCACGCCTGCAGGAACGATCCTCCCCACAACAGCGTGAGGCCCGGGCCAGCTGGCTCTGCAGCAGGCCCCCCCGAGTCCCTGGTCCTTGCCACCCACACCAGGGCAGCTGCGAGGCCCGCTGGCAAAGGGAGCCGTTGCTCTTTATGTCAAAATATAAACAGCCATTTGTGCATTTGTTCAATAACTGATTTCTGAGCACCCACTCTGTGCCAGACCAGGCCCAGGAGACCCAGCATGCATGTGACAAAGAGCAAACCATGTCAGCGTGAACAATCCTGGCCCTGTCCGAAGTGCTGTGACTGTTTGGGGGGCTCTGGGCAAGCCACCCCCCACCTCCGGTGGCAGCTGGACTCAGCGCTCACGAAGCATCAGGCACTGGTCACAGCCACTGCACTCCCTGCCTCCGAGTCGGGGGGCTCTCCCGAGAAATATGTCCTCGTGTGCTGGCACGTCCACGCTCTCAGGGGGTCCTACACTCCCTGAATGCAATTCATGGATAATGCTCACAGCTTCTGTGGAGCATTTGCTTTACATCTTTACACTTTTTAGAACTTGATACCAATCCACTTTCATTCTCATATCTCCACAAAGTACATACACTCTGTTATTATGTCCATGTCACAGATGAGGAAACTGAGGCAACGAGAAGGCACACAGTGGGCAGCAGAGTGGGGCCAGACCCTGGACAGTGCAGCACTAGGCTTCTTGTTCTCAAACCACCACCCTGGACTCACCTGGATCCAGCAGAAGCTCCAGGGAAGCAACCCCAGACCTTGGCTTTCCTCTCTCCCAGATGGATGCCCAGAAGCCCCAGAACACTCTGGGACCCCGGGTCACCACGCTCCGACCACGGCCCACAGGCCATTCACCCTCCCCTGGACTTGCCCTGCAGAGGCTGACAGGGCCAAGCTTGGAGCCGCAGGACAAGATGTGACTTCTTTCATGAAACATCCCAGGTCAATAACAACATTGCAAGCCCACCCATCACTCTGACTGGCAAACAAACTACCGGTCCAAAATTGGGCTCTTGGGATCACACTGGCCTGCTCCGCAGCCTGGAAGGGGAAGGGGCCGCTCACCAACTCCTCAGCACCCAGACACCAAGCACAGGGACAAGGGAGCAGCCCAGCAGCTGCTGGAGGAAAAGACGTTTAGTGGGCCCCTGCTATCTCCCAGCTCCTAAACGCTGTCACTGACACACTGCACTCAGAGTCAACTACCAGGTATCGCCCTGTGCTCAGTGCCAGGGAGGCAGAGGACAGTGTGAGCTATGGGATCCCCACCGGTGCAGGGCAGCCCAGTCAGTGCTGCTGCTCACGGGTGGGGGGAAGTCAGGCCTGAGAGGGACAGGGAGGGCGGCGATGACAGCAATCTGGGCCAGAGAAGCCACAGAGGCGCACACACATGTGCCAAAGTGCAGCAGCCACACACCCCTCACTCCTGAGACCAGAACCACCAAGTGAAACTCTACCCCTGACTCAGGCTCTGGGGCCAAGCAAGCTTTGGCTGCAGTGCTGCCTTTCCCCTTCGCCACGGTGACACGGCGCCCGCACACAGCATGCAGCAGGCAGGGAGGCATCACTATTCATCTCTGCTCTCAGCACTGGCCAGAGTGATGGGGGGGAAGGGTCACAACATCTTCCACTTACTCTCAAATGGTTCAGAAAACAACCATGTGTGCACCTGCATATATACACACGTGCACACGTACACACATGCCCTCAGGGCGGGGAGAGTGGGGGTAAGGCAGATGAGGCAATATGCTAACAGGGAGGTCTGGGCAGAGGATGCGCAGGGCTCTTTGCACTAATTTTCTCCCTGCAACTCTTCTGTAAGTATGAAACCATTCCCCAGCAAAATATTTCTTTATAAAAAAAAAAAGAACAATTCATTAGCTAGTGAGATTGGAAAGTCTATTATGCTACTTTCCAAGTAAAAAGAATCCAAGTGTTAGGCCCAAAGCCCCATCTGTCACCAGGACAAGCTCGGCAGTGCTGTGGGTTGGGGCTGAGCAGGGGCTCCAAACTCGGGAGGCGCCTGGCAAGCTCCGGGCAGACTCCACTTTCCAGCTCCATCTGTGAGCTTTGGCCACATCTGCTTGTGAAATATTCCCCCTCTTCCTGTTCACTAACCCATGTGCCGCTCCAGAGGCCACAGGCACTGGCTGGCTCACTGAGGATTTGTCAGTTCGGCACAGCCAGCAGGAGGGGTCCCGAGTGGCACAGGGGACAGAACCCTGAACTAGGAGCCAGCCCGCCACACACACCCTGGTCTGTGCCCCAGCTCTGCTGCTCCTCAGCTGTGTGACCTCATGCACATCACTGGCCTCTCCCAGCCAGCTTCCCAGAAGCACAAGGAAGACAGCGTCCCCTATCAGGCCAAACAGGTGAAAACAAGCTCTTCCAGAACTGCGGCCTCAGCTCACTCAGTGAAGGCAAGTACATGGTGGGGTCATCCTGGATGGAGCTGTGGCCAAAACCATGGCAGGATTTCCTTTCGTAACTGAAGCTAGAAAAACACGGTTTTAGAACACTTGATGCTGCATTCCCTGAGAATGGGATGCAGATGGAGAAAGGTCACTGTGATGGTATCGCAGTCGGTGGCCCCCAAATGCCCCTCCATGTTTGTCACCCCTCGAAGAGGTCCCCACCCTTTTTTTCTCACCACAGCCCCAGAGTATACAACACACACCACTGTCATTCATGATGCCTGATCACAGCAGGGACCTGAGAAGAGGGCTGGTTCTAGCCCTCAGATCAGAGTATTCAGATGGAAAAAGTTCTGCACCCTCACCTGGAGAACCACTGGGTGGATCAGGGGAACAGAGGTGGCCTGGGGGTCCACAGCTGGTGTTAAGGACAGACAGGGCAGGACATAGACAGCTGGAAGGGAAAGAGCCAAGGGTGCATGATGGCGGACAGACCAGACTTCTAGGACTGAAACCTCATCCCAGCCACCTGGTGTCATGAGTTCTGTTTCATTTCCCCCATCTGTAAAATGGAGGTAGCAACAGTATCTAACCCACAGGGATCACCTGAGTGCCCCTGGCATATAACGCATCCTCAATCAACCAAGATCAAACATGCATTTAAAAGACATTGTGGGGAAAAAAAATAAAAATAAAAATAAATAAATAAATAAAAGACATTGTGGGGACTTCCCTGGTGGCGCAGTAGTTAAGAATCCGCCTGCCAATGCAGGGGACACGGGTTCGAGCCCTGGTCTAGGAAGATCCCATATGCCGCGGAGCAACTAAGCCCGTGCGCCACAACTACTGAGCCTGCGCTCTAGAGCCCATGAGCCACAACTACTGAGCCCGAGTGCCACAACTACTGAAGCCCACATGCCTAGAGACTGTGCTCCACAATAGAAGCCACCACAATGAGAAACCCATGCACTGCAACGAACACTAGCCCCTGCTTGCCGCAACTAAAGAAAGCCCGCGCACAGCAACAAAGACCCAACACAGCCAAATACATAAATAAAATAAAAAATAAAAGACATTGTGGCAGAAGGTCAAGTTCAGCACTTTCCTGTTGTCCCACTCTGTGAAAGGCCTCACACCCTAGCCTGCATCAGGGGAGCCAAAAGTGCTCCACCTGGCAGAAAGCCTCCTGGGAAGCAGGTCTGCCTGGTTCCCTCCTCACACCCCAGTGTGGGTCTAAGCCAGGACTCTGAGAAAATGCATGCAGACTAAGACCAGAAAAGCCCCCCTCCCAGGCGCCAGCCAGCAGACCCTGCCTGGAAGGACACAGCACATACAGGTACCCAAGGAGAACATCTGACCCAGAGTGAGACCCACCTTGCTGCCCAACCAAAAGCAGGGAGCCAGTTGGAGCCCCCCAGGTTTTGCAGGGCAACTCAAGACACCACCAGGGGCTGCTGCAAAGTTCTGATGTGGGGAGTCATGGAATGAATAGTATAACTTTGCTCCCTCAACCAGAGCCACCCCCTGCCCCAACTCAGACCTGAGTGTGAGGCCTCCTGAAGTCCCCCCTGCTTTGCAGGGGCACACGGTTAGCCACCTCTGCCACTACCTCAACTCTGCTTCCACACCTGAAGAGCACTCCTACAGGGAGGGTATATTCTCTTCATTTGAGCATCCCTAGTGATGGGCAGGTGGGGAGCCACGCCAAGACACTTTCTGAATTGCTCCTGGCCAGCTGGCAGGATATGTGGACAGATGGAAAAGGAGTTGGGGACATCAGTCACATCCATCCACCCAGGGAGGAGATGCTGGACCCGGAACCAGAGACACCCCAAGAAAGACATGTATGACGTGTGGCTTCACCCCTCAGAGTCCACTGACATAATGTGCAAAATCGGGACCCAGAAGTCAGACGGGATGACTCTCACTTCTCCACAGGTATAAACATGTTTTCTAAAGAACATAATCACAAGAGCCCACAAATCCATTGGCTCTGGTCCCCAAGAGCCCATACAGCACTCTCCTCCACAAGTGCTGGCTTCCGTTCCTACCAGGGCCACCCCACAACCAGTCACCCCACCGTCCAGAGAAGCATCGCTGGACACTCCAGCTGAGTGTGGGCCAGGGTCCTGGCTACCAAGTGGACACTGGGGAGGAGGCAGAGCAGTCCATACAGATGGCAGAGGCAGCAAGAGGTGCAGCGTGCCCAGGCAGGAGCCTGACTGGGGAGGCTGCACACCGCTGTGCTCCCCTGCCTGCTGTACACACCCAGGTCTTAACAGCACCCACACAAGGAGCCCTGGACACTTCTGCCTTCATGGGCCCCTTCCAACATTTAAAAAAAAAAAATCAAGAACCACACTTTTCAACTGCACCAATATATAAACGAATGTATTTATATGTGCATGTTAACAGTATTTCCTTCAACTGAAAGTTTAGGGGTTTTTCCTGCTGACTGTAAAAGAAAACATTCTTACAGTCCACCAAAATCACCTTGGACCCCCGGCCTCCTGTGCCTGACAGATAAATCGGCCCTGCATTTGGGGTCTCGATTTCTCGCTGGAGGAGGAGGTACATCAGAAAGAGATAAGGATCGTCCAGGACCTTCTGCTGCCGCGATCCCAATTCCCCACCACAGGCTTCCTTCAGAAAACGCAAGCCCCCGGGGGCTCCAAAAGCATCTGAGGGTCACAGACCAGGAACACCCCCGGTGCCCGGCTCGGCGGCTCCCGGGCCGAGCGACCGTGACCAGCCAGGAGCTTCCAGGTGCCCCGAGCCGCCCCCTCGGCCCCCAGCCTGACCCCCATTGCTCCCGCTCCGTCGACCGCCGAGCGCAAAGTGAGGGCCCGGCGAGGTAGGGGTCCCAGCGCCCCCGCCCCCACCACTGCGCACCTGGCCGCAGCGGCTCGGTGACCGTGAGCACCAGCAGGAAGAGCAGCAGGAAGGCACCGCTGTCTGCCTTGGGCACCATTTATCCTCCGTTCATCGTCCCCGGGGCGGCCGCGCGACCCCGCGGGGAGGCCGGGCCAGGCCGGGCCGAGGGTCGGGCCGGGCTGGGGCCAGGCCAGGCGAGGACGCTGCGGGAGTAGGATCCAGGGGCCGTGAACAGGCGCGCGCTCCGACTTTGGCCCCGCGCAAGATGGCGGCCGTCTTGCTCGGTCCGCACCGCACCGCCCCCGCCCGCGCCGCCCGCGCCGGCCAATGAGCGCCGAGAGGGGGTGGGGCCTGCGTGTTCCCCATGCGCAGTGGCCGGAAGGGGCGGGGCCCAAGGGCGGGGCGGTGGCTGAGGGGTGGGCCCTTCGGGGGCGGAACTACGAGGAGTCAAAGGTGCCATTGGCTGAGCAGAGAGGAAAGGCTCGTGGGCGGAGCCTCAGCGACGGGGCCGAGATGACAGACACGGAAGGGGCGGGGCGTGGAGGGGCCGGGGCGGTCCTGGGGCGGGGCCTGAATGGAGGGGTGGGGCCTGAATGGAGGGGTGGGGCCTGAATGGAGGGGTGGGGCGCACGGGAGCCGGTGGGCGGGGTGGGGATGGGCACCGGGTGAAGAGGGCCCTGGGAGACCTAGCGTCTTAACATCTCGTGCACCTGCAGCCCCAGGTCCGGTCAGTGGCCCAAGAGTGCGCCCCAAAGTCGTCTTTTAAAGGCCGAACCGCTGCGGAGAGGGATGAGGAAAACTGGAGGGACCCGGCCTAACCCTGAGGAGGTTCCGGAGGTGGTTCCACCTCGTGAGGAACACGCAGGTGTGGCTTCACGGGCACATACAACTGAAACGTTTCAAACGGATGAGGGAGTAGCCTCAAGGAGGGTCACACAAGGAGAGCTGACAGGGAAGCCCAGATCCTAGAGACGGAGCAAAGCCCCCTGTGGAGGAACGCCGCTGCCCGCACAGCGGGGACAGGAGGACGCAGCACAGCTGCCGCCACAGCAGGCCCGTCTGCACGGAGGGAAGCCGCCAGGGACAGCGCTCCGAGCGCTGGCCGCGCACCTGTCACCATGGGAGGGTACACAGTAGGTGGGGTGTCCCTGACGAGAGAGGAGCAAGTCCTCCAAAGAAAGGACCACCAGCTGCGCACACAAGTGCTTGCCCAGGGTGTCAGGGTGGGGAAGAGGGTGGGGAAGAGGGTGCGGAAAAGGGTGGGGATGGGAGCAGAGAAAAGGGGGAGGGCCAAGGCTGGTGGGCACCCAGCCCAGCCCTGCCCACCTCCAGCCCACCAAATCACTCTCCAGGAGCAGTCACCCCAAGCCCCTTCAGGGCATGGTCCTCCCGAGCATCCCAGGATTCCAGCCTGTGACATTCAGGGTCATCTGAGAGAGGCACCCACTCCCTCTGGACGGATATGGCCAAAGTCAACCCCAAGGCTAGGCCAGACCTGCCCACTCCTGTCCCCTCAGGGCGTGGCACACAACAGGGGCCCACAGCAGAGGGGCCCCACTGCTGGTGGAAACGGCGATCCCTGTCCAATGCTGCCCTGTTAGCACATCCTCAGGGAGCATTCCCGGGAGAAGCTGCTGCACTGAGAGGAGTCCAGGCCCACCTTCTGCCCCCAGTCCCAGATCTGCCCTGGGAGCCCAGCCAGGGCTATGGATGGTCAGACCCCCAGGAGGGAACTCACAGCCAAGAGCAGAAACCCTTGCCGGTTGTACCCCACAGAGCCGGCCAGCAAAGGTTCGGATGAGGAGAGCAGCACAGGAAAGTGAAAAGTCCAGCAGACCACACAGCAAGCGGGCAGAGCCCCAGCTTCCTAAACTGCATTGACCACTGGGCCAGGATCCTTGCCCCTCCTGACCCACCTCCCCCTTCTCGGCCTTGCTGTGCAGCCAGCAGGCTGCCTGCGTGGACATTATCAAGGGCTTTTAGGGCTGCAGGGAGGGAGAAGAGGTCAGGGACGTTTCCCCCCCACCCCGTGGGGTCCTGTGGCCTCCACCTGAGATCACTGCTTCTGTCAAGTCGGCCCTCCCTGTACTCCTCTTCCCAGGTCCCAGCGACCACCCTTCTTCCAGCGGTCCGTTACTACTCAGGGTTCTCTACACTCTGCTCCATGTTGGTAAATCATCCCCTTATTAAACCCTCCTCAGACAGTCCTAACTTGAGTGTCTCTCCTGTTTCCTGCTGAGACCCAGAGTGATGGGACTGCCTGCCCTGGATTTCCAGGGGTACCCCGGGTTGCAGAAATAAACCCGCCGCTCCACCAGCAGGCCTGGCTCTGGTTTGGAGGCTTGGGCTGACCGATGCATTCCCCACATCCCCCTCCTACCTTGGGTCCCAGCCGAGGATGAGGCCATGCTCCGCTGGCCTTCTGTCTGCTGCAGCCCACTGGCCGGCCTTCCAGGGTTCCGAGTCTTAGTGGTTCAGGCCAGAGCCTCATTCCCCAGGGCAGTCCTCCTTTATGACTTCACCCACTGAAGTCACCAGGGAGACAATGCCGAATGTTCCACCCCAGAGTCTTGGCCTCTAGGAGGCAGGCCAGAGGACTCTCTGTCCACAGTGTAAATGAGGACGCCGCTGGCCCATGTCCTGCAGGGATGTAGAGGGCAGCCTCAGGGGCACTGGGTGCTCCCAGCACCATGGATGATGCTGCCGTCCTCAAGCGACGAGGCTACATCATGGGAATCAATTTGGGAGAGGGCTCGTATGCTAAAGTCAAATCTGCTTACTCTGAGCGCCTGAAGTTCAACGTGGCGGTCAAGATCATCGACCGCAAGAAAGCCCCCACAGACTTCCTGGAGAAGTTCCTTCCCCGGGAAATTGAGATTCTGGCCATGCTAAACCACCGCTCCATCATCAAGACCTACGAGATCTTTGAGACCTCCGACGGCAAGGTCTACATCGTCATGGAGCTCGGGGTCCAGGGCGACCTCCTTGAGTTCATCAAGACCCGGGGGTCCCTGCAGGAAGACGATGCGCGCAAGAAGTTCCACCAGCTGTCCTCAGCCATCAAGTACTGCCACGACCTGGATGTTGTCCACCGAGACCTCAAGTGTGAGAACCTTCTCCTCGACAAAGATTTCAACATCAAGCTGTCTGACTTTGGCTTCTCCAAGCGCTGCCTGCGGGATGACAGCGGCCGGCTGACAATGAGCAAGACCTTCTGTGGGTCGGCGGCGTACGCGGCCCCTGAGGTGCTTCAGGGCATCCCCTACCAGCCCAAGGTGTATGACATCTGGAGCCTAGGCGTGATTCTCTACATCATGGTCTGCGGCTCCATGCCGTATGACGACTCCAACATCAAGAAGATGCTGCGCATCCAGAAGGAGCATCGCGTCAACTTCCCGCGCTCTAAGCACCTGACGGGCGAGTGCAAGGACCTCATCTACCGCATGCTGCAGCCGGACGTCAACCGGCGGCTGCACATAGATGAGATCCTCAGCCACTGCTGGGTGCAGCCCAAGGCCTGGGGCCTGTCCTCTGCAGCCATCAACAAGGAGGGGGAGAGCTCTCGGGCCACCGAGCACCCGTGGACTCCTGAGCCCAGCTCCGACAAGAAGTCTGCCACCAAGCTGGAGACCCGGGAAGAGGCCCGGCCCAAGGCCTGGGCGGAGACAAGACCTGAGGAGGAGGCACTGGCAGTGCAGGTGTTGAAGCAGTCAGAGGCCATGGGCCTCACCAGCAAGCAGCCCAGCAAGGAGATCAAGGAAGGGGCCCCCCCGCAGCCTTCAGAGACACACACCTAGTCAGCTCTCGCGGCCCAGGGGGCCGGCAGAAAATGAGTTAGAGTTCATGGCCTCAAGCCTGAGCTCCAAAGAAGCCAAGGGACAAGCCGAGAAGGAAGACAGTCCCAGATGAGCCGCTATTTTCGTCAGTTTCTTCCCCCTCCCTTTGACCTTGGTAACTCATGTGGCTAAAGAAGCAATAAATCACTATATTACTGCAGACCCCGAGGTCGGTGTCTTTGCCCTGCGGGCTTTGGTCGCCCAGGGAGAGGATCCTGCACTCCCCCCGCCCCAACTCTCAGACCGCGCTGCGCTTCACCTCCCGCTTGGGCAAACGCAGCCCTGTGTGCCCAGCCCTGACCATGACCTCAGGCCCTGGACCGGAGCAAAGCTGAGTAAGGAAGACATTGCTTCAAGAGGGAGGCCCATGAGTGTGATGCTGGTCTGGAGAGGAGCACGAAGAGCAGGTGGCTGCGGGCAGAGGAGGGCTGGGAGGCGGGGGCCTTCCCCACGGGGCCTGGGTCCTCAACAGCCCCACAAGGCTGCCGGTGGGGAGAACCTGTAGAGGCAGGCAGACCAGCCTCCCTCGAGCCCCTCCCCGTGGGCAGCTCTTTCTGCTCTGGCTCCAGGGTCCCCCATGTCCTGCCAGCACCCAGTTCCCGACAGCGCCCTGAGTCATGCCGCCTCATGGGCATCCCCTGGCAGCAGGGGCCCTGCTACATGGCCAGCCCCTCTCCAGCCTGCATGTCCCGCAGTCACTGTGTGGTCTGAACACATCTTGTTCCCCTCTGGTCCCAGTCTCTCCCAGGGGTGACGCTCCTGCCAAAGCAGATAAGTGGACACTGGCGAGCAGGAGGGCACAGGCGTCCTTCGCACACGTGCCTGGCCTGCGGCCATGGTATCTGCAGAGGGAGCAGGCCCGCGTGCGCATCGCCGGCTGCTGGGCACTGCGGGGCCCGCCGTGCCGGTTCTCACGCTGTCCTCACCCTGGTTATGCCGCGGCTGCTTTCTCCTCCTGATCTGCACGTGCGCCTGACAACCTTGCATGAACCTGTGGGTTTAACACATAAAGAGAACAAGAGCCTTCAGGCTCGCCTCTCCTTCCGCCCCTGCTGGTGTCTTGGGAGACGTGAGGTCCAGTGAGTGCCCCAGACGTGGCCTCTGCCTGACTCCTCCGTCTCCCCACAGCCACCTCCACACATCCTGTGTCCCCAGAGCTGCGCATCCCCATGTGTCAAGGCTCAGCCACCACCTAGGCCCCTGTCCTTGTTCTCCCATCGCCGCCCATGGTGGCCAGAGCCCTCCTTCTGCACCCAGTCTGGCTCCCACTGCCTGCGGGAAGGATCCCCACACCTAGCCCTTGAGGTCCTCCCAGGTCTGGCCTCCTCTTGGCCTCCCAGCCCCCTGCCACGTGCCATAGCCCTGCTTGTGGACGCAGCCCTGCAGCCCTGCCCATCTCTCCAGGTTTGGCCAAGGGGCCACGGCCTCCACACACAAAGCCTTCTGGGGGCCTCTGCCAGGGCAGGCCTACGAGTGCCCAGGGCCCAGGACAGAACCGCTGCAGAGTAGTCCTGGAGGACCCGGGAGCCCAGAGTCACACAGCTCGCCTAGCAGTAGAGTGGAATTCCAGAGCCCATGGGGCCAGCAGGGGTGGGGACGTCCCAGGAGGCTTGTGAACCTCCTCCGTCATCAGTGAGGTCATTGGGGCAGAGGGCAGCGTGATGCAAGGGGGCCTGGGAGCGACTCATTGCAGCCCAGCCCGGAGGCAAGCCTGGGCAGGAGGGACCTCAGGAAGGTGCACCTACTGTGTGCTTTACAGGTGGGGAGATGGCTCAGAGAGGGTGGGGCAACTGCCAGAAATCACACAGTGCGGAGCAGAGGCCCAGGTGCGTGATGCCGGGTGGCCTTAGATGCCGGGCTACTCCTGTGAGCTATTCCACTGCACATGCCCTGGGCTTAGACCCTTTCAGCCCCTTGATCCCGAAGCTTTAGGATCAAGACCCTCAATGTGGCCTCCGTGCTCCCTCCCGCCCCCGCATGCTCTCACTATGCATGACCTCACCACGCTGATGCGCTGACCATCACACGCACTGCAGTCCCCGTCCTCCTCCGTGTGGCCTGACCTCAGACCTCAGCCTTCCAGCCTCCCTGAGTCCAGCCCCAGCTCTCTGACCTCACAGCTCCATATCCCTGTGTCACGGCCCAGCCGCAGGGCATTCATACTGTGGGTGACAACCTCCCTGGCCTCCGGGCTCAAAAAAAGCAAGGTTCTGTTCATGTCATCCAGGGCCTGAGGCTGACCCTCGAATGCCATGGAGTGGAGAAATAGAGGCCAAAGCTCCGCGGGGGGCGTCCCAGGGTCTGCAGGTCTGGGACCCACAGGCCCGTAGCCAGGAGAACCCTGAGCCCCCATCCAGTCTAACATCCCCCCAACCCAGCGCACCAGCAGCCCCTGCCCCTGCGTGCACATCCTGGGCAGAGCCGCCCGCTCCACGCCTGGCAGGTCCGCTGGCACATGCCTCCTCCATCCATGTCCCCCAAGAACCAAGGAGGCCACACTGTCTTGGGCAAGGGCGGGTGTGGAGGAGCAGAACCCACAACAAAGGGGAAAGCAGGCGGTGGGGACGGCCAAGAGGGCAGACGTGCAGGGTGCTCCCGACAGAGACCTGGGGGCGAGGGAGACAGGTGGGGATGGTGCCTGGCTTCTGGGGCCTGACCTGGGGGCCTCGCAGCTGGCCCCTCTGTGACACAAAGGAGTGAAGTTCTGGTCATTTCTACCAAATCCCCCAGGAGAAAGGCAGGCATCAGCCCAGTCACTCCCGCTGGCATCTGGACCCGGCTGCCCTGCGCTGAGATCTTCCACACAGACCTCCTGCCAGGGAGCTCTCCACGCTCCAGGTGTGTCCATGCGCTGTGCTCCGGCCAGGACAACACACCTGTCGGCACCTGGGGGAGCCCTGCTGATCCCCTGCATGCGGGTTCCACAGTCACTCCCACCCACCCACCCACAAACAGGACTTCCTCTCCCCCAACTCCCGGAGAACTGAGCACACACACGGCACGCCTCCTGTCCTGGCAACGCGCTACAGAGGACAGACAAGTGGACAGCAGGGCTTGCGAAACACCCGAGGAGATGCTACAGGAGGCCCCGTTTCCCAAAGCAAGAACAAAAGGGTTTCCACGTTGTTTCCAGGGGTAAAGACAGTCTGAGATGCAAAGATGTGCCCTCCCAGGGTTCCAACAGCTCACAAAGGTCCCAGCGACATAATTCAGGATCCCCCCTCACCCAGGTGCTTGCTCTTCACTGTCAGTGCTAGGGGTGCTGCCGTCCCCCAAGACCCCTGGGACCGCAGCACCAAGGCTCCACCTGAGGCCCCGCCCACTCACTGGCCAACGCACCAGAACCCAGTCTCCCTCTGTTGCCGGTCCCCCTCCCCGTGGGCCTGCCTGGTCCAGCCTCCCCGTGCCTGGCCACAGGCGCTAGCCTCTGCTCACCCCAAAGCCCCTTCCCTATGTGCTCTTCCAGGACCCATCTTAAAATGGGACTTGGGTTCTGGCTGCTCCTGCCCCGGGACCTGCAGCAGCTGTCCCCCCACCCTCTCCTCCACCTCCTCCTAACTCTGGGACTCAGCCATTCTCAGAACGGCCTTCCCTCCCCCACGCCCTTCCCTGCCTGGACCTATCACCACCACCACCCATCCCGGAACGTGCATCTGCCAGCCCACTGGGGACCGGGCCGCCGGGCTGGGCACTCACAGCCTCTGAGCTGCCCTCTGCCCCAAGCACACCCTGCTCGCCGTCACAGCACTGACCCACCCCCACCCCACCCCCGCTCCCCGGACAGCTGGTCTTGTCTCCCAGGCTTGGAACCACCACCAGCCTGGCCGGACCAGGGAAGTCCCTCCCCAGCACGGCAGGTTCCGAAGACACAGCCCCCGAGGGGGTGCTCATCACACCTCAAAGAAGGGTCAGGAAATTGACCCTTGTGGGACAGAGGCCATTGCAGAGTCAGTCCCCACATCCAGGAGAGAGAAACGGGCGTGGGGCCCACATGCTGGCTGGACCTGGGCGGTCCCCTGGGCCTGACTCGGGACAGTGCAGCACAGCGAGGAGGAAGAGCAGTGAGGGTCACCACAGTCCTGGGCGCCAGCTTCCTTCCAGCAGGCAGGGAACAGGACTCCTGCCAGGCCAGCCTGACTTCCAGGGCTCCAGGGCCTGTCCCCGGCCAGTCCCCACTCCGGGCAGCCTGGCTTTATGACTTCACAGGCTGAAGTCATGTAGGGGGACAATGCTGGGTGTTCCACACCTCCAAGTGCAGGCCCCGACCGGCCAGACGGCTTCCCACAGTGCAAACGAGGACAATGCCTGCTGGCCCAGGTTGGGAGGGGATGTAGAGGGCAGTGGCGCCAGACGCTCCTGGCACCATGGATGATGCCGCAGTCCTAAGGAAGAAGGGTTACATCGTGGGCATCAACCTGGGCAAGGGCTCATACGCAAAAGTCAAATCCGCCTACTCCGAGCGCCTCAAGTTCAACGTGGCCGTCAAGATCATCGACCGCAAGAAGACTCCCATGGACTTTGTGGAGAGATTTCTTCCCCGGGAGATGGACATCCTGGCGACCGTCAACCACCGCTCCATCATCAAGACCTACGAGATCTTTGAGACCTGCGACGGCCGTATCTACATCATCATGGAGCTCGGAGTTCAGGGCGACCTACTCGAGTTCATCAAGTGCCGGGGGGCCCTGCACGAGGACGTGGCACGCAAGATGTTCTGGCAGCTGTCCTCAGCCGTCAAGTACTGCCACAACCTGGACGTCGTCCACCGAGACCTCAAGTGTGAGAACCTTCTCCTTGACAAGGACTTCAACATCAAGCTGTCAGACTTCGGCTTCTCCAAGCGCTGCCTCCGGGACAGCAGTGGGCGCATCATCCTCAGCAAGACCTTCTGTGGGTCGGCGGCGTACGCGGCCCCCGAGGTGTTGCAGGGCATCCCCTACCAGCCCAAGGTGTATGACATCTGGAGCCTGGGCGTGATCCTCTACATCATGGTCTGTGGCTCCATGCCCTATGATGACTCGGACATCAAGAAGATGCTGCGCATCCAGAAGGAGCATCGCGTCAACTTCCCGTGCTCCAAGAACCTGACAGGCGAGTGCAAGGACCTTATCTACCGCATCCTGCAGCCGGACGTCAACCGGCGGCTGCGCATCGACGAGATCCTCAGCCACTCATGGCTGCAGTCCCCCAAGCCCAAAACCGTGTCTTTGGCCTCCTTCAAGAGGGAGGGTGAAGGCAAGTACCGGGGTGAATGCAAACTGGACACCCAGCTGGGCTCGCGGCCCGAGCACTGGCCTGAGCACCAGCCCGACCACAAGCTGGGGGCCAAGACCCAGCACCAGCTGCTGGTGGTGCCCGAGAACGTGGACAGGATGGAGGACCGGCTGGCTGAGACCTCCAGGGCGAAGGACCATCACTTCACGTCTCCGGAGCCGAGGTGGGGAAGGCGAGCACCTAGCGGTGCGGAGGGCCTGGGGGGCATGGCGTGGTGAGCACCCCGTAAGCTAAGTAGGAGGTAGAAGCTGAAGAAGGCACAGGTGCAAGAACGAGTAAAATCCGTCAATTAAACCATTATTTTGATTACGTTCTATTAGCTTTCTTCCACTTAGTAGCAAAGACGTTAAATCCTGACCACCAAATAAACCACAGAGTGTATGCAGCAGAGAGGCCTCGAGGAGTCATTTTTTCTAGGACTCAGCACTCCCCTCCCTGCGGCGCAGGGGATCTGGAGTGGGGGCCAGGCCTCATGGGCAAGGACTCCACGGCCGCCCGCCTGCCAGGCCCCCACGTGCCTCCCGACCCTGCCCAGCCCCCACTCAGGCAGCCCTTCCTCAACACCCCCCTCTCCCTTCATTCCCGCAGTTGGGAATGGGAGACCCCGAAGCCAAGAACTTCCAGCGGCATTCCCCCTGCCCCCATCCCCGCCAAGCAGCCCTCATGCTTCATCAGCCATCACCCCCATCCCCGCCAGGTGGTCAGCACCTGGTCTTCTGTGGCCTTGCCTGGACAGTGCCCCACATCTCCTTCACACCCACCCAGACCTCCACCCCCTACTTGCTGGGGGCTCCCTCAGGGCCAAACCCACCCTTCTCTATGGAGAATAAAGCACCCAAAGCGGCCCTTTCCTGACCCTGGACAGTCCCAGCACCGCCCCCTTGGTGGGGCACAGGGCACAGCCAGGACTTGGCTCCCAGGAATTTGCAGGACTTCCCTGAGGAGGAGCGCAGGCCAGCTGGTGCCCAGGCAGCCTCCAGGGAGCATGAGGATGGCCCACTGCAGGGTGCGCGTGCTCAAAGCGCGAGGGGTTCCCATCTGAGCAGACGCCAGGCTGCCTCTCTGAGCACAACCCGACCCCACCTGAGGCCTAAAGAGCCTGTCTGGGAGCCAGCCCACCTCCCTGTGAGGAGCTGGCCCCAAGACTTCCGGGGTCAGGCACCAACACCCTCAGGCCCGGAGGCAGGTGCCCGCCCGTGGTGCCCACAGCGCTCTCGGGTCCAAGTGGAGCCCAGCCCCACTGCTTGTGACACTGTGGCCCAGGTTACTGTTACATGAGGGTCTCACTGGTGGGGTGACAACGGGGTGAGGCCGGCAACCCAGCAGCACGTGGCAGGCAGGGCCTGAAGCCCCGAGAAAGGGAGGGAGGGGACATGGGGACGGCCCTGCCCACCTGAGCTGGAAGCCAGGTGCTTGGGAGGTGATGGCTGAGGCCACTGGGAAGGCGCCTCCCACGGGAGCAGCCTCACATGCAGGACCCGTGCAGCTGCATCACCAGCAAACCACGCAGGTCAGGCCTGGCCAGGGAGGCTGTGGACCTGGGCCCAGAGCCCGGGTGAACCTGGCGGCAGGAGGACCAGGGACCAGCTCTTCATGCAGGAAAACCTGGGGCACAACTGCCAAGGGCTCTGCCCTCCCCAAGGGCGGACCAAAGGGCTGTGAGCTCAGCTCAGAGGCAGGTCCCCAGCCCTGAGGGCACCACCGGAAGCCAACGCAGGCAGCAGCAAGAAAGGCTGGACACCCCAACCCTCCGAGGGTCACCACCAGCAGCCTCCTCCTGGGAGGTCCGCAGTCCTGAGTGCAGGATGCAGGTGCAATGCAGGCATCAGGGTGACCCCAGGGTGCACAGGCCACAGGGCGGAGAGGCAGCCCCGCTGAGCTGTAGGTATTCTTTAATGAGGATTAAATAGGAACAGGTTGGGGTTTGATAGAAAAGCATGTCAGCAAGGCCCTGGGATGCTCCCCAAGGCCACAGGGCATGTCCTGTGCCAGCCCAGCACGTGTCTCCTGGGTCTCCTGGGATGCTCGCTGCTTCGGGCTCAGGCCTGGGTCCCCAGAAAGCCATAGTCCTCTCCTGGGCAGAGAGCTGCCCTGAGGGCTCCATGAAGCTCCCGCGGGCCCAGCCCAGGACGAACTAGAAGAAGTCCGAGGCTTTGCGCCGGGCAGGGAGCTGCAGCAAGTTGTCCGTGATGCAGGCCGGATCCTGGCTGAGGGGTGTGTGTGTGGCAGAGCCAGGAGCCGGTGTGCTCGTCGGGGTCTGGGGCCCGCCGGCTGGGGTCTTGAGGTGGGTAGAGCGTGCTGGGGACGGTGTGTAGCTGGCACGCAGGGCCCGGTCTGTGTACTTGCTGGCCGTCCTGCTCACGAGGCGCTGCAGGGCTGGGGACATGGCTGGGCTCAGGCCTTTGGGGGTGAGGCTGCAGCGGAAGGACGGGGTGGGTGAGAGGCAGGATTAGGCCCGACCAGGCTCCCCCTGCAGCAGGGTCTCCCTTGGCCTCACAGGAAGGCTCCCGGGAGATGTGTGATCATTCTGGGTGGGAACCTGGATGGCCTGGCCCAGACAGTGAGCCCGAGCCTGCAGTCGAGGGGTGTGGCTCCCTCGGCTGAGGGGCTGCAGTGGACCCCAACCCTCTCCGAGGGCAGTGATAACACCGACTCCACGGGGTGGACAGGAGCTCAGTGGGGACGACGGGCCTAAAGGCGCCCCGCAGGTACGCGGGAGGAGGAGGCTGTGCACAAGGCGGAGAGGGCACCGCTCCAGCCAGAGGGACGGCCAGAGGCCCCGGCCCTGAGAGCACCCACTGCAGGGGCCGGGCCACCCTCACCTGGCTAGGTTCTCCGTCGCCCTCCGCAAGGCCTCCTGCTTCTTGGCCCGGTTCTTGGCGGCAGCCTCGTTGGCCATCTTCAGCCCCAGACGCTCCCTGCGGCCTGGCTCCAGGATCTAAAAGACAGCAGGCGTGGGGGGGCTGGGCCACTACCCAGCCAGGGAGTCCTTGCCGCGGAGGCGCCGGCCTCTTCCCGTGGCCCCTGCAGTCCCAACAGCCCACCATCACTGCCCCTGAAAGCCCCCAGCCAGCCTGAGCTGCCCACCCGCCCAAGGCCCACCTGGGTTCTTCATGAAGCCGGCACTGCCTGGTCAGGCACCTGTGACCCCCTTCCAGGAAAAGGGCCTGTTTCAATATGCTTTCGTCTGACTGCCAGGGTGTACCAGCCTCTGCGTTTCCATAGAGAACTTCAAGAAATGCATCGTGGGCCTGTCTTTCTGTTTGTTTGTTTTAAAGATTTATTTATTTAACTTTATTTTCTTTTTGGTTGCGTCAGGTCCTAGTTGTGGCACACGGGATCTTCGTTGAGGCATGGGGGATCTTCATTGTGGCACACGGGCTTCTCTCTAGCTGTGGCATGCGGGTTTTTCTCTTCTCTAGTTGTGGCGTGCAGGCTGCAGGGTGCGTGGGCTCTGTAGTTTGCAGCACGCGGGCTCTCTGGTTGAGGTGCGTGAGCTCAGTAGTTGTGATGTGTGGGCTTAGTTGCCCCGCAGCATGTGGGATCCCAGTTCCCCGGCCAGGCATCTAACCCGCGCCCCCCGCATTGTAAGGCGTACTCTCCACCGCTGGACCACCAGGGAAGTCCCTGGGCCTGTCTTTCTATTGATTTTTTGTTTCCTTTCTCACTTGCAGGAGTTTCATCTATGTTGGCTACATTAACGTACACCGTTCAGATTTCTCTTCAGTTATCTGCTTGTAGTTTTACTTTTGACGTTTTCCGCTGTACTCGGGGTTGTCATCTTCCCGTAGCGCGATCCAGCCCCGACTCCCTTCGTGATTTCTCCCTTTGCTGTCGTGTTTAGAAAGCCTTTCTGCCTCAACATCACATTAAACGTCGACCAGTATGTTATTCTGAGGTTTAACATTTGCTGTTTTAACATTCAACTTTTCCATCTTTCCGGAACTCATCCTGCTGTGCACACTGAGGGCCTGGCTTGTTACCCTAGCTCCACACACTCAGCACGGTGCCCCAAATCCTGCCTGGGCGCTGGGACCAGGCTCAGGCCTGACCCACCTGCCAAGGGTGGCTCACTTCAACGCCTGACGGCACACATCCCCCTGCAAGTTTTTCTCGGCTGTCGCCGCATCCCAGGCTGAGAACCAAGGTGCCCGGGCCCTGCGCACGCTGTCTGGCCGCGCATCACCCCTGCACTGGGGAAGCACCCGCCCCTCAGCCACCAGGTTTCTGCCGCACAGGTCTGTGCTTTCTCTCCAAGCCAGTCGCTCCTATGATTGTATGTTTCTGTTCCTACAGTGACTGACACTTTTTCCTTTGCATTCCACATCGGTGCTGGCTGTGTTTAAGGAGACCCGTGACCCTGTCCCCTCTGCAGACCTATGTGAATTCCAAATTCCATGCCCCATTCTTTGGGGTTACAAAGCAGATGACGTGACCCTGCAGCCTTCAGCCTCTGTGGCACCACCCACCTCTGCCACCAGCAACCCCCCCCCCCAGCACCCGACAGTACGCGCAAGGCTCTGGGGACCTCCCCCACTTCCCCCACAAACCACACCCATCACTCAGTTTCCCCACAAACTGTGTGCAGACCAGGGACCTGCCTTCCCAATGTCGCTCTGGGGCCCCACCTGCCTGCCAGTTCGCTGGCGCCTTCCCAGGCCACCCCATCTCTACAAACCACCTGCCACCCAGCCCTCTCGCCTGCCTTTCTGGCCCACAAAAGGCCTTCCTCCTGGGCTCCAGGCCTTGTGAATCTCAACTGTGACTGCTTATGACACCGGGCTGGGGGCGCCTGATCTGGTTCTCCCGTAACCAGAGGCCTCTCTCTGCAAGGACACAGCCCTCCTGAGGACACAGCCGCATCCCACGGACACTAGGATTCTGGGACCCTTCCCGCCCTCAGGCTGCAGCACAGCAGGAGTTCCTAGCCCACCTGAGACCGCCCCTCATCTCTAAACAGCCCCATCCTCCGGGCCTGCAGGCTCACAGCGGCCCCAGCAGCTCCCTGCCTTGGTGCTTCAAACACCCCCGCCCCAGTCTCTCCCCCAACCCAGTCACCCGCCCACGCCTGTCCTCAGTGCCCGGTCCTACGTGGAAGTGCAGTGCTTGCCCAGGTGTACAGCCCATCCGCTGTGCACGGAGCTATGGGTGCTCAGGAGGCCCTGCGTCCACCCGTGCTGCTCCCACCGTGACCCACCTTGAAGGCTGGCCCTGGCGTCCTGTCCACGTAGGGCGTTTCAGATCCTTCAACTCTCAAGGGCGTGTTCTCGACCTCCCCCCAGGTCATCAGTGGGGACTCGTTCACACCTGCGGATGGAGAGCCCACAGCCAGCTCAGGCCTGGGACCTGGATGCGGGTCACAGCTCACAAGCACCAAGGCCAGCAGCTGCCCTCTCTCCTTCCCAGGACCAGAACCCGGCACTTCTGACCTCTGGGAGGGAAACATCAAGGCCAGCCCATGCCCCTGCACCGTGGGGTTTAGCCTGGGGTAGGGGGCTTCGCAGAGAAGCTGGGCTGGGTGAGTTAGACCCCCATCCTAGCACAGGGCCAGGGGGCCCCCGGAGGACAGTCACAGGACCCTGCTGCAGGGAGGAGACCCAGGGCCTTCCAGGGCTCCCAAACCTCCCAGGATCCTGGGAAAACCGAGGTGCCTCCACAGGCCCTTGCCATGGCGCAGCCACCAGTGTCGCTGGACGCAGAGAGAGAGCAGGTGTGCCCAGGAGGCCACCCCGAGTCTCATGCGCCTGCTGTGATCTCTGGGCTTAGGTTTGTGAGCACCGCACACCTGCTGACGTGAGACCCAGAACTAGGAAAAACTACCCAAGACTGACAGGGACACCCAGCCCAGGCCAGTGGCACAAGGCAGGTGGCCTGAGGGAAGCGCACATGGCCCTGTACGACCCCTCAGGACCGTCCTGCCCACCTGCACGAGCCAGGCATGGCCCCTGGAGGCCCAGGTGCACCCAGTCTCCTGCAGACTGAGCTTGACTTCCATATGCAGGATGCCTGCCCAGAGGCTTCCCTGGTGCCTCAATGATTAAGAATCCATCTGCCAACGCAGGGGACATGGGTTCAAGCCCTGGTCCGGGAAGATCCCACATGCCGTGGGGCAACTAAGCTTGTGCGCCACAACTACTGAGTCTGCGCTCTAGAGCCCGCAAGCCACAACTACTGAAGCCCATGTGCCACTACTACTGAAGCCTGCGTGCCTAGAGCCCACGCTCCACAACAAGAGAAGCCACCGCAATGAGAAGCCAATGCACCGCAATAAAGAGTAGCCCCCCCCAAAAAAAAAAGAAGAGTAGCCCCCACTCTCAGCAACTAGAAAAAACCCGCGTGCAGCAGCTAAGACCCAATGCAGCCAAAAATTAAATAAATGAATAAATAAATAAATAAATAAAAATTTTTTTAAAAGGCCGCCTGCCCAGCACCCGCTGGACTTACTGGCCTCCCCCCAGATCCCCTCTGCCTGCTCACCAGGCCAGTCTGTCCCGCTGAGCTCAGGGCGAGCCACAGGAACCACCCAGCTAGACCAGCTAGTCCAGCTGGCCCCACACGTCCCAGGTCAGGCCTGTCTGAGAGCCCAGCCACCCACAGCCCTGTTCGGCCCTGGCACAGATGGGACCCTGGGCCTGAGTCACATGAGGCATGGTGCAGACCCAGGGGAGTGCCAGGAGTGCCAGGCCAGATGGGCCGCCCACCTCCCCCAAGGCCGTCCTACCAGCGGGCGTGTGTCTTACCAGGGGCAGGAGAAGGCGTGGCAATGAATCCAAATCCGCCCACGCGAGGGGACTCCTGGGGGATAAGCTCCTTGCCATCCGGGCCCACCTTGCCCTGTTTGTGCTGGAGCGAGAGGAGAGGTGGTGTCAGGGGCCTAGGCCGTCCCCGCTGGCTGACGGGCAGAGGCTGCACACCCCCCTTCCTGGGTGCAGACCCAGGGGAAGCGAGGTGGACCCTGGCCCTTGCAAGGACCTTGAGGACCCATCAGAGCAGCAACCAAGCAAGGAAACACCTCCGCCTTCCATGCCGAGCCACACCTGACATGCGTCACCTTCAGGGGCTACTGACTTCAGGGCCCTGTGGGGGGCTATGCTAACTGGGGCAACTGTGCTCTGATGGCTCCAAAACAGGCCCCCCACCTCCCACCTCCTCAACGCCATGACGGCCGGAGTCACTGCCCTGCAGTAAATCCGGGCTCAGGAACCTCTGCTGTCCGCCACACCGAGCCCAGCCCACCCCACGGGAACTGGCACAGACCTGACCCACAGAACGTGTCTGACTGAAGCCTCCACAAATGGAGAAGAGACTCAGACCCCGCCACATTGGGACCCAGACACACCCCCACCACCGAGCCCTGCTGAGCCCAAGGACAGTCCTAACGTATGGGGGTGGCCAGGACCAGAAAGGCGAGGATGCCCATTCCACCCCGCTGGCCCGGTCCCTCACCTGGGCGTTGAGGGCAGCGGCCTGCTGCAGCTGGGACCTGCTGAGGGCCTGGCTAAAGGGGTCCCTGAGGAAGCGGGTGTTCTTATGCACCACCTGCCGTGGCTTCTTAAAGAGCTGCTCTTCATCAGGGACGCCTGGCAGTGGGAGCAGAATCACCTCAGCGTCAGGGTGAGCAGGCCCCCTGCCCCTCGCTCAGGGCCTGAGGGAGAGGAGCTGGTTCCCCACGGAGCACAGCCTGAATTCAGCTGGGGGAGCCACACGACCGTGCAGACTCCGCAGGTGAACCTGCCTGCCCTGAAACGGACCGGGACCCCCAAAGGCCCAGAGTACAAGGGGCACAGTCACACACTCCCAAAAACCAATCCAAACCTCCGGCCCCAGCCTGCGCCCCCGCCCGCCCGCCGCTCACCCTCTGGGTAGTACATGAGGGAGTTCTTGGCCTTGTACTTCCAGGTGTCCACACCAGCCTGGCCACTCTCCACGGCTTGGCACTCTGCCGACGGGAGCGCGAGATTATCCTTCTGCCTCTGCGTCATGGTGGGAGCGCGGGTCAGGGAGGACCCCCGGCCCTGGGCCCTGGCCCCAGGGACTCCCACCCCGAGTGGGTACCGCTGACCCTGCACCAGGGCACCTTCTCAAACTCCTCCTCAGCCTGGTAGAGCCATGCGTGGCGCGCCCGGCTCTTCTCCTTGGCCACCTCCATGATCTCCTGGAAGGAGGCGTTGTCCTCACTTGTGTACCGGCTCAGGAAGACGTCCAGGCTGGGAAGGGGTTCCCTTTCCTCCTCCTCTGTGGCCTCTCCTGTGCAGGGGTGTGGGCAGGTGACATGAAACCATCATGCAGTCACTCGGTCCCAGGAACCCTGCCTCTGGTCGTGGGTCTGTCTGTGAGAACCCACACTGCCAGACAACACCCCCTTGGGGGGAATCAACTCCCCCAGCTGCCCAGGGAGCCCCCAGGGGCCCTTCCCAGCTGCTGCATAGCAGTGAAGAGTGCACTCTGACTCAGGCCGGGAGGGGGCGTCGGGCGTTAGAGCAGCACGATCACAGGGGGTCCTCCCACACCAAAACAGTGCCTGTCCTGTAGGTCCTGCCTCCAAAACCCTGGACTGTCCCCCTGTCCCTTATCCTGATTCCCTCCCTTCTTGGTATCTGTGCTACAGGGGGATGACTGTCACCTAAGCCTCGTGACCTGCTAGCGGACCTGATGGCAAGGACCCTGTATTATCTAGCAGTGGGCGGGTAGGCACCTAACAGGCACTGGGCCACACCCCGGGCCGCCCTGGCCGCTGCCAGGGCAGCCCGCTGAGGTGGTGCAGCACTGCATACAGCAGTGCAGATGCAGTGAGGACAACAGGGGAGGGCCTCTACTCCACCCCCTACCACCTGCCAGGCAGCGTGCAAAGCACTGTGCCTAAAAGGTCAAGACAAGTGTCAGAAAGCTGGGCACTCAGACCCCGTCCCGCCACCAAAAGCTCTGGGACCTGCAGAGGTTACTGCCCTCCTGAGCCTCAGTCCCCTCGCCTGCAGCCGTGAACTACGTGGCGCCTACGCTCAGGTTACTCAGGGGATTCCTGCATTTACCGAAAAATAAGGGGGATTCAAAGGAAAGGAATCTGCCAACAGTCTGTGATTCTCGAGCCACATCGCAACGGAGAACCACGCTCTGAGGACACGCAGGACGTGCTGTGACTGGCAGGAGGCTGGGTTCTGAAGCAGAAAACGTCACACATGTGCTCGCACAGGGCACCAGTGCCAGCGGAGCACACTGTGGATGCGACGCTAGTAGACAGCAGCTCATGGCCATCTACACACACACATGTCCACCCCTGATGAAGCACCGACTGAGAGGAGGCCCACGGCACACTGTTCACAGGGCCCAAGATGCTCCTTCTGGGGAAGGCTCCCCAGAAAAATCAGGATGAATCTTTACACTCCAGTAAGCGTGTTGGAGACCCGGAGGCCCAGGCACACCCTAGGTGCAGGGCATGCAGACGAGGGCAAAAGGACCTGCTTTTGTGGAGGGAGAAATGGTAAACAAACAGAAACGCCTTTTAAACTGGCGTGTCCTCCAGCAAGAAAACAGAGCCAGGTGGCAAATCACAGAGAACAGGGTGAGTGACTGCGCTGGGAGGTCAGGGAAGGTTCCCTGATAGGCAGCATCTGAGCAGAGATCTGAAGGAAGAGAAGGAGCAGCCATGCAGTCACCCACAGGGGGCGACCAGCTCAGGAGAAGCAAGTGCAGAGGCCCTGAGGCATCTGAAGGAAGCAGTGAGGGAAGGAGCCCCCGCCCCAGGCTCATGACGCCCCCCCGGACAGAGATTGGTACAGTGAGCAGGCCAGCAAGAGGGGAGGCGAGATTCCCACGCCACAGAGGAGGGCTGGAGGCTCAGATGACCCCCATGTTTGGGAGCTGAACCCAGATCTTCTGCCTCTTAGACCCCATGGGTTGCCCTTTAAGGAGAGACCCTCAGGGACAAGAAGCAGCCTTCCCCTGAACACCCCAGGGCCCCACAGACAAGGTCCCCAGGCAAACCCAACAGCGTGAGGGAAATGGGGCGCTCACTCACCATCACCGTCCTCCAGGCTGTGGCCCCGGCCTGGGGCCTTACTGCCCACCACCCCGGTGCCTGTGTGCACCTCAGGGGTTTCAAATGTGGCTGGAGTCACATCTGGGGGAAGAGAGGGGATGGGGCTTGGAGGGAGACTGAAGCAACAGTTCAGCGGGAGTCCCCTCCCGCCCCCCCACAGGACTCCTCTTACAGGGCGGAGGGGGCTCTCGGGACATCTTGCCCAGGGCAGAGCCAAACTTGATGGCGATCTGGCGCATCCGTTCCAGGTCTCCATTCTCCTCGGCCTCCAGGTACTCCTTCTGTGCCTGCAGCTTCTCCACATCAGGAAAGAAGTCCCTCTGGATAACCGTCTGGAGGCCCTAAAGGCGCGATCAGAACATAAGTCAGAGCTCCCATCTGCCTCTCCCCTGCCACTCAGCCCACAGGGTACGTGTGAGGCCCCCAACCTCTGTCCAGACCAAGAATCCCCAGAACTTGGCGGAACGTAGTGCTGTAATTTTTTTTTCTGTTTTGGCCACGTCATGCTGCTTGTGGGATGTGGGACCTTAGTTACTCTATCAGGGATTGAACCCAGGCCGTTGGCAATGAGAGCGTGGAGTACTAACCACTGGACCACCAGGGAACTCCCACTGGGTGCACTTTCAAAGCCTTCCCTCTCCCTCACTAACTGGTCAATTTCATTCTCCTTCACTGCCTCCACCTCCACACCAGCTGGACCAATGTGCGTGTTGCCACCTGCATTCCACCCATGATTTCCTATTTCCAGTCTGAATCCTTCACCGGGATGCCTTCAGCCAGTCATCCCACCACCAGCACTGGTGGAGATTCCCAGCTTCGCACCTCCAGCCAGACTTGCCCCTGAGCTGCACTTCTGTACACCCAGCCGCCCATTAACGCCATCTACCTGCACATCCCAGGAGCTTCCTAAACTTAACCAACTTCCTCCCAGTCCCGTGCCAGCTCCTCCTACTTCAAGGGCGGTGGGATGCCTACCCGCTCAATGATGCTGCCATAGTGGCAGCCCGTTTCCAGGACCCCCAGCCTTAACACTTGCCATTATCGCTCTCCAAGAAACCCTCTTTATTGCCATCCTCCCAAATTCCTAATTACCCTTTAATAGAACCTTGTTTCCCTGACACCCGCCACCCCCCAAGGCGTACAGACACATCCGCCCCTTCTGCTCCCTAACAGCAGGGACACCTCGCTCCACACTGTGCCTGTTTGTCCCCCCGACTGTCCACATCCTGAGGGCAGAGACTCGGGCTGCTCCACCTTTGCGAGCGGACAAGAGCGTCGGTACCCAGGGAGCGACCCGGGGGGAGCGCGGGGTGGGGGAGCGCGGGGCAGGGACGTGGCCTGGAAATCGCTGGCGTCCACGCCGAGTCCTACCTCGATGTACTCCTCCTCGTCCAGGACCCGCTGCCTGCTCGTCGGAGCACCGGCCTCTCCGGCGGCGCGCTTCCTCCGGGTCCCGGACGCCGCGGGCACCAGCACGGCCCGGACCGCAGGGCCAGGCGTCTCCATCGCTATCCCAGCACCGCCCCGGCGGCGCAGGCGCGGCGCAGGCCGGGGGCGGGGCGCTCCAACTGCGCAGGCGCCTGAAACAGCCCTACCAATGGGGTAGCCGCGCGTTTCGAAGGCCGGCCCGCGCTCCGTGTGACGTCACCATGAGCCCTGAGCTTTATGGGAGTTGTAGTCTTCGTCCCGCCCTGCTCTGGTCTTTAGTATCTGGGCTGTGGGAGCTACGGGGCGCTGCGGTAGGGGCTAGGGGCATGTTGCTCCCGCTAGTCGTGAAAAATTAAAGCACTACGGAATTGGAAGCCTTGGAATTCCAATTTCTCTCAAATAATCAATATACGCTTCTATGTTATTTAAAAAAATACGCTTCCGAAATTTTGGTTATATATGTTTCAAACTTTTTATTCAAAGTTTATGCAAGAAAAGAAATGTCTGGTGCCTAAGTGCCAGAGTTGGCTTCCCAGAAGGCTAATCCTCATTGAAATGGACAAGAAAATTGTCTAAGCATTTCTCACGAAAGATCATGTCTTCCCAAAAGGTTGTAAATTATGTCAAACAATTTCTGCCCCCGAACGATTCAGTACAATTCAGTGGGGACTCCATGGTATGATTCCTCCCCTTGTGGAGCTGACAGTTGAATGCAGAAGACAGACACTAACCAGATCAACCCACAAACAAGCATAACACAGCAGCGGGTAGGTGCAAAAAAAAAAGAATCTTACCTAGGGGGTATCCTACCCAGGGGGCATCTTACCTAGCGGGCATCCTACCCAGGCTACCTAGGTGGTAGCCTACCTAGGGGACAGCCTACCTAGGGGGCAGTCAGGGGAAGTTCCCCAGGAAGGAAGTGGTTTCAGATCCAAAGGATGAACAGGCATTGAACAGGTGGAGGGGGAGAGCATGTGCAAAGTTCCAGTGGGAGGAGACCTTTGGATACACAAAATGCAAGGAGCAGTGGGGTGGGAGCTGACGCCAGAGGGGCAGGGCCAGGCTGCACGGGGCTCGTGGGTCATGGGTCACGGGTCACGGCGAGGAGTTCTGTCTTTGTTCTGGGAGCAGTGGGAGCCCTGGGAGTGCTGTAGGCAGGGGAGAGGCATGTTCAGAGTTGCACCCTGACTTTTATGGAGAATGAATCACAGACGAACCGGAGTAGGTACAGGTGGACCAGTTGGAGGCAGCTGCAACGGTCAAGGTGAGAGATGACAGCGATTTTCATCAGGCTGGTGCAGTCGAAGCTGGGGAGAAGGCAGATTCTGGGAATGTTTGGGGAGGTAAAATCGACTTGCCGTTGGCCTGGGTTTGGTGGTTGAGGGAGAAGAGGGGTCAGGACGCCTGCCCCTAGTTCTCTGGCTCACGCACCGGGGATGCACAGGGAAACAGCCTGCCATGGACAAAGTGACCTAGAGGAGCCCTGGTCTTCCAGGTGGAGTCATCAAAGGGACAGCTGGACATAACTGCCTAGCACAGGGGAGAACCCTGGGCTGGGATGTAAATGTGAGACGGAGATGGGACTCAAGCCTGAGGCTGGATGAGATAAACCAGGGTGAGAATGGATACGAGAGGGGAGAGTCTGGGCTTGGCCCAAGGACACCTGTGTTACAGGCAGCTGTGGGGCAAGCCTGCCCAAGATAGCTGGAGAGGAGGGAAAAGCCAGGAGGGCAGCATAACTACTGGTCCCTTGAAAGCAGAGCACTGATCACGGGTGCCCCACACCATGACGTAAAGCCACTCAGCCAACGAGGGCGAGCTTTCTGGGACCAGGGGGATGAGGGTGTCCCAGCCGTGGGGAAGCTCCACAGGCAGTCTGTGCTGTCTCCAGGGATACGGCCAGGATTCAGGAAAACGGGCTCTGTGACAACAGGAAGTGTGCATCCTGGAGGGTGAGCAAGAGCTGCTGTCCTGCCCAGGGACCCCTCGCGCTCTGTGTTCTCTGAGCTGACCTGCCTCAGAGAGTTCCGCCCAGGAGCTGCCCTGGCTTCTGCACCTTTTGTGGAGGGACTGTGTCTCCTGCCAGATACCCACCTGCATCCCTCCAGGACCTGTGAGGAGGCAGAACAAAGTCCCCACGCCAGGTGAGGGGGGTGTTAGGTGCCTCGCACCCACCATACAGGCCAACTTGGGGAACTGAGGCCTTGTTTTCACGCTGTCCTTCTTGCTGGGGCCAGGATGATGGAGGGGACAGCATTTTCCAAGGCAGTGGAGGGGGGGATTCTCCCAATTGAACCTGGTCCCACCCCACAGGGTGGCAGAGATTGGCTGCTGTGAGGGAGGCAGACACTCCTGCATGGAAACCCCAGAGTGAGGAAACCAAGGACCCCCACCCAAGAGGCAGCTCCTAGAGGCCAGTGCAGGGTGCCGGGCCACGATCTGTGGGGCAGTCTGCTCTGCTGGGCCCACCCTGGCACAGGGACGGAGGACTCACCAGGCTGTGACAAGCCTGCCCCCCACTCCCTGGGAAGGAGAGGAGGGGCAGGTCCCGGCTGGGTGTGGAGTGGAGCCACGGAAGACTTCGAGTCTGGACTGCTTTCTCAGAGCTTGTAGTAGCTTGTTTATTTCTCAGTATCCACACAAGACTCACAAGATTGAGCAGCAGGAACGGGGCTTGGAGATTACCTCACCCAGCCTTCTTATTCCGCGGGTCAGGACGCCCAGGCCCCTGGCACCAGCCCCAGGACGCAGAGACCCCACCCGCCCAGCCTCTGGAGGGTTCTAGGCCAGTCAAGGGGGCTGCGTCCCTGCTGAGGAGATGACTGAGGCCAGCAGGAAGTGGGCGGGGATGAGGACGCTGGGTGCCACTGTTGACAAGGGGTGGCTCCTGTCCTGGGGTGGCTTGGTGCCTCCTGGGGTGTGGTGGGGGATTGAGGAAGTTGATCTGCTCTGTGCCCCGCACCCCACCCCCGAGTCTCCCCGGCCCTCCTGCCCGCTTGCGCTTGGGAGGGAAGGCTCATGGAGCACGGAGCATCGGTGCGCTCTCCTTCCGCGGGGCGGGTGGCGCGGGGACACACGCAGAGGGGCTCCCGCGTTGAGCTCCAGGACGCAGGCAACTGGGCAGACACCAGGTTAGAGGCTGGCGTCCTCTCCCAACTCCTATTAGGGTAGGTCTGTCCTCTCCCTGAGCCGGCCCCATAGGTGCCACCGAGCCCAGGAGTAACTCTGCAGCCGTCAGCAGCTCTCCTTCGGGGGCTTCTTGGCTCCCGGCAGGAGCCTCGCAGACGCCGATGTGCGCTTCTGGTGTCGCCACTTGGCCCGGCGGTTCTTGAACCAGACCTGAGGAGGAGGAGGGGCGCTCAGGCAGGCCCAGCCCCGGACCCGCGTCCCGCGCGGTTCCCAGGTGCACCGGCCGGGGGTTCTGGACGGACGCGGGCTGCGGGGCCGGCCCCGCGCAGCGGCTGAGCCACCGCCCCTCATCCGCTGCTGATGGGGACCGGCGCTCGGGCCTCGGGACTGGGACCCCTTTCCCACCCGGAGCATTCTCCTCGTCCGCCCCTTCCCACCCCCGCCTCCGTCCGACGGCGCCCGGGACGCCCCTTCAACAGCTTCGCGCTCTTCCAAGTTCCCCAAATTCCGGAACAGAAACGCGCGCCTCATTTGTCTTGAGCGGGGGGTAGGGGGTTAAAACTAAGGAAAAGAAAACGAGCCCGACCTCTGCTCCAGCCCGCGCCCTTCCTCCCGCGCCATCCCCAGGCGCCGCTGCCAGGGACCCACCCGGCGCCCCTGCTTTCCCGGGGCCTGTGCGCCTCCGCCCGCCACGCGAGGCCGACTCTTCCAAGGCTGCAGGCACCCACCTCCACGCGCTCTTCGCGCAAGCGAATGCGGCCGGCCAGGCGCTCGCGAGTGCCCACGTCGGGGTACTGGTTTTGCACGAAGAGCGCTTCCAGCGCCTGAAGCTGCTCCTCGCTGAAGATGGTGCGGTGGCGCCGCGTGCGCCGCTGTGAACCAGGGCCGCCCGCGCCGGGCGGCGCCCCGGAGCCCCCGGTGGGTGCGGCCAAGGGCAAGGGCGCCGCGGGCCCCAGCCTCAGCGGCCACGGTAGTCGCGCGCCTGCGGGACGAGGGCTCGGTGAGGGGCGGGCCGGGGGCCGGGCTCCGCACCCCCCTGCGCCGCCCCGGGTCCCTCAGCTCCCGCGCCCCGTGCCCACTCACCCAGGCCGGCGGCCGGCTCCGGGGACCCGCGAGGCGCCGCGCGGGGGCCGCAGCAGCAGCAGCAGGCGCAGGGCACGGCCTCGGGCGCCTCAGGCTGCCGCGGCTCCGCGGGGCTCTGGCGGCCGGCGGGCGGCGGCGGGCGGGCGACCCGGGCCGGGGGGCTGCTCTCGGGTAGGCCGGAGAGGATGTGCTCGATGGAGAAGGGGCAGGGCCGCCCGGGACCCCTGCGGCCCGCCGCGCCCCGCGCCGCCGCCATTCCTCTCGCCCGCCGTCGCCGTCGCCGCGGGAATATATCCGTCGAGGGGGCGCGCCGTAATCCCCGAGCCGGGCGCCGCGTCCACGCGGGTTAATCCCGCCGCGCGGCCAGGAGCGTGCTAATCCCCGGCGGCGGCGGAGGCGGGCGGGAGCGGTCGCAAGAAGCCCTGCGCCGCGAGTTCATGCCCCCGACTCGCAGGGCTGGCAGAGGCGCGCAGGGCCGCCTCCAGTGCCCGCCAGCTCCCTGTCCAACCCTGCGGCGTGGGCAAGGGCCCGAGGACGCCCGGACCACGGCAGACCCTGGGCGCGGGGCCGCCTCCTGGCCCAACTCCTGGGTGCCCTGGTCCTGTAGCCACCGCGACCAGGGCTGGTTCCTTGTCCCCTTCGGGGACCTACCAGGCGGAGGAGTAAGTCTGGAGAACACCCCCCCACAAACTGCACAGTCTCCTGGCCCCCAAACTCCTGAGCTCCAACCTCAAATGGGGCCCAATACCCTCGGCAACCCCGCGGTCCCACCGCACTTCGGCCCAAATTCCCCCGCCCCCTCCACACACATACTTAGGAGCCCGGGTCTCAACCTCGTGGAGGAAACGGGGTTGCGGGGGGGAAGCTATCTCTGCTCATCACCAAACCCGCAGCCCCACTGCCCTGGGCCTCCAATTCTTTGCCTTTTCTCCTGGGCCCCATCGGAGGCCCCACTTATGTGCTCTGGGGAAACTTATCATCTGCTTTCCGGTACTTCCCAGAATCCACCCCAAATCATTACCACCCCCTCCCCACCCTCATCACAGCCATTCTTCTCAGGAGCTGACTCCTGTGTCCACACCCCCACTCCTCAGCTCCGTCCACACCATCCCTCCGGGTCATTCTGCCCAACTTTGTCGCTGACCTGCACTTTGCCAAATTCCAGGAAGACCATTTCGTCCTCATCTAAGCAGCCGGCCAGGACTTCTGCTGAAGGCCTTCTCTGGACCTCTGAAAAGTTACTGTGTGGCTCACAGGACAGAGCAGCAGACGGCCTGGCTTCTGCCCCAGCTGTCACTTCCTGGCTGTGGGATAGGTTCCTTCACCACCACCGCCACCACCCCGCCGTGCCTCAGTTTCCCAATCTATAAACTGGCATAATAATAGTGACCTAACTCTCAGGTGCTTGGAGGGCTCAACCAGTTACTGTGTGCGAGGTTAGAACCCCGCTGGGCAGGGGCCTCCATGAATGGCAGGTACCATTAGGGGGGCAACACACGGTCTCATGCTTCTCCTCCCACCTCACACACCCTTCCTCAAGCTCCCTTGCTGACTCCACTCTGGTGTCAGTGAGGACTCTGGACTTCAAGTGACAGAACCTGCGGACTCAACTGTCATAAGAGTCCTGACACCAGGACTGCCCAGGATCTGTTAATCTGGAAGCTCTGTGAAGGAGCCACCACATCTGTGAGTGGGCCACCTCATGGTCGCAAGATGGCTGCCACTGCCCCAGAGCTCCCATCTCTTCCCACGTGTCCCTTTGGGTGACCCTGGAAACCTCTCCCAGCCAACTTCCCTCGCAGAACCATGTGCTCACCATTAGATCAGAGAGGCACCTGGGGGCCGACTACCCATCGAAGTCAGTTCCTCAAGGATGGGGGCTACAGGGTCAGTGGTCATAAAGGCTGGGCCCTGGTTGTTCCTTTATCCCTCCCCATTTCTGAAGCTTCAGACACCACCTCTGTGCCAAGGACTCCCCAGTTGATACCACCAGCCTGACTTCTCCCTCTGCTCCAGGCTCTCATCTCCCTAAGCATCTGCTCCATGTCCCATTTCAGCCACCAATGAACATCTCCCAGTCACCATGCCTGGGGCAGACTCAAGATCTCAAAATCCATCCCTTGCTTGGTATTCCCCACCTTGATAAATGGGGCGCCTACCCACCTATCCACCTTGGTAGATGCACCATCTCTCCACCTGTCCACCTTGATAAGCGGCCCACTGTGATAAGCGGCCCACCGTGATGCATTTCAAAGATGTCAGCAAATACTTTGACACTCCTCCCTTCAGGAGGTGAAATCTAATCCCCTCTCCCTGAACGTGGGCTGGCTTAGTGACTCGCTTCTAACCACTAGGAGGCAGCAGAAGTGACACTGTGATTTTTGAGGCCAGGTCCTACAGCTGGGTGACACAGTTTCTCTCTCTCATCTTGGGATGCTTGTTCTCCGAGCTCAGCCACCACGCTGCGAGGAGGTGCCTGCAGCCACAAGGAGAGGACAGGCAGAGCAGTTCCCGCCAGCAGCTCCAGCTTAAGGACCAGCCAACAGCCAGTATGGAGCACCACCAAGGGGTGAGTCAGCCTTCCGGTGGCTTCTGTCCCAGCCACCATCTACTGCAATCGCAGGAGACGGAAAGTGAGAACGGCGAGAGGCAACAATAGGAGGTGACTGTGGTGTCCTCAGCACTGAGTGTGAGGTGGGTATCATGGGCTCTAGGTAACCAGACGGGTCCTGGTACTGGAATGCAATGCTGCAGATACAAACCCTAAACCATGGGCACTGGCTTTGTGACCAGGCAGCGGGGGGGCAGAGGGAGCGGGAAGGAACCTGCTGAGACTGACGGTGGGTCTTAGGGAAGGTGAGGAGAATGTACTGGAAGATGGAGGGAAGGAAACCCTTGTTGTGGAGTGGCAAGAAGTTTAACAACATTGTCACCTGTCATAGAACAGGAAATAGGAAATGTACCTGGTGAGGCAGATGATGTAGCTACGGAGATGCCCAGCGGGGGTGTTGAAGGAGCTGCCTGGCTTCTTCTGGCTCCCTACAGAGGAAGGAGAAAGAGATGTTCAAAACAAAGCAGCCAGAGTTAGATTTACACCTACCCCACGTATCAGCAATTCCATCCCTGGGATTCACCCTGGAGAAATGAAAACTTGTGCTCACACAAGACGCTGCCCATGAATGTTTAGAGCAGCTCTAATCATTATCGACAAAGCTTGGAAACAACTCAGACTCTCATCAGCTGGTGAATGGATGAACACGCCAGGGTCCAGGGTCCATGCACACCAGGGAGGAGCCCAGAGTGACAGCAACACGTGCAACAACAGGGATGGACCTCACACACATCATATTTAGTAAACAACTTTCAAAAGGCTACATACTGTATGACTGCATGTATTGGACACTTTGAAAAAGGCAACATTGGAGTGATGGCGATGTAATCAGTGATTGTGGTGGGGGAGCACCCGAGGGAGTGGGGGTGGGTGCTGAGGGGAGGCTGGTTCCACTCTAGCCCAGGGGTTCTGGGGCCCCCTTTAGTGAGGTTGGGGTGCACAGCCTTCTCGGCCAAGGCAGCTCCCACCAGTGATGCTCCAGGGAAGGGGCAGCTGCAAGTCACCAGCTCACACCGCTGGGGCACTTCCTGCAGCCCTGCCACCCTCAGCCCACCCACTCTCACGTTAAGTGCACTGAAGTCAAACTCCCCAGGATTCTGGTTGGGCACATTTTCTGAATGTAAGTGGAAGGCTAGTGGGACAGGCTGCAGCTGCCATGGTCCCAAGGCTGTAGCCTGGCACCATCCCCCTCTCCTTATCAGATATATAATGTACAAATATTTCCTCCGATTCTGTAGGTGGTTTCTCACTTTCTTGATAGTGTCTTTTGAAGCACAAGATGTTAAGATTTTGAATAAGTTGAATTGTTTTCTTTGGTTGCTTAAACTTCTGGTGTCATTTCTAAGAAGACATTGCCAAATCCAAGATCATGAAGATTAACCCTGATGGTTTACAGTTTTATAAACTATAAATTTTCTAGTTTTAGCTCTTACATTGATCCATTTTGAGTTAATTTTTGTGTATGATGTTAGCTGAGGATCCAATGTCATTCTTTTGCATTTGGATATCCAGTTGTCCCAGTCCCATCTGTTGAAAAGATTATTCTTTCCCTCCTTGAATTGTTCCCCACCCTCCAGTTGCAAATCAATTGACCATAAATGTGAGGACTTCCTCCTGGATTCTGAATTCTGCTCCATCGATCTATACATTTATCCTTACTGTCTTGATTACTGTAGCTTTGCAGTCAGTTTTGAGATTGGGAAGTGTGAGCTCTCTAACTTTGTTCTTTTTTTCAACATTGATTTGGCTATTCTGGTTCCCACAAACTTTCATGTGAATTTTAGGACCAGCTTATCAGTTTATTCGAAGAGACCAGCTGGAATTTTGATAGAGATTGTATCTGTAGATCCATTTGGGGAGCACTGCCATGTTAACAACATTAACTCTTCCAATCCATGAACATAGGATGTCTTCCATTTATTGAGATCATCTATAATTTCTTTCAGTAATGTTTGTAATTTTCAGAGTATACATTTTTTACTTCTTTAATTTATTCTTCAGTATTTTGTTCTTTTTGATACTATTATAAATGGAATGGTTTTCTTAATTTCATTTTCAGATTGCTCACTGCAAGTGTATAGAAATACAATTGATTTTGTACATTGATCTTGTATCTTGCAACCTGCTGGATTTGTTTATTAATGCTAATAGCTTTTTGTGGATTCTAAAGGTTTTCTATATACAGGGTAATGTCATTTGTGAACAGAGATCTTTACTTTTTCCTTTACAACACTGGTGCCTTCTGCTTCATTTTCCTAAGTTCCCTGGCTAGAACCTCCAATAAATCACCGAACAGCAGTGGTGAGAGTGGGCACTCTCATGTTGTTCCTGCTCTTAGAGGGAAAAGATTCAGTCTTCATCATAATGTATCATGTTAGCTGTGGATTGTTTTTATAGATGCCCTTTATCAGGTGGAGGAAGTTCCCTTCTATTTCAAGTTTGTTGAGTGTTTTATCACAAAGAACTGTTGTACAATCCATCTATTTTTTTCAGGAGCTAGACTAATGAACTAAATCATGGGTTTGCTAGAGACCACCACCTGCAGCCTTTAAGTCTTTAGCCATGACGTTCAACTCTGCTATTCTTCCTAAGAGAAAGCATTTTTTTCATCTTGGTAGGGGGCAGTTCAGGAGCTCTCACTTACAAAATAGGTCTTACTCTAAAGATTAGAAACCACTGCGGAAGTTCTGCCAAATGTTACATATGTCTATTCCAATTATGCATTCAGAAACTGGAGAATAGCCAGTGGGTAGGTTAGGAGCCCCCTGGCGTCCCCTGTGAGATGGAGTTGGGTCAGTACTCCATTTATCGCCTGCCCTCTCTATATTCCCAATCCAACGGAGAGGCCATGATGGCACATTGGGTCCCAGGGACCAGTGTTAACATGGAGACTGTATCCAATGGCTCTGAGATGGCCTGGGTTTTCCTCTTCTCCAGCATAAAATTACCTGAGGAAAGGGACATACGTACCTTTGCAGAGGATTAGGGGCATCAAGCCTACAAACACTCTCCACAGTGTTGCCGGATCCTTCCTCACGGGAGGAGACTTCAGCAGACGAGGTCTGGGTCTGAGAACTGGCTGGAAATTGAGCAAGGGATCGTGACACTCCTTTGGGTCTGGTGATTTCAGTCTTTTGCTCTTCTATTATTTTATTTTTTAATGTGGTAAAAAATACATAGCATAGAATTTACCGTTTTAACCATGTTTAAGTGTACATTCACAATGTTGTTAAATCATCATCATTATCATCTCAAGAACTTTCCCATCATCCCAAACAGAAACCCTGTACCCATTAAATGCTAGCTCCCCATTTCCTCCTACCCTCAGCCCCTGACAACCAGGGGTTATGGCTGAGTACCATTGCATGTATACATCACATTTTAAAATCCATTCATCCGTCAGTGGACATTTGGGTTGTTCGTACCTTCTGACTATTGTGCATAGTGCTGCTGTGAACATGGGTGTATAAGTATCTGCTCGAGTCCCTGCTCTCACTTATTTAGGGTAGATACTTAGGAATGGAATTGCTGGATCGCATGATAATTGTATGTTTAACTTTTGAGAAACTGCCAAGCTGTTCTCCATAGCAGCAGTACCATCTTACGTTCCCACCAGCAAAGCACAAGAATTCCAATCTCTCCACATCTTCACTACCATCTGTTATTTTCCCTTTTTAAAAAAAAAAAAAAATTTGTAGTCATCCTAATGGATGTGAAGTGGTAGCTTATGTTTTTGTTTTGTTTTGGTATTTTGGCAGCACGTGGGATGGTTCCCCAACCAGGGATCAAACCCGGGCCTCCGCAGTGAAAGTGCTGAATCCTAACCACTAGGCCACCAGGGAACTTCCCGGTAGCTTATGGTTTTGATTTACATTTCCCTAGTGACTAGTTATGTTGAGCATCTTTTCATGTGCCTATTGGCCCTTTGTAGAACATATTTTTGGGGGGGAAATACAATCCAAATTTGCTGATTTCATGTATTAATTTATAGACCTCAATTTGATTTTGTATATACTTTAAGGTTTTCTATGTAAACGACTATATCACATGAACATATTATCTGCTAGTGTTACTTCTTCATCTACAATCTTTATGGCTTTCATTCCTTTCTTCCTTTCTTTTTTTCGGCACAGCATGGCTTGCAGGATCTTAGTTCCCTGACCAGGGATTGAACGTGGGCCCCGGCAGTGAAAGTGCTGAGTCCTAAGCACTGGACCGCCAGGGAATTTCCAGGCTTTCATTTCTTTTTCTTGTGTTATTGAAATGTCTAGACCTCCAGTAGATCATTGAATAAAAATTGAGACATCAAACATCTTTGCCTTGCTTCCAGTCTGAGAGAGAAACAACTCAGTCTTTAAGCCCTAAGTATGATGATAGATGTAGGTCTTTCATAGATGCAGCAAACGTTATATTTTTCATAGATGAAGGAAAACCCATCCCCTTGCTTTTCCCAGTTTCTCAAGGCTCATAGCCTGTTCCTCCATCTTCAAAGACAGCAACAGTAGGTCAAGTCTTTCTGACCATTGTATCATTCTGACCTCTTCTCCCCCGCTTCCACTTTTAAGGGCCCTTATGATTACATTGGGCCCACCAGAAATAATCTCCTTATCTCAAGATGATAAACTTAATCAATTGCAAAGTCTCTTTTGCCATGTAAGGTAACATATTCACAGATTCTGGGGCTCAGGATGTAGACATTTTCGAGGGGACCATTATTATGCCTAGCACAGTTTGATCCCTGGTCGGGGAACTAAGATCCCATATGCCACGCAGCATGGTCAAAACAAACAAACAAACAAAAACTAAAAAAACAAACAACAAAAAAAACCGGTATCTAGTAATTTAGATAAGCCTCAAAAGATATTTAAAATGAGTGAGCAGAGTTACACTTCTCTTAATGGTAGAGTCACTTGCTTTGGACTAATCCTCCTATGGATAACAATGATAAACTCTGAACAATACATTTTTAAAAAAACTGAAAACACTGGATATGAACAGGTATAAACTAGAAGGAGGGTCAACACTTGTACCAACACTTAGGACTTCAACATCTCTTTTTGGGGGCACACAACAGAAGCATAGGGGGACTAACCATCCCAGTTGCACACTGAGAGCCCTGCTTCCTGGGAAACTGATGAACAGGGTGACACGGGTGAGGGGTGGAGTGTTAAGCGACAAGGCATTTGGGTCCTTGGAAACCCCCACGGAAGCACTGGGGCAGACACAGGCTGCTTCAGTTTTCAACTGTCTCGAGGAAGCAGGGACAAGCCTTTTAGTCCCTATGCCGGTTAGTCCTTGTCTGCTGTGTAGGTGGCTCCACCACCCAGGGCAACATTCCAAGGTGGAGGCAGCTGTGCACCATTGGTCGCCAACACTCAGAGGCGCAGGATGGGTGAGCTGACCACTGAAGGGGTCCACGACACCATCCGCTGGTCCACACCCACCCACTGGTCCTCCTTGGTGAACGGCCTGCCTTTCCACCTCGCTACCTAGGTAAACAACACCTAGAATTCCGTTCACCTTGGTAAATGCACACCTGTCCACCCAGGTAAGTGGCCCACCCACCCATGTGCCTCCATGACACCCACCTGCCCTCAGAGCTGCCCCAGCCTCAAACTGCATGCAGTGCTGGACACTCCCCTACTGCCACCCCCAAATCTCACCAGTTCTGCCACCCCCTCAGTGCCAATGCAGATGCCGGCCACCTGGGCCCCCACAATGGCCTTTCTACATACTCCCGGCTACTCTCCTGGCCTGAGACCCTCCCCAAAATGAGCCTGCTGTCGTGGCTCAGGTGCGCTCTGCATACAGATCCACTCACGGCACTCCCCTGCTCCAAACGCTCAGGATAAGAGGATCAGCTGCCTTATCTCCGTGCTCCCCCAGCCCCTGGACTCTGACACCTCTGTCCACCTGCCCCAGCTGGCCTCTGCCTCCTTCCTCCAGCTGCCCAGACTCTGGGTCAGCTCCGCCACTGCGCCCAGCTCGCAGCCAGCCCGGTGCTCTCAGCCCCATCCTGGGGTTCAGCGTGGCTTCTGCAGAGGGGCCTTCCCTGCGCACCCCACCTGCCCGCCGCCAGGGGTCTCAGGCCCCCTCCCCCCGCACATGCTCCCTCCACAATCCCAGTCGCTCCCGGCTGCCCTCCCTTCTGTTTCCCCGACTAAAGAGCGGACCCAGATGCTTCCAGGACTGGTCAAAGCTGGTCAGCGCCAAGAGACAGGGGCAGATGGGGGGCAGGAACTCCGGGGGGTGAGGAGGGGGCAGAGGAGCATCAGGGGCCAAGGGAATGGATCTGCAGGTAAGTCCTGAGGAACCACGGGCTTTGGACAGTCAGAGGCCGGAGCACAAGGTAGGTCCAGCAAGGTCCAAGGCCGGTTTGGGGGTTAGGTCCCATCAAGTGCGGAGGTGAGGCCAGAGGGGAGGCGGGGTCCCTCGGCAGCCAGGGTGGGGGCGGGGAGGGGTCCTGGGCGCAGCTCGGGGCTGGGGAAGGCGGACTCGGGATGAAGGTGGGAAGTGGCCCCCACCCTCCCTCTCCCCGCAGCGCCCACCCGGGCCCCCTTTCCTGCCCCCTCCTCGGCGGGACAGGCGAGGCCATCAGGATTCCCCTGATTGCTTTCTTTCATGCCGGTGCCTTTCTCAGCAGCAAACGCCCGCTAATTCCTCCTTTATCACGGAATTAGGGGATTTAGGGCCCACAGCACAAAGAGGCCCTCGATAGCAGCCGTAATCAAGGGCCAATCGGCCGATCTCGAGCGGGCCCGGGAAGAAAGCGAGCGCGGGGATTAGCGCGGCGGGGCCGAGATAGCATCGCGCGGCCGCGGGCTGAGGCCGCCGGGGAGGGCCGGCCGCGCCGCGGAGAAAGGCCGGCTTAGCCGCTCGGCGCCGGGGATTCTGAAACCATTAGCGGGGATTAGCACGAGGGTTAATCTGCTTTGGCCGCTCAATTGTCAGCGGGACGCGCACGCGGGGGACCCCTCGGTGGAGCGGCCGCTGGACCTCTGCAGTCCAGGCCCCGGGCTGGTCTCGGTTTTCCCAGCGGTGACTGGGCCAAGCCCGGTCCCGAGAACCAGAGGAAGGGATGAACCCTTCGGTCCCTCAGGCCAACGGGTTATGCGTGCACCTGGCCCAGCAGGTGTGAGTGGAGCCTGGGTCTTGGCTGTAGCCTCCACCTCTGCCAGCCTCTGCGGGAGGTCAGGGCACAGCCCCTGCCTGTCCTCAGGGACCCCTTCCCTTCTCCTGGCCGGCCCCTCCCCATCCTGTTCCCCTCTGCACTCCACGTCTGGCTCTGTTCACCCATTGTGGACTTGGTGCCGGCCTACCCACTGAGCAAGGCACACACCCGTCCCCATCCCACAAGGCCAGGAAGCAGGTCGCAGACCAAGAGGATGCTGTCCGAGGCCAGGGAGGAGCCACTGCTTGCAGACCCTCCATCTCTCCCTTGGAATCCCATCCCAGGGTGTGGACCCCTGAGCCGGCTGATGTGATGCCACCTGCGGCCTCCCCAACCGCTTATCTTCAGCTCCCTCATTAGGTGGGGCAGGGTGAGGACTGTGCAGACCTGGGCCTCCATAGATCCCAGAGAGGTCCTCTGTCTCTGCCTGGGTTTTCCCATCCGAGAAGTGGGGCTGACTGAGAGGAGGAAAGGTCCTGGCAGGAGGCCCACTGACCAGGGGTGCCACCTGTGTTTACTGCTGCCTTCTGGAGGGACATGCCCCAGGCCCCACTCCTTCTCCTGCGTTGGTAATGACAGGCTCTGGGAGTGGGGGACTTAGAGGGGTGTGCATGCACCATATGGTTGCCCTGGGCGCCTCTTCCATGGGGATGTGCCATGGTCACCGTGCCTTACTTGAGTCCACGATTGGAAACAGGTGGCTGGGCTGGAGATGGCCACGCAGGCCATTAGTGGAGGACTGGGCGGCGCCATCAGTGGAGAGGCTGGTGGACCTCCTGGTCCCATCCCGCGACCCTATGTCCTTTCCCGTGGCTGAGACTGGGGACTTTAGAGCAAAAAGCTGCACGGGGAGGAAGATACAGGGGTGAGCCTCAGGCAGGCGCGTCAGGAGCGCCCGTGGCAGCGTCCAGCGTGGGCGTTGGACGTTGGGGAGGGTGGGCGATGGTGGCTGCGCCGGCCGAGCGCTGACTGTTGGAGGCTGCAGACGAGGTCGGGGCACAGGCGATCCGCTCCGAGGACCTGGGTCTGACGGCAGTGAGCAGGAGGGGCCTTCAGATTGCCGGCCGAGCGCATGCGCGGGCCTGCGCCGGCTGGGCGCGCAGTGACGCCATCAGCGCGCGCCGCACGAATTCCGGGCGTAAGCGGCGCCGCTCCCCTCAGCCTCCTCGGTTCTCTCTCTGTGAGGTCAGGCCCCGAGCTCCCTGCCGGCGTCGCGGGTTCCCGCCCCGGCGAGTTGGGTTCCTCCCTCACGAGCGGGTCCGGAAAACTTCCTGAGTGTCTCCGGATCTCCGAGGCTGGGAGCTGAGTCGCCCTGAAGGTCTGCGGCCTTTAGCTGACGGCACGCGGGCACAGCTTCGCCCCGCGCCCCGGCCCCGGTCGCGGATGTTTCTTTACCTCCCCGATCACAGCCCTGGGTCGGGGGGTGTTCCCTCGGGCCGCGAGGATAGTGGGCTGGAGGCGGGGCTCCAGGGTGCGGTCAGCCTGGAGGGCCGCCAGGGACAGACAGGCCTGTTGGCCCGAGAGCTTGAGCCCTAGATCGCTTTTCAGCGGGGGGTTGGGCGGCAAGCTACTGCCGGCTGCTGAGCAGGGGCGCTGGGATGGCCCATCTCTGGAGGTCACTCGGGAGATGACAGTCCTGTGGCCAAGTGGGGCCACCGGGCCAGGCCCAGCCAATGGAGGAATAAGTGGGAGTGGCTGGCCAGGCCGAGGAAACAAAAGTGACAACAGTTGGGGAGTGTCAGGCGTCAGGGCCTAGACCAATCTGAGCAGAGGGGAGGTTACTCTTAGGGATATTCGCCAGATGGGCGTGGGAAGAGAAGAGCTACAAGGCCACACCAGGGGCCACCATGTTGTCCATGGTTCACCCACTCTGTTGGCCTAGGCTACGTTTGTCCACGATCCTAGGTGTTCTCTGTGGCCCTCCCATTGTCCTTTTCAGCTAGTTCTCCGCTGTGCCTGCATCTCTCTCCTTGGCTCTGTTGCCAGATCTTAAGGAGGCAGGAGATCCTCAGACCCCCCCGATTCTGTGACTTATACAAAGGATCCTGGTCCAGGGAATCTGAGAACACGTAGGAAGTAGAATGTCAGTGAGAAAAATACTCTGGCATCCTCAGCTCAGATTGTGTTTGCTGTGAAGGCTGAGGGCACAACCCGAAAAACAGATTTCTCTTTGTTGGCTAAAAGGAGAGAGACCCATTTGTCAGGAGTGACTCTTTGTGTGTGTGTACTAAGCTCTGATTGCCATTCATCACCTACACAAGGACATGGAAAAACCAGAGGACGCTTGTGCAATAGTGGGTGAGGAGAGGCCTCAAGGAAGTGGGGGCGGGGGGGCCCTGGAGGGCAGCTGCCTGAGGGCCTCTGTGATGGGGCTGGAGGTTGGCCAAGCCCTGTCCCAGGAGTGGCCACCACCTCACCCTTTGCTCCCTTGGCCTGTGTCTGAGGCCATTGTCCAGGGCACATTTTGTGATGATCCCAGGCTCCGGACGATGCCAGATGGTGAAGGCTGCCTGAGGCTGAGTGGCTTCCAGCTGGGCACAGAGGCTCTGGCTGTGCGCAGCATATGGTGACCTGGAGTCTCCACACTCAGCTCACATCTCTCCTCTGATATGCAGACCCAGTCACCTCCTGGGGCTCTCCCTGGCCCTGGCCTGTGTGTCCAGGTTGGTGGGGGATCACCCTGGAAGTTGATTCTTTTGTCTCCCGACTGCTCAAAGATCTGCCCACATCATTCTGCCCCTTTGCCCCAGTGCTGCAAAGGCAAGGTCCCCTGCCATCGGCCTCCTCCCTGCAGCCTTCAAGATCTTGGTTAAATGCAGCTGAGCTCCCTCCAGGCATCTGCCTGCCTCTCTAGCCACTCTCCACCTGCTCACTTCCTCCAGCCTTGCTGGTCTTCTCTCAGCTCAGAGACCCCGCCCCCCCCTCAGGTCTCAGTTCCAGGAACTGAGGCTGCCGACTTATTCCAGCTACCTGTGAACAGGCGGGGCCAGGGTGGGGGACCAGTGGTCCACTGGGGCTGGTGGATTCTCCAGGCTCACAGCCCCAGGGGACACAGGCCCAGCTCAACCAACTTTTCTGGCTGGGCTACCTGCTGTCCACCTTGTGCTGTGTGGCACAAGAGAGGGGTCCCTGCCCCTCCTGGGTACAGGTCTCCATGCCCTTCTTTCAGTTCAGAGTAGCCTGTCCCCTTCCTCCTCGTGAAAGGGGATGGGGACAAGACTTGGGGTGCAGTCAATGAGCAGACGCCATTCCTAGAGGTCAGATTTCCAGGACACTGAGTCCCCTCAGGGCCCAGCTCCTGGGCTCTGCCCGCTCTAGGAACTACCTGGGACCCTGGGGCACTGCCAGCAGCCTCCTGTGAGGGTTCACTCTGTGCAAAGCATTGTTCTAAGTGCCTTACAGACATTACATCATTCCAGCCTCATAGCCCACTGGAGTGGGTTCTTGTGTCACCTCATTTCACAGGTTGGGAAATGAAGATTAGGTGGCTTGCCTCAGCCTGTGAACAGGGAAGCTTTGCTGCTGGGCCCTTTCTCCTGCATCTCCTGTGAGCACTGAGGGCACACACACAGCCTGGTCCTTCAAAACCACATTCCTTGCACCCTCAAGCCCACCCTCAGCCCCCAGATCTGCCCCAGACACCAGGTGCTGTGTGAGGTTGCTGGGGTGAGGAACTCTCTCCCAGAAGGAGCAGCTCCAGGAATGGGACCTGCTTGCTGGGAGTCTCCTGCGGGCAGGTTATTTCCCAGTCTGAGCTAAGCCCTTTGTGTGGCTTTTGCCATGTAGTCCCTTGGACAGGAAGGTCCTTTGCCCCCTCACAGCCTGGGGCACTGGCTTATCCCATCCTGTTCACACCTCCTCCACCTGGCTTGTGGGTGGTGGTTCCCAGCCAGATCTGGGCCACAGGGGCCCTCCAGTTCAGGGTTCTTTGGCCCCCATGCTGGGCTGGGCTCCCAGCTGTGCCTGGGTCCCGGGATAGGGAGTCTTCAGCAAGAGGGACACCTTCCTGAGGTTGAGCTGTGGGGTGAGGGCTCTAAGTGCCCACCCCTTCCTGCCCCAGGGCTGCTACCTCCCAGCCTAAGTGAAGGATTAAGAAAGGACCTCCTGGACTTCCCTGGTGGCGCTGTGGTTAAGAATCTGCCTGCCAATACAGGAGACACGGGTTTGAGCCCTGGTCCGGGAAGATCCCACATGCCGCGGAGCAACTAAGTCCGTGCGCCACAACTACTGAGCCTGCGCTCTAGAGCCCACGACCCACAAGTACTGAGCCTGCGTGCCGCAACTACTGAAGCCTGTGCGCCTAGAGCCCGTACTCCACAACAGGAGAAGCCACGGCAATGAGAAGCCCGTGCACTGCAACGAAGAGTAGCCCTGCTCCCTGCAACTGGAGGAAGCCCACACGCAGCAAAGAAGACCCAACGCAGCCAAAAAAAAAACACCAAAGGACCTCGTGCTCAGAGTCTCAGGGGACCAAAAATTGGTCACCCCAAAGCAGTGCCCCTTGAGCAGACCATCACAGGGAAACCATGAGGGGGTAAGCTGGGCTGGGCCACAGGCTGCAGGACAAACAAGAGCCCGAGAGCACTGTCTCCAGGTGCAGCCACCAGCGTGGGGCAGCTCTGCTCTGCCCACTCAATGTTGCCTGCCAGGTGACCCTGCAGGATCTTGCCCCAAGGCCACAGGCAAGGCCTGGATGGAGGCCAGATGTTCCTTGGCCTGGTGTCAGGCCTCCCAAGGGGCTAACACTGTGGCCACAGCTCGCTTGCCCACCAGCCTGCCTGGCCCCAACAGTGTCCTCAGATGAGGAGTGGGCCTGCCCTTGGCAGAGGTGTGGCCACCACTGCCCACCCACAGATGGGCTGACACAGGGACAAGAGGCTGCAACAGGATCCAGTTTATTCTGCCTTGGAAGGGTGGTCCTGAGAGTGGCAGGTGCCACCCTGTCCTGGGCGGAGGGAGGGCCCAAGGGCTGGTTAAGGCCAGTGGCGGGAGAAGCGGGGGGTACGCAGCCCCTGGAATGCAGTGAGGCCAGGCTGAGACCCAGAGGCAGCTGTGGTAGGCCAGGGTGATGCCCCTGCTGCCCAGGGTGGAAGGCACCGGGCTGGGACCAGGCCATGGCTACAGGGCCGTGACCCAAAGCCACACAGGCACCCCGGGAAGTGGGGCATAGGGTCACAGAACACGAAACATGAAACACAGGCATACGAGTAAGCACGTGGACAAGTGGGCACAGATTCACAGGCCAGAGGAACACCCGGTCTCAGCTGGACACATGGACACCACAGTGGTGTCATACAGACCACAGGGGACACATGGACCCGATGGCCACAGGGGACAGCCCTGGGCCATGGACTGTAAGGGACAGGAGAAGGGGGCCTTTTGGCACGACTGCACTGCAATTGTGAGAAGGGGGCGCTGGGAGCAGCCCATGCGCAGACCCCGGGGCTCAGTCTGTCTTCCACACTTTGTTGAGCAGCTTCACCACCTCGTCATAGATGACGAACACGATGGCCACGTCCAGGCACACCCGGCCCAGGCGGGGGACGGTGCCCTTGTAGAACCTGAGGGGGGAGGGTGAAGAGAAGATGAAGCTAGCGTGTCTGGAAAGTGTGGGTGGGTCCAGAGATCCGAGGGAGGAGCAAGAGCAGAAAGAGCAGACTCCCTGGGGACAGGACAAAGGGAGGGCCTGGGATGGGTGGACAGGAGGTGAGGTGTGACCCAGGTGGAAGGCGGGGGCCTGGGGTGGGGACGGCAGCCCTGCCCCTCCCCCACTCACGCCTTGGGCCCCTCGTTCCTCAGGATCTGCAGGCCGCAGTCCCACGTGTTGCGGTACTTGTGCGCCTCCAGGCCCTGCAGAACACCAGCAGCTGCGGGATTCAGCAGCCAGTCCCACCCCTTCCCGGTCCCGCCCAGGCCCCGCCCCCACCTGCATCCGGGTCTTGATCACGTCCAGAGGAGTGTTCCCGAAGACACTGGCTGCGCCCGCGATGGCTCCAAACACGCCAGTGATGAGCGGGTTCATGGGCTTGTTGGGGTTGTCCCCTGGATGGGCGTGAGGGCTGCGATCAGAAGGGGACGGAGGACAAGGGCTGGGTTCCAGGCCTGGAGGTAGGGTCTTGGGGAACAGACGCACCTCGGTACCAGTTGCGCAAGGAGGTCATGACGAAGAATCGAATGGCCTGGTTGGATCCCTGCTTCAGCACGGTGGCCGTGAGGCCCTGGTACGTCCCCTTCAGCCCTGGGGCAGGCAGGCACTGCGGTCACACTGACGCCTCCAGGCCCCAGCCCGCAGGAGCGCCAAGGCAGGAAGGGGAGGTGCCAGCTGTTTCCAGCCGGACCCAGGTCCCTAACCCCACCTGAGGGTAAGGCTGAGTGGCTCACCTTGTTCCCGCACGATCTCCCTGACCCCGTGGAAGAATCCTCTGTATTTGGGGCTGGGGGAGGTCTGGTCATGGATGAACTTCACCTGAGAAAGAGGGAAGCAAAGGCGCTGGCTCCCAAGGGTCAGGGCAAGGGCACACCTGGCCTCTGAGACACGTGGCCCCAGGAGCAAGAGGGCCACCTTACCGAGGAGCCTCTGCTGTCATGTCTGCTGGTTTTTCCCCACAACTTAGGCAGCAAACACGTGTTACCTTATGGTTTGTGCTCTTAAGTTTTTTAAGACCTTGTCTTCCCACTGCCTCCAGAATAGAATCCAGTCCACAGAAGGCTCTTCCAGTGGGCCTCCTGCTCCAGGCTCCCCAGGCAGACCCCTGCCCACCTTGATGGTCTCCACCGGGCACAAGACCACCACCCCGGCCCTCTCTCACGCCTGTCCCCTACCGAGACCTGCCCACCTTGATGGTCTCCATGGGGCACACGACCACCACGGCCTCGGCCACACCAGCGCCCAGGCCGCACAGCAGCCCGCGCGTGCTGTCCAGCCGTCCCTGGGCGTCCCGCATGTGGTTGCTGAGAAACTCGAACATCCCGAACCTGGGGTGGGAGGCAGAAGCATGAGAGGGGCCGCCGCGGGGCCGGGACTCCCTCCCGCGGCCCCGGGGCCCCGAGCCCGCCTCACCTGACGGCCGCCTTCGGAATGGAGCCGTAGAGCAGGGAGCTGAGGCCGCGGTACAGGCCCAGGACGCCATGGTTGCGGACCGTCTGCCGCACGCAGTCCCCTGGGGGAGGGGGCGGTCAGCGACCCCACCCGCCGGCCTGCCCGCCCCCGCCGGCCGCCCCCACTCACCGATGCCCCGGTAGCGCGGTGGGTGCGAGCGCTCGTCCAGCTGTAGCTGCGTTTTCACATACTCGGTGGGAAAGGTGATGCAGATTTCGATGCCACCCGCCAGGCCGCCTGCGGGGAAGGACCGAGACCCGGACCGCGCTGAGACCCCTCCCCCTCCCTCCCGGCGTGCCCCTCCCCTGCCCCCGCCCGGACTTTGCCCGCCGCCCGGGAGCCGGGCCCACGCCCCTCCTGCGGTCCTAGCGGGGGGCCCGGGGGGACACGCGGAGGGGCCCGGGCCCGCCCGGAAGCGCGGCAAAGCCGGTGTCCCGGACCCACCCGGAAACGCGGCGGGGTCGGGTGGGGGTCGGGGTCCGCGTGCGCGTGCCCCACCTGCCAGGATCGCCTTCCCCGGGTGCGTGAGCGCGGCCTTCCCAGGCGCTGGCGCGCCGGCCGCCAGAGCGCGGGGCGCGGGCATGGCGGGCGGGGTTCGGGGCCCGGCGGCGGCCTCGGGTCCGAGCTCCTGCGCTCGGTCTTGGCGGCGGCGGCGGCGCCGATTATGGGCCGGGGCGGGTCGGCCGCGTCACTCCGGGGCTCCGCCCTGCATAGTCCGAGCCCGGCCCTGCCCCCGGGCCGCCCGGAGCCCGCGGGAAACTAAGGCCGGGTGGGCCGGCGGCCCAGCCAATGGCCGCGCGGGCCCGACTGGGCACCGCCCCCGGAGCCCCGCCCCCGGGGCGCGTGGGGCCGCCCCCTCCCTACCGGGAGGGCGGGGCCGCCCCGCACCCAACGCGCCGCGAGGCCGCCGCGGGATTCCAGGCTCCGGGCGGCGCACACGGTGGGGAGAGGACCCCTGACAAGCCCTGCTCACCGCCCTCCCCCCACAAGAGGCTCCGCAGCTCTTCTGGCCCCTCCCGCCCACGCCAGCACCGGCGGGGAAGCTCGGCCCGGATAAACAGACTTTCATTTAATGTGCGAGTTACACGTTCTGTCCAGCGGGTCCGCAAAGTGACCCGTTGGGTGGGGGCAGCTCTGCCAGCGCGGAGTGGACAGGGCGCCGTTCCCCTGCGCCTGGGAGTACTTGCGCTCGACTCCCCAAGAGTGCAGGCTCCAGCCAGAGGGCCCAGTGGTCGGAGTCCACCTCCTGCGCGGCGGCCGCAGCGGTTGCCTCGGGCAGTCAGTGGCCGCCCCAGGCCCCGGGCGGCTCAGAGGCTGCCATCACTGGGCTCCAGCAAAATAAATGACGTCCAGGCGTCCCGTCTCCCGTGGGTTCTCTGCGCTTCTGGGGTGACGCGCTCCTTGGGGAGGTTAGTGACCCGTAGAGGGTGCTGCACCCGGCGCCCTCCCCGCGGAAGCTGCACAATGGAGCCGGCGGGGGATTCGGCAGGCCGGGCCTGCAGTGGGCCTGTTGTCTGCGTAGCGGCGGCCTGCGGAAGAAGAGGCCCAGGGTGAGGACTCCTGCTGCCCCCGAGTGGCCAGGGGTCCAAGGAGCAGGGTTCAGGCCAGCCCAGACCACACAGAGGCTGCAGGGATGGTGGGAGTTGCTGTTGTGGGGCCCCTGGAGGGCTGGCCAGGCTGTAACCTCGTCCCCACACAGACACCTACTTAGCTCAGTGGGCTGCGTCCATGCATGCCCATCAAAATATTAAGAAACAGACTGACATTAATGCTGGGTGGGCCTGAGTATGGAGGACACAGGTGTGGGAGGCCTGAGGCTCTGTGCTGCCTGCCCACAAACTTCAGGCCTGTGTCCCTCCTGCAGCCTCTGTGTAGAGGACACCAACCGCTCTGACTGCTCACGGCCAGGCCATCCAGGCAGCTTTCCAGTGCAGAGCAAGAGCAGGCTTGTTGCCTGCGGCCAGGCAGTTGGGGGCGGGGGGGGGGGGGGGGACACACAGCAGTATTTGTAGCTGGGCAGCCGCCAGGCATGCAGATCTGGGAAGATGAGGCCATGCCAGTCCAGCAGTCCTGGAGCACTGACCTTTGTCCTCCCCGTCCATCCCACCCTGCCCGAAACCCAGCCAGGGAAGGGCAGGCAGTGTCAATCACTGCCCCACTCTCCTCCCCTCCCCAGGGGACTAGGGGCTACGGGCTGCCCCCTACCAAACAGGAGAGGGGCAGGTGCCACCATGTGCTCCTCTCACTGCCACAGTCTGTCTGGGGCGTCCAGTCTGTCCACCTGCAAAGAGGAGGGAGTGCCGAGTGCCTGCCTGACAGGCTGCGTGCGGGCTGGGCCTGGGGTTGGTGGGGGGCTGGGCAGCAAGCACACAGCCTCCAGGAGAGTTAGAGCTGAGGCTGGGCACACGGGGCACCCACCATGACCTCTGTAACCAGGCAGAGGTGGGGCGGGGGACCCTGGTGAACCCCAGCCTCCACTGCAGCCCTGTGCCTTCAAGTGGGCACTTGGCCGCCAAGGCACCAGAGTGGTAGACAGTGACAGCAGTCCATGGGTGCAGCTGAGTCCTCCTCTGGACATGGGGACACTGCTAAGACAAGGCAGTGCTTCCTGCTTTCAGCTAGTCCAGGCTGCCCATCCCTCTTAAGGAGACCAGTCAACTGACACCTGGGACTCACCCCCCCGCAACAGCCATCTGAGGACAAGCTGCCCCCCCCCTTCCTCCCGGAATTCCCAGATGCTGCCCGTGCAGTGCTCACAGGCCTGTGCAGACACATGGACAGGGAGGGAAGAGGGTGAGGCGTAGCCATGGGGCTGCGGGGTGGTCACACTGTGTTCTCCAGACAAGAGCAACTGTGTGACTGGGACTCCAAACAAGCACCTGGGTGAGAAGAAAGTCACGTGTCCGGCACATACTCAGATCTGGGAGAGACCAGACCAGCCGGGACCAAGCAGAGACAGCCCTCCCCTCCCTCCATGAGACCAGGGCTGAGGAGAGGAGCCGGACAGTCTGAGCTGGGCCCATGGACTCCCCTGGGAGAGCCCAGGGGGTTGTTCCAGGAGGGTTGGCCCTCAAGCTTCCCGGATGAGTCGAGAGGCCCAGGGCCCGATTTTCCACTTGGGAAGGGGCCCTGGCCTTCTTGTCCGGGCCCTCGGCCTCACAGCACTGTCCAGTCGGCCAGGCCCCCCACCGCCTGAGCAGCCCCCCTCGAACCCCCTCAGCTTGTCCCAGACAAGCTCCTGTCCTGCCCTCCAGCCGTCTCTGCTTTAGTCTTCCCCATCAGTGATGATAACCCTCTGTTTCTGATGTTCAAGTGCCAAAGCAGTCATCCTTGGCTTCTGTCACTCCACACCCAATCCATGTGCACGTGGCGATGGCCGCCCTCTCACCCCGAAGGATCACTGATGGCCTCTCACTCGAGTCAGCACCACCCGAGGGCTCCCGGCTCCCACCCCTGAAGCCTGTTCTCAGCAGCAAGCCCCTCACCTCAGGTCCCAGGTCCCACTGCGAGTATGACCTGAGGCCTGACGACAGCCCGTGCCCCCCGCCCCTACCCCCAAGGCCCTTCTTTGAACACCTGGCACGTTTCTGCCTTTACCTGCCCTGGCTGCTGACACTCCCTTCAAATGTCCCCAAGACCAGGCCCCTGGATTCCTCTGGGCTCTGCTCAGGGCCGCCTTCTCACTGAGCTGCCTTGATGGCCCTGCTGTGAAGCTCCATTGGCACCGTGGCCCCCGCACCTGCCCCACCCCCAAAACTCATCCCCTTCAAACACTGTGTCTGTCGCCTGTCAACCTCACTGAATGTGAATTCAACCGAATAGGGTTTTTCTGTTTTGCCCACTGATAACCATTACCTGGAATAATGCCCAGCACACAGTAGGTGCTCAAACATTTGCTGAAGGGTGAGTGTTCTATTTGCCAGCCTCCGGGCTGCTTCAATACCCTCCACTGTTTGCTTTACAATTCCTTTCGAGAACTTCTACGCAATAGGAAATCTCGTGTCACCGAACCTTGGTGGCACGCAGCTTCACAGGCTCACAGGTCCCCGAGTCCTGGGACTCATTAAGCCCCCCCAGGCTCCTGCCCCTCAGTTGTGGGGGGCGGGGCTGGGGCTCGAGCTCCATGGGAAACACTGCTGAGCAGGGTCACATCTCCAGGCTGCCCTGACCGATCCCACCCCCATGACCACAGCCCAAGGGAGGCCCAGGCACTGCACACCACGGCATCCGCCTGTGAACCACCCAGCAGCAAAGTGTAAGTACAGCACCAGCACGAAGGCCCCACCGTTCCAAAGGTCTCCCGGGGTCCCCCTCCTGGGCTGTTGCACAGCCTCTGTCCCTAAGGCCTCGTGGGTGTGGCTATGGCTCTGTCACCACCAGCCCAGTGGTCTCAGCAAGTCTCCCAAGGGTGGTCCCATGTGGACTGATAGGGCTTTTGAAGGTCCCAGGACACAAGAGAGGGGAGGGCACTTGGAAAACCCCAAATACCAGCTGGCAATGGGGCCCAGGATGTCTCATATGCCAGTTGGGGTTCATTTACAGAGGGGTCATCTGCCTACCCTCTGGGTGACAACCGCCCCTTTGTCTGCAGTGCTTAAGCGCCAACGCCAGAACACCAGCACTGGGGCTTTCGCAGGTGGATTCTGAACAAGCGGAGACCTGGTGGGCTTCACGAAGCTGGGGGTGGGGGGACGTGGGGGCGCATCTGACCCACAGGCCAGGCGGGTGTTGGAGAAGTGGGGTGAGGAGGACTCCCTGATCCTGCCAGGCCTGCCCAGGGGACGGGGGTGGGTTTGGGGTGCACAGAGGGTTTGATGGGGTCCCCAGGGCTGTCCATGCGGGTGGCGCTGATTATCTTCACTGTACTTGTGCTCCCGGCACGTACTGTGTGCACCCATGATGCTGATGTCAGGAAGTGAAGAAAGAGCCCCTTGTTCTTTATTTGTTTTTTTTTTGACAGTTCTGTTTTATTCAGTGGAAATTTTTAGGACTTCAAGCCCAGGAGGCAGCATCTCAAGTAACCCTGAGCAAACTGCTCTGAGGAGATGGGGGAGTCAGGATATATAGGAGTTTTGCAACAAAGGGCAGGTAGTCTGCACATCAAAAGATTACTGTTAATTAAAGGAAACCAGATATCTCAAGTTAAGGAATTTAGTGCTTTTCCATGTATGGGAAGATGCAAGAGTCTGGAGCCCCTTGTTCTTGAGCAGAAGAGGCTTCTGCTCCAAAGGGCTCTGGCGAGGCCATCGGGCTGCAGGCCTCTCCAGGGCTGACCGGGAGGACCACCGCCAGCAGAGCCAGCTTCTTGGAGCTTTCCCACCTTCCCGCCTGTGGCATGCGGTACAAGTTTTCTTGGAGCAAGAGGCAGAAAACGCAGATAAAAGTAATCAGCACCCAGAGATGACTGGTCGCTACCCTGGGGCATGATCTTGGCCCGTGTTTTCTGTGTGATGTGTCACCAGCAAACCTTGGACCCGCACACTCACACATACAGATGGGGTTGTACTGTTTCCCACTGAAACTGGAAACACCCTCTCCCGTAGCTCTGTCTGTTCATTCTGGACAGCAGGGTAGGTAGAGTCATGACATATATACTGTTTAATTAACGCCTTGCTACTGATTGGACATTTTACTCTTTTATTAAACAATGCTTCACACATTCATTGAAGCTAAACCATGTGCACATCTTTACAAACTTTTTCCCACTCACAGATGATTCTGATATTGTCAGAGAGTTTCGAGAATCTTCCTGCCAACCGACCACAGAAAACCAACAACGCCAACTGACACTGATTATGCCAATAAGGTGATACGATTTTAGAAAATACTTTAAGTTGGGATGCTAGTTATAACACTGATAATTCCATGCTATTAGGACAATTTCCGGAGCTGATTAACCAACATGGAGTTCCCCTGGGCCTTTGCTTACAGGGTTCTCCTAGTCATCCCAGAGGACAAGGCAGGCTGAGGGTGTGGAGGTGACCAGGGTGGAAGCCAGGTGGGCATGAAACCAAGTTCCCCCACAACCCAGCTCCTCTGCCAAGTTTATTTTATTTATTTATTTTTAAGGAGTGTTTATTTATTTATTTATTTATTAGGGCTGCGTTGGGTCTTCGTTGCCACGTGCAGGCTTTCTCTAGTTGCGGTGAGCAGGGGCTACTCTTTGTTGCGTTGTGTGGGCTTCTCATTGCGGTGGCTTCTCTTGCTGTGGGGCACAGGCTCTAGGCGTGCAGGCTTCAGTAGTCGTGGCTCACGGGCTCTAGAGCACAGCCTCAGTAGTTGTGGTGCACAGGCTTAGTTGCTCCACGGTATGTGGGATCTTCCCAGACCAGGGATTGAACCCATGTCCCCTGCATTGGCAGGCGGATTCTTAACTACTGCACCACCAGGGAAGTCCCCTCCGCCGAGTTTATGATGAACCTCTCTGTCCAAAATGTTATTCCCTTTTCTTGTCCAACACCTGTTCCCTCAAGATTGACACGTATCAAAGAAAAGGGGGAACTGAAACCGAGCGCGACCCTGTGGGGCCCTCCCAGGCACAAAAGCCTTTCCGTGTCCCTGCTTCTTGTTTGTAGGAAAATGACTTCAGCCTCCTAGACCTTCCCTGAGTTCCAAAGGGCAGATTCAATTATTGATACTAGTTAGGGAGTGAGGGAATGCAGAAAGCAGCAACAGTGCAGCATGGGGCAGGGGCCCAGCTCCTCCTCATGGGAGGCACATAACAGTCTGACATATACCTCTGAGTGCTTCTGCAAGGAAGGACTAAAGCCCCCACCCAGGTGGAGGATGGTGACTTCAGGCTGAGCACAAGCAGTGGACCCCAGACGGGTTACAGCCATAAGACTGATGATTGAGATTCTGGGAACGCCACCCTGTTACCTCCCCACCAACCAATCAGAGGAAGGTCACACACCCTGCAGACTTCCCCCCAAATTTTACCTATAAAAACTCTTACCCAGGACTTCCCTGGTGGCGCAGTGGTTAAGAATCCGCCTGCCAATACAGGGGACACAGGTTTGAGCTCTGGTCCGGGAAGATCCCACGTGCCGTGGAGCAACTAAGCCCATGTGCCACAACTACTGAGCCTGCGAGCCACAGCTACTGAGCCCATGTGCCTAGAGCCTGTGCTCCACACAAGAGAAGCCACCGCAATGAGAAGCCTGCGCACCACAACAAAGAGTAGCCCCCACTTGCCACAACTAGAGAAAGCCCGCGTGCAGCAACAAAGACCCAATGCAGCCAAAAATAAATAAAAAAAACAAAAACAAACAAACAAAACAACTCTTACCTGGGGGAGGGATGGATTGGGAGCTTGGGATTAGCAGATACAAACTACTATATATAAAATACATAAAAAACAAGGTCCTACTGTATAGCACAGGGAACTATATTCAATATCCTGTGATAAACTGTGATCAGTTCTCTGATCTAAACGCCCATGTTTCAGTTTGTTTGGCCTCACTGTGTGTCAGGCACATGAACTTGTGTTTGACAACAGGTGTGGTTGGGGACATTGTTGTACAGCACTCGGTGGCCTCAAACAACCCCTCCTCCTAACAGGGGTCTCCAACTTATAGACAATCAGGTCTACTGAGATCTTCTTAAATGGGACGCCCCCCAGAGTTGGTCTGAAGTTCCCAGGTGGAAGCAGTGTTTTCTGTTTCAAAGCAGGTGAGTATCTCGCTGATCACACAGCAGCCTGGGCCTGCAGAGCCCTGGAGGAAGGAGCGGCTCCAGCCTGGCCCCACTCCTGGTGTGTGACCCTCATGGCCCACCTGCTCCCACGGGAGGTGCCGGTGTGCTCTGTGCTGCAACCAGACCAGCCTTCTTCCCACTAGCAACCGCCAACCGGGGATCTTGTGCTGTGATTCCCCACCAGCTTTCTTCCCTGGTGGCTTCAGCTTCTACGTCCTCTGCTCCGAGGCCCTGGTGTCCCTCACCTCAGCAGCCACATCAGAGCTGCGCCTGGGGAATGGCCTCAGCAGACCCCAGCTCCTGCCCCACCGCCCTCGCTCCCTCGGTGGTGCTGGCTCTCTGGCCTTGCGGAGAGCCATTCTCTGCCGAGTTCACACCAGGGGCGTGGGGTGAATCCTGATGCCTACCGTCTGCCTTGAGCTCCGACGCCAGCCCTGGGGCTCCCCCACCAGCAGCCATGTCTGGTCTTGTCTGCTCCTCAGACCCAGCTGAGAACCTGGCCTCCCACTCCCCGAGGAAACAGATTCAGCCAGAGGGGCCGCATGTGCTGGAGGTCCAGAGTCAAGTGTAGTCTAAGAAATCTGAACTCTTTTTTTTTTAAGGCTGCACCATGACGCTTGCGGGACCTAAGTTCCCCAACCAGGGATAGAACCTGTGCCCCCTGCAATGGAAGTGCAGAGCCTTAAGCACTGGACCTCCAGGGAAGTCCTTAAGAAGTCTGAACTCTTAATGAACCACTTTGTTTTTCTTGCATAATAGTTTATACACTAAAGTAAATATATATTAAGTGGTTTATAAAGAAAAACCAAGAAGTTACTCAGTAATTTTGAAAGCTTACTTGATCTTTTTTTAAAAATTTTTATTGGAGTATAGTTGATTTACAATGTTGTGTTAGTTTCTGCTATACAGCAAAGTGATTCAGTTATACACATACATGTATCCAATCTTTTTTAGATTCTTTTCCCATATAGGTCTACTTGATCTTTTTTGTAATTTTCTGTTCTGTGCCAGATAATCCCAGTACCCACAGTCTGTCTGGGCAGGTCTAGCTCTTACTAACGGGGCCTCATTTCCTTACACATTTTGTCAGTGTTTTTACGACGAGCTCAGTTTTTCTTGGAATGGTATCTGTCAGAATTCTTTGAAGCCTTGATTGAAGGTAGGTTCTCCTTAAGAGGACTTGTGGGGCTTCCCTGGTGGCACAGTGGTTAAGAATCCACCTGCCAATGGAGGGGACACGGGTTTGAGCCCTGGTCCAGGAAGATCCCACATGCCTCAGAGCAACTAAACCCATGCGCCACAACTACTGAGCCTGCGCTCTAGAGCCCGTGAGCCACAACTACTGAGCCCATGTGCCACAACTACTGAAGCCCGCATGCCTAGAGCCCGTGCTCCGCAACGAGAAGCCACCATAACGAGAAGCCCGCGCACCGCAACGAAGAGTATCTCCCGCTCATCACAACGAGAGAAAGCCCACACGCAGCAACGAAGACACAACGCAGCCAAAAATAAATAAATGTATAAATAAATTTATTTTAAAAAAAGACTTGTGTTTGTCTCTGGCAGAGATTGGAAATTGTTTTAAAATTAAATTCCTTACTTGAGGTTTTTTTAATACATGAATTTGTGCTACAACCATCTGAGGGCCGGCTTGCCAGGCCCAGTTTTGTCCTCTTAATCTAGCACCGTGGTTGCAAAGAGCTCTTTCTGTTCCTTTTCGCCCAGTCTCTCAACAGAGGGCTAGGCAAGGCTGGAACAGCCTTACTCATCCTTGCACTGACCGAGGACACTTTTGTCGGCCTCTACGTCCTGTAGCGAGTGAGCGCCACAGCTCAGTTCAACAGAGTTGGGCAAAAGTCAATCATGTCCCTCTTCCTTCCCGGAGTTTTTTACCCCAGGCTTCTTTGCTTACTTGCCAGCGCACTGATTCACTTTGTATGTTTCACCCTACATTTTATGTTTTTCTGGTGACAGGTTTGTGGATGCCTCAGTCGGCTGCATGGACAAACCTAGGCTATTTTCGCCTGCACAGAAAACCACGCCTGTATGAGGCTGTCAGTCACAGGAAGGACCACAAGAATACAAAGGTCCCTGCGTGTCCAGGAAGTACCATGCCCAGGGAGGTGACACAGAGTCAGGACCACCTTTCAGTGCTTTTTGTGCTAATATTTATAAAGTAGGTTGGCCAACAGCAGGACAGAATATCCTGGTCGCCTCAGGCCCCTTAATGCCGGCATCCTGTAATCAATCAGGGTTTACGATTCCATTAAAATATAATTTCACATTCTGTAATTTACTGAACAGCATCTCCAAGTTTAAACACACACACAGCCCTAACACAATACCACAGGCCTTGGAAGCCTTTCTGGACTACAAAATACACCTTTCAGTTAAATCTTGACAGCAGGATTTTGAACGCACCATAATCTGTTTAATCAAGACTTTAAAGTGAAGACAAATACTGGTGAGGCGGTGCGGAAGCACGCTGCCAACCCACCCCCTGCCCCGGGTTGCCATGTGGCTGCTTCTGCCCTGCCCGCCACTCCCCACTATGTCTCCAAGGGGTCCTTCCTGCCACAGGGTCCAATGTTTGTTCACCGTGATTTCCAGAATCTAACACGCGTGGGACATACCAGCCCTGACATGTGCTCGCTCCCTGTTGGGGACTCGTGGGCAAAGAGAAGTCGGGAGGGCGGTTTCCCAGGAGGAGCAGGACTCAGGCTGCAGGACACAGGCATGTTCAAGTGAGGGGCGGCGGCAGTGGGAGGGGTTGGACTGAAGGCTCAGGAGGGCATGGGAAGACTGGCCCCGCCTGTAGAGGCTGGTGGGGGCAAGACAGGTTGTAAGGGAAGGTCTGGTGAGTTTGGAATCTGCTGTCGTGGCCAAGTTTCTGGGGCTTGTCGGAGGTAGGCGAGAAAGAGCAGCCGGCTCTGAGGAGGTCTGACCGCTGACCTTCAGCCCCGGCTGTGGACGTGAGTGGCTTCAGCCGTGAGCGGTTCAGCCCTGAGACATGGGGCCTCCCCAAGGCGTCTCTAATGATCCGATAGGACCGCTGGGGGATGGAGGGGGCAGCACGGAGGTAAGCACAGGGGGCACCAGACTGGGAGGGGGACGGTGGCACAGAGGGTGCCCACCGGGGTAGATTCCTTCTTGCCATCCTGCCATCTGTCACTTCCTGAACCCTCACAGCATTTGAAATACACACTGGCTGTTTTGAGGGCAAAAATGAATTTCTACCGTCTGAGTGGACACTGGGTGCCCAACCCAAGGTCAGCTCAGGAAACTGCTTCCCTTAAGGGGACCTTCCGTAGTGAGCTTCCACTGCAGACCTGAAGCATCGGCCGCCCCCAAAGCACTGCTCAGAGGACAGTCCCAGGATGGGGTGGGGGTGGGGGGTGGGGCATGGCTGTGAGTACCAGTCTCGGTGACAACACGAGGGCTAGCTTTCTCTAGTTGTGGCGAGCGGAGGCTAGTCTTCATTGCAGTGCATGGGCTTCTCACTGCGGTGGCTTCCTTGTTGTGGAGCACGGGCTGTAGACGTGCGGGCTTCAGTAGCTGTGACACACAGGCTCAGTAGTTGTAGCTCGCGGGCTCTAGAGAGCAGACTCAGTAGTTGTGGCGCATGGGCTTAGTTGCTCGGCAGCATGTGGGATCTTCCCGGACCAGGGCTTAAACTTGTGTCCCCTGCATTGGCAGGCGGATTCTTAACCACTGCGCCACCAGGGAAGTCCCCATGTCTTTAGACCTCGGTTGGGAGAGGTGACTTGGGGAGCACAGCACCTGCTTCTCCAGCCCCCATCGCAGGGGCTCCACGCTGGAGGGGAGCTGTGTGTGCTCATGGCCGTGGTGGGGACGGTGCGGAGAGGCCAGGGGGGACTCGGAGGAGGTGGGGGAAGAGTTCGTTTCAGCTGCAGGGGGCCTGCAGGTGGGCGGAAAGGGAGGTGAGCCCTCAAACTACACGCCTGAGGTCCACGCTCTGAAAGGCTGAAGTTAACACCGCGTCTGATAGAACAAGACAGTCTCTGTCAGAGGCTCGCGTCACTCACCGACCCACTGAACAGCAAGAGAACAGCAAGACCCAGCGCCAGTACCCCTGGGGACGGCCAGTTCCAGCACGTTGGCTGGGTCCCTCCCCGTCTCTGGGCTCCACTGGGATCTTGGAGACTCTTCCAGCCCCACCGCCCTGCTCTCCTGGAAACGCTGCCAGGGCCGGCAGCAGACAGGATCTCATAACCACAAGACAGTTTATCATGGCGAAGGCCTGAGTTGTTCAAGGCTGTGCTGGGGACGTGAGACTCTTCAAGAATCGGAGAAAGGACAGTGACGAGAGGCCACCCCTGCTCTCATCAGAAAAGCTTCAAGTTCTTTTCATTGAGTGGAGAGGTGCCGCAGCTAAAAAAGTCTCGGAACTAAAAAAGTCTCGGAAACTCACAAGCAGAGGTGGATCGGAGACACAAAACAAGGGTCAGGGAGGCCAAGCGGAGGAAACGGGTGTGAACTTGGGGGACAGTGGGTCCGGCTGGGCAGAGAGAAGGGGGAACCCCAGAGATTCAGGCAAACAGAGGGAGACCAGGCAGGAAGTGGGGCTGACGCAGCGAGAGCAGGGGCTCCTGCTGGTCAACATGGGGGGCCTGGAATCCCAGCCTATGGGCACCTTAGGTAAATGGGAGCTTAGGAAAGTTCTCCTCGATGGGTGGGTGGGGCTGAGGACCTAACAAAGGGCTGTTCCTGCCCAGGTGACGAGGGCCTAGTGCACCGCTGGCGTGAGCTTTGCTATAGCTGGGCGGTGGCAACAAGAACAGAATGGGGGCGTGGACGGAGGCCTATTAATGTACGAGGCTTCTGATGAAATAAAATTCATATTTTAAGGCAAGACACGCAACATTTAAATAATATTTTTTCTCTGCTCATTTGAGCCGCCTCCTTTCCCTCCACTGAACATTGTGCATCTGCATTAAGCATGAACCAGACTCCCCAGTGGCAGAAATACCTGCTCAACCACAAAGATCAATTTTTCTCCTTCTGGTGCCAGCCATGTAACTCCTTAGGAGGTAACATTCCTTTCTCAGTTCTGTAAGGGGTCATGATGATCCAACCCTGGCCTTGTAGGTGCAGACGTCTTTGGTGGACTTTATGTACAAGGCCACTATATCATTTCCCTTGAAGACAGCGATTGGTACAGAATAGACTGGTCAGACGACCTGGGGAGATACTGGGCTGGAGTTCTCAGCTTAAATACTTACTGATGACCTTATTAATGTCACTAGCTATATTTCTGCCTATTTTACAAGATTATTGTTTCTTTTTTTAAATAAATTTATTTTATTTATTTATTTTTGGCTGCGTTGGCTCTTCGTTGCTGCACACGGGCTTTCTCCAGTTGTGGCAAGCGGGGGCTACTCTTCGTTGCGGTGCGTGGATTTCTCACTGCAGTGGCTTCTCTTGCTGCAGAGCACGGGCTCTAGGCATGCGGGCTTCAGTAGTTGTGGCACGTGGGCTCAGTAGTTGTGGCTCATGGGCTCTAGAGCGCAGGCTCAGTAGTTGTGGCACACGGGCTTAGCTGCTCTGCGGCATGCGGGATCTTCCCGGACCAGGGCTCGAACCTGTGTCCCTTGCATTGTCAGGCGGATTCTTTTTTTTTTCTTTAATATTTGAATTTTATTTTATTTTTTTATACAGCAGGTTCTTATTAGTTATCTATTTTATACATATTAGTGTATATATGTCCATCCCAATCTCCCAATTCATCACACCATCACCACCCACCCTGCCACTTCCCCCCTTGGTATCCATATGTTTGTTCTCTACATCTGTGTCTCTATTTCTGCCCTGCAAACCGGTTCATCTGTACCATTTTTCTAGATCCACATATATGCGTTAATATATATTAACGCATATATATATAACGTTATATATATAACGTTAATATATATGCGTTAATATAATGCGTTTTTTTCTGTCAGGCGGATTCTTAACCACTGCGCCACCAGGGAAGCCCAAGATTATTGTTTCTTTCATGACCAAATGTGTGACTGAGCCTCTGATAAAAATAATGATGACTAGAAGACCTGAAACAACTGACCTATTATATAGTTCTGTAAGATCAGGAATTTTAATAGTGTAGCTCTAGATGTGGGAAGAAGCAACAACAGGGCAATAACGGACTAGTAGGACAGGCGGCCCAAAGGCCTTGGGCTACTGTTAGTTAACAGGGTCTAGTCTGGTAACAGCACATTGAAGGGCCTATCAAGGATATCCTCACCTGACCTGGGAATGAGCATTCCTAACACCATGGGACAAATCCGTCATGAAATGCCTCCCAAACCTTGGTTGAAATTAAGGCTGAAAGGAAAGGGACTGTAACAGAGAGAATGTTGCCCACCACCCAGTTCTACAAGAATCAAGTCATTAACCAGTGCAGTCGCTGACCTACCTGAAAGGAATTCAGGGTGAAGATCGGGATGAGGCACTTTGTGCTCTGGGAAAACTGGCAGAACTGGCCCTCAGAGACTTAGATATTTTCAGGAGAAAATTTTTTATGAATTTTTATTGCCTCTTCCCATACTTAGAAAAGCACTAAAACTACTAACTAAGGTAATGTGTTCCTCAAGAATAGCAATAACCTTCTACCAAGCTGGGTGCTTGGTTGCACATATCCCTTCACCAAAATCACATATATACTGGCCTCCCCTCTTTCCTCTTTTTAAATTTTTATTTTATTTATTTATTTTTATTAAAAAATTAAAAATTTTTTTATATTGGAGTATAGTTGATTTACAATGTTGTGTTAGTTTCAGGTGTACAGCAAAGTGATTCGGCTATACATATATATGTATATATATTTTTTGTCAGATTCTTTTCCCATTTAGGTTATTACAGAATATTGAGTTCCCTGTGCTATATAGTAGGTCCTTGTTGGTTATCCATTTTACGTATAGTAGCGTGTATATGTTAATCCCAAACTCCTAAATTATCCCTCCCCCCTTTCCCCTTTGGTAACCATAAATTTGTTTTCTAAGTGTGTGAGTCTGTTTCTGTTTTGTCCTTCCACATCCTCCCTTTCCTCTTTGGAACAGTCCTCAGACCTTTCTGAAAGACTGTCTCTGGATTATAATCCTCAGGTTGGCTTGACTAAAAGTTTCCATTTCTATCTTAGATTGACTATTGATTTTTTTTAACAACAGTTCCAATCATTCCATATCCCCACAAATACTTATTTTCCATTTTTAAAAAATTACCACAATCCTAAGAAGTAGTTCATTGTGACTTTGATTTGCAATTTGCTAGTGACTAGTGATGTTGACCATCTTTTCATGTGCTTATTGGCTATTTGTATATCTTCTTTAGATAAATGTCGATTCAAGTCTTTTCGCTCATTTTTTATTTTTATTTTAAAATTTTATTCTATTTTTTTACATCTTTATCGGAGTATAATTGCTTTACAATGGTGTGTTAGTTTCTTCTGTATAACAAAGTGAATCAGCTATACATATACATATATCCCCTTATCTCCTCCCTCTTGCGTCTCCCTCCCACACTCCCTATCCCAACCCTCTAGGTGGACACAAAGCGCCGAGCTGATCTCCCTGTGCTATGAGGCTGTTTCCCACTAGCTATCTATTTTACATTTGGTAGTGTATATATGTCAGTGCTACTCTCTTACTTCATCCCAGCTTACCTTTCCCCCTCCCCATGTCCTCAAGTCCATACTCTATATCTGTGTCTTTATTCCTGTCCTGTCCCTAGGTTCATCAGAACCATTTTTTTTCTTTAGATTCCATATATGTGTTAGCATATGGTATTTGTTTTTCTCTTTCTGACTTAGTCTCTAGGTCCATCCACCTCCAAATAACTCAATTTCTTTCCTTTTTACGGCTGAGTAATATTCCATTGTATATATATATATGCCGCATCTTCTTTATCAATCCGTCGATGGACACTTAGGTTGCTTCCATGTCCTGGCTATTGTAAATACAGCTGCAATGAACACTGTGGTACATGACTCTTTTTGAATTATGATTTTCTCAGGGTATATGCCCCGTAGTGGGATTGCTGGGTCATATGGTAGTTCTATTTTTAGTTTTTTAAGGAACCTCCATACTGTTCTCCATAGTGGCTGTATCAATTTACGTTCCCACCAACAGTGCAAGAGGGTTCCCTTTCTCCACACCCTCTCCAGCATTTATTGTCTGTAGATTTTTTGATGATGACCATTCTGACCGATGTGATGTGATACCTCATTGTAGTTTTTTTTATTTTTTATTTTTGCGGTCCGCGGGCCTCTCACTGTTGTGGCCTCTCCCGTTGTGGAACACAGGCTCCGGACGTGCAGGCTCAGCGGCCATGGCTCACGGGCCCAGTCGCTCCACGGCATGTGGGATCTTCCCGGACCGGGGCACGAACCCGTGTCCCCTGCATCGGCAGGAGGACTCTCAACCACTGCGCCACCAGGGAAGCCCTGCTGGATTCTTTTTTAAAAAAATTTTATTTATTTATCTGATAAGAGTAAATATATTTACTCTTAAATATAAATAAATCTATTTATCTATTTTTTGCTGCATTGGGTCTTTGTTGCTGTGCGCAGGCTTTCTCTAGTTGTGGCGAGCAGGGGCTACTTTGTTGCAGTGCGCGGGCTTCTCATTGCGGTGGCTTCTCTTGTTGCGGAGCATCGGCTCTAGGCACACAGGCTTCAGTAGTTGTGGCACATGGGCTGAGTAGTTGTGGCTCACGGGCTCTAGAGCGCAGGCTCAGTAGTTGTGGTGCACGGGCTTAGCTGCTCTGCGGCATGCGGGATCTTCCTGGACCAGGGCTCGAACCTGTGTCCCCTGCATTGGCAGGCAGATTCTTAACCACTGTGCCACCAGGGAAGTCCCTGTGCTGTTGGATTCTGTTTGCTAGTATTTTATTGAGGATTTTTGCATCTTTTGTCCATTTTTTAATTGGGACATTTGCCCATTTTTTAATTGGGACATCTTTTTGTGGCTGAGTTGTAAGCTCTCTCTGTTTATTCTGGATACTAGACTCTTATCAGATGCATGATTTGCAAATACTTTCTCCCATTCTGTAGGTTGCCTTTTCAACGTATACATATATCCCCATATCTCCTGCCTCATGTCTCCCTCCCACCCTTCTCGGTGGTCACAAAGCACCGAGCTGATCTCCCTGTGCTATGCAGCTGCTTCCCACTAGGCAGTCTTTTTTTCAAAGCACTCTGAATATCTCATCCCACCATGCCTTCTGATGAGAAATCAGTTGTTCATCTTATTGAGACCATGTACAATTGAGACCATTGTACAAAGGGCAATATCCTTTGATGCACAAAAGTTTAGTTCTGATAAAGTCCAATTTATCTATTTTTTCTCTTGTTGATCATGCCTTTGGTGTTGCACCTAAGAATCCACGGGCAAACACAAAGTCATGCATATTTCCCATTTTCTTCTGAAGATTTTTATAGTTTTAGCTCTTAAATTTAGGTCTTTGATCCTTTGAGTTAATTTTGTATATGGTGTGAGGTAGGGGCTCCACTCCATTATTTTGCACGTGGATGTCCATTTGTTACAGAGAACAAATGGATGGTCTGAAGTTTACCCCTCATAATAAACCATTCATAATAAGTAAAGTGCCTTCCTGAGTTCTATGAACCATTGTAGCAAATTACTGACCCTGAAGAGGGACTGTGGGAGCCCCTGATTGACAGCCTGTAGGTACAGGTGGCCTGGAGCTTGAGACTGGGGTCTGAAGGGTGGGGAGTCTGGCAGGAGTATGCACCAACCCTGGGTGTTAGCGTCAGAACACAGTTGGATTCTTGGACACCCAGTTGCTGTCCACAAAGAACTGGAGAATTGTCTGATGTAGAAAAACCAACACCTTTGGTGTCAGAAGTGGCGTGAGGATAAAAGAGGTTTAGCTTGGATTTTTTTAATCGTTGGTTTTAATTCTGTCAGCAAAGCATAAACAAGTGACACTGTGATTTATAGTCTTTTACTTTAAAACATTTTATCAAACATGATGATATCCCTGTAAATAGGCATAATTCCCAAAGGTATTAACAACTTTATTGAGATATAACTCACACACCATGGAACTCATTTGTTTAAAGCACGCCATTCAAGTTTTTAGTTTTTCACAGGATTGTGCAGCCATGGTTATAATATAATTTTCAACACTTTCATCACTTAAGAGGAACCTCATTGGCTGTCAATCTCCAACCGACCTTCACACTCCACCCCAAGTCTAAGCAACTACTCACCTATTTTCTGTCTCTATAGATAACTATTCTGAACATCTCATCTAAGTGGAATCGTACATCTTTCCCTTAGCTTAATATGTCCAAGGTTAATCATGGTATAGCATACATCAGTACTTCATTTCCTTTTACCATCAAATTAATATTCCATTGTATGGACATACATTTTATTTATGTATTTAGCAGCTGATGGACATTTGTACTGTTTCCACTTTTTGGCTAGAATGAACAGTGCAGCTATGAACATTCATGTATAAGTTTTTAGTAGTAATTTTTATTTTAATGTCTATTTTATCTGATATTAATATGGCCAATCCAGCTCTCTTTGGAGTACAGTTTGCATGGTATATCTTTCCCATCCTTTTACTTTCAATATATTGTGTCCTTGAATTTATTTATTTATTTATTGCTCGTTTGTTTGTTTCTGTTTTGTTTTTTGGCCGCACCGTGGGGCTTTCGGGAACTTCTTCAACCTGGGATTGAACCTGGGCCACAGCAGTGAAAGCCTGGAATCCTAACCACTAGGCCACCAGGGAACTCCCTATTGTGTCTTTGAATTTAAAGTTTGTCTCCTGTAGACAGCATACAGTTGGATCATGTTGTTTTAAAAAATACTTGCCAATTTCTGCCTTTTTATCAGAGTGTTTGATCCATTTAATACAACTATCAATAAGGTAAGATTTACTTCTGCCATTTTGTTATTTGTTTTCTTCATGTCTTACATCTTTTTTGTTTCTTTATTCTTTCATTACTGCCTTCTTTTGTGTTAAATAGGCATTTTCCAATGTGTCATTTCAATTACCTTGTTATTTCTTCTACTATTTTCAGTTATCTCCTTAGTGGTTGCCTTAGTATTACAATTAACCTCATAATTTGATTTGGATTCATACCAATATCATTTCAACAGCACACAAAACCTTTGCTCCTGTATAGCTCTGTGCCTCCTCCCTCCTTTGTACTAGTACTGTCATACAAATTACATCTTTATGTACTTTATATACGTATCAACACAGATTTATAATTATTGTTCAATGTAGTTGTCTTTTAACACAGACAGGAGGAAAAAGAGTTATAAACAAAAATTACATTTATGGTCTTGTACATTTACCTATCTAGATACTTATATATCAGGACTCTTTATTTCTTCATGTGGGTCAAGCTCTTACTTGTGTCTTTTCATTTCCACCTGAAGGATTCTCTTTAGTATTTCCTACAAAGCAGATCTGTTAGAGACAAATTCTCTCAGTTTTTGTTTACCTGGGAATGCCTTAATTTCCCCTTCAATATTTGAAGGATAGATTTGCTGGATACAGAATTTCTGCTTGACAGTCTTTTTTTTTTTTTAACATCTTTATTGGCGTATAATTGCTTTACAATGTTATGTTAGTTTCTGCTGTAAAACAAAGTGAATCAGCTATACGTATACATATATCCCCATATCTCCTGCCTCATGTCTCCCTCCCACCCTTCTTGGTGGTCACAAAGCACCGAGCTGATCTCCCTGTGCTATGCAGCTGCTTCCCACTAGGCAGTCTTTTTTTCAAAGCACTCTGAATATCTCATCCCACCATGCCTTCTGATGAGAAATCAGTTGTTCATCTTATTGAGACCATTGTACAAGACTGGTTTGCTTCTCTTTGCTGCTTTCATGATTCTCTGCCTTTTGATGGTTTAACTGTGATATGTCTAGGTGTGGATTTCTTTGAGCCTCCTGGTTATGTACATGAGTGGGTTTTTTAAAAATCAAATTTGGCACGTTTTGGCCATTATTTCTTTAAATATTCTTTCTTCCGTCTGGGACTCCCATTACGTCTGTTGGCCCACTTGATGGTCCACAGATCTATGAGGCTTTGGCGTTTTCTTTTTTTTTTTTTTTAATACTTCCTAGTTCTTTATTGCTAATGATCTATGTGGTGAGACGTTGGTCTCATACTTTAGTTTTTTAGATATGGTTTCCATTAGTTATTTAAACATATTTAAAATAGCTGATTTAGTCTTTTTTTGTTTGTTTGTTTGGCCACACCATGTGGCATGCGGGATCTTAGTTCCCCAACCAGGGATTGAATCCATGCCCCCTGCATTGGGAGCGTGGAGTCTTAACCACTGGACCGTCAGGGAAGTCCCCTGATTTAAAGTCTTTTAAAAAGTAACTCTAATGTCTGGGCTTCCTCAGAACAGTTTCTACTGACTGCTTTTTTTCCCCTGAATATGCTTTGCTTCTTTGCATATTTTGTAATTTTTTTTCCTGAAAAACTAGACATTTTAAATGCTATGATGTGACAACTCTGGAAATCAGACACTCCCTGCCTTACCTGAGCTTATTGCTGCTGTTTGCTGGTTTAGCAAATTTCTTGAACTAATTTTGTAAAGTTTGTGTTATTTGTCATATGTGGTCAGTTAAGTCTCTACTCAATTAGCTTAGTGGCCAGTTAATGAGCTGAAAGAGATTACTTAAATGCCTTGAATCTCAACCTTTACTGAGAGGCTCTGCGTGTGCTGAAACATGTCTTCAGTGCCCTGGAAGGCAGTTTCCAATTTTGCCTTGGCCTCCAGCCTACACTTCTTCCTTGTGCATAGCCTCGAGGTCAGCCAGAGGTGAGAGCTCAGGGCCTTGTCAGTTCTCTCTTGGACGTGTGCACAGCCCTGTGCATGCACAAGGCCTTCTAGATTCCCCAAAATATGCTGAAGCTTTTGAAAGCCCCCCTATGAACATCTCATTCCACAACCGCTTTTTAATTTTTTTGCACCCTCTGCCCATCATAAGGGCCAGCAACATCCAAATCCTTTCAGAGGGAAGCCAAGGGTAGATAGTAATTCAAGGTAATAGATGATGCACCATAGAAAATGTCCTGGTATAAAATTATTCCTTTCACGTAAGCCTTGGCAATCAGACCCAAACAATCCCTGACATGGGTGACAGCATCATGTCATTTCATGGGTAGGAGCAATGGGAATGTCCATTATCCCAGATATGATGTGAGGTTTCCCACAAATACGCTGCCACTCCAGCTTCACCCTCAGCCCCGACAACCAGAAATAACTGAGGCTATAGGACCTCTCACTGGAAGGTTCTGTGACTCTAAGTAAATCCCTTAAATTACATCAAAGAACCCCTAGGTCACCCAGGAAGAAAAACTTGTCCGTACATCACAGATGAAGGGTTAGACCCCAGGTACCCCAACTCTTCTGAGGCAAACGCCAGGCCACCATCTCACTCTCCTCTCCCCGACAGCAGACGCCCAGCCCAGCACCAAGTCCTAGCCACTTCACCTCTAAAATCTGAAGTCTCGCCTCTCCTGTTCATCTGCAACACCACCACCTTCAGCTAAAGCACACAGAGACTCCCAAGGTAGAGAGAAGTATTCCTTCCATCTCTGTTCACTCCTCACCTCTCTCCTTCAGTCTCTGCCCCACATCATGCTGCGTGGCTTTATTCCGATATCTGCCCGTCAACTAGCCTCTCGGCCTCCAGTCTCACAGTGGCCCATCTCAACATCACCCACTGCAAGAGGGAGGATGAATCACGGGACTCTCACTTTAGAAACTGCAGCAGAATCCCCACTGCCTGCAGGACAGAGCACCCCCATCTCTCCTGCTTTGCCCGCTAGCTGCTTCTTATACTCCCTACAGGTACAGTCATAGTGGAGGACCACAACCTCCCAGAAGGAGCAACACTCTTCCAGTTCCATGCCTTTTCACACATTTTCCTCTCAAAGTGAACTTTTACAGCTGGCCAAATGCAGCTTTAAGGCCCCCTCTACTGTGGGCCCTCCCTGACTTAGGGTATCATCTGACACCCCCGCAGCACTCTCTTCAAATGTCTGACAGTTGGCTAAGTACTAAAATCCTGCAGCCCCACCTTCTCTACTGGGCTATGGAAGACCGATCAATGGCCCAGATTGGCTAATAACAATCTAAGACCAAACACCCTACGGTTGTCTAATATCTGAGGACTGGATTAGGAATGAAAAAAGAAACCGTGGCAGACAGTTGCTGTTTTCATTATAAAAGGACATGGGTTAGCAACATTCCACTAAAACTCTTAAAATAGAGACCCCCAAACTTCATCCTATAAACTTATAGGTTCTAAGTAGTTCTACTAAAAATCTTCAACAATTCACTTCTTAAAACTGTGCCAGAAATAATTTATAGATTTAATATTAGTAACCTGATGGGATACAATAGCTGATGAGGCAAAGTTGCATTTAAATACTTATATGATCCGGGACTTCCCTGGTGGCGCAGTGGATAAGACTCCATGCTCCCAATGCAGGGGGCCCGGGTTCCATCCCCGGTCAGAGAACTAGATCCCATGTGCATGCCGCAACTAAGAGTTTGCATTCCACAACTAAGGAGTCCATGAGCTGCAACTAAGGAGCCCTGGAGCCATAACTAAGGAGCCCGCCTGCTACAACTAAGACCCAGTGTAACCAAATAAATAAATATTAAATAAATAAATAAATACCTATATGATCCAAAGTTTGGATTTCTTTGTAACCTCTACTTCTTTCAGTCTGGGACCTACTTCTCCTGCCTTACACCTACACCAACTTAAATATTAGGCCTTGATGGTCTGTTAGGCCAGGCCCTGAAGGCAGCCAAAGCTCACCCGGGCCGAGATGCCAAGAGGAGCAGTCCCTCTGGGTATTCACCCGTACGGCAGTGGATGGCCCAGTGCCCCATGAGACCGGCGTGTCCATCCAACATCTTGGTGGGCTCGGAGTCACCTCATGCTCCGGGGTAGACTGTGGTCTCTGTCACCAGGGCAATGGTGCTCGCAAAGACCCATTTCCATAAATCCCCCTTTCCACCATTGTCTGAGACTTCGCTTTCCTCTTTGTCTCAATATTAAGGATCTGAAGCGTCTTCCCAGCTAGTATTTAATGTGAGGGAGATTAGAGAAAGATAAATTAAAAATTAGAAAGACAGGTTCTACACTCTTAATTCTGTATCTTTCTATTACTTTAAGATGTACTACTTACAGCGAATCCGATTAAGAGGAAAAAGAAAATGTCTCGAGTAGTAATTAACCACGTTAACTTCTAAATATTGACAAGAGCCTCCTAGGCATTACCTCCTTCTCAGAAGAGTGTAAAAGTGTGTCAGTATTTATACTCACGTTAGAAAATATGTTGAAGGACTTCCCTGGTGGCGCAGTGGTTAAGAATCCGCCTGCCAATCCAGGGGACACAGGTTCGATCCCTGGTCCAGGAAGATCCCACATGCCACGGTGCAACTAAGCCGGTGCACCACAACTACTGAGCCTGTGCTCTAGAGCCTGCGAGCCACAACTATTGAGCCTATGTGCCACAACTACTGAAGCCCGTGCACCTAGAACCTATGCTCCACAATGAGAGAAGCCACTGCAATGAGAAGCCTGCGCGCTGCAACTAGAGAAAGCCCGCGCACAGCAACGAAGATGCAACACAGACTAACATAAATAAATAAATAAATTGATTAATTTAAAAAAATCACTTCTGTGGTGTGATGCCCAGGGTGTGGCAGTCATTTAAAAAAAGAAAAAAAGAATAAAGGAATTTTATGGCCTTTAAATTCCACCTGCATAAAGTAGTCAGACACAGAAACAAAGGCTGGGCTGCAAGTGCAACTCCAGGATAGGGCTGCCTTCTGGGGTCAAACAGCCGAGGCTCAGGGGAAACATCCTCCAGCTGGAAACCTGGTCAAGCTGTCCTCAGACTGGCTAAAAATAACTTGTTTTACATGCAGTACAAACTATCTAGCATCACAACAAAAAACAAAACAAGGACCAAACCCCTTTGGGAATCAACCTCAGGACTGAGGTCCTGGTGGTGAAGGGGTCCCGCCACAAGGGGGCGCCATCCACTGCCCTGCGCGCCCACCTGAGCCCGGCCACCTGCTTGGCTGGCAGCAGCCTGCACCCCACGTGCCTCTAAAAATGAAGGGAAAGAGGTAACATTTGTGAAGAGAAGCACACGCGAATGCTCAGAGGACAGTGTTTCCTAGTAACAGCAGGAATATCACACTTGGGCCGTGATACAAAGTCACAAACTAGGGGCACGAAGACCCCAGTCACACATTCATGTTTTGTGTTTACAACTCTTTAAAAATATAAAAACCACCCTTAGCTTGGGGTCTAAGTCTGCTGATCCCGCAGGCAGAGTATTAATATTCCATGAAAACAGCAGCAGCGAGGGATTCTACCCGACTTCAGGCTCTTTGGGTCAAGGGTGAAAATGCATCTCTGAAAATATCCACCAAGAATCCATCAGTGGACGGTCTGAAGGGCCCAGGGTGAGCGAGTCTGCTCGGACGGCTCCAGAAGGAACTCTCAACCAGGTGGGAGCGGGCTGCAAAGCAGAGCTTTTTAAACAAGAGCCCGATGGACTTCCCCGGCCGTCTAGTGGTTAGGGCTCCGTGCTTCCACAGCAGGGGACGTGGGTTCGATCCCTAGTCGGGGAACTAAGATCCTGCATGCAGCGTGGCGTTGCCGAAAACAAGAAAGAACCCTGTTCCCCCACGAGCCCTCAGCCAACATGGGCACCCGTGATCGTCCAGGCTCAGACCCCCACCCCCACAAGTTCACACCAGCCCCCATGGAACAGCCCGGGCTTGTGAAACAGTAACAGTGTAATTCAGTTACCTGTGTAATGCTACCTTGTATTTAAAAAAATACTTTTTTAAAGACAACTTTGCTCACTTTGGTGTGGCCTCCATTTGCCAGCAACATGTACTACAGGGTCCAGGATCCTCCTGTGGCCACAGGGTTGCAGTAAGAACAGGAGAAAAGCCTTAAAATGACATCATATTGGTCCTACCGCCTCACGCTTCCTTGTGCAAAAGAAAACAGCAAAAAAAAAAAAAAAAAAAAAAAGAAAAAGAAAACAGCGCTGCACGTGGTTCCAGCTGCAGCAGCTCATGTGAACACGGAGAGAAGAGGAGCAGCCGGGCAGCTGGAGGCGGGCCACGCTGCCCTCCCAGAATGGGAGCTACTCACAGAGCCCCCGGGGACCGAGATGCAGTGAGATGGGAAGCCCACTTCAGGGCGTGATCCAAGCACAGATGACAACCAAGTCACTGTGCCTCCCCTGAAACACAAAGAGCCCCCGCTTGGCTAAAATGAGTGGCTGCTGTCTCTTCACCCATCCCAGCTTCACACTCTCCAGTCTGCCCCCACCGCACCCCACCACCGCCATAGGGAGGGTTCCTGAGATGCCCAATCAGAGAATCACTCCCCTCTCTGACAGCGTCCAAGCTACAGCAAACTCTGGCTTCCTTAGACTGTCCCCCAGACTACCCAACGGAAGCCCAGATCCCATCAAAGCTTCTTCTTAACACCCTCCTACCCAGGCCCACCCTCCATGGTGCTCCTGGTGGTCTCTGGCTGGAGGGACGGACAACATGCAGATGCCGTGTTCTCTCTGCCCCCATGCCCACACCCCAGGAGAGCCACATGTTAAAGGGCCCAGGAGACCAACAGGCTGGGCATCGCGAGACCCGTGGAGCACACCAAGCAGCAAACAGCACACTAGACAGGGTCTCTCGACAATACTGTAAAAACAGAAAACGCAGAGGAGCCAAAAGTATCATTAAGAGTTCAGGAAGTTTAATAACTTCAATTAAACTTAAAACAGTTTACAATGCTTACACTACATGTTCAAAAAAATAGTGACAAGAAATAGAGCTGATAACAGACAAAAGATCATTTCAAATAAAAGTTATTCAGCTATTTCTTTTTGAACAGAAAGGTCTTCACTTCCAGATGTCCCTCTACCTACTGAAATGACCAAGTAGACCCTCTTTCTGTAAAAAAATAGAAGCAACGCAAAGCTAATATTTGGCCTTCACAAATTTTAGGTCCAGAAAGTGCTTTCACTTTTCAAAGTAAGGATAAAGGTTTCACGTAAAACACTAGCAAGCCCAGTATATACATAATCCTTTCAGTTCCTGAATCCTGGCAGTAGGGAAAGATTCTATGTCCTCAGAGTAACTAGATTTCAAGCACCTGAGACCCCAAGTCCAGGGAAGTGAAATTCTACTAATGCCTGACGGCCCCGTCATTGGCACATTTCCCAAGTGAAGCAGGATCTGGATGCACACTCCAAGCTGCCTGGACAACCTCCCTCCCCCCCATCACCCAACCTTCCCCTCTGAGGTCAAGAGTGCCTGCAGGGCGAGGCATGGCGCTCCCTCCCTCGCATGCATCTGGACGTAGGGGTGAGGGCACCCAAGCTCAGGGCCTCTTACTGAACAGGACGCGCAAGACACAGCTTCTGCTAAAACTTCTTGAGTTTAATGCTATTGATGACACTTCGCTGTGAGTGTGTGACGCTTGTTCAATATAAAAGGTAACAAAGCAGTGAGGTAAATGACTTTCTGAACATCTGTCAGGAGTACCTTCCAGAGGCTGGATGCACGGTGGCTCTGTCTGCAGACTGGCCGTGCGGCAGGTGCCGTGGGTCACTCATGCCAGCGTTCACCACCTGTGCCGGCTCGTCCTGGGCACATGGAATCCTGCCAGGTCCCATGGTCAGTATGCTGAAGCCAGCGTCAGCTGGATTAAGTCCCAGGTTTTGGAGCTAAACAGAAAAGAAGCATTTGATTAAAGTAAGTTTTTCCTCTCTGAAACAGATCAGATCTAGACCAGATAAGGGATCACAGCAAGTGACTACTGGAGGCCAATGCGAACATGCGTCTCTATGCCTTTAACAGGTACAGCCAGCACAGCAGCGACAGGCTTCCAGGAGCCCGCAACCCTGAGGGGCTGAACACACGGGAACCCACAGGAGTAAGGATGACAGCAGTAGGGAGGAGCCCGGTCATGACCATGGCGAGCCGGAGGGAAGGAGGCCTTGGGGACGGGCCCAGAAACTGGCTTCCCCAAAGGAAGCAATAACAAAGACCCTCCCAAGAGCTTTTGCTTAAAGCATTCCCCTGCATGTCACAATGTCTAAATCTACTTCCTTGGGGCTTCCCTGGTGGTGCAGTGGTTAAGAATCCGCCTGCCAATGCAGGTGACATGGTTCAAGTCCAGGTCTGGGATGATCCCACATGCGTCAGAGCAACTAAGCCTGTGCGCCACAACTACTGAGCCTGCGCTCTAGAGCCCGCGAGCCACAACTACTGAAGCCCAGGCGCCTAGAGCCTGTGTTCTGCAACAAGAGAAGCCACCACAATGAGAAGCCCGTGCACCGCAAGGAAGAGTATCCCCCGCTCAACGCAACTAGAGAAAGCCCGCACGCAGCAACAAAGACCCAACGCAGCCAAAAATAATAAAATAAATAAATTAAAAAATACATATATTAAAAAAATTAGTGATTTGAGTCCAGTTCCTCACGTAAGAGCTTATACACACATTCATGGCAGTGGGAAAAGTCCAGTACCTCACAAACATAAGATGGTGTCTTAACATCTGGGAACCATGGACGCAAAAATTAGCCAGAGACCATTAGAACCAGAACAAATGAAGACGGTGGTTCTAGCCGGGTGGGATCCTGCAGTCTCTGGAGACAGGCAGGGACAACTTTAACTCCAACGACTCGAGAACCCTGAGGGCTGGGGCCCGGGATGCTAAACACAGCACAACCCCACACAGAGTACCAGATACCCCTGAGTTTTACTCCACGTGCAAAAAGAGTCCCGAGATGCGGTTTTCCATTAGTCAGTAGAAATAACCAAGGACTCTGATTCCCAGAATAATCAGTCTGGTAGGTAACCAAGCTACACATTTAAACAGCCCGTATCAGAGTTAATAAAAGTAGACAAGGGACCTCCCCAGCAGTCCAGTGGTTGGGACTCTGCCTTCCAATGCAGGGGGCACAGGTTCGATCTCTGGTCGGGGAACTTAAATCCCACATGCTGTGTGGTGCAGCCAAAAATTAAAAAAAAAAAAAAAAAAAAAAAAAGGCACTCTCACAATCCTTTCGGTTCTCTAGACCTGCGATGAAACGAACCCAAATTCGAATCTGACGCTGAGGAAAACATAAAAGCAACTGCGCATCTGAATGTCCTGTGGCTGCTCTACTGAAGGGACCGCAGTCTGGCCGGCAGGGCCGCAGCTGTGCTCACACAAGTCGCTGGTGACAACACTAGCTTCTCGTGTCAAAGAGCCAGACGCCCCACAGGGTCAACACCTGGGCTGTCACCTCTGGGCCTGTTCCTTCTGCGTCTGTCTCCTCCCCAGGCTCACTCACTGCCGATCCCAGGGCCCAGAACACGGATGTTATATAATTAATTGGTAGAGAGGTTACTTGTTCTAGGCAGTCAAGAAAATATGCAGTTTAAGAAAATATATTTCAAACTTATTAGCAAGCCTTTTCCTATGTTAGAGGAAGCTCTGTAAATGAGGGCCTATGAAAAAATGGTGATACTAAGGTCTTTTCTGGAACTTACCTAAATTTTAGGACTAGGTTAGTTCAGGATAGTTTAAAAGTTACATTTTTAGTGCATTACAGACTTCTCTCAAATTACACCACAGTAAGTTTTCTCTATTTTAACACCAATGCATAAGACCCTATATTTATCCCTGTTAAATGTCATCTACTTGGATCCCAGGCTGTCAAGATCTGCTTGGATTCTAATTTTGCCCCTGAACTTCGCCATCCCAGCTCCGTGGCGCCATTCCTCAGCCAGCCCAGGGGGATGGTCACCTCCCCTGCACAGAGGGTGCAGCGGGCCTCCAGCAAGAGAGGTGGCAGAAGAAAATGAACAGGCTAAAAGCAGAGAAGGAGGTGAAGCAGCAAGGGAAAGAAATATCAGGACGAGCAGGGAGGCGAGGACACATTTCCAGGACGGGGTGACAGGGAGCCAACAACTACCATCCCAGGGGATGTTAGTAAGCAATTCTGTCAAATACATGCTGGGATCTGTATGTGATTTTTCCCCCCCTTGGCCACACCGTGCGGCATGTGGGATCTTAGTTCCCCGACCAGGGATCGAATCCACGCTCCTGGAATTGGAAGTGCAGAGTCTTGACCACTGGACCGCCAGGGAAGTCCCAGTACAATATGTGATTTCAAAAGAAATCTTCAAACCGTGTTAAGTTACAAAAGCAAAGGCCAGGAGAATATTTTTACTGTAATTCTTTTAATCTTTTTTTTGAAAATATAATGCTTTCCTTAACCGTTTCTGATGGGGAGAGAGACCCCCCTGGTTGCACAGTTTCCATTCATACTTTTTATTTGGGACAATTCTTCCATGCACACATATTACTTTAAAGTCTGTTCCAAATACTTCTGCCCCAGCTACAGGACGCTGAGGAGCCTGGGGAAGCTTGGCTAAGATCACGTGGGACATGACACCTCCACCGACCCAACAAAACTCAAAAAGCACTGGGAAGCATGTGCGGTTTGGGGATCTTGAACATTTAAAATTGTTTTTCCAAAGATGCCCGACTCTAATCCATCTGATACTCGGTCACTCACCTGCCACACACTCACTTTGTAAACAAGAAAGTCAGACGCAAATGATCAGCCCAGCGTCTACCTCCAGTATAAGGACAATCAGTCTGCCAACAGGTAAAATTTAACAGCTTACACAAGACCTTACAAAAAGCTTCATATAAACGTAGAACAACAATTCTAGGACACAGTAAGCCCACTGTTGTGCGTCTTAGAATCTGAAAAGTGGCAGAAATAGAGACACAGATGGAGAGAACAAACGTATGGACACCAAGGGGGGAAAGTGCGGGGTGGGGTGGGGTGGTGGGATGAATTGGGAGACTGGGATTGACATATATACACTGGTATGTATAAAATAACTAATAAGAACCTGCTGTATAATAAATAAATAAATAAAAGAAAAAGAAAAAGAATCTGAAAAGCGAGGCAGCAACATAAACCAAGCGTGTTCTGGGCAGACATGTCCTCCCCAGAGCCCTGCCAGCACACTTGGATGCTCAACGTCTTCAGTTCAAGCTCAGACCCCATGTGAAAAAGGCTTCGAACATCAACCTCTCTAACTTTGAATAATGACTAACCTCTAGAAGACTGGTTCTCAGCTTCCTCTGGAGGCAACGCCACAGCGCAGAGACTCGGATTTCCACCCGAGGTGGCCCCGCCGGGTGCTGTGAAGTCCCAGCCGCGCCCAGAGGCGCTAATCAAGACCAGAGACTGTCGGGCTCCTGAAACTTACACGGGTTCCCTTGGTCAAGTCCGCCTCTGTTAAGAGCATCACCTCTGAGCTCCAATATCAGACCCTGAGGGACCAGTCTGTATGCCTCTGTGGGGGATCTGTGCCACGTTTCAAAACTCACACACCAGCAGCTGCTTCCTGACTCAGCCGGGAGAGAATTCTTGGAGCTCTGAACAGAAATTTTCTGCCACTGAACGGTCCAGCCAGTCTTCTCGTGAATCAAGGCATACCCAGTTCTTAGCCCTTCAGTTTTTTTGCCGTTCTCGGATATCACAAACAGCAACCGCCTTCAAACTCAGGTATCTGATTTTGTTTTAAGTTCAGATAGTACTTATGAGAAATGTTTCTGCAGCACCAGTCCGCCCCTCCAAACTAGGGTGACAGGATAAATAAAGCAAAATAACTCGCCACTGTCTGAAACCCAAGTGGAGGGAACACCTTATTAGGATGCAAGGGACGTAACACGTGTGGCCTCTGCCCACTGCGCTCTGGAGAAGCTGACCATAGAGTAACGGTTCCTGCACATGTATTTGTTTCCCCACCGACCGTTATAAAAGTATTGTTTTTCCTCTGGGGAAAATCATGTGGAACAAACTAAATTTAAAAACAGAAAAAAAATATTGTTACAATTATATCACCTGTAAAGTATCTAGAATTATTTTTCTATAGGTGACACAGAAACCAAGATCTAGAGGAAACACAGTTTAAACGAATAGAACTGATATTTTATAGTCACAAGTCTACATCCTCCACTTCCTAATATTGTACAACTGGAGAACCGATGTCCACTCTCTTAAAGGATTTTTGGTCTGGGGAACGATCAGGTGGGCCCAGGGGAGCAAGCTGGGGGCCCGGAAAAGCCCACGAACCGCGTCACCAGACAGTCCTCGTGATACCTGATCGGTCACCGACTATCCAAACATCTTATTAGGAAATCGCTTTCACTCCTTCACGGATCTGAGGGCCTGCTTGGCCCCGGGCAGTGGGTTCCTGTGCTCGCAGGCCCGAGGGAGAGCAGCGACCACACTACGGGATGGGGCGTCCTCAGGGAAGCCCCCAGAGCACGGGCCCCCAGCCCGTGAAGGTCAGGGCCGGCCTGTGGCTGGGGCGTCGTCTGAGCAGAAACCAGAGGCTAAGCAGCTGGTGGCTGGGAAAGAGGGGGCGAGGGGGGAGCGTGTTTTGCAAAGAGGCAGCAGCACGTGCCGAGGCTCACGGGCTAGCGTGGGGGCTGCAGAGAAGGTGCTGGAGGACATGTGGGGGGGCGGCGAGAGGGTCTTCCCGGGGCCCCGCATCCTCACCCCGGGGCGACGGGGCCGCTCACCAAGGGACTTGAAGCGGACGGCTGTCCTCTGGGAAAACGCCTCTGCCCGGGTGCTGGGCAGGGACCCGGGGCAAGGCCGGAGAACGAAACCCAGGGACAGAGTCGGCGCCGCCCCCACCCAGGGAGGAGCGCGAAGCCCGGGAAGGACACTCGGGCCCGAGGGCCGAGCAGCCCCCGCTGTCCGCGCACCGGGAGGCGACATGTGGTCGGACCTTCGTCCTCCGCCCGCGTCCAAGTCTGAGCCCCGGGGGTTTTCTAGCCCGCGAACGCCGGGCGGCCCGCACGCGCGGCACCCGCGCCCCCACCGCACCGGGCTGGGGTCTGGGGTCGGCGGTGCCCTCTGGGACCCTCAGGCGGCTGGGACGCGGCCGAAGGACCGAGCGCGACCCATCCCCGCACAGCTCCCGGATCTCACCTGGAAGGTCCCGAGAGAAGCGCACAAGCCGGCGGACAGGGAGGGGCGGAGCCCCCACCGGAGACGCGCATGCGTACTAATTGGGGCGCGCATGCACACTGATTGGAGCACGCCGCGACGACTCTTCCCGCGCTCCTTCCTCCCGCGCTCCCTCCGCCGGCCGCCCGGGGTGGGGGCGGGGGGTCTGCGAAAAATAATCCCGGGTGTGGCTGCCGGTCCTCTCAGTCCCCCGAGCAGGAACGAGTCTGCGCTGCCCCGCCGGTGCCCAGGGAAGGTGAAGGGGTCCCGGGTTGACCCCCGGCAGGTGTGCGCGGGAAGGTGAAGGGGTCTCGGGGCGACTCCTGGCCGTGCCCAGGTCAGGTGCGCGCGGACAGACTAGGCACGGGCTGCACTCAGCAAGTTCCCCGAGTGACGGGGTTCCATGCGGGAGAAGCCCAGTTCCGGCGCCCTTCCCTTGAGCCCTCCATGTGCAGAGAAAGGGCAGAGGGGGAAGGTCTGGACAGTTGAGTTCAGGGGCATTTTTAAAATTCAAGCACAGATGGGCCAAAAACACCAAGAAAGGAGTCTCGGAATTACGTGTGATGTGTTTACATGCAAGGCGCTCCTAAACATCTTTCCTGGCTTTGCATGTAAACATTTCTGGACACTGTTGGGTCAGAACATAGGTGCGGAGAGCTGAGAGGTCGCAAAGCAGCAGGTGGGCCACCGAAGGCGCGACGGTCACCTGGGTGGCCGGTGGCTGCACATCTGTAGTGGCAGGTCCGGCACGGAAAGCACACCTGGTTCGCCCAGCGGTCATTGTTTCCCGAGGCACCTTTTGAAGGTGTTTTGCACACAGGTGGCTCGGCTGCATACAAGATGTTCGTCAGGGAAGGGGAGGCCTGAGCTGTCTGCGTTCCCACGCTCGGGGTAACCGATCTCCTCTGCGCTCCGCCTTGCTCCCCGGTAATTTTAAGAAATGAATAGGACACCGTGAATAACACAGTGATGGTGCAATTATTTGCACAACAGCTTCACAATCTAGCAGCCAAAAATATGTTAAAGAAGAAAACAGACTATTCACTTTCAAATTAAATCTCTTTCCAGTGTTAGCCGAGACCTCTGCAGACTGCAGGTTCCACGTCTGCAGCCTCATCAGCTAACAATATGGACTCTGACTGTGGGTAGTACTACATTTCCCAAATCTCTCTATTTTGGCAGTAATGCCTATGATCCCAAGCACCCTTCACCCCGAACACTATATAAAGTCTTTAGTATTTGTAGTATTTCATTCCCTAAATCCCCACCCTTCCCCCCACCCCACCCCTCCTCCCACCCCCAGGGCTTTTGGAGATCAAAACTAAAAATGTACAACCTAGAAGAAAGGAATTTTAGGAAAATTGTAGTTAAGCAAAATGACAGGATTGTTAATAAGTCAGGACCTCGCCCAGTGTCTTTCCGTGTAAAGGAACTAAACGTCTGATTTGAAAAGGATTCTGATAACCTCACTGCTGGTAACTTGCCAAGTAATCCTGAAAAAAATCTTTAAATCCTTTGTGATGATTTCCCATCTTCACAATAGAAATGATGAGCTCCCACAACTCAATAAGATCAACAACCAAATAGAAAAATGGGCAAAAACATGAAAAAATAATGCATAGAAAAGAAATACGACTGATTCTTAAACATGAAAAATAAGAACCTAACTTCACTCATAAGCAAAAGGCAAATTGTAGCTATCCTACAGTTATTCTTGCAGACCTCCATCCTACAAATAAAACTCTAAGGAAAATAAGCTCATGTTAAAAAATAATAATAAAATTTAAAAAAAACACTCAAGGAAACAAGTCACCACAAGAAAGAACAAGGAAAACCAAGAGACAGATACTGTCACAGAGGGTGAGAAAATGAACTCATCACAGACTTTAAATTACTATATTTAATGTATTTAAAGAGCTAAATGGCAAACTTAAAAATACACGTGGGAAAGAAACTGTAAAGAATGACCAAGCAGATTTGAAAAAGAACCAAATAGACATTCTAGAAATGCAAAATGTAACAGTATAGTAAAGCCTTGGCGTAACATTCTAAGTGGGTCCAAAATATCTAATCATGTTGTTGTCAGTGAATAAAATGAGACTAGAGGAGGGAAGGTTGGGAATTCTGTCCGTCAGAATCCAGCCCGGTGACAGAAACCACACCAGCTGCTTGAACAGAGGGAACAGAATGTAAACAAGAGGTAAGGGAGAGCTGGAAGGGTAGGACCAGAACCCAGGTGGTGGTGGAGGGGCAGGTGTAGGAAGGGCCATGCCCCCAGAGCTCGGGGTGAATGGGAAGAACCTGGAAACATTGCATCTTTGAAGAAGGGTCTGCAGAGCTGGAACTCAGCCCCTGGGGGGAGGAGGTGGACGGCTGGGGCCAGAGTTTCCAATCCTAGAGGAGGGGTCCCCAGAGGCTGGGATACAGACCTCGGAGGAGGAGGTGCGTTGAGGCTGGTTCTGCAAGTCTTGGAGAAACTGCAGCCTGGCTTCAGCCTCTTGGGCGGGAAGACTGCTCTGCCTGGTGAAGAGGTGGGGCTGGGGCGATGCCTCTGGGATCAGAGCCCGCAGGCGCCTTCCAGCGCCCCTAGGCGGAGGCCGACTGTACATCTGCCAGCGGGTTTCAGAGCCTCAGCCCCAGCACCACATGGCCGTTTATGGAAGGGGGAAGGAAGGGAGAGCTGAAAAACAGAAGACGATAACGGGCACAGAAAACGTGTCATATCCAAATCCAAGTTCTCGCGGGCTTTCCAATACGTGAAATTAAACCGTCCCTGGAGAACTTCCGTTTCCGGAAAGCAGCAGAGAACCAACAAGGCGGTGACTGACAACTGGGCCAACATCCAGGAAACAGAGGAAGTGAGCAAGGTTATCCGGGTATCAGGGATGCTTCTCCTGAGGGGCGTTAGCCAGTTCCAGAGCAGGGCCAAGAGGGAAGCAGCACCTTTAACACCCTCGCAGCCCTGGGAGGACAAGGTTTGGAGTCTGGGAACCACCACGGAGGTACCCTCATGTGGTATTTTGGACCCCAGGTTGTCAGTCCTTGCCAGCGTTCAAATAATGTCAGTCCTTGCCAGCGGCAAATATAGGTTCTCTCGGGAGAGAGAGTACCTCATGATAGAGTTCAAATTATTTCTACAGTTGTTCATGTGCAGTGATCAGCATTCAGTCAGGAATAAGCAGATGTCCAAGGAGAGAAGATAAATGACTGTAAACGAAGAGTAACAAACAGACCTGCAGCGGGTCCAGATAACAGACTTGTTACAAAGACTTAAAGGGCTATGCTTTATATGGTAAGAGGATGAAAGACAAGATTGAGAACCTTATCACTGACCTGCAAACTATGAAAGAAGAACCAACTGGACGTTCTAGAACTGAAAAATGTAACTGAAACTGAAAATTCAATGGATAGTGTTGTTGGTAGGTTACACACAGCTGAAAAGAGAAAAGTAATGAAGGTGGAGTTAGGTCAGAAGAATATACCCAAACTGAAGCACAGAGAGAAGAGGGTAGAAGATACATAATACAGTAAGACAGCCTGACCTTCATGGAATTGGGGTCCTAGAAGTGGAGAGAATAGGCAGAAGCAGTGTCTGAAGAGATAAAGGCTTGAAGTCTTCTTAAAATTGATGGAATACGTCAAGCTTCAGGTTCCAGAAGCCTTACAGATTTCATTCATAATTCATAAAAAACAAACCACACTTAGGCATATCATAGTAAAACTGCTGAAAACTTAAAAAAAAAAATCTTAAAAGCAGCCATACTGAAAAAAAAAATCACTTTCTAAGAAGCAATAATTAAACTGAGAACTGACTTCTCAAACTATAGAAGCCAGAACACAGAAGAATCATATCTTCAAAGTGGGAAAGTAAAATAACTGCTAACCTAGATTTTATATCCAGCAAAAAATTCCTTTAGGAATGAAAGGGAAATTATGACATTTGCAGACAAATGAGATCTGAGAAAATCCATTACTGGTAGACTTTAACCAAAGGAAATACTAATGGATTTTCTTTAGACAAAAATAAAATGATTTCTAATTGGAAGATCAGAGATGTAGGAAGAATAAAATTCAACAAGAAGAGTGTGTTGGTAAATCTAAATGAAAGTCGACTGTGTAACACAAAAATAACAATGCCTTCAAGGATTAAAAACATATCAGGGCTTCCCTGGTGGTGCAGTGGTTAAGAGTCCGCCTGCTGATGCAGGGGACATGGGTTCATGCCCCGGTCCGGGAAGATCCCACATGCTGCGGAGTGGCTGGGCCCGTGAGCCATGGCTGCTGAGCCTGCGCGTCCGGAGCCTCTGCTCCGCAATGGGAGAGGCCACGACAGTGAGAGGCCTGCGTACCGCAAAAAAAAAAAAAAAAAAAAAAAAAACAATCAGAATTAAAATATATGAAACTATAGTGTGTAAGTCGGGGTGGAATAAATTGATTTAAGGTATTCTAATATCACAACCCAAGCATCGTCTGAGAAAAGGGTGCACAAAGGCTAGATTTGTAGTACACTGAATTATCGATCCTACGTCTTAATCCCCTGCAGCGGTTTGTTCATCCACCCTCTTGCTGTGGCTTTGTGATGAGCTAAGGGGACCCCTTCACCCCTTGGGTCCCGGCATGGCCCTGGGACTCGCTTTGGTGGACTGAGTGTTAGCATCATGATACCAGCAAAGGTTTCAAATGCCCTGCGCTGTCTGGCTTGCACTTCAGCACTTGCGCTGTGTCCGTGAGCACAAGTCCCCAGTACCCACTGCATTTCCAGCCTGACGTTCAGATTGGAGCACGTGGAGAAGACCTGGGCCCAATCTGAAGCCTTGGCACAAGATTAGCCAAGTTCATCCAAACCCCAACCAACCCACAAGTGAGTGAGGGAAAAAAAGTAAATGTGGTTATAAGCCACAGATGTTGAGGCTGTTTTATACGTAGCATTATTGTGGTAAGGAAGTTAGTACCCAGAAACAATGTACTTCCATAACAAAAAACAAATATGGGGCATTGCTTTGGGACCGGGTGGTGGGTAGTAAGAAACTGTTATATGAAAGAAAGAGAGAAAGAGAGAAAGAGAGAAAGAGAGAAAGAGAGAGAGAGAGAGAGAGAGAAAGAAAAGAAAAGGAAGGAAGGAAGGAAGGAAAAGAAAGAAAGAAAGAAAAACTGTTATACAACCCTGAGAAAATGTATGATTGACAAAATTACCTGTGGTAAATGTTATGGGTTGAATTGTGTCCACCCCAATTTCATGTGTTGAAGTCCTAACTTCTAGTATCTCAGAATGTGACTGTATATGAAGACAGGGTCTTTAAAGAGGTGATTAAGTTAAATTAGGTCATTAGGGTGGGGTCCTGCTCCATATAAGAGGAGGAGATTAGGACACAGACACAGAGGAAGCACCATGTGAGGACACAGCGGGGAGATGGTCATCTCCAAGCCAAGGAGAGAGGCCTCAGGAGAGAGAACCCTGCTGAGACTTTGATCTTGGAGTTCTAGCCTCCAGAGCTGTGAGAAAATAAACTCATTCTTAAACCACCCAGTCTGTGGTATCCCTAGTGGCAGCCCTAGTAAACTACAGTAAACCTACAGTAACTTGTAAGAAAGAAAATATATCTAATGAACATAAGGCATCACTGGGTGAGGAGAATGAGGCAAGTACTGAAACCATGAACTCTTGCCTCTAGCTTCACCCTGTAAGGCATGCCCTTAGAAAGGAACAGATCCATCTGCAAGCTGAATTTAGAAGCCCTGGAGAGAGTGCAAAAGTTGCAGCATTGGAAAATGAAACTATTTCCAAATCAATCAAATGTGAGCCTCTCGGGAAGATATCCATATCCAAAACTCAGCCAGCAGGACAAGGATCAGGGTAAACGGCGACTCAAGGCATAGCTGTACACACTTTGTTGGGGTGGCCTCTGGTAGAGCCTTTCGGTGGGATAAGAGCACTGCCGTACCTCAGTGTGGTTCTGTAGAAGCCTGCCCTGCTCAAAGTAAACTCAGAGGCATGTTGTGAAAAGAATTTGGGTTGTGGTTTTCGGCACGTGAAGCTGATTCATGACTGTGGCACAGGAATCCAGAAGGGAAACCCACCGCTGTGGTCTGAATGCCTGTGTCCCCCCAAAGTTCATCAACACGATGGTGTGGGAGGTGGGGCTTTTGGGAGGTCATGAGGTCATAAGGGTGGAGCCTGGGTGAAAGGTGTTAGTGCCCTAATAAAAGAGGCCTCAGAAGGCTCCCTTATCCCTTCTACCCTGTGAGGACACAGCCAGAGTTTGGCAGTCTACAGCCCGAGAGAGAGCCTTCACCAGAACCCAACAATGCTGGCACCCTGGCTTCCAGCCTCCAGAAACGTGAGAAATAAATCTCTGTGGTTTATAAGCCACCCAGTCTGTGGGCATTTTGTTATAGCCTCCCAAACAGTCTAAGACACCCAGAAAGTTTTTGAGAGAGTGGTGTTGGCAAAAGCATCACCCAGACTAGACTAAAAGGCAATGATTCTGTTTGAGATGAAACAGATGACTGGGCCCTGAGCTCTCTGCTGGCTGAGGGTACAGAGAGAGCTGACCAAACACTGCAAGGGCATGTTCCTTCATGTGTCTTCAGAAGCGGCAAAGGAGAATGATGGAAGGGAATGTCCTCCTGGAGCAGATGAATAAATTGTAGTTTGATCACACAACAGAATGCTGTAAACAATGCAAGTAAATGATCTAAAACTCTACACCATATTATGGAGGAATCACACAGAATGTTGAATAAAAGAAATCAGACCTAAAAGAGTACATATTGTAGGACGCCACACAAAATAGGCAAAACTAATTTATGTGTAAAAGGATAGGGTGGCACATGTGCTTAGTGGGTTTTGTGACTGGGAATGAGAAGAGGGGGCTTTAGGGATGTTGTTACTGTTCTGTTTCTTTTTTTTTTTTCTGCGGTACGAGGGTCTCTCACTGCCGTGGCCTCTCCCGTTGTGGAGCACAGGCTCCGGACGCGCAGGCTCAGCGGCCATGGCTCATGGGCCCAGCCGCTCCGCGGCACGTGGGATCCTCCCGGACCGGGGGACGAACTCACGTCCCCTGCATCGGCAGGCAGACTCCCAACCACTGCGCCACCAGAAAAGCCCTACTGTTCTGTTTCTTGATCTGAGTGTTGATTATATTAGTAAGTTTGGTTCGTGAATTGTCACTGAGTTATTCAGTTGTATTATTTGTGGTTTTGTAACAGATTTCCCCAAAACTAAGCACCTGAAAATAACAAGTATGGATTAACGGACAGTTCTGAGAGTCAGGAGCCTGGGATCTGTCATGAGGTTGCAGTTAAACTGCCAGCAGGGCCTGAGTCATCTGGAGGCTCAACAGGACCCTCGAATTCGCTTCCAGGTTCACTTGTGTGGGGTCTGCAGCCTGTTCCTCCATGGCTGTTGGCTGAAAGCCTGCTTCTCTGCATGGGCCCCTCCATGTAGTGCCCAGTGTCCCTGCCACATGGCAGCCATCTTTCCCCAGAGCGAGTGATGAAAGGAGATGGAGATGAAGAGGAAGGAGAAAGGCCCAGTGTCTTTCATAACCGGGTGTCAGAGGGACGGGTTACTTCTGCCTTATTATATTCACAGAAAGTGAGTTACTAAGAAGGGCTGGGAGGGACTTCCCTGGTGGTCCAGTGGTAAAGAATCTGCCTTCCAATGCAGGGGATGTGGGTTCAATCCATGGTCAGGGAACTAAGATCCCACATACTGCGGGGCATCTAAGCCTGCGTGCCACAACTACTGAGCCCACGTGCCTCAATGAGAGTGCCCTTGTGCCACAAACTACAGAGCCCACATGCCCTGGAGCACCACAACTACAGAGAGAAAACCCACTTGCCACAACTAGAGAGAAGCCCGTGTGCCGCAACGAAGACCTGACGCAGCCAAAAAAATAAAATAAATAAATATTTAAAAAATATATACATTAAAAAAAAAAAAGGAAAGAAAAAGAAGGGCTGGGAAGTTGAGGTCCAGTTCTTGAAAGGAGGAGCTATATCAGTCAGCTCGGGCTGCCATAGCAAAATACCACAGACTGGGTGGGTGGCTGAAACAACAGATATTTATTTCTTACAGTTCTGGAGGCTGGAAGTCCAGGATCAAGGTTCCAGCTGACTGGGTTCTTGGTGAAAACCCTCTTCTACTGCTCACAGATGGCTGTCCTGCTATGTCCTCACATGGCAGACAGAGCGAGAGAGGGAGTGCTGTCTGGTCTCTGCTTACAAGGGCACCAAGCTCATCATGAGGACCTCACCCTCATGACCTCATCTAAATCTAATCACCTTCCAAGGGTTCCCATGGCCCAATATGGAATTGTTTCACGTGGTCATGGAGTCTGGGAAGTCCCAAGAGCTTTAGTCTGAAGATCTGATGGGGTAAGTTCCAGTTGGGCCCTAAGGCACGAGGAGACTGATGTCCCAGCTTAAGACTGTCAGGCAGAGAGAGTAAATTCTTTCTTGTTCAGTTTTTTGTTTTATTCAGGCTTTTAGTTGATAGGATGAGGCCCTCCCACACTGTGGAGGGCAATTTGCTTTGGCCCACCAATTCAAATGGTAACCCCATTTAGAAACACCCTGCAGACACACCCAAAATAATGTTTAATCAGATACCTGGGTGCCTTGTGACCCAGTCAAACTGATGCATAAAATTAACCATCACAAGTAAAAAGGAATTTGTGGACATATTTTAAAAACCACTATAACATGTTCATATGTACCTTTATATATATAAATTTAAAATTTGTTGAGCAAACTAGAAATCAATAATGGAAAGATAACGGACATTGCCAAACACTTGGGAAATAACATATTTCTAAATAATCAATGGGGGAAAGACAAAGGCTCAAGGGAAATTTAAAAAATATATTGAACTGAACAAAAATGAAAACATTAAAAAAATTTGTGGTTTGCAGCCAAAGCAGTGTTGAGAGGAAAACTTATAGCAGTAAATACTTACATTAGAAAAGAGGGAGTGATGTCAGCAACATGGCTAAATATGACAACACTCATTTGTGTGCCCCCCCAACAATAACAATTTGGCACCCATCCATCCATGCCCAAATGATACTTTGTGGGAACTGTAGAACCCTGCATCATATACCAATGGACGCAGGAGGAGTCTTGCACAGCAGTGCACCAGGTAATAGGCAAAAGACCTTGGTTCTGGCTGTGGACCCTTCAGTGGCCTGAGAACTGGCTCTAGCCCCTCTCATCCAGGAGCCCCTGGAGAACACTGTCTTACACAATCACTCACAGATGAGAGAGTCTTCGTGGAAGTCTGGATTTCCAGCAGAGTAGCTCTAGCACAGCACTGGAGAAAAAAAAAAAAAGAGTTTGGATGCATTGGAGAGGGTAAGAGGACAGCTCAACTTACCCACATCACTGCTTCCCCAAGGTGGCACAGCTTAGGGCCAAGAGAGATCTTCCCTGCCCATGATTTCTCCTGCAGGGAAAAGTGAGAGTGTAGAGGGACTGCCTGGCTTCCCCAACTGTGCAGATGCTGCCAAAGAGGCCTGTTTCTCCCCCACCGCCTCCAGAGTACTGAATCATGGCCTGTGTGACTGGGGAGCTGGGAAGAGGCTGGGGGAGCAGCAGATAGGACTCTTTGAGGGCACTGAAAGTATGTGAACTTTATTAACCATATCACAGACTCCATCAAGAAGCTGCCTATGAGCTGCTAGGTATGCCTCACCCACAAATTCTCCCAACTGGTTCATGGCACCCCCAGCACTCTGCATGCCTCATCTACACCCCCATCCTGTGGCTGGCTCCCTGTGTGTGCTCCCAATGACAATGGCAAGAGAGAGCTTTGGCAGACAACTACTGGGCATGCACAGAAAGCCAGCCCAAATCTGCAGGCCAGAGAGAGACATAAACGTGAGTTTTACTGCCACACTTGGGAAAGAAAAAGGGAGGCTATCAGCACCCAGCCTGGTGTGTCGCTGGATTGAGAGAAGGTGTACAAGCTTAAGAATTCTGCCACAAGAGGGAGCAAAGAGTGTGGAGCAGATGTATCCATAGAAGGTCTGAGAAAGCCTCAGAATCACTAGCAGGGCTGATAAAAGGTATTTTTCTCCTGAAGGGAGCTAGTAAAGATTGGAAGAGGTGACTGCTACTTCAAATGCAAAGACATCAGTGCAAAAACTTCAAGAAACATGAAGAATCAAGGAAACATGACACCCCAATGGATCATAATAATCTACCAGTAACCAATCCCAAAATATGGAGATCTGAGGTTTACCCAATAAAGAATTCAAAATAGCTGTTTTAAGGAAGTTCAGTGAGCTATGAGAAAACACAAAGACAATTCAATGAAACCAGGAAAACAATACACAAACAAAATGACAAGGTAGCAAAGAGAAAGAAGTCATAAAAGTGACCAAACAGAAACTCTGGAGCTGAAGAATTCAGTTATTGAAATGAAAAATGAAACAGAGAGCACCAACAGCAGCATGGATCAAGCAGAAGAAACAATCTGTGGATTAGAAGACAGGAACTTTGAAAGTATCCAGTCAGAGGAGAACAAAGAAAAAAGAATGAAAAGAGTGAAGGAAGCCTACCTGATATATGGGATAGCATCAAGAGAAACAATATGTGAATTATTGGAGTCCCAGAAGGAGAAGAAAAGCATAAGGGGGTAGAAAGTTTACTTAAAGAAATAATGGCTGAGACTGACCCAAATCTGGGGAGAGATTTAGATATGCTAGTTAATGAAGGTCATAGGTCACCAAACAAATTCAGTGATATATTCTCCAAAACACATTATAATTAAACTATCAAAAATCAAAGATAAAGAGAATCTTAAAAGCAGCAAGCAAAAAGAAGCTTGTAACTTACAAGGGAACCCCCATAAGGCTATCAGTGGATTTCTCAGCAGAAACCTAACAGGCCAAAAGAAAGTGGGATAATATATTCCCTGATATATTCAAGTGCTGAAAGGGGAAAAAAAGGCCAACCAAGAATTCTATATCTGGCAAAGTTGTCCTTTAGATATGATGGAAAGATGAAGATGTTGGGACTTCCCTGGTGGTGCAGTGGCTAAGGATCCACCTGCCAACGGAGGGGACACAGGTTCAAGCCCTGGTCTGGGAAGATCCCACATGCCACGGAGCAACTAAGCCCGTGTGCCACAACTACTGAGCCTGTGCTCTAGAGCCCACGAGCCACAACTACTGAGCCCACATGCCACAACTACTGAAGCCCGCATGCCTAGAGCCTATGCTCTGCAACAAGAGAAGCCACCACAATGAGAAGCCTGCCTGCCACAACGAAGAGTAGCCCCTGTTCACCGCAACTAGAGAAAGCCCACGCGCAGCGATGAAGACCCAACGCAGCCAAAAATAAATAAATAAAATAAATAAATTAAAAAAAAAAGAAAGATAAAGATGTTCCTAGACAAACAAAAGCTGAGGGAGTTCATCACCACTAGACCTGCCTTACAAGAAATGATGAAAGGAGTTCTTCAAGCTGAAATTAAAGGATACTGATTAGCAACATGAAAACATTTGAAACTGTACAGCACACTGGTAAAGTATACAGTCAAATTCAGAATACTCTAATACTGTAATACAGTTGTGTGTTAACCAGTTAACTCTAGTATAAAGGTTAAAGGACAAGAGTATTAAAATTACTATAGTTAAAATAATTAGTTAATGAGTACACTGTCTAAAAAGAAGTAAATTGTGACATCAAAAATATTAAAGGAGGGCAGTAAAAGGGTAGAGTTTTTGGATGTGATCAAAGTTCAGTTGTTATCAGCATCAAAATAGACTGTTATATCTGTTAAATGTTTTATGTAAGCCTCATGGTAACCACAACAGAAAAACCTATTGTAGATTCACACAAGATAAAGAGAGGAGAATCAATGCATATCACTAAGGAAAATTATCAATTTACAAAGAAAGGCAAGAGAGAGAGAAAGGAACAAGGGAACTACAAAAAAGGCAGAAAGCAATGAATAAGATAGCATTACCTATAATTACCTAAAAATTCCTATTACCTAGTAAGTCCTTACATATCAATAACTACTCTAAATGCAAATGGATTAGATTCTCCAATCAAAAGGCATAGAGTGGCTAGAAGGATTAAGCAAATACTAACAGATCTGCAGAGAGAAATAGACAATAAAATAATAGTAGGGGATTTAAATACCCTACTTTCAACAATGGCTAGAGCATTCAGATAGAAAAGCAATAAGGAAATGTTAGACCTGAAATACAGTTTTAAATGGACTTAGCAGACATATACAGAACATTCCATCAAATAGGAGCAGTATACACATTCTTAAGTGCACACAGAATGTTCGCCAAGATAGATCATACGACAAGTCAAAAAACAAGTCTCAGCACATTTAAGAAGATTGAAATCATACCAAGTATCTTTTCTGATCACAATGGCATAAAACTAGAAGTCAGTAGTAGGAGGAAAGTTAGAAAATTTACAAATATGTGGAAATTAAACAACACACTCCTGAACAACCAGTGGGTCAAGAGGGTTGCCAATTTCGTTGATCTTTCAGAAGGATTATACCTAAACATAATAAAGGCCACAAATGATAAGCCCATAGTCAACATCAAATTCAATGGTAAAAGGTTGAAAGCTTTTTCTCTAAGATCAGAAACAAGACAAGGGTGCCTACTTTCACCACTCCTATTCAACATAGTACTGGAAGTCCTAGCCAGAGTAATCGGGCAAGAAAAAGAAAGAAAAGGCCTCCAAATTGGAAAGGAATAAGTAAAATTGTCTTTGTTTGCAGATGACATGATCTTATGTATAGAGTCCTAAAGACTCCACCAAAAACTGTTAGAACTAATCAACAAATTTAGTAAAGTTGCAGGATACAAAATCAACATACAGAAATCAGTTGCCTTTCTATACACTAACAATGAAATATCTGAAAAACAAAATAAAACCATCCCATTCATAATAGCATCAAAAACAATAAAGTACTTAGGAATAAATCTAGTCAAGGTGGTGAAGGATCTGTACATTGAAAACTATAAGGCTTCGATTAAAGAAACTGAGGGCACAAATAAATCGAAAGGTATTTGTGTTTATTAATCGGAATATAGATATTGTTAAAATGTCCATACTACCTAAAGCCAGCTATATACTTGAAAGTTACTAAGAGAGTAGATCATAAATGTTCTTACCACAAAAAAGAAATGGTAATTATGTAAGGTGATAGAGGTGTTAACTAACCCTGCTGTGGTAATCATTTTACAATATATACATGTATCAAATCATCACACTATATAACTTAAACTTACACTGTGTTTTATGTCAATTATATCTCAATAAAGCTGGAAAAAAAGAAGAAATTCTTAGGTCAATAATCTAAGCTCCCATCTCAGGGAAAGCAAAGTAACACTAAAAAAGCAGAAGTAAGGAAACAAGGGCATAGATCAATGAAATGGAAAGTGGAAAATAGAGAAAACCAATTAAACAAAAGTTCTGAAAGATCAATAAAATTGGCAAACCTCTTGCAAGATGCACAAAGAAAAAAAGAGGCAAGCCACAAAGTACCAATATTAGAAACAAAATAGGGGATAAAATACGAGTTATCATGACAAACCCTGTAGACCTGAAAAGAATAAGAGAATAGTAGGTACAACTCCACAAAAGTAAATTTGACAACTTAGATGAAACGGGCCAATTCCTCAAAAAAATACAAACTGTAACACCAAACTAATATGAAATAATCTGAGTAGTCATAAAATGATTAAAGATGTTGGACTTGTAGTTAAAGAATTCTTGAAAAAGAGATATCTATTGCCAGATGCTTTCATGAAGAAGTTTACTAATTTTTTTAAAGAATCAACACCAATTCTATACAATCTCTTCCAGAAAACAGAAGAGGAGGGAACACTTCCAAATTTATTTTATGAAGTTAGTATTACCCTGTTATGAAAACTAGACAAGTACTACGAAACAGGATACTACAGGCATGAATATACATGTAAAAATTTTAACAAGGTATTATCAAATGGAATTAAGTAATACATAAAAAGAACTATATACCATGACCAAGTGGGGTTTATTCCAGGCATGTAAGGCTGGTTCAGTGTTCAAATATTAACCAATGTAAGCCACCATACTAACTGGCTAAGTAAGAAAAATCACATCATCTTATCAGTTGAATTTATGCAGAAAAACATACGACAAAGTCCAACACCTATTCATGATAAAAAGTCTCACAAAGCTAGGAATAGAGGGCAATTTCCGCAATTCGATAAAGAACATCTCCAGAAACCTACAGCTAACATTGTACTTAACGGTGAAAGACTGAATGCTTTGCCCCTAAAATGAGGAACAAGAAATCTATCCTCCTGTTGTCAGATGGCTTTTTTTTTTTTTATATCAGGGGAAAGCGCGAACGCAGTCCCCCACTATCACAAATTTTGCAGTCGAGTTTCCCACATTTGGGGAAATCGCAGGGGTCAGCAAATCCGAAGTGCAATGGATAAGCCTTGCCCTGGGAAAACCACCTTCGTGATCATGGTATCTCCTCTGCCAGGTAAGTATGTCAGATGGCTTTTTATTCAGAGACATTGTAGAGACTCTAAAGGGCCCAGGACCGTCAGATATGCTGCTTTCAAAACAATGGCTGCTATGATTGCCTAGCAGGCCTCGTGTGAATTCTAGGCCTCAGTAACCTGTGCATGAAAAGAACCATGATATTAAATCACTAACTGGATTTTCGAATAAAGTGACTGAAGTAAAAAAAAACAAAAAACAAAATACAAAACACTCAACAAAATACTGGAAATTCCAGCCAGTGTAATAATGTAGAGGAAATAAAAGGAATACCAATCAGAAAGGAAGAAATAAAATTGTCCCTATTTTCAGATGACATGATTGTCTGTGTGGATAATCCCAAGGAATCTACAGAAAAATCCTGGAACTGATAGTGAATTTAGTAAGGTTGCAGGATATAAGATCAATATATAAAAATCAATTATATTTCTATATACCAGCAATGAACATGTGGACACTGAAATTAAAATACAACATATTTGTAATTGCTCCAAAAAAATTCTTTGGTGTAAATCTGACAATACAGGTACAGGACTTGTATGATGAAAACTACACAGTGCTGATGAAAGAAATCAAAGGTCTAAATATATGGAGAAACATATCATGTTCATAGGTTGGAAGACTAAACATAGTAAGGATATCAATTTCCCCCAAAATGGCATACAGTTTTAACACAATTACTATGAAAATCCAGGTACTTTTAAAAAGATGCACACAGGGGCTTCCCTGGTGGCGCAGTGGTTGAGAGTCCGCCTGCTGATGCAGGGGACACAGGTTCGTGCCCCGGTCCAGGAAGATCCCACATGCCGTGGAGCGGCTAGGCCCGTGAGCCATGGCCGCTGAGCCTGTGCGTCCGGAGCCCGTGCTCCGCAACGGGAGAGGCCACAACAGTGAGAGGCCCGCGTACAGCAAAAAAATAAATAAATAAATAAAAGATGCACACAAGCTTATACTACAATTTACATGGAAAGCACAGGCCCTAGAATAGCTAAAATAGTTTTGAAAAGGAAAAACAAATTTGGAAAATTACCCAATGTTAAGCCTTTCCATGTAGCTATAGTAATTAAGACAATGTGATATTGACAAAGAGACGGACACATAGATCAAAGTAACAGAGTACAGAACCCAGAAAAAGACCCACACAAATATGTCCAATAGGTTTTCAAATATTAATAGACAATTATTGTATAGCAGTTTTAGGTTTACAAAAAAAAAATTGAGTAGTTACCTCAGAACCTTTAGAACTCTCCCTCTACAGAGAGTTCCCATGTATCCCAATGCCCTTGTTTTTTTTTTTAATTTTTTTGTGGTACACGGGCCTCTCTCACTGCTGTGGCCTCTCTCACTGTGGAGCACAGGCTCCGGACGTGCAGGCTCAGCGGCCATGGCTCACGGGCCCAGCCACTCCGCAGAATGTGGGATCTTCGTGGACCAGGGCACGAACCCACGTCCCCTGCACTGGCAGGCAGACTCTCAACCACTGCGCCACCAGGGAAGCCCGCCCTTGTTTTTTAACATCTTGCCTTAGTATGGTACTTTTGTTACAATTTATGAACCAATATTAATACATCATCATTAAAGGCTAAAGTCTATAGTTTACATTAGGGTTCACTCTTCGTGTTGTACATTCAGTGAATTTTGACAAATGCATAATGTCATGTACCCACCACTATAGTTGTACAGAACAGTTTCACCACTGTAAAAATCCCCTGTGCTTCACTTATTCATCCATTCCCCTCTGTCCAAACCCCTCCCCCAGACACAGAATCTCTGGCAACCAGTGACATTTTTACTCTTTATAGTTTTGCCTTTTACGGAATGTCATTTAATTGGAATCATACAGTATGTAGCCTTTTCAAATTGGCTCAGCAATATCCATTTAAGATCTCCACATCTTTTCATGGCTGTGTAGCTCATTCTCATTTTTCTTTTTTTTTTTTTTTGCGGTACGCGTGCCTCTCACTGCTGTGGCCTCTCCCATTACGGAGCACAGGCTCCGGACGCGCAGGCTCAGCGGCCATGGCTCACGGGCCTAGCCGCTCCGCGGCATGTGGGATCCTCCCGGACCGGGACACGAACCCGTGTCCCCTTCATCGGCAGGCAGACTCTCAACCACTGCGCCACCAGGGAAGCCCTCATTTATTTTTCTTGATGAACAATATTCCAACACACAGATGTACAACAGTTTGCTCATTCATCTACTGAAGGACATCTTGGTTGTTTCAGTCTTTGGCAACTATAAATAAAGCTACTAAAACATTCATGTGTAGGTTTTTGAATGAATATAAGTTTTAAACTCATTTGGGTAAATACCTAGGAGTGCAATTGTTCAATCATATGTAAGGTTATGTTTAATTTTGTTAGAAACTACCAGAACTATCTTCCAAAATGGCTGTACCATTTTGCATTCCCACCAGCAACTGAATGAGAGTTCCTATTGTTCCACATCCTCACGAGCATTTGGTGGTGTCAGATTTTTGGATTTTAGCCAATTTAATAGGTATATAGTAGTGTTTCATTGTTTTTTGAATTTTAGATTCCCTATTGAAATATGATGTTGAGCATCTTTTTACATACTTATAGCCATCTGTATATCTTCTTTGGTGAGGTATCTGTACAGATCTTTGTCCATTTTTTAATTGTGTTGCTTGTCTTCCTATTGCTGAAATTTTAGAGATCTTTAAAGAGTTTGTATATATTGCATTGAAGTCCTTTATCAGATAAATAATTTGCAGATATTTTCTCTGAGACTGAGTCTTGTCTTTTCATTCTCTTAAAGCTCTCTTAGAGCAGCATTAAAAAAGTCTAGATCCTTTTTTCTTTTTTTGCATGTGGATGTCCAGTGCTTCCAGCAGCATTTGCTGAAAAGACTATTCTTTCTTCACTGAATTGCCTTTGTCAGATTACTGAAAAATTACAGGGAGTTCCCTGGTGGTCTAGTGGTTAGGACTCAGCACTTTCACTGCCGTGGCCTGGGTTCAATCCCAGGTCGGGGAACTAAGATCCTGCAAACCGTGCAGCAGAGCATGGCCAAAAAAAAAGAAAGGAAAAAATTACACCTGCATCTACTGTATCATGCAATTGTCCTCTTGGGCATTTATCTCAGTAAAACAAAGATTTATATTTATATAAAAACTTTAATAGCAGCTTTAATTGTAATAGCCAAAAACTGGAATCAGCCTGATTGATGTCCTTCAACAGGTGAATGGTTAAATAAACTATGTAGCAAAACCATGAAATAGTATTCAGTAATAGAAAGGAACAAAGTACTGATACATAAAACAATTTGAATTCATCTTCAATAATCCTGAGTGAAAAAGGCCAATACCAATAGATTACATACAGAATGATTCCTTTTATTTTACATTCCTGAAATGAAAAATTGCAGATGTAGAGAACAGATTAGTGGTTGCTATGAGTTAAGGAGATCATGGAGTGAAAGGGAAGTGGTGTGGCTGTAAAAGAGCAACATGTCTGCACTTAACAATAGACTATATGTTCTTCTCAAGTGTATATGGAACACTTCTGGCATAAGCCATAAAACAAACCTCAGTAAATCTAAAGGATAGAAACAATACAAAGTGTGTTTTGACTACAATGGAATAAAGTTACATCCATAACAAAATAAAATTGGGAAATTCACAGGTATGTGGAAATTAAACAGCACACTCTAAAAGACCAATGAGTCAAAGAAGAAATCAAAAGAGAAATTAGAAAATAATTTGAGATGAATTAAAACCAGAACACGACATACCAAAACTCGTAGGATCCTCCTAAGGCAGTGCTTAGAGGGAAATTTTATAGCTTTAATCACATAACGTTCCATCTTAAGACACTGGAAAAAGAGCAGTAAACTAAACCTAAAGTAAGCAGAAGAAAGAAAGTAATAAAGATTAGAGCATAAATTTATGAAATAAGGAATAGGGAAACAATAGAGAAAATAAAGGAAACCAAAAGCTGGTTTTCTGTAAAGATCAACGAAATCGTTGAACATTTAGCTATATTGACCAAGAACACAAGAGAGAAAACTCAGATTGTAAGAATCAGAAATGAAAGAGGGGACACTACTAACTTTACAGAAATAAAAAGGATTATAAAGGAATATTATGAACAATTATATGCCAATTAATTGGATAACTTAGATGAACAAACTTCTAGAAAGATGAACTATTCTAACTGATTGAAGTAGAAATAGACAGTACAAATAGACCTATAAGAAACAGAAAGATAGAATTAGTAATAAAACAACCACCTACAAAAACAGCACTAGCCCATAGGGCTTTACTGCTGAATTCTACCAAACGTTAAAAAAATCATTACTAATTCTTTACAAATTCTTCAAAGAAACAGAAGAGGAGGGGATACTTCCCAACTTACTCATTCATTTTGCAACACCCTGACACCAAAACCAGAAAAGACCTCACAAATAAACTGCGAAACTATCTTATGACTATGGACACAAAAATCCTCAAAAATACAGTGACACATAAACAAATTTTATACCATTACCAGGTGGGATTTATCTTGAACCAAGGATGGTTCAATATACAAAATAAATTAATTAGCATTAGAAGGGAACTTCTTCAATCTGATGAAGGGCATCTATAAAAAAAACAGAATTAGTATAATACTTAATGATGAGAGACTGGAATGCTTCCCCCCTAAGATCAGTGACAAAACAAGGATGTCCACTCTTGCCACTTCTATTCAATGTTGTACTAGGTGGAGGGTCTGGCCAGAGCAATTAGGCAAGAAAAAGAAATAAAAGGCATCTAGGTAGGAAAAGAAGTAAAACTATATTCACAGATGTCATGACCTTATATATAGAAAATCCTAAGGATCCCAGTAAAAGTTATTAACACTAATGAATGAATTTAGCAAGGTTGCAGAATACAAGAGTAATATACAGAAATCAATTGTATTTCTATACACTTGTAGTGAACAATCTGAAAGTGAAATTTTAAAAACACTTCCATTTATAATGGCATTAAAAAGAATTACATAGGGGTTCCCTGGTGGCGCAGTGGTTGAGAGTCCGCCTGCCGATGCAGGGGACACGGGTTCGTGCCCCGGTCTGGGAAGATCCCACATGCCGCGGAGCGGCTGGGCCCGTGAGCCATGGCCACTGAGCCTGCGCGTCTGGAGCCTGTGCTCCGCAACGGGAGAGGCCACAACAGTGAGACGCCCGCGTACCGCAAAAAAAAAGAAGAAAAAAAAAAAAGAATTACATAGAAAATTTTTATAAAAGAACCATAAAATTTATATACCAGAAACTATAAAACATTACTGAAAGAAATTAAAGACCTAAATAAGTGGTAATCTGTTTGTATTCATCAACTGGAAGATATTTTAAGATGGCCTTCCCCAAACTGATCTACAGATTCATTGTAATCCCTATCAGAATTGCAGCTTTCTTCTTTGCAGAAATTGACAAGCTGATTCTAAAATTAACACGGAAACTCAAAAGGCTCCAGAATAGCAAAAAAATATCTTGAAATAGAACAATTAAGTTGGAGGAGTTACACTTCCTGATCTCAAAACTTACTGTAAAACAACATTAATCAAGACAGTGTGATATTGGCATAAGAAAAGACATATAGATCAATGGACTAGAACTGAGTCCAGAAACACCCCGTGTGTCTATGATCAACTGATTCTCAACATGGGTGGCAAGACCATTCAATGGGGGAAAGAACAAACTTTTCATAAATGATGGGACATTGGATAGCCTCAAACAGAATAGTGAAGTTGGATTCTTACCTCACACCATATACAAGTATTTACTCAAAATGGATCAAAGTTCTGAATATAAGAGTTTAAACTATAAAACTCTTAGTAGAGGGCTTCCCTGGTGGCACAATGGTTGAGAATCTGCCTGCTAATGCAGGGGACACAGGTTCGAGCCCTGGTCTGGGAGGATCCCACATGCCACAGAGCAACTAGCCCGTGAGCCACAACTACTGAGCCTGCGCGTCTGGAGCCTGTGCTCCGCAACAAAGGAGGCCGTGATAGTGAGAGGCCCGCGCACCGCGATGAAGAGTGGCCCCCGCTTGCCACAACTAGAGAAAGCCCTTGCACAGAAACGAAGACGCAACACAGCAAAAATAAATAAATTAATTAAGAGTTAGGACTTCAACATATGCATTAAAAAAAAAAAACCTCTTAGTAGAAAACATAGGAGTAAATTTGCATGGTCTTGGATTTGGCGATGGTTTCTTAGATGAGACCAGAGAAGCGCAAGCAACAAAAGAAAATTGGATGGACTTCATCAAAACTGAAAACTTCTATGCTTCAAAGACACTATCAAAAAAGTAAATATACAGAATGGGAGGAAATATTTGTAAACCATATATCTGATAAGGAATTTGCTTGTAGAATGTATAAAAAACTCCCACAACTCAATAATAAAGACAAATAACCCAATTTAAAAGTTAGCAAAGGATTGGAATAGACATTTCTCCAAATAAGATATTCAAATGGCCAATAAACACATTAAAAAATGCTCAACATGTTTTGTCACTAGAGAAATGCAAATCAAAACCACCCACTCAGGGGGAAGGGTAAGCTGGGACTAAGTGAGAGAGTGGCACTGACATATATACACTACCAAATGTAAAATAGTTAGCTAGTGGGAAGCAGCCGCATAGAACAGGGAGATCAGCTGGGTGCTTTGTGACCACCTAGAAGGGTGGGATAGGGAGGGGGGGAGGGAGACGCAAGAGGGAGGGGATATGGGGATATATGTATACGTACAGCTGATTCACCTTGTTATACAGCAGAAAGTAACACAACATTATAAAGCAATTATACTCCAATAAAGATGTTAAAAAAAAAAAGAAGAAAAAAAAAAACCCCACCCATTCAGATGACTATAATGAAAAAAATCAGACAATAAGAATTGTTGGTGAAGGAATTCCCTGGCAGTCCAGTGATTAGGACTCTACATTTCCACTGCTGGGCACCTGGCTTTGATCCCTGGCTGGGGAGCTAAGATCCCACAAGCCGTGCGGCGTGGCCAAAAAAAAAAAAAAAAGAATTGTTGGTGAGAATGTGGAGAAATCAGAATCCTCATACACTGCTGGTATGAATGTAAAATGGTGCAGTCACTTGGAAGGCAGTACAGCAATTCCTCAAACAATTATAGTCACATTATTACCTACTAATTCTACTTCTACGTATATATAACCATGAGAAATGAAAACATGTCCACACAACAACTTGTTCACAGATGTTTAGAGCAGCATTATGCATAATCACCAAAACTGGAAACAACCCACACGTCTATCAGTGGATGACTGGAGAAGCAAAATGAGGTATACCCATACAATTAAATATTATTTGACCATAAAAAGGAGTGAAGTACTGACATATGATTGAATCTTGTAAACATTACGCTATAGAAGAAGCCAGTCACAAAATATCACAGTCTATAATTCCATTTGTATGAAATACTGGAATAGGCAAGCCTATAGAGACAGAAAGTAGACTGGTGGTTGCTTAGGGATGGTAGGGATGGGGGTATGGAGCATGATAAAGGGCATGAGGTTTCTTTTTGAGGTGATGAAAATATTCTAATAGTAACTGGTGATGGTTGCACATATGTGTGACTATCCTAAAAACCACTGAATTGTACATTTTAAATAGGTGAGTTACATGTTATGAGAATTTTATCTCAGTAAAGCTGTTTTTTTTTTTTAAAGGGAAACATGAGATATCCTTGTGATGAAAAACGTTATGTATCTTTAAAAACAAAACAAAAACAAAAACCTAAGAGTGGAATACCTGGGTCCTCTGATGACTGTATGTTTAACTTTGCAAGGAACTGTCAAACTATTTAAGGTGACTATACTATTGTGCCTTCCTGTTGGCAATACATGAAAGCTCCAGTTGCTCCACATCCTCAATACTCAGTATTTTATATATATTCTTAACTTTATGACATTCTAATAGGTATGTGCTGTTATATCACTGTGGTTTTAATTTGCATTTTCTAAATGACTGGTGACATTGAACATCTTTTTTTGTGCTTATTTTAATTGCCATCCATGTATCTGGTGAAGTGTCCTAAGGTTAAAAAAATAAGTTACAAAAGAACAAAAATTAGGGACTTCCCTGGTGGTCCAGCAATTAAGACTCCGTGTTCCCAATGCAGGAGGCCAGGGTTTGATTCCTGGTCAGGGAACTAGATCCTGCATGCCACAACTAAAAGATCCCACATGCCACAACAAAGATCCTGCACATGGCAACGAAGATCCCATGAGCTGCAACTAAGATCCGGAGCAGCCAAATAAATAAATATTAAAAAAAAATTATATTAAAAAAAGAACAAAAATTAAATTTCACAAAAATTAAAAGCTTAAATTAACACACAAATAAAATTTAAAGATGAACTGAGAAAATATTTGCCATATATGTGAGAGAACAGGAATAATAGATTTAACATGGAAAGAGATGATGGGTTTTGCCTTATCTCCTCAGTGTACCTGCTGCAGGTATATACAACCTCCCACAGCATCAGCCTAATGTGTAAAGGGCTCTGACTCCTCTCACAGGTGATCTGGAGGCTGAAGCTGGGAGGGGCCTAAGGGGATCAGGTCAGAACTTGGAGAGAGGCAGGGAGATACAGCCCAGGAAAATACACCCAGTGCTCTGCGTGCAAACAAGTTCAGCAGGCAGAGGTAGTGGGAAGGTGTGGAGCATCAGTGGACAGGCGTAGGGAGGTCAGCAGGCATGGCATTATGGTAGGGATGAGGGCACAGTGGCACAGAGGTTGCCTGTAGGGACACAAGGGACAGCAGGAAGGGTGGGGCAAATTTTTGGCCGTTATTTATTCAAATATTTTTTCTTATCACCACCTTCTCTCTCCTTTCCTTTGAGGACTTCAGTTACCTGTGTATTAGGCTATCTGACGTTGTCCCATGACTTACTGATGCTCTTTTCTGTTCTTTCCTCCTTTGGATTGTCTGTTTTGGAGCATTTTTATTGCTCTGCCTTCAAGTTCACTTATCTTTTCTGCAATGTCTAATCTGTCATTAATCCTATTCCACACATTTTTCATCTCCATGTTACACGTTTTCATCTCTAGGAAGTTTGATTGCAACTTCCTTGTTACGGTCTTCTATGTCTCCACTTAACTTTTCTGAACATAAGGAGTAGTGTTATAATGACCGTTTTAATGTCCTTCTCTGCTAATTCTAATATCTGTATAACTTCTGGGCCAGTTTTGACTGATCAGTAAGATTGCTTATTCTCATTTTGCATTGTGTTCCTGCTTCTTTGTATGCCTGGTGTGGATGCCAGACACTGTAAACTTTACCTTGTTGGATGCTGGGTACCTCTGTATTCTTATAAATTCTCTGGAACTTTGGTTTGCAATGTAATTAATTACTTGGAAACAATTTGATCCTTTTGGGTCTTGCTTTATTTTCTGTTAGATGGATCTGGAGCAGTGCTCTAATTATTCTCCAAAACTGAGGCAAGACTTCCTGGGTAACTCTTCTATCCCAAGCCTGTGAGTTATGAGTTTTTCTAGTCCTGTTGGTAGGAAGAGGCACTATTCCCAGCCCTGGGTGACAACTAGACAATTGTCACCCTAATCCTTTCAGATGGTTCTTTGCCTGGCCTCAGTCACTTCCTCATCACACAAGCACTGATCAGTATGCAGCTGAATATGCAAAGGCACTCCCTCTGTTGAGCTCCAGGGTTCTCTCTCCATGGAGCTCTCTCCTCTCTGGGATTCTGTCCTGAAAACTCTAGCTGCCTTGGTCTTCCTGGGCTCTCAGCTTCATGTCTTCAACTCAAGTATCCTGCTGGGCTCTACCTCAGCTTCCCCTCCCTTTGCTGCAGCCTGGAAACTCTCTCTCCAGGTAGGAAGCTGGGGCAGTCACAAGGCTCATCTTCTTTGCTTTCCATCTCCCAGGGATCACTGTCCTTTGTTTTCTGATATCCAGTGCCTTGAGACCATTGTTTCATGTATTTTGACTGGTTCCTTTGGTTGTTTCAGGCAGAAGGGTCAATTTGGTCCCTGTCAATCCATCTTGGCTGGAACCAGAAGTTTCCAACCAGTCTTTCTGCTGTTTGTCTCCTCTCCTGTCCAAATAGTAGTGTATAAAAACACTTGATTGTCAAAGTTTTATTCACGGGAACATGTGCTCAGTGCCATGACTTTGCCTCTGTGATCCCAGTTGGTCCTCACAACCATGCACGTTTTCTTAACCTCACCTCCCTTTGACAGCTGAAAAGTGAGGCCCACGTTTTTCCTGGTTTGGATCCCAGGCAGGCCTGTCAGTCCCGAGGCTGCGTGCATCCTGGGGCTCCAGAGTTCTCAATGCCTGTGCAGCATCTCTGGCTCATTCCTCAGCGAAAAGCTCACACTTGTAGCCTGGCTTCTGGGTGTCCGTGCCCAGACGCAGTGTGTGTGCTGGCTCTGTCGGGCATGCAGGTGTGCCTGGTTCTCATGCAGCCACGTGACTTCTGAGTGAGACAGGCAATGGGATGGCCACCTGGCAGGGAGGTGCCGAGGAGGTCCAGGACCCTGGGGAGAAGGTGCTTGGCCTTCACCAGGCTTGAGGATTCTGATTCTGGCTGTCTCTTCTCCTGTGGGTCAGCATCGGGACCACTTTCTAAGAAAATCCCAGCTTCCAGATAATTCTTCAGAAAACTCAAGTCTGTATTTATGGACTTCCTTACATGATTTCCTTGGTGCCCAGCACAATCAGAGACCCAGAGCACAGCACAGACAGAACCAAGGACCTCTCCACCTGGCTTGGGAGAAGACAGGTGCACGGTGGCCAGCCCGCTCGCCCAGCTCAGCCTGAGATGCTGCACGACCAGGAAAGTGACTCCATGCTGTGAAATGACTTTTTGCATGAAGGGGCAGGGGGAGCAGATGACATCAAAGGCGAGGGATTCACAGTGCAGGGGAGGGAGGTGGAAGTTAGAAGGAAAAGGCAGGGGAAGTCAGGACCATTTGGTATCCAATGCGTGTTCATTTATTTTACACTTACAAAAGAAATCGCCCACCCTCTGCCCCATTCCCCCCAAAAGTCTCTTTTTACAAACATTTAAAAATTAAAACTAAATGAAGATAGACAAGTTAATTTCAGTACAATTATTTTTCAATGTAACTGTCATAATTAGAGTTTAAATTTCCTACAAGTGACCAATGTCCAAGTGACTTATAGGGAAATCCTGATTATTGGCCAAAAGGAAAATTCCATATTACAAGTTAGCAAATTCTAGTACAAAAATAGTCCATGTGTTGGAATAGGCTTTCTTTTTACATAGGTCTCAGGTCAGTCTACTGACTGCATAATACGCTAACGTCTCAGGGTTCTCTCTTTCACAAATGGCTCATTCGTCATAGCTGGAGCAGCACGGCGCCTACAGTAGCAGGGCCAGTGTCCATCTGGGGACCGTGCTGGAGACGGCAGGCCTGGGCTGCCTCACTGGCCCCAGGGCAGTTGGGCAGAGCTCCAGCTCTGCACCGGGGTCCTGGAGGGAGGAACGAGTTGCGGGCAGAGCTTCTCCCCCTGAGGGAGAAACAGGCCCAGGACACAGGGGAAGTGTGCCCAGGGGCTGAGCCGGTACTGGTGTAGGACAGCCCACCTCCTGCCAGTGTCTCCTCATCCTGTAGCCCAGCGAGATAAGAGGCCGATCTGTGTGTCCTCAGTGGCGAGAGTGTGGCCCTGCCCTTGCTGCGGCTGGGCAGGCTACTTGTCCCTCAAGATGTCGAGCTGTTCCTGACACTCGGTGAAGAGGCGCTGGAAGCGGAGGTTCTGCCCGATGACTGGCAGCAGCTCCTTCAGCAGGTCCCTCTTCCGCAGACCCTGCGGATACAGGAGTGACAGCTGAGTGCAACTGACAGTGAGGAGAGCTAGACTGTGGGGGTTTCCCTGACCCAACAAAGACCCTTGTGCCCATCTGCCCCATGGGCACCCCCTGGAGAAACCATAGATGGATGAGAACAATTCCTCTGTATGCTGGGAGGCCTGGGACGGCTAAAAAAGCTGAGCTTGGGCACATGGGGTGGAGTGGCAGGGCCCAGGGAGGGACATAGTTCAAGGGTGGGTACCAGGTAGGTTCTGCTCTTCCGTGTCCCCTAAGTCTGCTGGCACAGTCACCGCTGGCCTCTGATTGCACTGGTTAGTGGCCAGAGTAGCCTGACCTTCCAGAGCAGAATGCAAGTAAGGCTACCAGGGCAGAGGGCCAGGCAGACGGCTATCCTGGAGGGACCACTCCCTTATGTGGATGTGTTCCAGGGATGTGAGGTCAAGGCCAGGGGCGAGGAGGTGCCTGGGTGACAGTGACTGGCCTTGGTTTTACAGTCCTGGAGTCTCTGTCCTCAGCTCTTGCCTATGCCTCCTCCACCCTGGGTGGCACCATGTCTGCCTGGGCCCTCCTGCAACATGCACTGCCATGCAGGGTCTCCACCGCACAGACCCTTGAGGAGCACGGCTGCTGCAAAGGGAAAACCATCAACTGACAGCACTGACCACTGGAAGAGAAGGGCCAATATGTTAAAACAAGTGTGGTAACAAGATGATGAATTATAGGAAAGAACCAAGCGTAGATACCAAGTTTGAGCAACACAGTGGTTGAAGGAGATGGGATTAGCAGGAGACTGGACACTGCTGAAGACCAAGTCAGAGTGAGGTCAGATAGAGGAGCAGCCCACACTCATAAGGGAGGCAGGCAGAGGGGAAACTGTAAGAGGAGAAACTGTACCATTGCCTACAAAGGCAGGTGAGCGCAGCAGGTAGGCCCAATATCCACATAATGGATCCCACAGGAGACAGAGAAAGAAGAGAGAAGGAAATATTTAAAGAAGTAATATGGGTATATTTCACATAATTAAACAACGAATGGCCTTAGGTTGAAAGGCTCCACTGAGTGCTGATCAAGTAATATATGGGAAAACTGATAACCAGACACATTAGAATGAAATATACAGAATTTTCAGATATAAAAGACAGAAAATTTCTGAAAATTTCGAAAGTACAAGAACATATTACCTACAAAGGAAGACATACCAAGATTCACAATAAAGTGTTTTTTTTTTGGCTGTGCTGCGTGGCCAAAAAAAAAAAAAGATGGCAACTCATGACCAAGTAGGGTTTATCCTGGAAATCAAGGAGAATTTAATATTAGAAAACTTAGAACTGGAAAATAGGAAATAAAAAGATTATTTGAGATGACTTCATTGTTTAAACCACATAGAAAATGCAAAACAATTAATGGACAAATTAATAAAAATAATAGAAATGTGTAGAAAGATGGCTGGTGATTAATATACCAAAGTCAAATGCATATGTACAGCAGCAATGAATAATCAGAAAACATAAAACAACTTATCACTTAGAATACTCACAATTATAAAATATCTAAGAATAATTCTAAAAATGATGTGTATGGCCTATGTGCTGAAAATTAAAAAAGCTTACTGGAAGGCATTAAAGAAAACCTAAATGAATGGAGAGTACTGATGGGAACAGTAGCATAGTATAGATATCAGGATGGAGGCTGCAAAAGGCAGTGGTGAGCACTGTGGCGTGTGAAAGCAGCAGGGGAACTGCAACCCCTGGGAACCTGGGGTCAAGAGATACAGGTAGAATACAACAGAATGTCTAAGGTTGTGGAAAGAAGCAGGAGTGAAACTTCTAGGGAAATTAAAAAATTTAAAAGCAGTCTTGTATAGCATAAGTAGAAATACAGCACATGTTGAAAATGGATTAAACTCCTTAATCAAAAAATGGATAAAAGAACAGGATCCAACTATATGCTGCTTACAAGGAACTCACTTAGATCTAAAGGAGGATATACACAGGTTGAAAGTGAAAGAATCAAAAAGATATCCCATGTAAATAATAAGCAAAATAGAAAAGAGATGGCTATACTAATAACAGACAAAATAGACTTTATGTCAAAAATTGTTATAAGACACAGGACACTGTATAATGATAAAAGGGTCAATTGACCAAGAAGATGTAACAGTTATAAACATATACCCACCAAACATCAGAGTTCCTAAACACATGGTGCAAACATTATCTGAACTGAAAGGAGAAATAAGACAGTCCTACAATTTGCAGAAGACTTCGATATCCTATTTTCAATAATGGATAGAACAACCAGACAGAAGATCAATAAGAAATAGAGGACCTGAAAAGCAGTATAGACCAACTGGACCTAAAGCACACATATGCAGAACACTCCACACAACAAGAGCAGAATATACATTTTTCTCAAGTGCGTGTGTAACACTCACCAGGACAGACCAAAACAAGTCTCAATAAGCTTAAAAAGACTGAATCATAAAAGTGTCTTTTCCAATCACAATGGAATGAAACTAGAAATCAACAGCAGAAGAAAAACTGGAACACACACAAATATGTGGAAATTAACACACTGTTAAACAATCAATGATTCAAAGAAGAAATTACAAGGGAAATTTAAAAATATCTAGGGACAAATGAAAATGAAAACACAACATACTGGAATGCAGCAAAAGCACTGGCTAGAGAGAAATTTATAGCTATAAAAATCTACAAAGAAAGATTCACAAATCAAATCAATAACAGAACATTGCATTTAACAAAACTAGAAAAATAAAAGCAAACTAAACCCAACAAGCAGAAGAAAATCATACATATCAGAAAATAAGTAAAATGGAGAACAGAAAAACTATAGAGAAAATAATAAAACCAAAAATGAATTCCTTGAAAAGATCATCAAAATTGACAAGCATTTAGCTACATGGACTAAGAAAAACAGAAGACTCAAATAATGAAAATCAGAAGTGAAATAGGGACATTGCAACTGATGCCACAAAAATAAAAGGAGTATAAATAAGAGAATACTATGAACAACTGTACACCAACAAATCGGATGACCTAGATAAAATGGACAACTTCCTAGAAATACACAGCTTACCAAGACTGAATCATGAAGAAATAGCAAATGTGAACAGACCTATAAGTAACAAGGAGACTGAATCAGTAATCAAAAACCTCCCAACAAAGAAAAGCCCAGGACTGACCAGATGGCTTCACTGGTGAATTTTACCAAAAATTTAAAGAAGAATGAAGAACAATCCTCCACATACTCTTTCAAAAAACTGAAGAGAAGAGAACATGTTTAGATTCATTGTATGAGACCAGCATTATCCTGACATGAAAGCCAGACAAAGACACTACAAGGAAAGCAAATAGTCCAATGTCCCTTGTGAACACTGATGAGTCCTGAACAAAATACTAGTGCAGTGGTCCCCAACCTTTTTGGCACCAGGGACCGGTTTCGTGGAAGACAATTTTTCCATGGGCTGGGGGTTGGAGGTGGGAGATGGTTCAGGCGGTAGTGCGAGCAGTGGTTCAGGAAGTAATCCGAGTGATGGGGGGATGGTTCAGGTGGTAATGCAAGTGATGGGGGAAGATGGTTCAGGAAGTAATGTGGGTGATGGGGGGGATGGTTCAAGGTGGTAATGCAAGCAATGGTTCAGGAAGTAATGCGAGTGGTGGTGGGGGGCATGGTTCAGGCGGTAATGCAAGTGATGCAGGAGATGGTTCAGGTGGTAATGCAAGTGATGGGGGGATGGTTCAGGTGGTAATGGGAGTGATGGGAGTGATGGGAGTGACGGTTCAGGAGGCAATGCAAGCAATGGTTCAGGAAGGTAATGGGAGTGATGGGGAGGATGGTTCAGGCGGTAGTGTGAGCGATGGTTCAGGAGGTAATGCGAATGATGGGGGGGATTGTTCAGGCAGTAATGCAAGTGATGGGGGAGATGGTTCAGGCGGTAATGCAAATGATGGGGGGGATGGTTCAGGTGGTAATGCAAGCAACGGTCAGGTGGTAATGGGAGTGATGGGGGGATGGTTCAGGCAGTAATGCGGGGGATGGTTCAGGCAGTAATGCGAGCGATGATTCAGGAAGTAATGTGAGCGATGGGGAGTGATGGGGAGCAGCAGATGAAGCTTCACTCGCTTGCCCGCCACTCATCTCCTGCTGTGCGACCTGGTTTTTAACAGGCTGCAGACTGGTACCAGTACTGGTACTAGCGAACAGAATTTAACAGCAAATGGAAAGGATTATATACTATGACTAAGTGTGATTTACTCCTGGAATGCAAGGGTGGTTTAAGAAACTAAAATCAATCAATGTAATACACCACATTAATAAAATGAAGAAAAAAAAATCCCAGAAGATCATCTCAATTGATGCAGAAAAAGCATTTGACAAAATTCAACACTCCTTCACTACTAAAAACTGGTAATAGAAGGAAACTATCTCAGTAAAATTAAGGTCACATATGAAAAGCCCACAGCTAGTATCATACTCAGTGTTAAAAGACTTAAAGCTTTTGCTCTAAGGTCAGGAACAAGGCAAGGATGCCCCATTTTCACTTCTATTCAACATAATACTAAAAAGTCCTAGTCAGAACAATGAGGCAAGAAAACGAAATAAAAGACACCCAAATTTGAAAGGAAGAAGTAAACTTATTTGTTTGCAGACAACATAATCTTATATGTAGAAAACCCTAAAGATTCCGCAAAAAAACCCGTTAGAACTAATAAATGGATACAGCAAGTGTGCAGAATATGAAATCAACACACAAAAATCAGCTGCGTTTTTATATACTGACAACCAACAATCTGGAAAAGAAATTAAGAAAACAATTCCATTTGCAGTAAGCTCCAAAAGAACAAAATACTTAGGAATAAACTTAACCAAGGAGGCGAAAGACTAGTATACTGAAAACTACAAAATGTTGCTGAAAGAAATTAAAGAAGATATAAATAAATGGAAAGACATCCCTTGTTCATGGACTGGGAGACTTATTAATATGGTTAAGATGTCAATAATACCAAAAGCAATCTATAGATTTAATGCACTCCCTATCAATATCCTACCGGCATTTTTCACAGAAATAGAAAAATCCATCCTACAATTCTTATGGAATCCCAAGGGACCCCAAATAGCCATATGAATCTTGGAAAAGATGATGTGCAGTCTCGTACTTCCTGATTTCAAAACTTATTTCAAAACTACTGTACCTTTTAATTTTTGAAGTATGTGGCTACATTATCATTCAAAATGAATTTAAAATAAAAAAACCTGAAAAGCGCTATTTAAAAAAATGAAAGGGAATGAAATAAACTGCTATAAGCAAAGCAAAACATTCTGTCTGCCTGTGGCACCAGGGGCAAACTACCAGACAGAGGATGTGCCCTCTGGCTGGAAGGCTGGTGTGGCTGGTATCAATACCAATAGCCACCAGTACCACCTCCCAGCCTGGGCTCTCAGAAATGGATGGTGCTGTGTTTCAGGCACCAGCCTGGACACAGCTCATCACCACTTCTCAGGTCAGTGTCACAGGTCCTACACTGAAGACCCTGGCAGACGGAGGCTTCCCAAGAGCAGGGTCCGGCTGGGGATTCAGAGGCCGGCAGCCACGCACGCACCTGAAGGACGGCTGCTTAGTGCCCAACCCTCTGCTTACTGTCTCCCTCCTGTACACACTGAGCCGTGATCTTTGAGGGAAAGAGACCTGGATTTTGGGGGTCCCCTGAGATGCACTGGCAGCTCATATCACAAGTTTCCCAAAATATAAAGAATTCCTACAAACCAAAAAGAAAAACAAATGACACCAACATATTTCAACAGGAAATACAAGTGGCTCTTAAATCTAGAGTCAGCATTGCTCGTTGGCAGCACGCTCCATCCCCAGCTCCATTTCCCAGCCATCCTGAGGACCAGTTTCACTTGAATGGCCAATTCTCACCATGAGAGTGTTCACAAAGAAACTCAACAAGAAGGCAGAGGGCTCATACTCAATTCACCCCCTCTGCTCCCCATATCAAGATGAAGAGACAGTAAGGAGCTCAGGATCAAAAAAACGAACAACCCAATTAAAAAATGGGCAGAAGGGCTTCCTTGGTGGCACAGTGGTTAAGAATCCGCCTGCCAATGCAGAGGACACGGGTTCGAGCCCTGGTCCGGGAAGATCCTACATGCTGCGGAGCAACTAAGCCCGTGTGCCACAACTACTGAGCCTATGTGCTACAATTACTGAAGCCCGCGTGCCTACAGCCTGTGCTCTGCAATGAGAGAAGTCACTACACTGAGAAGCCTGCACACTGCAACAAAGAGTAGCCCCCGATGACCGCAACTACAGAAAGCCCGTGCGCAGCAATGAAGACCCAATGCAGCCAAAAATAAAATAAATTAAAAAAAAAAAAATGGACGGAAGACCTAAATAGACATTTCACCAAAGAAGACATACAGATGGCCAAGAGGCACATGAAAAGATGCTCAACATCACTTAATTATTAGTGAAATACAAATCAAAACTACAATGAGGTATCACCTCAATGCCAGTCAGAATGGCCATTATCAAAAAATCTAGAAACAATAAATGCTGGAAAGGGTATGGTGAAAAGGAAACCCTCCTGCACCATTGGTGGGAATGTAAATTGATACAGCTACTATGGAGAACAGTACGGAGGTTCCTTAAAAAACTAAACATAGAACTTCCATATGACCCAGCAATCCCACTACTGGGCATATACCCTGAGAAAACCATAATTCAAAAAGAGACATGTACCACAATGTTCATTGCAGCACTATTTACAATAGCCAGGACATGGAAGCAACCTAAATGCCCACTGACAGATGAATGGATAAAGAAGATGTGGCACATATATACAATGGAATATTACTCAGCCATAAAAAGAAATGAAATTGAGTTATTTGTAGTGAGGTGGATGGACCTAGAGTCTGTCCTACAGAGTGAAGTAAGTCAGAAAGAGAAAAACAAATACCGTACGCTAACACATATATATGGAATCTAAAAAAAAAAAAAAATGGTACTGATGAACGTAGTGACAGGGCAGGAATAAAGATGCAGACATAGAGAATGGACTTGAGGACACAGGGCGGGGAGGGGAAGTGAGACTAGCATCGACATATACACACTACCAAATGTAAAACAGATAGCTAGTGGGAAGCAGCGGCATAGCACAGGGAGATCAGTTTGGTGCTTTGTGACCACCTAGAGGGATGGGATCGGGAGGGTGGGAGGGAGGCTCAAGAGGGAGGGGATATGGGGATATATGTATACATATAGCTGATTCACTTTGTTGTACAACACAAACTAACACAGTATTGTGAAGCAATTATACTCCAATAAAGACGTATTAAAAAAAAAAAGCATAAATTCAGAAGAGCGCTGAGGCCAGAAGGGGATGTGGCAGACAGCAGGAATTGGCTCTGTCCAGACCTGCTCCAAGACTTCCCCGCCATAGTCTTCACAGCTTGCCTTCCTGACCTCCCTCCCAGTGGGGGTGTCCAAGTGGTCTACTGGCTGCTGTGAGGCATAGGCTGGCTTTCCTTTTAAGAGGGTGGATGCTACTGGTACTGGCTTCCTTCCTTCAACTGGACATGAAAGCCATCTTATGACATGAGGGAGAGGCCAACAGAATCACAGAGATACAGACCTCCACTTAACTCCAAAGGACTTGTTTTGGAGGATAGAATAAAACTACTTCAGCCACCACTAGACAGGGTATCATTTACCTGCAGTTGAAAGCATTTGTCATGGATACTGGGACCCCGAGCAGACCAGTGGTTTTAGGCAGTTGGCAGAGGTAGAAAGCAGGTAGCATTGCACTGATGGTGCTCCTGGGAAGGGAGCCACAGGCTCTCCTGGACAAAGCTTGGGGTCAGCAAGAACAGCAGGAAGGAGGGGGAGAGGAGGGTGCATGGCTGGTGACCGGTGGCCTGCCTGTGCTCCCTGCCCCACCTTGGCCTAGAGTGCCCACCTTCAGGCTGAGACAGAGAACCTCTATGTAGAGCTCGGGCTAACGTCTTGGGCTCAGGCCCCCAGAGTGGCAGTTGGGCACAGAGTGAGGCCCCACAACCCGGCCAAGGGTAGGGCTTTGTCAGACACGTGCTCCCCCACCCCGTAAGCAGATGGCCTGTCAGGCTTCCCCAGAGGTGAGGTGTGCTGGGAAACAGCTCGACTACTGCAGGTAATTCCGAACACCCTTCCTGTTGAGGACAGGGGACAAAGCTGGTTAAGCAGAAGCAGAACTCCAGGAGCTAATGTGCTGGGGTGAAGGACTGAGCCGGGGTGGGGGAAGGCAGGAATTCAGAGGGACACCTTGGCCTTGGGAACATGTACTGATCAGGAAGAGGCTGAGTGGGCTTCTGTCAGAGTTGAGAGCCCAGGGGACCAAAGCAGGGGCCTAAGGCCCATGAAAGGTGGGGGTCCCTGGTAAACCACCTCTTCTTTGTGCTGGTATCCCCAAGGGATGACCCGACCCTAGAATAAGGGTAAACTGGAAGGAAACCAGCCCCTGCACCAGCCAGTGCCCAGCTCTGAGACGTCCCCAGGCAGCCTGGAAAACCTCCATCCCGACCGGGTTGAGACCCTGCAGAGCGGGTGCCTTAAGAGCTGGCACCAAAGCAAATAAAATGCCCTGTGCAAAAGCCACATCACCTGAGGTTCAAGCCATTTCTACAAGCAATTTTTCAAATACCATGTCCAGCAGACAGCTGAAAATAACCAGGCACTTGAGGAGATAAGATAACGTGAACGAGAACCAGTAGAAACATTTATAGGCAATAGAGACAGACCCACAAGGGCTCCTGATACTAGGACTATCAGACATGCAATTTTAAAATAAAATAACTAAGCTTACTGTGCTCAAAAGACTAAAATGAAAATTTCAAGGAGAATTAGAACTATAAAAAATGATGGAGCAGAAGGGAGGACATGCTATCTCTCTGATGATGAGGGAAATGAAAGGGAAGCTATAACCAAAGACAGCCTCTAAGTAAAGTCCACAGAATGAATGAAAGACATAGACCGAGAGCTTTGTGAGACTTGAAAGCACCAAGGCAGGATCCCGAAAGAACTTACAAAGCAATGGAAATCGGACTGGCGGCAGTTTTAGCAACAGCAGCAAATGCTAAAAGTCTGTGGCACAATACCTTCAAAACTCTAAAGAGAATTGATTTTGAATTTAGGATTCTAGTAACCAACTAAATTAACATCTACAGCAACAAAATAAAAAATGGAGGCCAAGTACACACCAAGACCTCCAGAGTCCTCCCAGGACTAACCCTCCAATCTTTCACCTCTTTTACCCTCCCATCACCTCTGCTCAGCTGCTCCTTTTACACTCGAGCCCTCATACCTCACGGCCTTTGTCCTCACTCTTCCCTCTGCCTGGATGTTCTTCCCCCAGATATCTGCGGGGCTTCCTCCCTTACCTCCTCTGATCTCTATCAATCAGTCAGTGCTTCCTCGATCACTGGATGTAAAACAGCACCCCATCAGCACTCCGCACCCCTGCCCTCTTCATTGGTGTTCACAGGACCCATCCCCGTCAACACATTACATGTACTTGCTCATTTGTCTCCAATCTGCCTCTGTCCCCATGAAGGTGGGGCCCCTGAGCCTTGCTCGCTGCAGCCGGCTGCCGAGCTACACCTGGCCAGAGTGGGGCTCCACCGGCAGCTGCCCAACGGTTGAGTGAAGCAGTGGCGTGAACCGTGCCCCCAGTTCCCTGTCAACCTGTTCCTTGCCCAAGTCGATCAATGCACTCTACCCACTTGTGTGAGCCACAGTCTCACCTGTGCAATTTCATTATGTTCATTATTCTCTTTCCCTCACCTGCTCCACATCCAACCACCCACCCGCCCAGTCTTGTAGGTTTTGCCTCCAAAATACATCTTGAATCTGCTTCCTCTCCCTTCTCTGTGGCTGCCACATGGATCCAAGTTGTCTTCAGCTACTGCCAGGTCTGCCTTGTCCTGATTGCTCTGCTACATCAGCGCCAACTCCTCTGCCGGCTCCCGCTGCCCCAGACTAAACCCCAGCTCCTCACAAGGTCCCAGGGATCCACCTCCTGCCCTCTCTGGACTCACGTCACACCCTCTCCTCTGCCAACGATGTTCCAACCACAGCGGCCTCCATGGGCCAAGCCCTCTGCACTTCTGTCACCTCTACCAGCACATTCCCCGGTCTCCATGGAGCAGGCTCATTCCTGTCCTGGGGTTTCATCCTGAAAGTCCTCTTCCGAGGTCTCCCCGCCGCATTCTCCCAGGCACACCCGTCATCGCTCTGTTGACTGAACTGCTTACTCGCTCACGTCTGCCTCCTGACCGGACTATGAGCCTCACTACTAACAAATCCACAGCCCCCGGCAGGCAGCTTTCCCAGCACAGGCATGTGGCTGAGTGGACGCTCCCTCAGCCCCTGATGCCAAGGGCTCCTGCCAGGGTGGGTGGGCTGGCAACTCGCCCTCTCTCTGATGCCGGCAGTGTGCTGGAAGAGTGTAACAGGGAAGAATTTCAAAGCACTTTGGCTTACTTTTCAATTTCCACCTTTACTTTTCAGGAGAGATTTCTTGTGGCAAAAAGGAAAGTGGCACTTACCACTACTGTTGACTCCCATTGGCTTCCAGTGGAGGAGTGAACAGGCCCCAGTAAGTCCTTGCATATTTCTCGGAGTCGGTATTCAAACCCTAATTACAGAAAACAAAAAACAAAACAAAACAGAAATAGGAACACATTAAAAAAAGAAATAAAGTCAAGAACAGGCTAAGTTGTTGTGTACATCAAAGCAGAAAGAACAAACACTCACTTTGTTGCCTCCTTGTCTCAGTTCAGCGCTCAGAGGCCATAGTAGAGGCTCTGACTCACCCCCCCAATCCCGGGAAACACACGCAGTGGCTGCTGTGTGCTGGGCCAGGGAAAACGAGACGTGGAAGCTCTGGGACAGACCCCCCAAGGGGGTGGAGAATGTGGGGGCTGTGGGAGGAGGGGAGTGGGCTGAGGGGGCCTACTGGAGAGGAGGTGGGGGCAGATGCGCAGGGTCAGGTGGTGTCCTTCGGGAGAAGATGGGCGTGGGAATGAATTTGGGCGGAGGAGACGGAGGAGGAGTTGGGGCTATGGCACAGCCGGGGGGGAGCGCCAGCCACACTGGAGGCAGAATCGGGGGCAGCCGAGGCCACAGGGAATGGAGGAAATCAGCCAGTGATGAGGGTGGAACCTGAGGATGCTTAGAGGAGAGCTGGT